>NC_086448.1:247366116-248004616 GCF_028390025.1 Pseudophryne corroboree | reverse complement strand
TGTGTACACAGTTTTATGTAGTATTTTAAGTGAACACTGGCCTTATTAATACTATAAATTGTTTAGACAAATACATTTTATTGATCTGCCAAGCGCTTCATTATCTCTAAATTCTTCTTGTACTGTATATTGGGGTTTACAGTAAGGGATCCGGTCTGAAGATCGACAGTATCTAGGTCGACAATGTTTAGGTCGACCACTATAGGTCGACAGTCACTAGGTCGACATGGATGGAAGGTTGACAGGGTTTCTAGGTCGACATGTGCTAGGTCGACAGGTCTAAAGGTCGACATGAGTTTTTCACATTTTTTTTTCCTTTTTTTAAATTTTTTCATACTTAACGATCCACGTGGACTACGATTGGAATGGTAATCTGTGCCGAGCGAAGGCACCATGTCCGAAGCATGGCGAGCGAAGCGAGCCATGCGAGGGGACGCAGTGCACTAATTTGGGATCCCGGTCACTCTACGAAGAAAACGACACAAAAAATAAAATAAAAAAATCCTCATGTCGACCTTTAGACCTGTCGACCTAGCACATGTCGACCTAGAAACCCTGTCAACCTTCCATCCATGTCGACCTAGTGACTGTCGACCTATAGTGGTCGACCTAAACATTGTCGACCTTGAAACTGTCGATTTGATGAACCACACCCTTACAGTAATCCCTCTTTGTGATGTGCAGTTTGTCAGGGTGCATTCATTGTAATATTAGCACCCTGGTGTTTTTATGTTGTTTCCTACAATACTTATCTGCAGATGTGTTCACTTAGAGTATCAACACAGTTATGTGACTATGCCCTTACTGTAATCAGCTTGCACTTGGACATCAATGTTGACCCCAGGTTCTTCTCTCTAGGCTTAAGGAGATGCAAGCAATGATGTTAAAATTCTCTATATGGGTGTGTAACAATTTGGTGCGAATGTACAGTACGGGAATGAGTAACCTACTGTAAGCATAATAAAAACCTCAACAACATAAGCCCCTTGTTAGCTCTCTGTATAAAACAACTGCATAAAGCATAAAACATTTGTTTAAAAAAAAAAAAAACTAACAAAAAAAAAAAACTTTTTCAGTCAACTAAATCCAGAGCTGGAAGAATTACAGAGGAGCAGGTTTAATATGTGTTGTCAAAAAAGAAACAAAACTGGAAGATTCATCTCAAAGAGACGCAAGAAGATACTGAGCAGATCACTCTCATTCGTTAAGAAAATTCACAGCAATCAGATAAAAGAAGATTTGTAAGGATTCCAGGTCCCATCAATTGTGAGAAAAGTACTACTTAGACTAGAAATATAGCACTTGTGGAGGAACAGTAAATCATTGCATTTGTATAAACAAAGTTGCACAGGAGATTTTCTACCAGGATAGCGAGTGTTGAAATGTGATTACAATCTAACACATTACCAGAGCTTAAGATAAACACACAAAGTGCAACTTCCTGGACGAAAAGCACACATACTGTATTCACCCATTTGCTGATGTAAATATGGATTCACTAGATAGTGGAATTATATTCCATAGAGATTGCTTTCCAAACTCCTGGCTGCTAAATTTGTAAACTCAACAATTACTTATTTTGAAAACTATATTTTGTACAGCACTTAAATATATCTGCCAACTGTCCCGATTCCAGCGGGAGAGTCCTGCTATTCAGACATAGTCCCGCTGTCTCACCCGCAGGCAGCAGTGTCCCACGGGCAGGCGGCAGTTGGGGGATCCTTTGATCACCCGCTGCTCTGCTATGCAAAGCAGCGAGTGATCTCTGAATAGATGCCATGCGTATGCGCATGGTATCTATTCAGTTCGGGGAGGTTATCTGGGAGCTGCCCAGCTTCTCGGGGAGAAAACGGGCCTGTGCCTCCAGGCCATGCCCACTCTGTTGACACCATGTCCTTCCCACCTGAGGTCACAACCCCTTTTCAGGTCGCGCGAGGGTCCCAGGTGTCTACGAACAAAAGTTGGGAAGTACGCTTAAAGCACTGTACCTGTCACTGACACAGATCTGTATGTGAAACAAAAACAATGTTACATGTACTGTGTGTGACATCAATACAGTTTTTTCCTCTTATGCACACCTCCCAACATTCTCATACAGCGATAGACTTCTTGTGCACATCAAGAGGTGTGTTCACGGCATCTGAACAGTGCGGGGAGGAGAGGAAGGGGCTGCCCAGCTGCTCAAGGAGCGCTGGGCACGCCCCCAAAACAGAAAAAAACGGGGATTGTAGCATGATGCCCCGCCCCCTAACTTGAGGTCCCGCCCCCTTTTTGCCAGCGGTCGAGCCTTCGGCGCGGCCTGTCCCACTTCAAGTGAGACCAAAGTTGGGAGGTATGCAATTGTGGGTAAATAAGTAATACAGTAGGAGACTAAGGACACAACCCTGAAGGGCATCTGTTCTTAATGTTACTTCCCCCCCAAGTGCAAGTACTTACCTTGATCACCTGTTTATGAGAAAATCTAAAACTGAATTACAAGTGTATCTGTTTAAACCCAGGTCAGATCAGTTGGATACTAAAGAAACTAGGATTATGGTATTAAAAACAGAACTAAAATCAGCAGTAAGGGTTTTGCAATAGCCGGCCTCATCTCTGTCATTAAAATGATTTTATGTGTTTTGAAATTACAGCAATTGCTGTTAGGTTAATGCAAATTATGTGAAAAACACAGGTTGTCCTAAATAAAATAGCAGTTTGCATTATCCCCTAATATATATGTAAATTATATCCTATCATTGCAGAAGCTATTTGAATCCGAGCTAGCTGCTTCTATCTACACCCACTGCAAATGTTATTTTGCTTTGTCCTATTCCTTTTTCTGACCGTGAATCAGCATGGAAAGCACAACTAAGAATATACATGTTAAAGTGGACACTGCATCGACTTGCTAAATATTTGATTCCTTAAATCTATTAAATCAGGTATTGTCCATGTTCCAAAATAATGTTCTGTATACTGTAAGAGCAAATTTTAGCGACAATATTTCTGTAACTCTCTACTTTCACAAATCGTAAATAATGTATGCATAGATGTTCAGCTTCCTAACTGATCCACGCAGTCAGGCTGGTTATCTATTGCAGGGCATTGCTGCAGAAATACTATTGCAGTATAAAGAAGAAAGCCACTAATAAATATAATATATATGTATTTCATGTAACAAACTACATAACTAAGACATATGCAAAGGACACATTTACCATAGCTATGCCAGTGCTAGAAGTGGTCTAGAAAAGCAGTGTTAAAGAACCTTTACACACATCTTATTTTGTTAATGGGAACAAAAAAGAGTTTCCCTTTTTAGTCCCATGATCACAGAGGTGTACTGCAATATATTTATAATGCATATGTGGACAATTCAAAGAAAAATAGATTTTGTTGCATACAGAGTAACTTATCTCATTTATATATTTGCTGTGTTGTGTAAAACCAATTCCTCATTTGAACACTGGGCCTGATTCATGTTTGTAAATAAAGCAAAAAAGCAAGCAACTGGGCACATGTAACATGTGCAGAGAGATTTAGGTTTGGGTGGGGTGTGAACTGAAATCTAAATTGCAGTGTAAAAATAAAGTTGTCTAATATTTGAGGGCTACGTGCAAAAACAGCCAGTATTTACCCTGTACAGGAACAATCAAATTCACCCAAATCTAAATCTCTCTGCACATGTTACATGAGTTTTTTTGCATGCCCAGTTGCTTACTTTTTTTCTTTACTTACAAACATGAATCAGGCCCCATATTCACTGGACTTATAAAGAAGTTTGATAAATATAGATAAAACCATATATATTTGGACCAGGCTTGCCTACCCTCCCGCATTCAGTGGGAGGCTCCCATTTTTAAATTGAACCTCCCGATGCCACGAAAACCTTCCCAGTCCTCCCGGGTTTTGAGTAGTATTATTTTTTATTCACAATCTCTAGCGGCGTACTCGGTTTCTTAGGCAGTGCAGAACAGCAGCTCCGCCTACTTACTTTCAGGCTGGTCAGCAGGTTATTTACGGCACGCCCTGACATGCTATCACATCGAGTTCGCTTGCTGCGTTCTGGACAGTGAGCTGAAAGGGTTGGTTCTAAATCGGAGTGGGAGAAGGGACCTTCTGACATCACTAGGGGAGGAGACACGTCACCAGGGGGAGGAGCTACGGCCGAACAGGGTACCGTTCCACTCCGATTCGCTCGCCACCGGGTTACTAAAGGTAATAGTTGGTGGCGTGGATAGTAGAGGAACTATCCTGCTGGCCTAGCTCCTCCCCCTTGTGTCATGGCTCCTCCTCCTGAAGTAAAAGGTCCCTTAGACCACTTGGATCTAGCATCTACCAAGCTGAAAGTGAATATGCAGCAGCGCTACTGCGCTAGTAGCAGAAACCAGTTAGTGCTGCCTTGGGGATGGTGAGAACAGGCAGTAACACACAGGATGAAGTAAGCTTGTTACTGTTAGGCTATTATAAAAGGAGATGACACTGACGTTGTAAATCTTATCAGCAGTCTCTCGCCGCTGGGGTCGATGACCGCTAACCTCCGACTCCTCTATTCCGTTGATTTCTCCAGCTGCAGTCAGAATGTAGAGCTCATGCTGTTCATAAGGGCCAGTCTGCAAACTACTTGCCACTTTTACAAGTGTATTCAAACACTGTTGAATACAATTGTATAGTTGCAAGTACTTTGCAGACTGGCCCTTGCTCCCTGTATGAGTGCATGATGTAAGATCTGCAGGCAGAGAATGCAGAGTCCTTTGGCTGCTAATGCTAATAGGTTAAATCTGCCCCCCCCCATCCCCCCATGCAGAGACCAACTCAGTTTGCCACCATGTGTGGGGCATATATAATATATTTGTGTGTCTTACTGTACATCAGGATGATTGTTCATTCTCTGTGATATTTCTGTTTTGTCAACATGTAACCTCTCCATCCTGTCCAATATATAGTCTGCCACTGCCCCACATGGTTAAACAAAGCCCATGGATTCCCCATTGCCCTGACAGGAATCCATACTGTGCATCCGTGAGTCCAGATGTGATGGGTGGCAGAGCATGAAATAGTGGACCTCATTTTGCTCCAGGACCCGGACACTCCCCAAGCCTGCTGTTTTCCCCACCCACCACCTGACCGGGAAGCAGCCGAGAGGTGACAGCTAACAATACCAGGGCTGTCACTAATCCAGCGCTCCATGACAAGAGAAGGTCATGTCTAGTAACCCATACCTAAACTACCGAAATAAGAGTATCCATCTACTGTAGATGTAAAGGCTACACAGGAACTAAGCCAAGGCTAGTGAGTTGCTTGCGCCTTGCGCCTGTCGAGCAGCTTTAGCAGCACCCTTTGCTCCCCAAGTTGTCATATAAATAAAAACAATGTAAGTAGGCAGGTCTTGTTTATTATATCTTTCATCTTTCATTTGTTTAACCCTAGCTTGAATAAGGCAAACACACTAAAGCAGAGGTTCCCAAACGCGGTCCTCAAGGCACCCCAACGGTCCAGGTTTTAAATGTATCCATGCTTGGCCACAGGTGACTTAATTAGCACATCAGACAATTTGATTTAACCATCTGTGCTGAGCCATGGATATACCTAAATCCTGGACTGTTGGGGTACCTTGAGGACCGCGTTTGGGAACCTCTGCACTAAAGAATCAAAATATTAATCACAGATTTTAGTTTTACAATCCTTGGGGAATAGAAGTAAATCCTGTAGGCAATGGCATGCTTTTTTCTTTTTCTTTTTTACACAAGTATAGTAATGCTGAACATGTGATTAATATTTTGATTCTTTAATGTTAATGTTTGCAACAGAGTATGCCTCAAAATATAAATGTATTTAAGACCAGTGTCACATACTGGGGTTTATTCTGAGTTGGATGCAATGCCAATGATGACGTTAGGGCATAGCCAGATAAAGGGGTGGATGCAGGGCATACTGTACCCTGGGCCCCCCTTTGTCAGTGGGCCCCCCGGCCAGAGCACACTGACATCACTAGCGTTCCCTCTTAAACAGCAGCAGAACCAACAGCCAGAATGTGAGCAGGACAGTATGCAGTGCAGGCACAGGAGTATCATTCATGAGCTACCGACAGAGCTTTCTGACCAGGGGAGAGATAGGAGGGTGGAGAGAGCTGTAACTGAATGCAACTAAACCATTTGGGTCTAGTGATAGAGACACACACAGAGAGCCCTCCTGAGTCCTGTCCCAGTGTGTAAGTAGTACAGTGGCTGCTGCTTTGCTTCTATGTGACAAGATAAATTATTTTATTTTTCAATGTGTATTTTAAGGTTAAGCTGTCTGAAAATGTTATAGAATAGTTGTATTTCAATTAGGTGGAGTTATAAACAGTACCCAGGCATTGTTAAACTATTCGTTTAAAACTAATATACACCATTGGTTTAAATTTAATATACACAATCCATACCTCCCACCATGACCCATTCCAGGAGGGACAACATGCTCTCTATCTGGACTTCCTTCTTAATTTATAATTGCAATCATCGGTGTTGAAATACCTTTCTTATCAATTAAATAGGTCAACACAGGTGATGCCAATCATATATTAAGTGGGAAGTCCAGGTAGAGAGCATTTTGTCCCTCCTGGAATGGAACATGTTGGGAGGTATGCACAATCTAATATACACCCCCCACCTTCCACCGGGGCCCACCTGTTTTAAGTGCCCCTGGCACCCTCAAGGTTTAATCAGGCCCACCATGACGTAATTATTTTTGCAACTACACATGCCACCCATACACAAACTACCTCTAGCTGCATGCTGTACTTAATACTTTAGTTTTCACCTGCCACTGCAGGATACATCCCACAATGACAATAGATACGCCCATAGGTGGAGTTAGACACACCTTTTGGGTGGAGCATTAAATAGGCCCCCTCAATGGGGGGGGGGGCTACTACCAACTATTATCTCCCTGAAACTTGTTTTCAAAAGTAGGCAAGTATGATTTGGACACTGGCACAATTTCTTGTCATTTTCACTGTTTACCAAAATATATTTAAGTTACAGTTATATAATGGTTTTAAAGTGCAGACTATCAGCTTTAATTTGAAGGTATTCACCTACACATTTGAGAAAGGGTTTAGGAAATACAGCTGTTTAATATGTAGCACCCAATCCATCTCTGATACCAGGAAGTAAGATATGCAACACTGTCAGATCTTTCTTGAGGTGCAAAGGTAGGAGTAGAAAGAAATCCAATATATTATATAATGTAGTATAAAAAAAAAAAAAAGTGGTATCTACAGCCCGTTTACAATTCTCTATCGGGCAAATGTAAAGGCCCATACACACTGGGCAGGGGCGTCTAGAGAGGAGGGGACCCGTGTGCAGACTCCGTGTGTAAGCCCCCTCCTCTTCCGTAGCCATTGCGCCGCTGCTAGTGCTCTGAGCGCTGTAGACTTTGGCACAGTGCCAGTCTACAGCGCATGCGCAGGACGCCGAAAAATGGCAGCCGCGCCATTTTTTCAGAGTCCTGCGCATACGCTGTAGACTCTGACACTGTGCCACAGTCTCTAGTGGTCAGTGCGCTAGCAGCAGTGCTATGGCTATGGGAGAGGAGGGGGCCCACACACAATCAGCGATGGACTCCGGAAAGGTAAGTATAGGAGAAATGGGTGCAGTGTGTGCGGTGTGGGCCCCCCCCGGGACTCAGGTGTATGCCCCAGCGATGAACGATGAGCGCTGATGTGTGCTCCCGCTTCATCACCGGTGGCCGCTGTTCATCTGCTGGTATTGCCAGTAGATGAACGGCGGGGTGAACATCTTTCCATAGCGTCCTGCTATGGAAAGCCGGTCACCCCCCGCTGACATCGCTGAGAAGGGGGGAAAGCGCTCCGTGTGTATGCACTGAACGATTTTCAGCCCAGCGATGTCAGCGATCATCGCTGTGCTTACACGCTGGGCAAAAACGCCCAGTGTGTATGCACCTTTAGTCTATCTGCATGTTGGCTAGAAAGAATAAAGATTTTGAAGCAGCATTTAATATTACATAACATTATTACATGAAACTAAAAAGAAGAGACTACAGAGCTAATGGAACATAGGGGCAGATGTATTAACCTGGAGAAGGCATAAGGAAGTGATAAACCAGTGATATGTGCAAGGTGATAAAGGCACCAGCCAATCTGATCCTAACTGTTAATTTACATATTGGAGCTGATTGGCTGGTGCCTTTATCACCTTGCACATATCACTGGTTTATCACTTCCTTATGCCTTCTCCAGGTTCATACATCTGCCCCCCTATCGCATATGACTAGTTGCAGGAGAAATGTAACATTTAAGACATTAACAAAGTTAAATGATACTTAAAGACCTTCTATGCATCCAACATAATATAAACTGACATTATACTGTAAGTCAAACATTCCTGATAGTGAGACACATAAAGGTAACACCTGATATACACATTTGTCTTTGTTTAAACAGTAGTAGGAGAAGGTCATGTAACATTACATAGTTCCATATTGATTCTAACAACTGAAAATCCATACAGCCTTGTATTGACATTAACAACCTTGTATGATCTATTTATCATATTCAGGCTAAGCTTCATATAAGTGTATCAGAAACACCAAGATGAGAGTCAACAACGCAAATCACCACTTGTATAGTTTTATATAATATCAGTATATTATTATACTTGTTGTATAATAGAACAATAATATAATATGTTTTTGCATATTCAGTAAACCTACATTTAATTAGCAGTTAAGAATTGGAGTAATAGGCCCTCCACATTAGGTAATATTACTGAACGATATGAACGTTCTCGTTCATTAATGAACGAGATCTCGTTCATATTGTTCAATGTGTAGGCAGCGCTCGTTCATCGTTGATGCCGGGTCGCTTATGCATACAGGCCAATATGGACAATGTCGTCCATATTAGTATGCACTGCTATGGAGCCGGGTGACGGGAGAGTGAAGAAACTTCACCCCTCCCCCTCCCTGTCACCTCCCCCGTCGAGCAGCTCGTGGCGGGTCGAAGAATCTGTAGGGCACATAAGTGTATTTCTACTACAGAGTGCTCCTGGGAAATGTATTTTATTGCAGTCACAATATTGCTCTTAAACTGTTAGATATGAAATTATTAAGAAAAAAAAAATTGCACAGTTACAATAAATGGCGGCCACAATTTTTAACCATGTTCCATTCAACACAACTACTGGTCTATTAAGAGGAAAAAAATACTTTAAGCGGTAATTCAATTAGCCGCTGTAAATTGCAGATGTGTCCTGCTACAGCCTTGCTGCAAACAGCAACACACTGGCACGGCCGCGATGCAAACACTGTGCATCATGCCACCTATGTGTACATCTTTGCCGGCTCTAATTACACTCAATGAGAGGCAGGGGCATGCACACACGACTCCCATTAAAGAGAATGGCATAGCAGGACATACGTTTAGCGTACATCCCACTATGCTACACAGGGTGCTGCGATGCCTGTATAAGGACACATCTGTAGATGACTATTCAATTAGCCCCGAAGTGCGGCACCCGTCAGCATTTATTGTAGATTTTTTTTGTGGAACCTCTGCAGGCTCAGAAAGAAAATCCCAGATAATGATCCCGTTTCTGTGTTCGCATCTGTGAAAACACAAAGGTCCGTGAACTTATCATGGATTCTAACGGGCAAAAACGGGTGCTAACAGCCTCAAAAAGAAAATCGTAAATAAATACTGGGGCTAACTGAATTCTCCCTAAAGATCTAAAGCATGTAAAATAAGATATAATGGAGAAACATACAGTACAAGCCAAAGTATTCATTTACTCTTACGTTACATTTACTGTATGCAGTGTTCTGTCAACACGGGACAGGAGGAAATCTTTGATTAATCGCTTTCTCTGAGTAATTAATCTGCTGATTACATACGTTTGTGAGACAATTACTCTGAGATGGATGGTTACTGTATCTGCCACTGGAAATATGAATGTTAAACATAGTTTGATTTAGGAGAGTGCACGCATTCCTGACATTTCACTAGTTTACACTATGTTATCAACAGATCAAGGAACACATCTCCTTTTGTGCATGCGTTTACCTACAGTGAGCTGCCCCCCCCTCCCTCCCCTTCCTGCAAACAAAAGCTTTTGGGCGCCAATAAATTCAACATGGAATCTTAGAACAAAGTTACCACAAGCTACTGTAATAGAAAAACATTTGCAGGTTAGAAATAAACTGCTGATGTCAATTTTAACCTATAAGGTTATTATCATATATTGCATACTCGGGTTTCATACTATTTACCGGTGGGCGGGATGCCGGCTGTCGAGAAGGCGGGGTGAGCACTTAAAGCCCCTTTGCGGGGTAGCTGCACTCACCAAGCAGTGGGCTCGGTGACTAGCTGCATTCGGCAAAGGGTCTAATCTCACTCTATGCATGCCTTGGACACCCACGAGTGGGTATAGTCCCTGTGCGTCGGGATTCTGGCTGTCGCCATTGTTGGCTGTCAGGATTCCAGCGTCAGTATGCTGACTGCCGGGATCCCGACAGCAGGCAAATGGACTGCATCCCTGTATACTCTGCTTGCCTGAAGAAATCAGAACCATTGATTGGGGATCTGTTCAATTTGCCACCAGCCGGAACTCCGGGAAAACAGGACTATTCTTACTCATGGGTGTCGACGGCATGGACATGGGAATAGATCCTGTAGCAAGCGCAGCGAGTCACCAATCCCGCATGCCGGCAGTTTGCCCCACTGACGGCATTCTGGCGGGCGGGATGCCACTGTCAGGATCATGACAGGATCATGACAGCCGGCATCCCGTCCGCCGGTAAATGGTATGTATTCCATTGGTTGTAATGGTGGATGTGACAATTACCTAAACATTGCTGGTTTATTGGTTTTTGGAGCGCGTTGGTGGAAATTTGAACAAAACTAACACAAATATGAAATACATGTGTGTGTTAAAATAAATATATATAGTTATACACAGCTATGCTCAGCAGTGTAAAGCTGACCTTTACAGCTGATACAGTATAGAATTAAAAATGTCACTGCATAGGTGTGTACACACGGTGAGATTTTTTTCTTATGATTTTGACTATATAGTGAAAATCATAAGAAAAGTTAGTGCAGATCGCAAGGTGAAAGTCACCTTGTGATCCCGATGTGATGCAGATGCGCGGTCCCGCGCGGTCGGCATCGCAAGCCTAGATTGACTGTGCAGGCAAGTCAATTTTGACTATCTTGTAGAAAAGATAGTCAAAATGGTCACTTAGCCAAACTCGCACATAATCAGTATCGCAAGCACAGTCATTATGTGTTTGCGATACCGACCTAGCCCCTATCGCATAGTGAGAATCGGGGTTAGCCCGAATCTCCCCGTGTGTATGCGCCTTAACTTTTGAATCCAGAATCATCTATGTAAAACCCATTATTTTGCAATAAAAATAAATAAATACAACATTAAACAAAAGTGCATAAATATAGTAATCCACAACCAAAGAAAAATAACCTGTGTTTGCATTTCAGGCGTTTTGAGGATATTCAAAGAAACCAATGAAAAACATTCCATGTTATAAAAAACATGACATGTCCCAGCAGCGTACAATCTGGTTACATCACACTTACTTGCTGGAGATGGAGTGCTGCAACTGCTGGTGGGAGGATGGCCTTGAAATCCATGAAGTGCTGGAAGAGGGAGCCCACCAATAACAGGAGGAAACAGGAAAGGATAGTGGGTGGCTGGATAGTGATTCATACGTCCGTTCACAGCAGGTAGAGGACATGAACGACTGCTGGTTGTCATATTAAAATATCATTGCGTACGATAATTCATCTGTGAATAGAATGCACCATCCCTTCCAGCTGACAAATAACTAGTTAGGAGGAAATACATTAAAAATGTATACAGAATTTCAGCTTGGGTGAGGAATGATTCCGGTTACAATCGCAGAAAATTTGATCAACGTCTTCAGCCCAAAACTGTTGCAGATAAAAAATGGCTTAATATTGTGCTTCCAATCCTGCTACTTTGTTGTGGTTGGTTTTCTTTCTTATTTTATTTTTGTTTTGTTATGATGGCAGTATATTTATTCCTGGATCGTTTTGTGGATGTGCATTTCCCCCACATCACTAAAAGAGAAAAGAAAAAAATACATATATAATAAATTTAAAAATACATGCAAATCATTGAGATACAATTCAGCATGTAGTAAGATATTTTAATAAGTGCAGAGTTTCAGAATAGAAATGATGGCATTGTGTATAAAACAAAAGCATTTAAAAGCCAGAAACCATTTTCATTAATGCATTTGTAGCAGCGATAAACAAATCATCTACCGTCTTGGGAAATATTTGCTGTCTTGTGCATTCTTGGGTAAAGGAATAATATGCATCACACATGAAACAATGACCTAGATATACTAAAATCATGAAAAGAAAGTTAAAAAATTGCTAAACCTTGGTCTCTGTAGATACATCTTAGCCAGTGTTTCACATGCAATCTGCCCTCCTGGTCTACTATGCTGAGGCAACGGAAAGATCCAGACTTAACTTTTAGTTATATTACTGTTCATATACCCTTACACTATAGGTGGTCATTCCGAGTTGTTCGCACGCTAGCAGTTTTTAGCAGCCGTGCAAACGCTATGCCACCGCCCACTGGGAGTGTATTTTAGCTTAGCAGAAATGCAAACGAATGTATCGCAGAGCGGTTACAAAGTTTTTTTGTGCAGTTTTAGAGTAGCTCAAAACCTACTCAGCGCTTGCGATCACTTCAGACTGTTTAGTTCCTGTTTTGACATCACAAACCCGCCCAGCGTTCGCCCAGCCATGCCTGCGTTTTTCCTGGCACGCCTGCGTTTTTCCGAACACTCCCTGAAAACGGTCAGTTGACACCCAGTAACGCCCACTTCATGTCATTCATACTGCGGCCACCAGTGCGACTGAAATGCTTCGCTAGACCCTGTGCAAAACGACATAATTGGTTGTGCCCATACGACGCATGTGCGCATTTCGCCGCATGCGCAGAAATGCCATTTTTTAGCCTGATTGCTGCGCTGCGAACAAATGCAGCTAGCGATCAACTCGGAATGACCCCCATAATGCAATAATACAACTTCACAATCTAAAAAACATCACTCTATAACTCACAATATTTATCCAGAGTACAATGTAATTAATAACATCATAAAAATGGTAAATAAAAGTTGCAGAAAAGCCACACAATCAGAATTAGGCTGGTGTCATGCTGGCGCTTTTCCTGCTTTATGCTCTCATTCAGCTTCAGTTGCAGTTTTGCTATTTTAGCAAAACTGCAACTGGCTGCAATCGCATGCTGAGGGCCACCCAGCATGCAAGTGGCTAGCAGCGATGCAATCGCAGTTCAATTGCGATCGCATCGCTGATTTGTGGTTGCCACCCTGTAATTTGTAGATGCCAAGCTGCGAAGGCAGGCACAGAGCGGCCATTTTCCAGGTTGAAGCCTCCATTTGCCACGCAAACCCAACGCCGTATCACCACCTCCACAAGGCCGCGTCACCGCCCCGCGAACACCACTGCCTGTCAATCAGGCAGAGGCGTTCGCATTAGTGAGATGCGATGGTATCCCCCTGGCCCGCGCAGTGTGTGTCCTGCGCGTGCGCACTGCGGAGGCAGACAGCGAGATGCGATCACATCCAACTAGCAGCTGATACTGATTCTTTTCATAATGTTTACCTGCATGCTCATGGTAGTGTGGTGTGCAGATATTTAATTTAAGCATCTAGACCCAGTCTACTTGTGTGCAACAAGTGCAAAACCTCTAAACTACAGATTTACACCCCTTCTATTTAGATGAGCAATAGCACGTGATCAGGCGCGCAGAAATAAGTGACTCGTCCAGTAAGTGCACAATATCAGGATGACATCAATCATAGTCACATTTCTGCTTAGCACATGTGTACACAGGGGTCAGTTTAATAAAGTGAGAAAACTAATTTCTCCAGCAAATATGTAGATAAGGTCCATCTTCTCCCTATTTATTAGAGCCCCCTAAACATTTACATCTATCTGGTATGGGTGTGGTTCATCAAATCGACAGTATCTAGGTCGACAATGTTTAGGTCGACCACTATAGGTCGACAGTCACTAGGTCGACATGGATGGAAGGTCGACAGGGTTTCTAGGTCGACATGTGCTAGGTCGACAGGTCTAAAGGTCGACATGAGGATTTTTTTTTCTTTGGTGTCGTTTTCTTCGTAGAGTGACCAGGATCCCAAATTAGAGGACCGCTTCGCTCGCCATGCTTCGGGCATGGTGCCTTCGCTTCGCTCGGCACAGATTACCGTTCCAATCGTAGTCCACGTGGATCGTTAAGTATGAAAAAAATTCAAAAAAAGAAAAAAATGTGAAAAACTCATGTCGACCTTTAGACCTGTCGACCTAGCACATGTCGACCTAGAAACCCTGTCGACATTCCATCCATGTCGACCTAGTGACTGTCGACCTACAGTGGTCGACCTAAACACTGTCGACCTAGATACTGTCGATCTTCAGACCGGATCCCATCTGGTATAGCTTCATCATATAAAGCAAGGTATTTAACATGCAGCCCTCCAACTACACATACCAGCATGCCCTGACTCAGTTTTTCATTGCCCTTTTAGTAAACCTGTGGCAGGGCATGCTGGGATGTGCAGTTCCACATATTGGAACTCTATTTAACAAGGACAGTGGCTGTATGTTTTATTATTTAAGTAAAGCATATATTAATATTTTTTCTTATTCATTATTTTTATGTAAAAAGTGGAACTGGAAGCCCCGGCGTTCTAATCTACAATGCATATGTCAGCTGGCAAAGCCGAGTCCTGCAAAACTGGCTGATGCAGCAGAAATATTCCTCTCACCACTACTGGCCAGTGTCATAGAAACATAGAACCACTTGGTCCATCTAATCTATGCGGCATGTGTATATTCTGTTTGCGACTTCAGCTGTATCTGCTACGAAATTATATGTTACAGCGTCACGGTAATGTAGCACTTCGCATGCGATCGCAAGTCCTCTCACATGCGCACAGTGGCATATGCGCATGCGCAGAAGTTCGGAAATCGCGACCGATGCTGAATCAGGGCCTTAGTTCTGTGTAAGCAATGCGGGAGCTAATACATCTGGCTTGCATTCAACTCTGCACTGGCCCTCTATGAGCACCAGAGGTATTCAAGTGAACCATCATTCAGGCAACTTTCATTTTGTGCTTTGTACATCTCCTCAGCAAATGTTACTATTCATTTACTCTGAGTACTTCAGCCATGTATTCCTAACTTCAGGTATTGTAACTGTAGAGTCAGAGGGAAACAAATAAATAACTAATTAAATCAAGGACGGAACTGCCAAAGATAACAGAGTCAGTTGCCGCCGGGCTCCAGCCTTTAAGGTGGCACTTCCTCCATTGTCCCCTGTTCCATATCTTTCCTGCTGCTGGGGCCAATGACTAGTTGCCCGCTGTAGCACCTGGGGGTCTGGCGGGGTAATATCACTGTCCTGTGAAGGGGCGTGGTGTGGGTAGGGGCGAGGTGGGAGCACTCTGCATGCACTGAAGGATAACATTTCAGCAGCAGTGTTGAAGTAACAGGGGACCTGCCATCCAGCATACCCCCCACCTTGCCTGACTGCCTGCACAAGCAAGCCCTGCCCCGCTCTTACCTACAGTATCCACCTCCTTTGCTGCGGCTCAGACCCGCGCGGCCAGCTGTTGCCATCCCATCTCTGAGATGGCTACTGACAGCGCCTAGTTTCAGGCTTCCCCGGAGAAGACATGGAGCCAAGGGCCTGAGGGCACAGTACTCGGCTGGGCCACAAGTCAGAGAGGGTTTCACCCGCTTAGGAGCAAAAGACACAGTATGCCCACATCATCACAAGTATTCTGCTCCAACATCTGACTCCATCTCCTCTGCCTTGTGCAACTGGCTGTGCCTGCTGCTATTGTGCGGAGATGATTCTCTTCTCCCTGGCAATGCTGGATTTATTGTAAGTCACCCTGACATGTCCATAAGCAAGTCCCTTCACAGCATTAATCGCTTGTCCACAAGATACCTTGTGTGACTTTACATACATTTATGTACACTAGAATATTGTTGGTTTTAGACTTGTCCTCACGCATATTTTTTTTTTTTTTTTATGATTTCACATTTGTTTCTATTCTGTTATAACCATTTACTTCTTTCTCTTAAGTCCTAAGAATCCAAAACTTTTGCTGGGGACTCCAAAAGGACCATGTGGTATAGACGGATCCGCAGGAGCCTGGGCACACTATAAAGACTTAAATTGGGTGTGAACTGGCTCCTCCCTCTATGCCCCTCCTCCAGACCTCAGTTAGACTTTGTGCCCAGGAGTGACTGGTCACACACTAGGGGAGCTCTACTGAGTTTCTCTAAAAGACTTTATGTTAGGTTTTTTATTTTCAGGCAGACCTGCTGGCTACAGGCTCCCTGCATCGTGGGACTGAGGGGAGAGAAGTCAGACCTACTTCTTAGTTTAAAGGCTCTGCTTTTCAGGCTACTGGACACCATTAGCTCCAGAGGGTTCGATCACTTGGTTCGCCTAGCTGCTTGTTCCCGAAGCCGCACCTTCAACCCCCACACAGAAGCCAGAAGAAAGAAGCCAGGTGAGGGTATTAGAAGAACAGAAGACTTCAGTATTGGCAGAAGACTTCAGTAACGGAGGTACAGCGGTCGTGCTGTGCTCCATGCTCCCACACACCAACGGCACTCACAGGGTGCAGGGCACTGGGGGGGAGCGCCCTGGGCAGCAGGTTACTGATTTCTTGATAAGGCTGGCATTGAAAGCATTTTCGGTGCCTGGGCACCATGTCTCATACCCCCGCCAGCATGTTACAGCGCGCTGCGCGCCATTGATCCCGGCTTACATGGGTGCAGGGCGCTGGGGGGGGGGGAGCGCCCTGGACAGCAAGTTACAGTTTTTTTTAACAGGGCTGAAATGTGTTACATCGGTGGTGCCGGGGCTCCGTGTCCCAGACCCCCGCCGGCATGTTATAGCGCACTGCGCGCCATTTCTCCCGCGCCGCCGGCTTCCATGGGTGCAGGGCGCCCTGGGCAGCATATATATATGTACACTTTATGAGAGTATTATACAGTAATTAAATACTGTATAAAGAACCCCCGCTGACATTATTTTCTGACGGGCTTCAGCGAACCGGGAAGGGGCGGAGCTTAGCCCCCACAACTGATTCAGCGCCATTTTATTCCATGTCCCTGCCAAAGATATGTGTACAACACAAACGAGGGGGGGGGGGGGGGGGGGCACAGTGTTTAGTGCTGTATGGAGAAGAATATAGCACTCTGTTCCATAAAGGGCGTATAATCATTGTTGTGGTGCAGGTATATCTGAGTTTTCCTGTCAGTTTACCCACTATAGTTTTAGTCGACATATGTCGACAGGTGTGAGGGCTCTGTCGCAAGCAGCTGTGGGGAGCACTGTCGGCATCGCCGACGCCTGTTGGTACTTGATTCAGAAGATGCAGTGTCAGCAGGTCGGTAGTTGTATACTTGTAAATAGTAAACACGAGATGGGTGACACAGTCGTATGTGGGTGCCTTGACGGCATCAACTGTAATTACTGGGTAAAAAATTAACATAACAGCCTTATACCTGTATATGTATTTATAGGTATATGTGGGGGGAGTGTTATTGAATTTATAGATGTATACTTCCCTCATATCCCTCGGAGTTCCGAGAATGTTATTTTTTGCATGCCTACTATTCCCTGCTGTCACGACTACTACATTTTCTGTCGACCTTGTCTTTCCTGGTAGATCCACTATTGCGGCATGTCAGTACATGGTCATACACATTCAGAACACATTACTGTCCCTAGGGACCTGGCGGGTCTGGACAATCCACTTATGTGTATGTTATATATATAGTTACGTTATGTGTTTTACATTATGTGTATTCATGAATGCTGAAGTAATAGTATTTTTTCTCATGTGCTGGTCGCTCTGTTGATTAAGCTCCAGATCTCAAGGGGTCCGAATGTTTCTTCTCTTCCTGACGCGGAGAGCATACTGTGGCAGTTGCCGTTTACCCTCTGAAAGGGGAGGTGGTACGCGACGCCATACCAGAGGTGCGCCAGGTTCAGGGCCTTGTCCTCCTGCCCCCCCCCCCCCCAAAAAAAAAAAAAGGTTTACATGCGTGTGCTGCGCATTCAGATTACCTGGAGGGATAGCCAGGATTGTCTTTGCCATTTCACGGGAGTGATGATAGTATGATGGGTTTCTTTCTGTAGTAAGAGCCATTTTTAGTCTGTACTGAGATGTTCGTCTGATTGAGACGAGGTCGGGACCAAGTGGTGCAAATCGTTGTTTCTCTCTGACTGTTCTTCAACACAGGGAAGGGCTGTTGTTCCCAACGACGCAGATGTCGGAGGAAGTGTCAGGGTCGATAAGGAACGGTTGAGGTTCTGTGTGTTCCTGTGGAAAGAGGTCTGAGGATCCTGAGTCGGATCTGTTTTGCAGTGCCACTCCATCAATATCTTCCGTTGATGAAGAAGTTGGTGCGGCCTCAGAGGCTTTTTCGGTGAGCAGGTCAAATGCCAGAGTGGGTTTCACGGGACCTGTTGGGACGATGGTCCGGGTCTCACCGACATATGCACCGGAATATAGTTCTAAGGGGTTCTCACCTCCTAGAAGGTTCGGGATCCAGGATTAGATCCTGGTGTCCATGTATGCAGATCTCCGAGGCTGGGGAGCAGTCCTTACATGGGAAGTATTTCCAGAAGAAAAGGTCAAGCTGAGAAGCTTGTCTACAATAAGCTTCCTTGGATTAAGAGCGGTTTTTAACGAACATATTCTTCGTGATCTGCAGTGTTAATTCTGTCGGATGTCTTGACAGCAGTGGCGTAAGTAAGTCGCTAGGATGGAACAAGGAGCAAAGCAGCAATGGCAGAAGCTGAAATAGTTTTCCGCTGGGTGAGAAGACTGGTAAACGTTTTACTAGCAATCTTCGTTCCGGACGTAAACGACGGAGAAATAGATTTCCTCTGCAGACGCACTCTCCATCCGGGAGAAATACTGTCGTCATCGAGAAGTTTCACAGGAGTGACAAGCCTTTGAGGAGTGCCTCAATTGGGCATGTTGGCGTCTCACTTCAATGAGAGATCTCAGGAATATGGTTCCTGGTCAAGGGACACTCGAGCTATAGCAGTGGACTCCCTCGTGACACCTTGGGTGTTTTCAGTCGGTCTATGTGTCCCCTCTGCTTTCATTCTGCTGATGGTGATAATCGTAAGAGGAACAGAGGTTCCGGCGATCTTCAGTGTTCCGGTCTAGTCAAGGAGGACTTGGTAGCCAGTTCTTCAGGATGTTTTCAGAGAAGATCCCTGGACTCTTCCTCTACGGGAGGAACTGTTACAACAAGATCGGGGCATGTATCCGAACTTACCGCGGCTGCCTTTGACGGCGTGGCAGTTGAACGCCATTTCCTAGTCCGAATGGGTATTCCCAGTGAGGTCATTTCCACACTTCTTCAGGCTAGAAAAGAAGTATCGGCGAAGCCTTCCCACAGTATTTGGCATAAATATGTGTCTTGGTGTGAATCTAAGAAAGTGCCTACGGACAACTTTCAGCTGAGTCGGTCTTCTCCATTCTTTGCAAGCAGGTGTGGATGCAGGCCTAAAGTTAGGCTCCGTTTGAGGGCAGTTTTGGCATTATAAATTTTCTTTAAAAAAAAAAAAACAGATTTGGCCACCTTTCCGGAAGTTCAGACTTTCGTGAAAGGAGTACTGCACATCCAACCTCAGTTTGTGCCCCATTGGCACAGTGGGCTCTTGACGTGGTGTTGCGTTTCTTGTGTCTCACTGATTGGAACCTTTATTAAAGGTTGTGTTAAAATTTCTCTCTTGGAGAGTGGTCATGCTTTTGCTTTTTGGGCGACCGCAAGGCGGTTGTCGGAGGTAGCGGCTTTGTCTCACAAGAGCCCCTCTTTGCTCTTCCAAGTGGATAGAATTGAGAACTCGGGTAGTAGTTCTGCCGAAAGGGTTTTCGGGGTTTATCAAAACCCTGTCTAGTTTGATGCCTGTGGTAACTTAAGCATTGGCTGATTCAATGTCTCTCGATGTAGTCAGGGCTTTGAAGATTTATGTCGCCAATTGGGCTCAGTTTGGGGAAACAGAGGCTCTGTTTGTCCGGTATGCTTCCAGCGTGCTTGGGGCGCCTGCGTCTCTGCAGTCTGTTACACGCTGGATCTGTGATACGATTCGGTGTGCTAGTTCTACGGCTGGATTGTCGTTACCGAAGTCGGGGGAGACCCATTCTACTAGGAAGATGGGCTCTTCTTGGGCGGATGCCCGAGGTGTCTCGGCGGGTTAACTTTGCCGAGCGGCTGCTTGGTCGGGTTCAAATTCTTTTGCTAAGCTCTATGTGTTTGATACCCTGTATGATGGGTACCTCATGTTTGCTCAATCGGTGCTGCAGAGTCATCCGCACTCTCCCGCCCGGTCTGGAGCTTTGGTATAGACCGCATGGTCCTTTTGGAGTCCCCAGCATCCTCTAGGACGTAAGAGAAAATAGGATTTTAGTACCTACCGGTAAATCCTTTTCTCCTAGTCCGTAGAGGATGCTGGGCGCCCGTCCCAGTGCGTACTGTGTCTGCAGTTGATTTTGGTTGCACTTTGTGGTGTTTCTACTCTGTCAGGCCATCGCTGACGTTGTGCCTGCCATAGCATGTGGTTTCTTATTATTGGTTGGGTTGACACACAGGTTGTGTTACATATTCTCTCAGCATATGGCTGTATGTTTTTCATACCGTGGGCTGGTTTTCTGTTGAAGGCCATGTCTTGCGGTATGTTCGTGGTGTGAGCTGGTATTACACTCACTGTGTTTAAATTATAAATTCTTTCCTCGAAATGTCCGTCTCTCCTGGGCACAGTTTTCTAACTGAGGTCTGGAGGAGGGGCATAGAGGGAGGAGCCAGTTCACACCCAGTTTAAGTCTTTATAGTGTGCCCAGGCTCCTGTGGATCCGTCTATACCCCATGGTCCTTTTGGAGTCCCCAGCATCCTCTACGGACTAGGAGAAAAGGAGTTACCGGTAGGTACTAAAATCCTATTTTCTGCAACACCCTGTTTGTGACATATGAATTTGGGCCCTACAATGTGGCATATGAATTTGAGCCCTACCGCGTGGCATAATATGAATATGGTCCCTACAGTGTGGCATAATATGAATATGAGCCCTACTGGGATGAAATTACGTCACTGGATTAAATAATGACATGCATGAGGATAATGGAAGGAACATATATGGTATAAGGTTTAGGAGGACATGTATCAGCCAATTTATTGGTCACCTAAACAGTGTTTATACAGATACAATATTTCCAATCTCCATTCTCTCCTGAGAGTTCCTCCATGGAGAAGGTATCAAAATGCCAGCGGTTGGGATCCCAACAGCCAGAATACTGACAGCAGCATCTCAACTTTCAGAATCCTGAGGAATCCTAGTGAGTATATTAACTCTATCCCTACCCTTAAACTCACCCCTCGCGCAGCCTAACCCTGACTGTCGCTTCCCGAGCCTAACACTAACTGTCTGCCCCCCTCACCCTAGTTATAACCCTAATGCCAGTTTCATACACTCTACGGTTTTCACCGGATGGCAAACTTTGGCATTTTGCCATCCGGCAGTGCCTTTCACACACAACGGCTTTGTGCCGTGCGTAATGCTGCTGTCCATGTGCAACAGCAGCAGTACTGCACAAAAAAAACTGTTGTGTGAAAGCGCACATTCACACACTAAGCTCACTGCCTTCAAGGACAGTACGGCCCTGGTACGGCAGTCGGACTTTTCAGCCATGCCGTGACCATGCAGGTTGAAAGCCCTAACACCAGTACTTACCATCAGGATCTGTTGGGATTCAGACCGTTGCGATGCCATTGTCGGCATTCTGACTGTCGGGGATCCCGACTGCTGGGATCCTGACAGCACCCACCCTCCAGGGCCTGCCAGACACACAGACTGGTGATCAAAGGTGTTTAGTTTCAATCTCAAGTTTGTGCATAAATAACCCAAAAACCTTCAGGACTACTCTATAATAATAAATCTGGTCTAGAGTTGCAACACAAATCAGCATCATCATTTTGTCCAAGTATGTATTTTCCTGCATACAAATAAACAACTATGACTATTCAATAGAAATCTTGCATAAGCTCATAATTCATTATTGTTATTTTTCACTTCATTTAAAATTATTATAAGTTGGTATCGTCAAGAACACTTTTGTTTTCTAAATCTAAACAGATAAATGTGATATGAACATAAATTGGTAGAACAGGTTTTGTTGTGCAAATTGCAAACATTTAGGGTGGTATCCTACTAGCTGCGAAAATGCGGTTTCACTATAAAAATGGGTTATTTTATCGCAATTGCAAAACCATGTACCCAATTAGCTGCGAAAAGTTATCGGTGAAAAGGCTCCATAGGTTTTATCGGAACTTTGATTTCACCTATTCTGAGGAGGTGATACAGTTAGTAGCTCAAATTCCATATTTTAAGGTAAAATGTATGGAATTTGGTACAGAACTCCTGGGAACTCCATCTGAATTACTAATTAGACACTTCAAACTTTTTTATTATTTTTAATGGACCAATAATGACGTCATTTTTGGGGTAAAAAAACATGCAAGGTCATGGAAATTGGAATACAAGATATGGTACAGTTACTGTATATTGGTGGGCTTTATGAGTGGAACAAGTGTTTTTAAGCTTGTAGGTGGGAGTAATTGCCGCGGTGCGTAGCTTATAGAGGATATTTATTTAATCAAAAGTCGCCGAAAGCAGGCCAGTTTTCATGTAAAAACAGGGCTGAGCCTGCTGTAACACACAGGTTTCACTGTTTCAAGAGGATAAGTATTTTTTTAGGATTTTTGTTTACGGATGATCTAATAAAATAGCCTGTAAAAAAAAAATCAGTGACACATTGGGAAAAGTGCAAAATACACCCAATGTTTTACCGTGGCTAATAGGTTGCTGCACACAGACTGCTCTAAAATACTGCACAATCTCAGTGAACACTGCTCCTAGTTGTGGCCAACTATGTACTACCATAGGTGCAGGCAGTGCACCTGCTATGGGGTCCAGAGCTGAGAGGGGTCCATCTCTCCCTGTAAAAGAAATGTGTTATATACATTTTCCCCATTGGGTTATAGATAGAGACACTTACAAACCTTTTCCTATATTTATCTAGTTATGCCCCTGGGCCTGCTCATTGTGATGTGGCATAAAATAAACAGTAGGACACTATACTGTTACATAATATGAAATGGTGCACTGTATTGTGGCATAATATGAAGTGGAGGCACTATAGTTTGGCATTATATGAACCGGGGGCACTTTAATATGGTATAATTTGAACTGGAGACACTGTACGTCATAATGTGTACTGCAGGGATGTGCGGTGAGCTAAATGGCTCAGGAGGCACTGGCTAGCACCAGAGCCAGATTTAAACGCAATATATGAGCCAAAGGGTACATATGGGAATTATACACAGCTGCAGCAGTATAAACTTCTGGAAATTTGGTGAGTTTTGATCTGAGAAGTGCAGAAAATGTGAGCCTGCCATAGACTTTTTACTCCAGAGTTTTGGCTATAAAAATTATTAGAATAATACAAAGAAGATATTTCAAACATATTCTTTGTATGTTTCATATACTTTATACAATCAAAACTCTGGTTCAAAAGTTAGTATGACAGGAAAGGCTCTGCCTCACCTGCCTCACCCCACCGCACGTCACTGGTGTACTGTGTTATATAATGTGTACTGGTAGCCCTACAATGTGACATAATGTGAACTAGGACACTACTATGGTTCATAAAATAACCTAGGACACTGTTATGGAGCACAACATGAACAACTGCTGCGTTAGATGTGTCTCTCTAGAAGATGGGTCACAGGCCCCTTTAAAATGTTGCTATGAGGCCCACAAAATACTGACTACACCCCTGAGCGAGGTGTTGTAGAACACACACATTAGCATAGAAACTGTGTCCCAGCTACAAAATTTCAGCTCACTTTTAACATTGGATTTTACTGACATAGAATTACTTGACTGCTTTCAATTGGTGATTAATTTATCTGACAATATGTTATTATTTAGTCTTAATTTATATTCAATATGAAAATGATTATATATGTTTACACTATTAAACTATGATGCATTCCTTTATCTTTTATAGTAATTTTTCAATAAAGAAAATTTTATATATAAGGATATCTAAGCTTGAGTACGAATTATTAAATCACATTGACTGAGGTGCTAATGAAGTTGCCTGTGCTAAAGCATGGATATCCTTAAAACCTGAACTGTAATAGCAGAGTTTGGGAAACTCTGCATTAAGGGGTAGATTTGCTAAAGCTTGTAAAAAGAAAATGTGGATGTGTGTCGTCTACAGCAACCAATCAGATCCTTGGTATCAATTATTTAGTACATTCAAGAAAATGATAGCTAGGCTCTGGTTGCTATGGGCAACACATCCACTTTATAAGTTTTAGTAAATCCACCCCTAAGTGGGATAGGCTTGAACAAATGCTGCTATTTCTTATAATCCACTTAGGGTGGTGTCACAGCTAGTATTCCTGCTGTATATAGGGCTGTATTCAATTCAGGTCCGATTTCCCGACGTGTCGGATAAACAGGAGTTTATGGTCGAATCCAGATTAGACCTATTCAATCAAACTCCCGTTTATCTGACAAGTCAGAAAATCCGACATGTCGGAAAGCACGTGGATCAGTGGGTTAGCTGCGGATCCATGTGTTTCGTCGGTTTCACGGGCAAATCCGACAGTTTTTTGCCCTGTTTCCGACAATAGCAATCCGACTTTAAAAAAAGTCGGATTGGTATTGTTGGGAATGGCAAAATCAGCTACAGTAATTGAATACTGAAATGTCGGATACTTTCCTTTGGAAAGGATCCGACATCAATTAAATACACCCCCACAGTATACAGATAAATAACATACCGTAGACCATATATAACAGTAAAAATCACTAAGCGCAAATAAAAATAGGTACAATGAGAATAAATGTTCATCAATACGAATACTTTCTGATACATACTAGGGTATTCAATTATCCGCAAATTCGCGGCAATTTTTCACCCGAAATTTTCGCGGCAATCGGGTGAAAATTGCCGCGAAAATGCTCCGTTTTTCAACCTATTTAATTCCAAACGGGTTTCACGTGAAAATTCTTGCAGTGAAAAGTGAGGTGAAAATGGGGAAATCAGCCTGTACCCCAAAAAATGCTAAACTAACATAGGAAAACAGAAGAGAAGTGTGTTAGAGATCACATTAGAGCGTTTTTGGGGACTTAAATTGTGTGAAATGGCTGTTATATGCATTTTTTTTTAAATGCAAAAAAAAGATAGAAAGCAAGTTTTTTTGAGCAAAATAAATGCTCTCATTAAATTTGGGGTACATGAAAATGGGTATAAGTATATATTTGGGTCATTTTAGGGTACTTTAAAAAAAAAAGTGGAAACAGACCGATTACTCCCATCTGCAAGCCTAAAAACACCTGTCCCACTCATAAAGCACCCCAATAATATACCTGTCCCATACCTTGAACCCCAATTTCCATCACTTCGTACTTTTTCACCCCAAAAATGACATGTCATTATTGGCCAATTAAAAATAATTAAAAACCTCAACGTGCCTAATTAGTCATTAAGGGGGGTGTCCCAGGAGTTCTGTACCATATCCAAATATTTTTACCTTAAAATAGTGACTTTTCCCAACTTTTCACCTGCTTCAGAGTAGGTGAATTGAAATTAGTGAAAAAATGATCACCGATAAATTTTCCAGGAAAATTGAATAGGCTGTAATTGCGTTTCGCGGGAAAAGTCCGGTTTTTCGAGCGAAAACCGGACTTTTCACGCGAAAAGTCCGTTATCGCTGCTAATTGAATATACCCCTAAGACTCCACATTGAACTGAAACGCGTTGGTGATGTGACAGAGGGTAACCAGTCTTTCTCTTGGGGACGTAAAGTACTTTACTCCTATGCCGTGGCAGCGTTACAAATGACTGATCCCGGGAGATATTGACTACTGACATGCAAGTATAGGTGTAATCTGTTACACTCACATACTCTGGTACGCTTTTACTGTCTACCACTGGTGGATTTGAAAATTGATATACTGTATGTGGATTATGGATTTTAAGTTTTCTACACTATATTAGATAACACCACCTATTATATTAAAAAACGGTACCTCACTATTGTGGACCCGTGTTTCTCTGTTTTATTAAATATGGAAATCTAATCGAAGAGAATACAAGAAAACCCAGAACTACCGCGCATTAGGTGGGACTATATGGCATAATGAGGCAGATGGGTTCAGTACGATATGCCGGCGGTCGGGCTCCCGGCGACCAGCATACCGGCGCCGGGAGCCCGACCGCCGGCTTACCGACAGTGTGGCGAGCGCAAAAGAGCCCCTTGCGGGCTCGCTGCGCTCGCCACGCTACGGGCACGGTGGCCACACTATTTTATTCTCCCTCCAGGGGGGTCGTGGACCCCCACGAGGGAGAATAAGTGTCGGTATACCGGCTGTCGGGATCCCGGCGCCGGTATACTGTGCGCCGGGATCCCGTCAGTCGGCATACAGAAGACCACCCGAGGCAGATGTATTAAGCCTGGAGAAGTGACAAAGCATTGAAAAAGAAGTGATCAATGAAAGGTGATAACGCACCAGCCAATCAGATCTTAAATGTAATTTTTCAAACCCGTAATGATTGGCTGGTGCGTTATCACCTTCCACTTATCACTTCTCCAGGCTTAATACATCTGCCCCTTTTATTTGTAAACTTACTTTTTTTTTATACAATCTGTTTTTATTGAAACAATTTCAGCATGTCAATACAGTAATATATCAACATTACATACAATATGTAGTTAATAGTCCAGAACATGACATGTAAGAATCAGGGAAGAGATATGTCAGACAATTATTCATAGAAGACATACGTAGTAACATAGTTGGTGAGGTTGAAAAAAAGATTAGTAGTCCATCGAGTTCAACCTGAATTATACTGCATTCCCTATCCTATTTAGGTTAAAAGGCTATATCCTCGTATATCTTTTTCCGTTAGGAATATGTCTAACCCATTTTTAAGACGTTTACTTTAGTCAAACATCGTCTATCATATGGTATTTCTCATACCCCTATCACTATATCAACTATAACAAAAAAAAAAAAGAATGTAAAAGTATAGAAGAAAGAAGAGAAGAAGATCAAGAGAAGATCGATTATTTAGGTTAATTATCCGTGAGACTCATGACATGGGTGAGTCGACATATTTGTTATATTCGCTTAATTCTTTAAAGGATAACCGACTAAACCATGTGGACGTAAATTTTGGGTTTGGGAGTTTCAAAGACTGGTTAAGTTCCTCCATATTCATACAACAGTCTACCCTCTGGAACCAATGGGAAATAGAAGGACAGTTCTCCAGTAGTATAATTGTAAACTTACTTTATTGGGACTATTTAGACACACTTATCTTTGGAGGTCTTTTTTTTCGGACTGGAGTCCACCATTCGTTCCATATGATTCTGGACATTACTTCTTATGTGACTGTATCAGAAAG
Source organism: Pseudophryne corroboree (assembly GCF_028390025.1). NCBI lineage: Eukaryota > Metazoa > Chordata > Amphibia > Anura > Myobatrachidae > Pseudophryne > Pseudophryne corroboree. The sequence goes on along the minus strand of NC_086448.1, from coordinate 247,977,027 downwards.
GTATTCATACTGATGAACATTTATTCTCATTGTACTTAATTTTATTTGCACTTAGTGATTTTTCTTGTTGTACATGTTCTTTGGTGGGGTATTCTAGGGACAGCCCCATTTTCACTATATAGCTGCAATACTGTGAAGCGCAGGAACCCACACCACACATATTATCATACCGTAGACGTCTGTGAAATCTTTTGTTTATTTTTTTTTATGTGATTTTGCTGCAGGCAACTTTTTAAATGCTTCAGAGCAAAGATGAATTTGTGACAATGCCTAGTAGGCAAAGAAAGTCCTTTCATTTCTATATAACAACATTTTACTGAAATTGCGAGAAGAAAAAAATACAGTAGAAAAACCTTTTGTGTGACAGCACAGTTGGGGTGGTATCACACTGCTGCATTAAACACTATTCATAGAAATCAATTAAATCACATGTGAGAGAGTGAGTTGTCATTGCAAAACCATAGAGATGCCGGCAGTGCCGTAACTAGACATTTTAGCGCTGTGTGCAAGAAATATCATCGGCGCGCCCCCCCCCCCCCATTCATATTTTGAATAAGGCAAAATATAGGTGCGAGGCTTCATGGGGAAGGGGCGTGGCCACAAAATAATACCAATTTATAGTCCGCTGCACAGTAGTCTCCATTATTCAAATTACACCGCACAGTAGCGCCCAGAGCTGTAACTAGACTTTTTGGTGCCTTGTGCCATAGAGAGAATTGGCCCCCTCCTCATTTTTCCAATAGGGGCATAAGGTACATGCCTCATGGGGAAGGGGCATGACAAGATTGATACAAAGAGAAAGCCCATGTTATGAATCCCATTCCCACATTATATATACAGTATATATTACACACACATTTAACAAGAATCCTCTTTATACCACATTCATGCACTTAACTTGAGAGCTCGTTGGTATTCAGTTACAATACCCTTTATTAAATCCTGGGTATGGCAGTATTGAATATACTGCCATACCCAGGATTCAAACCTATAACCTGTTGAATTCTAATCACACACCCTACTCATTGAGCTATTTGATCCTACATTAAAACTATGAACACTATATGAAGCTACTGGTGCTTTGTATAAAAAAAGAATCAGCATTGCAATTGAGCAGATCTATGTAGTGTGCAGCCACACATCCAATCCCTTCCAGCCACACACTACATAGATCTGCTCAGCTGCAATGCTGAATATTTTTCACAAAGTACAAGGTAAGCTTCAAATAGTTAGAATTCTCTAGCTTAAAATTCCCTAGCTTTCTATGCCAAGGCCAACAGCTCAATTAATAGATTGTCGGACTGCAATGCCACAGGCAATGGGTTTGAATCCCGGGTATGTCAGCATCTTGAAATGTAATAAAGGACAGTGTGACTGACTAACAAAGAAACCTCAAGTTGAGTTCATGAATGTTGTATTGGTATTAGAGACAGAATGGGTCAGGGTAGGAGACAGGGGCGGACAGGAGATGGTGGATTTCACAAAGGGAGAAAGCTGCAAGTGAAAAGGAATTAAAATAGATAATTTACAAGTGCTACCAACAGCGCCCCATATCTTGCAGCGCTGTGTGCGGTGCCCCTTCCGCACACACCTAGTTACGGCCCTGGATGCCGGCAATTGCAGCTGAACTCGCCCCCTTGTGGGCCAATCTGTGGATCTTTGTATACAGCCCTATGGGGCTGTGAACAAACATCCGCCAAGTCCAGCTGTACTGTAAGTGCGGTGCATGTGCGTAACTGAATTGGCCCCATAGTGTTCCCATTCTAAAACATTGAAGTGGAGAACGCCCTTAACAGGTCACTACTGTCACTTGGGAGTGATAATGCTTCATAATTTGCTGCATTTATGATGCGTAATCACTCCTCTGTGGTGGGATGATGGTTACCCATTCAGTTCAATGGGTCTGATTGGGATTGATTAAGTACTATGAAAACTATCAATTTTCCTTGCTGAAAAAGCTCTAGCATTCAGAGCTCCTGTCTGACACTACCTATATTCTACCTCTGGTTCAGCCTACCCGTGAGGCCATCACCATCACGAGCTGTCGGTTTACAGTAGTAAAATACATGCTGTGTTATACAGAAGTGTATCACACTATGGCTGTCTAGTACAGTGCAGATTACAGTACTTCAAATCCTGCATTACACATGCATCTTGCAAATCACTACAGAAAAAAAGTCTCATGAATATAAGTGCGTCCTCACAGACCTCTGATGAGTAAGGATTTATACAATAGATAAGGAGAAGAATTTAAAAAAAAAATTAAATAAAAAAAAAGATTTTCATCCTGTGCAGGACATTTTGCAGCAAGACATTTCATAGTAGGGTCCTGTATACAATAGTGCCTCATTATTATTGCAGTTGTCGTGATTGATCTTGTCTAGTGGTACGTTATCACTGTGTAAGATGGCAGTGCTTGCATCGGTTTGGAATATTGCTATAGTTTGAAGGGCTGTGTTTCAGTTTAACTAACATTGATTTTTACTCTTCTCCTCAGACTCCTCATGTTTTTGAGACAATTTAATTTTATCCCAAGGCTTCTCAAAAATTGATGCTATGTGCAAGTGTGTCATGTTGCAGTGTTTTCGTCTCAAAACAGTTGTTGAAGTTGGAAAATATTGCTTTTTTTTTTCTCTATTCCTAATCTAATAACCAGAGCTATGAATAGAAAGTACAGTTTTTTTATCTCTGTCCCTAATATAATAGCCAAAACTATGGATAGCCACAACCAGGGGCGTAGCCTGTACTTTGTGGGCCCCATATCAACATTTTGAAGGGGCCCTGTCCCAATCTGATCTCCCCACTCCAAAACTGCTCCTGATTGAGGGGCACACAGCATATACTGCTTTCCCAGCAGCCCACTATCTCCTTGTCACCCCTGCCTATTTCCATCACCCTCAGCCTCTCCGTCTCCCACTATCTCTCCCTGTCATCCACTGCCTCTCAATTTACCTCTCCCCTGCGTCACACTCTCCCCGTTACCTATTCCCTGGCATCAGCCACTGTCTCCCCCTGTCACGCTCAGCCTCTCAGTTTCCCACTATCTCACCCTGTTACCCACTGCCTCCTCTTCTAACTTTCCTCTGAGTCATCTCCCCATCACCCTTTTTCTCCTGTCACTCTCTCCCTGTCATCCACTGGCTTTTCCCATCAGCCTCTATGTCACAGACTGCCTCCATCTGGCATCAACCACTGCCTCCCCGTCGCCCATTCCCTGGTATCACCCTTTTCCCACTCTCTATCCCCATCACCCACTGCCTCACCCTTTGCATCTCCCTTGCATCACTATCTTTCCATCACCCTCTCTCGCCTATGAACCTCTGCTTCTCCAAGGAATCACCCTTTCCCCTTCATATGGATACAGTTTTCCCTTTGAGGCCACACCCTATGTGAGACCACGTCCACTTTCCAAGAGTGCGCACAAAATGTCCACCCCCCCCCTATTCCCTTGTCATAGTGCTCCCCCTGGCAGTTTGTTCTGGGTCCACCCCTGTTGTGCTGCTGTGTGTGGATATCAGCGTGGTCTTCGTTACAGGTTCCCCTCCCTCTCTGGGGTCCTGCAAGCCGAAAGCAACAAGCTGGACGCTGAACTGTGGAACTTCATTCAGCTGACAGCTGGGGCTTGACAGCGGGGATAGGATTAACTTTAACTTGTTTAATTAATGCTAGTGAATTTATCTAATTTTGCAGGTAAGCCTCATAAACATTTAATGGCTTCATGTATTAGCCTATTGATAGATACTTGTAAGCAGACTTAGCTGCTGAAATCTACTGTAGAATGAGATTATTGCACAGTGTGTAACTGGGGATGGGTTGTTTGTATATTTGACTGTGTCTTGATTAACAATTCACAGGAATGAGAGTATTCATGGCCGTTTTGACTATACTTTAATTACTAAGGTACTTCAAATTATTTGAGAACTGAGAGGAAATGTTTTTTTTTTTTTTTTTCTGCAGGGCGGCAAACACAGACAGTGACTAGGGGGCGCTTTACAATTGCACTATATTATTGCGTAGCAACAACTGTAGCGATTGACACACACACAACCATCACTGCAAGATCACAAAGGCACCTTGACACATGTGCAGTCTGCCAATAAGTGCTCACTTGCATAAATATCGGCCACAGAGTGCAGTCATGAATTAGGCCCATACAGTGCTATGGAATGTTTGTGGAAGAGGGATCCCAAATCGGTGTCTTGCTTAGGGCCCAATGAGGTTTAAATCTGCCCCTGACAGTACCTCCGTTTCATATTATGACATAGTGTCTCCAGTTCATATTATGCCACATTACAGTGCCCCCAGTTCATAGTATGCCACATATTATTATTATGAAATTTTATTTATGAAGGTTCCACAAGTGTTTTGCAGCCGTACATACGACACACATTAGAACAATACAGGGTACACAGTACTGAACATTACAGAAAATCTACAACAGAGCACGGGTAACACTTAGCACCACAGTTCTCAGTACGCAATACAGATGAGATGTAAGGAAGCATAGGAGTAATCGGCATACTACTGGGGGCGGGCAGCCATTGGAAGGGATGAAGAGTCACGAGCAAGAGAAAATGCACGTATAGGCAGTCACTGTGTAGGAGAGAGCTGTAATTGAAGTGCAAGAGAAGAAGGCTGTGAGAACAGGGGGGAGGAGGGCCCTGCTCCAAGGAGCTTACAATAAAGGGGGAGGGGAGATAGACAGGTGACATGAGGCAAGAGCAAGCGGAGGTGGCCTGGTAGCAAGAAGTAAGAGAGGGAGAGATGGCCAAGGCATAAGGGTGGGAGAGCGGCCTCGAGGTTATGCGGAAGGGTACGCTTTGATGAACAGGTGAGTTTTCAGTGCCCGTTTGAAGCTTTGCAAGGTCGGGATTGTCTAATAGAGGGAGGGAGCTAATTCCAGTGAAGGGGGGCAGTGGGGGCAAAATCTTGGATTTGTGCATGGGATGAAGTGACCAGGGTAAAGGAGAGGCGACACTCATTGGCTGACCGGAGAGGGCGGGAGGGAGATGAAGTTAGAGATTTATGGAGCAGTGGAGTTAGAGAGGGCCTTGTATGTGAGGGTGAGGAGTTTGAAGAGGATTCTGTAGGGGAATGGGAGTCAGTGCAGGATTTGTTGAAGGGGAGTGGCAGATGTGGAGTGTCGCGAGAGGAAGATAAATCTAGCTGTGGAGTTGAGGACAGATCAGAGTGTAGCGAGATGGGAGAGTGGGAGGCCAGTGTGGAGAATGTTGCAATAGTCAAGCCGTGAGATAACTAGTGAGTGGATAATTAGATTTTAATTACCTACTGATAAATCCTTTTCTTGTAGTCCGTAGAGGATACTGGGGTCCACGTTAGTACCATGGGGTATAGATGGGTCCACTAGGAGCCTTGGGCACTTTAAGAAATCAATAGTGTGCACTGGCTCCTCCCTCTATGCCGCTCCTACCAGACTCAGTCTAGAAACTGTGCCCGAGGAGACAGACATATCTTGAGAGAAGGGTTCAGAAAAAGATAGTGGTGAGATTCAAACCAGCACACACAAACAAGAAGAAAAACCATGTTAACACAACATGAACAAGAACAACAACAGCTGATCCAACAATAATACTTAACCAAGTAACCCTGCAGGAAACACGAAGCACTGGGCGGGCGCCCAGTATCCCCTACGGACTAAGAGAAAATAATTTACTGGTAGGTAATTAAAATCCTATTTTCTCTTACGTCTTAGAGCAGGGGTAGCCAACCCTGGTCCTCGAAGTCTACCAACAGTGCACGTTTTCCAGCTCTCCTCACAGAGTCCACCTGTGGATCTTTTAAAATGTGACAGTTAGTAATAACTGCACATGTGCACCTGCCAGGTCAGCTGGAAAACGTGAACTGTTGGTAGCTCTTGAGGACCAGGGTTGGCTACCACTGTCCTAGAGGATACTGGGGTCCACATTAGTACCATGGGGATGTACCAAAGCTCCCAAACTGGGTGGGAGAGTGCTGAGGTTCTTGCAGAACTGATTGACCAAACTAAAGGTCCCCAGAGGCCAAGGTATCGAACTTGTAGAACTTAGCAAACGTGTTCGAACCAGACCAAGTAGCTGCTCGGCAGAGCTGTAAAGCCGAGATACCCCTGGCAGCTGCCCAGGAAGAACCCACCGACCGAGTAGAGTAGGCATGAACTGATTTAGGAACCGGCAAAGCTGCCATGGAGTAAGCATGCTGGATAGTCAGCGTGATCCAGCGAGCAATAGACTGCTTAGAAGCAGGACACCCAATTTTCTTCGGATCATAGAGCACAAACAGTGAGTCCGATTTTCTGTGACGAGCTGTCAATTTGACATAGATTCTCAAAGCCCTCACAACATCCAGGGACTTTGAAGTAGAAGAGATGTCAGTAAGCACTGGAACCACAATAGGTTGGTTGATCTGAAACGCAGACACCACCTTTGGAAGAAATTGCTGACGAGTTCTGAGTTCAGCTCTATCCTCATGAAAAATCAAATAGGGGTTCTTGTGAGACAAGTCCCCCAATTCCGAAACACCCCGTGCCGAAGCGAAGGATAATAGTGTGACAGTTTTCCATGTAAGAAACTTTACATCCACCTCCTGTAAAGGCTCAAACCAATCTGATTGCAGAAAATGCAACATCACGTTAAGATCCCAAGGGTGGTTGGATATGCAGAACTCCTTTCAAGAAGCCCTGAACCTCAGGAAGGGACCCCAACGGTTTCTGGAAGAAAAGGGACAAGACCGAAATCTGAACCTTTATGGAGCCCAGATGCAGACCCACATCCATACCAGACTGCAGAAAAAGCAGAAGACGACCCAGCTGAAATTCTACCGCAGGAAATTTCCTGTTTCACACCAAGAGACATATTTTCTCCAAATCCGGTGGTAATGTTTAGACGTTACCTCTTTCCTGGCTTGGATCAAGGTAGGAATTACCTTGTCCGGAATCCCTTTCCGGGCTAGAATTTGATGCTCAACCTCCATGCCATCAAACGTAGCCGCAGTAAGTCTATATAGACGAATGGCCCCTGTTGTAGAAGATCCTCCCGAAGAGGCAGAGGCCACGGGTCCTCCAGAAGTAGTTCCAGTAGATCTGCGTACCGAGCCTTTGGTCAATCCGGAGCAATGAGAATTGCTTGAACCCTTTCCCTTTTTATTATTTTCAGAATTCTTGGGATCAACGGAAGTGGTGGAAAGACATACACCATCTGGCAGACCCATGGAGTCACCAGAGCGTCCACCGCCACCGCCTGTGGGTCTCTTGACTTGGAGCAATACCGCTGGAGCTTCTTGTTGAGACGAGAGGCCATCATGTCGATCTGTGGAATTCCCCACCGACGTGTCAAGCACCCGAACACCTCCGGGTGAAGGCCTCACTCTCCCGGGTGGAAGTCGTGTTGGCTGAGGAAGTCTGTAGTTGTGCTTCCCGGGAGGGGATTGTGGAGGTAATTCAGACCTAATCGTAGCAGCAAATTTGTTAGCAGTTGGGCGAAGCCATGTGCACTGCAGGGGGGGGGGCAGATATAACATGTGCAGAGAGAGATTTGGGTGGGGTGTGTTCAAACTGAAATCTAAATTGCAGTGTAAAAATAAAACAGCTAGTATTTACTCTGCACAGAAACAAATTTACCCACCCAAATCTAACTCTCTCTGCAAATGTTATGTTTGCCACACCTGCGGTGCACATGATTTTTCCCAACTGCTAACAAATTTGCTGCTACGATCAGGTCTGAATTACCCCCCGTGATATGTGTTGTGCGCACCATCCAAAAGTACTGGCGCAAAACATGGTGTGTTGCTGTATGCATCAAATGCACTTTATAATTTATATCTAATGTTCTAATTACTGTGCCGTTCCTTTAATGTATGGAATTATCAATGTCACTAGATGCTTTAGTACCTATTTTAGGCTGTACACATAACTCTGGGTGCATTTATAAGCTTGAGAGCATTCCATAAAGATTTTGTTAGGTTACTAATGCACATTCAGGTTCCTCCCCAGTGTCTTTATATAAGAGATTAAAACAAGAAGTCACCCATGTTACAGGCTTACATTTACACTGCATAAGCAGAGGTGTGGTGGAACTGGAGACAGACAGCCACTACAGTATGCCATAATACAGTTCCAAGCTGACCACACACAGTGATCCTGCTGCTCAGGGTAAGAGAGAGTGGCAGGATAAATGTATATAGGCGGACGAATGAAATCCAGCTGTTTGGCGCTCCAGTAAAGCAACAGGATCTTTTCTAGCGTCACTGGGGCTTGTTGTCAGTAGATGATAGCAATCATATTTTGCCACATTTTTCACATTCCAGAAGGATTATATGAAGACATTGCTGTTTTGGATCACACACAGAGCGATATTGGGACAATTTGAAAGGGTTTGTGACCAGCGTTACTCTACCTAGTACATGGTGTGTAAACGTCTCCTTGCTGGGTACAGAAATTGTATTTCTTTATTTGAAATACAGTTGAAAATGTATTGCTTTGCAGAGACAAGCACGTATTGACGATTCTTTCCCCATGACATAGTAATCTGGTCATTGCTCCTAATATTCCCGATTGAAATATTGGCCTACAGTATATTCCACTCAAACTATGCCTATGTGGCACAAAGTCATGCACTATTACTGGCAGGACCTTTTAGCTCCTGAGAAGAGGGAAATCAGGTATGAGTTAATAGAAGCATTATTAGAGTAGATGTACTAAGCAGTGAAAAGAGTGAAGAAGTTGTCCATGGCAACCAATCAGCATTGAAGTAGCATTTATAAATTTCATACTATAAAATTATACAGAGCAGCTGATTGGTTGCCATGGGTAACTTCTCCACTGGCTCACTTCTCCACTCTTTTCACTGCCTAGTACGGTACATCTCCCCTTATGGGGGGATTTCAATTAGAGGCGATAAAATGTTAAGTTTTAGAGTGTATATCGCCTGTTATTTCACTTATTTCCTGTTATCGGGTGTTCATTTATTGTGCAATTCATTCAGAAAATGTTTTACCTGATAATTCTTATTGTTTTTTCACGCATTAAATCTGCCTGTACCCCAAAAAAGACAACTATTATTAGATAACAGTATAGATGTCTATTAGAGGCCATAATAAAAGTGTTTGGGGTTCTTAAATTGTGCCATAAGGCTGTTATAAGCATTTTTTCTAAAACAATGAAAATATTATAGCTGTCAAGTGTTTTTCTGCAAAATAAATGCTCTGCTTAAATTAGGGGTGCATAGAGATGCCCCTTATGTATATATTTGTGTCATTTTGAGCCACTTTTAACAAAAAACACCTCTAACACCCACCTGCAATCTTAAAAACACCTGTCCCAATTATATAGCACTGCCATATACTTGTCCTACATCAATTAACCCATTTTCCTGCACAGATTCACCCCAAAAATGACATGTAATTAATGGACAAATTAGCAGAACTCAAAAATTCTAATTAATCATTTGGGAGGGTGTCCCAGTGGTTCTGATCCAAGTCCTGGCATGTTTACCTTAAAATAGGGATTTTCCCCAACTTTTCACCTGCTCAGGAGGTGGTTAAAAACTTTGTGTTAAACCCTATGGAGAATTATCGCGTATTAACTTTTACACGTGAAAACAGGTTATCACTTGCAATTTAATTCCCCCCTATGGCTGAGGTTTCTGAGGTACTGTGACTAATTAATAAGGCACATTTTAGCTTAATCTTTAATAATAAAAAAAATTGTATGAATTCCCTTTCTTAAATAAAATTCACATGGCACATTCCAAATGTATTTTATAGTTAAAATTGCTATGTGTACTAAAAAATATTCTTTTATTTTTTCTTCTTCTAGCAATAAAGTTTTTGGACTGTTCTAAACAATGTCACAGTGTATTAACAATTCCATCTATCCGAGAGATTGCACTTCCAAATCAACTTCAATATAAATACGTTGAAGATCTGACACATGTACAACCTAACTCTTTCACTTAAATCATGACAGACACATGAACAGCCAACCAACCCTTCACTGTAACAACAGCAGACAGAAATCATCCTTCCTCAGCTCCTATCTTAAAATTAACAGTGAGACCCTTGTCATGCTTAGCAATCCAGGTTTACAAGAGATTTTTATTACAGGACATGAAGGTAGGCTCTAAATTTCTAATGATGGCTGTAAATATGTCTTTGTTTTGTAGACTGTACTTTAAATATTTGAAAAATTAATTACGATGACAAACTTAAATCAGCCATGATCACAGATGGCTTAGACAGCTAGAATGTCAAATGTTCATAAACTGAATTTAATGTGACCACAGACACAATAACTTTTTATAGCAGGGCAATTTTATTCAATTAGATCTTGCAATGATTTCTACATGTGTAGTGTCAGGATTCAGTCAAGAATATGAGGTAGTAGGTTAGGTGAGAAATTAGCCAGAATTAATTGGTCAACATGGTATCACGGTCACTAGCGTCAATGATAGTCTCAGAAGAAAAGCATATATTTCCAAGCAATGCCTTAGAAAGGCAAAATGGTAATATACAACAGGCAACTTGGCAATGCAAGTAATAAGTCTGTGAATATTTGATATACAGATTCGGCAATGTGCAATAGGTAACATAGCCATGCAGGAATTAAAGAGATATGGGTCTAAAACCTAATATGTGGCTAATGAATTAACCAATTTTGTTGTAATTATCTTATAATTGATCACAAGCAGGGGCAGATTGGGAATTGAAAGTGGCCCTGGAAAAATTGGTAGAAGTGGCCTCACATGAGCAGCAGCAGAGGTATACAGGTTGAGTATCCCATATCCAAATATCCGAAATACGGAATATTCCGAAATACGGATTTTTTTTGAGTGAGAGTGAAATAGTGAAACCTTTGTTTTCTGATGGCTCAATGTACACAAACTTTGTTTAATACACACAGTTATTAAAAATATTGTATTAAATGACCTTCAGGCTGTGTGTATAAGGTGTATATGAAACATAAATGAATTGTGTGAATGTAGACACACTTTGTTTACTGCACAAAGTTATAAAAAATATTGGCTAAAATTACCTTCAGGCTGTGTGTATAAGGTGTATATGAAACATAAATGCATTCTGTGCTTAGATTTAGGTCCCATCGCCATGATATCTCATTATGGTATGCAATTATTCCAAATATGGAAAAATCCCATATCCAAAATACCTCTGGTCCCAAGCATTTTGGATAAGGGATACTCAACCTGTACCATGTAACCATGGCGGCAGCTCCACCCCTCACATGGCAACAAACAAAACAGGCCTTACATGCTCATCGGCCCACCGGGAATCTTCTCCCCCCAAATACTTGAAAACATATTACCAGCGTATGAAGGGGAATAATGGTGAATCTTTTTTGTGATTGCTGATGTATGGGCCCCATTACCCTTTGTGTTTATAAAGTGTATTTATTTTACTTACCAGCATGGTGACATGCAAATGGACATTTATTTGTATTTACTACGTCACTTTTCAAATATATTGTTACTTTCCCCTGACCTGCTTGGATTGGAGACAACGGATAATGGTTTACGGTAATGTTATAATGGGGAAATTAACAGTGAGTGTGAAAGATACTGGGGAGTTTGATTATTTTTGTAAACTGACTAGGTGGTTGTTTTTAAAAAAAAATCTATGTCAGACCCACGTCACGGAGGCTCAAGTGAGTGCCGATCTTGACAAAGTTACGGACAGTGGTTAAAATCTGAAGCATTTTGCAACCAGGTCAGTGACAAATTTAAAAAGACTTTTCTGAAATATCACAGTGTGAAGTTTTGATAAAGAGTTTGTTGATGAGAAAGCATTTAAGCATAAATACATTGTTATGTGTGGACCGACTAAAGTAGATAAAGTCATTTATTTTCTGTCTGTTATAACTCACAATGTGCATAAACCAGAATACATATACAAAACCAGATGAAGGTGCATAAAACCTTTAATCCACAGCACATGTAAATACAAGGTTATAAGAAAGCTTTGAAGGCTGGAGAGTACAAAAACAGAACTCAGGATATACAGTACTTAAAGTATGCAGACAGAAACATACAGAAATAATATGTAAACGTGAGTAAGCAGTAGGCAGACAGAATAATCCAGAAAATATATAAAGACGTGACTCAGCAGTGGACAGGTGGATGATCAAAGTCACAATTTAAAGTGTATATCACAGGCAGGCTGCAGACAGATAAATCCAAAGCTTAGGCAGAGAATAACAGCAGACACAGGCACATGAAAAAGGTCACTATCCAGGAACATCACAGGAACGTAACCCAGGAACGGCAATGACTAGCAATATGTTGTCTTAAAGAGTCAAAGCTAATCAAGCAGATTATCTCCTTGCCGGTCAACAGTCCAGAACAAAAGAAGCTGATACCAAGAAGCAGCCCCTACTGGGGAACACCAGTATTACATAGGCTACACAGAAAGTCCTAACACTGTTCACGTTCATTATCTCATATTTGTCATATTTACAATGTTATATGGAAAAGACTTCATTAAAATAATCTTCTCAACAAAATTCATAGCAGTATCAAGTTCATACATTACCAGTTAGTGGGAAAAACCCCATCCTACCAAGCACAGGGGAAATTCACCTACAGTAGTTGGTGAACCAGGAAAAACAAGCTGCAGATCTCAGAGACTATTATTTGCAGCTGTGTGACCACAAGGAACAACTATTAAGAAGCCGTAGTCAGATATTCAAGATTTTTATTGCTATTCCTCCTCAGTGGATTTAGCCCCCCCCCCCCCCTCCCCCCACACACACACCTACATGTCTCCAATTGCAGGTCCACCCTGTCCTCCTTATCTGCTGCTACAGGGAAGGGGGGATGCTCACACCCTTCACTCATCCACTTATCTCTCCACCTTTTACTAATGACCCGAATCCCTATTAACTTCTCCCTTTTTTCTTTACAAACCTGCTCCCACCTCACTTATCTCTTTAGCCTAGGGGTGGGCAAAATACGGCCCGCGGGCCGGATGCGGCCCGCAAACCTATCCTACCCGGCCCACTGCTTCCCCCCAGTGCGCAATGACAAGCGGCCCGACAGGCTGAGCTGCTTGTCATTGCTCTGCAGTACCTACAACAAGCCGCCGGCGCCTGTCTCCCCTGCTGCTGCTGCTGCACGGCGCCTTCCACACTGTCTTCTTGCCTTGTAGCCTCCCCCTCCAGTGACAACGGCAGTGTTCATGGTCAGCCAAAAAGGGGGCGGGGCTATGCGAGGATGAGGGGCGGGGCTACACTGACCTCAGGGGGCGGAGCTACACGGGACAAGAGCAACTGCTACAGATCCATCCTTCCTGCCACTGCAAGCCAGATAAGTCAATGGAAAAAGTGAGTAAGAGAAAGAAAGTGTATGTGTGTGTATGTGAGAGTGTGTGTGTGTGTGTGTGTGTGTGCATATGTTTGTGTGTGCAGGCAGTGGCGTCAGACTGTTTTTAGGTTAGGGGGGAGATCTTTAACGCTCGATGTACCACCCCTAGCCCCCCCCCCCGTGTTCTGTCACTGACTCAACCCTACATGTTCTGTCACAGTGTCACCCCCGTGTTCTGTCACCGCATCACCCCCCGTGTTCTGTCACTGTGTCACACCCCGCATGTTCTGTCACCGTGTCACCCCCGCGTTCTGTCACCGTGTCACCCCCCCCGTGTTCTGTCACTGTGTCACACCCCGCATGTTCTGTCACCGTGTCACCCCCCGTGTTCTGTCACTGTGTCACACCCCGCATGTTCTGTCACCGTGTCACCCCCGCGTTCTGTCACTGACTTATCTCCACATGTTCTGTCACCGTGTCACCCCCCCGTGTTCTGTCACTGTGTCACACCCCGCATGTTCTGTCACCGTGTCACCCCCCGTGTTCTGTCACTGACTCAACCCCACATGTTCTGTCACTGTGTCACCCCCGTGTTCTGTCACCGTGTCACCCCCCCTGTGTTCTGTCACTGTGTCACACCCCGCATGTTCTGTCACCGTGTCACCCCCCGTGTTCTGTCACTGACTCAACCCCACATGTTCTGTCACTGTGTCACCCCCGTGTTCTGTCACTGTGTCACACCCCCGTGTTCTGTTACTGTGTCACACCCCGCATGTTCTGTCACCGTGTCACCCCCCGTGTTCTGTCACTGACTCAACCCCACATGTTCTGTCACCGTGTCACCCCCGTGTTCTGTCACCATGTCACCCCCCCCCGTGTTCTGTCACTGTGTCACACCCTGCGTGTTCTGTCACTGTGTCACCCCCGCGTTCTGTCACTGACTCAACTCCACATGTTCTGTCACCCCCCCGTGTTCTGTCACCGCGTCACACCACCCGTGTTCTGTCACTGTGTCACACTCTGCATGTTCTGTCACCGTGTCACCCCCCGTGTTCTGTCACTGACTCAACCCCACATGTTCTGTCACCGTGTCACCCCCGTGTTCTGTCACCATGTCACCCCCCCCGTGTTCTGTCACTGTGTCACACCCTGCGTGTTCTGTCACTGTGTCACCCCCGCGTTCTGTCACTGACTCAACTCCACATGTTCTGTCACCCCCCGTGTTCTGTCACCGCGTCACACCACCCGTGTTCTGTCACTGTGTCACACTCTGCATGTTCTGTCACCGTGTCACCCCCCGTGTTCTGTCACTGACTCAACCCCACATGTTCTGTCACCGTGTCACCCCCGTGTTCTGTCACTGTGTCACACCCCGCGTGTTCTGTCACTGTGTCACCCCCGCGTTCTGTCACTGACTCAACTCCACATGTTCAGTCACTGTCACCCCCCGTGTTCTGTCACCGCATCACACCACCCGTGTTCTGTCACTGTGTCACACCTTTCCCCAGGGGCCATAAGACACTGGATAATTTGCTTGCTGTGCAATGATTATCCCAAATAAAATGTTAATGTGTAAAAGGGGACTCTACCTGCCGTAATGTGTAAAAGGGGGCTCTACCTTCCGTACTGTGTAAAAAGGGTACTCTATCTTCCATACTGTGTAAAAGAGAGCTCTACCTGCCGTAATGTATAAAAGGGGACTTTACCTGGCGTAATGTGTGACAGGGGCTCTACCTGGCGTAATGTGTGTAAGTGGCGCTACTGTGTGGCATAATTTGAATAATGGAGACTATTGTGCAGCCTAATATGTATCTATATTATTTTTTGGCCACACCCCTTCCCTATGAAGCCACGTCCCTATATTTTTGGCACGTGGGGGAGCTGCTATTTTGTGTGCGGCCCTCGGACACTGACAGGAAAGTGTCAAGTGGCCCTTCAGCTGAAATAATTGCCCACCCCTGCTTTAGCCTGTGTCTTTCAAGTATGACCTAATCTCACAAAAAGCAACAAAAACCACAATTGTCCTGAGGAAGAGGAAACCTTCTCTTGCTTCCTCTTTTGCCTCCAAGATCCTTTAAAAGCTTTATTATAACTGACGCACCACTTTCCTCTCTTGTATCCCCACAAAATCTACCCTCAAAAGTTACTAATGATCTCATTATTGCCAAATCAAAAGGTCATTGTTGTCTACTCATCTTGCTTGACCTGTCTACTTCCTTTTCATAGTGTGGATCACATTCTTCTCCTTCAATTAGTCCACTCTGTTGGTCTACCTGACTCATGGCTGACTTTCTTTCTCTATTATCATCCTTTGATTGTCTCTTCATGGACTCAATGTCCCAAAGGGCCTGTTCTTGGACCCTTTGTCTTTTCACTTTACACCTCATCGCTTGTAAATTCCATAAGCTCCTTTGGCCTCTAAAACCACCTTTATGCTGATAACAGATTTACATCCCTGCTGACCAAATACTTTCTGTAGTTGTGGTCTGCAATTGTGATATTATTTTTTTATTATTATTATTATTATTATTATTATTTAGATTCTGTATATCTGGTGATAAAACTGTTGGAATATCTACAGTAGTTTCACTTATGGTGTGATTTAATTTTTTTATTTTGGTACTTCTGTTGTTGGGATACTAGCAGAACCCCATCAAAGCTGCAGAGATTTACTGTAACTAGCACCAAGAGTTATCTGTATTTGTAAAAGGATAATATATTTTTGGAACAATCAGAGACTTGGGGATATATTTTCATGGAAAGATAGCAGCATTCAATAAAGCAACTTCAAAATTATTTTCTGAATCAGAGATATTCAAACATTCAGAGAAATGCAGTTTAACCTCCACTATAACATATGATTTAATTTCACATATTTCGATTGTGTGAGACCCATTAAGTTCTCCATGGATCCTTATTCATGTTTGTAAGTAAAGCAAAAAAGCAAGCAACTGGGCAAAGCCATGTTGCACTGCAGGCTGGGTAGATGTAACATGTGCAGAAAGATATAGATTCGTGTGGGTTGTGTACAAGTTGAAATGTAAGTTGCAGTGTAAAAATAAACTGACATTTGTGGGCTGCATGGAAAAGCAGCCAGTATTTACCCTGCACAGAAAAAAATATAAGTGTATTTGCCCCCCTTGCTTGGCAACATGGTTTGTTCGAGACACAAAAGTTACTTTCTTTACTTACTGTTCAAACATGAATCAATCCCATAGTACAGACACAATAGAAAATTCTAAGCATCAGGCG
This sequence comes from Pseudophryne corroboree, assembly GCF_028390025.1. Classification (NCBI taxonomy): domain Eukaryota; kingdom Metazoa; phylum Chordata; class Amphibia; order Anura; family Myobatrachidae; genus Pseudophryne; species Pseudophryne corroboree. The sequence continues at coordinate 247,960,468 of NC_086448.1, read as the reverse complement.
TACGCCTTGTCTATATGGATGAGTGTATGGGGTGAAAGCCCACATAGCTTGTTAATGTAGAAACATGGTACGTGTATTGGCTTCTTCTGTAATCTGACTAATGTGTACATCATCGCAAAACGTGATCCAAATGGATTTTCCAAGGTAATTAAATAAATAACGCTAAGGTCCAAATGTAATATACTGCAAATTGAGAAGAGCGGAGACATTTCGGCAGTGTAGACTCAAGATCTAACGCAGCAAATTTTCTTTACAGGACAAAACAATCTGGGTCTGGTAGTATATCATGGCTTTGCTTAAATCTGAAGTAACAAATAAGAGGATCCCATACAAATTGGAATTACAACATCTATTGAAAATTACAGTTTATATAATGTTCAGGAATTCACACAACTGTACACATTCTCATTGTCTTTCCCATCAGCATAGTACATTACAGGAAAGTCAGTCATTGTTCAGACCCAAATCAGTTCATATAAGGCAATACAGCTGAAACAGAAAGGAAAACAGGAAAGACATGAACATGATCTTATTAGTGGCTAATGGACATCCGAGAGCTACATTTATCTCCTAGTACAGCTCAGAACAATTTGTTTTAATAATTAGTTACATTAAGTACTGTAACTTGGTATGTTATTTAAGGTTTCCAAGAGTGTTCAGTAGTAGATTCTATAGTTTACACACGTTTGCCAAACTTCCCATTCAAGCACTTCATGCTTACCACATGTTGTATCGGACCACCAAATGCCACACTTATATTCCTTAATTTAGGAAAGCAGAGCAGATTATTCTTCTAATCTAGTTACAGTAATAGGAGTTAATGAGCCAGTCACATAATTTAGGTGCCACTCTTCCGGCTGCTCAGACAGTACTGCTCTGGCTCCGTGTCAGTTTTATCTATTAACAGAACAAGTTATCCCTTACATCAGTAATAATTATTAGTACACTACAGTATGTAGACAAAAGTGATTGGACACTGACAGCAAACAGATCAACAAGATTTTATTGTCGTCAGTACTTTGTAAGTCCACCACATGCAGTGATTACCGCAGACACCCTTCTTGGCACTATCCACAAGTTCCTGTACAACAGCAAGCAGTATGTTTTGCTATTCCCCCTTAAATACATTAACCAACTGAGACACTGAAGAAGGTCGAATCGGTCTAGTGCGCACATGTCACTTTAATTCGTGCCAGAGGTTCTCACTGGAGTTAAGATATGAGACCGGTCCATCCGGGTTACCGAATTTTCTGTATATTAGTTCAGCGTTGCCCTGGAAACATGACATTGCACAGCCTAAGATGATCCCCTTTACAAACTCAGGTTAGCTCCTTCTGGCAAGCCATTTCGGTAGCAAACAACCCAATCAGTGCCCCTCTGCCTGTTTTATGCCTTCACAAACACGTGTCTGCTGCAGCAGCACACCATTTCGCTTGTGGGGGGGTGACCATTCACTTGTGTCTACATAGTGGAGTATTATCTCTTATTTGTTAGGCACCACAAGGTAGACATAAAAACAAATACTGTGAACCGCATAATTACAACAGTAAGCATCACGGGAGTACAAAAAAATATAAACAGTGCAATACAATAGCAAATAATAAGATTTTACTTACCGGTAAATCTATTTCTCGTAGTCCGTAGTGGATGCTGGGGACTCCGTAAGGACCATGGGGAATAGACGGGCTCCGTAGGAGACAGGGCACTTTAAGAAAGAATTTGGATACTGGTGTGCTCTGGCTCCTCCCTCTATGTCCCTCCTCCAGACCTCAGTTAGAGAAACTGTGCCCGGAAGAGCTGACAGTACAAGGAAAGGATTTTGGAATCCAGGGTAAGACTCATACCAGTCACACCAATCACACTGTATAACTTGTGATAAACTTACCCAGTTAACAGTATGAACAACAACGGAGCATCAGATCAACCCTGATGCAACCACAACATAACCCTTATTTAAGCAATAACTATATACAAGTATTGCAGAAGAAGTATGCACTTGGGACGGGCGCCCAGCATCCACTACGGACTACGAGAAATAGATTTACCGGTAAGAAAAATCTTACTTTCTCTAACGTCCTAGTGGATGCTGGGGACTCCGTAAGGACCATGGGGATTATACCAAAGCTCCCAAACGGGCGGGAGAGTGCGGATGACTCTGCAGCATCGAATGAGCAAACACAAGGTCCTCCTCAGCCAGGGTATCAAACTTGTAAAACTTTGCAAAAGTGTTCGAACCTGACCAAGTAGCTGCTCGGCAAAGCTGTAATGCCGAGACCCCTCGGGCAGCCGCCCAAGAAGAGCCCACCTTCCTTGTGGAGTGGGCTTTTACTGATTTTGGAAGCGGCAATCCAGCCGCAGAATTAGCCTTCTGAATCGTGTTACAGATCCAGCGAGCAATAGTTTGCTTTGAAGCAGGAGCACCCAGCTTGTTGGATGCATACAGGATAAACAGCGACTCAGTTTTCCTGACTCTGGCCGTTCTGGCTACATAAACCTTCAAAGCCCTGACCACATCTAGTAACTCGGAATCCTCCAAGTCACGAGTAGCCACAGGCACCACAATAGGTTGGTTCATATGAAAAGATGACACCACTTTTGGCAGAAATTGTGGACGGGTCCGCAATTCTGCCCTGTCCATATGGAAAACCAGATAGGGGCTTTTATGTGACAAAGCCGCTAATTCTGACACACGCCTAGCTGAAGCCAAGGCTAATAGCATGACCACCTTCCACGTGAGAAATTTTAACTCCACGGTTTTGAGTGGCTCAAACCAGTGTGACTTCAAAAAACTCAACACCACGTTAAGATCCCAAGGTGCCACTGGAGGCACAAAAGGGGGCTGAATATGCAGCACTCCCTTTACAAACGTCTGAACTTCAGGTAGAGAAGCCAGTTCTTTTTGAAAGAAAATGGATAGGGCCGAAATCTGGACCTTAATGTAATCCAATTTCAGGCCCAAAGTCACTCCCGACTGTAGGAAGTGAAGGAAACGGCCCAGCTGGAATTCCTCCGTAGGGGCATTCCTGGCCTCACACCAAGCAACATATTTTCGCCATATACGGTGATAATGTTTAGCCGTCACGTCCTTCCTAGCCTTTATCAGCGTAGGAATGACTTCAACCGGAATGCCTTTTTCTGCTAGGATCCGGCGTTCAACCGCCATGCCGTCAAACGCAGCCGCGGTAAGTCTTGGAACAGACAGGGCCCCTGTTGCAACAAGTCCTGTCTTAGAGGAAGAGGCCATGGGTCCTCTGTGAGCATTTCTTGCAGATCTGGATACCAAGTCCTTCTTGGCCAATCCGGAACAATGAGTATTGTTCTCACTCCTCTTTTTCTTATGATTCTCAGCACCTTGGGTATGAGAGGAAGAGGAGGAAAATAAGAATTTACTCACCGGTAATTCTATTTCTCGTAGTCCGTAGTGGATGCTGGGAACTCCGTAAGGACCATGGGGAATAGCGGGCTCCGAAGGAGGCTGGGCACTCTAGAAAGATTTATGACTACCTGGTGTGCACTGGCTCCTCCCACTATGACCCTCCTCCAAGCCTCAGTTAGGACACTGTGCCCGGACGAGCTGACATAATAAGGAAGGATTTTGAATCCCGGGTAAGACTCATACCAGCCACACCAATCACACCGTACAACTCGTGATACTATATCCAGTTTGACAGTATGAAAACAACTGAGCCTCTCAACAGATGGCTCAACAATAACCCTTTAGTTAGCAATAACTATTTACAAGTATTGCAGACAATCCGCACTTGGGATGGGCGCCCAGCATCCACTACGGACTACGAGAAATAGAATTACCGGTGAGTAAATTCTTATTTTCTCTGACGTCCTAGTGGATGCTGGGAACTCCGTAAGGACCATGGGGATTATACCAAAGCTCCCAAACGGGCGGGAGAGTGCGGATAACTTGTGGAGTGGGCTTTTACTGATTTTGGAAGCGGCAATCCAGCCGCAGAATTAGCCTTCTGAATCGTGTTACAGATCCAGCGAGCAATAGTTTGCTTTGAAGCAGGAGCACCCAGCTTGTTGGATGCATACAGGATAAACAGCGACTCAGTTTTCCTGACTCTGGCCGTTCTGGCTACATAAACCTTCAAAGCCCTGACCACATCTAGTAACTCGGAATCCTCCAAGTCACGAGTAGCCACAGGCACCACAATAGGTTGGTTCATATGAAAAGATGACACCACTTTTGGCAGAAATTGTGGACGGGTCCGCAATTCTGCCCTGTCCATATGGAAAACCAGATAGGGGCTTTTATGTGACAAAGCCGCTAATTCTGACACACGCCTAGCTGAAGCCAAGGCTAATAGCATGACCACCTTCCACGTGAGAAATTTTAACTCCACGGTTTTGAGTGGCTCAAACCAGTGTGACTTCAAAAAACTCAACACCACGTTAAGATCCCAAGGTGCCACTGGAGGCACAAAAGGGGGCTGAATATGCAGCACTCCCTTTACAAACGTCTGAACTTCAGGTAGAGAAGCCAGTTCTTTTTGAAAGAAAATGGATAGGGCCGAAATCTGGACCTTAATGTAATCCAATTTCAGGCCCAAAGTCACTCCCGACTGTAGGAAGTGAAGGAAACGGCCCAGCTGGAATTCCTCCGTAGGGGCATTCCTGGCCTCACACCAAGCAACATATTTTCGCCATATACGGTGATAATGTTTAGCCGTCACGTCCTTCCTAGCCTTTATCAGCGTAGGAATGACTTCAACCGGAATGCCTTTTTCTGCTAGGATCCGGCGTTCAACCGCCATGCCGTCAAACGCAGCCGCGGTAAGTCTTGGAACAGACAGGGCCCCTGTTGCAACAAGTCCTGTCTTAGAGGAAGAGGCCATGGGTCCTCTGTGAGCATTTCTTGCAGATCTGGATACCAAGTCCTTCTTGGCCAATCCGGAACAATGAGTATTGTTCTCACTCCTCTTTTTCTTATGATTCTCAGCACCTTGGGTATGAGAGGAAGAGGAGGAAAATAAGAATTTACTCACCGGTAATTCTATTTCTCGTAGTCCGTAGTGGATGCTGGGAACTCCGTAAGGACCATGGGGAATAGCGGGCTCCGAAGGAGGCTGGGCACTCTAGAAAGATTTATGACTACCTGGTGTGCACTGGCTCCTCCCACTATGACCCTCCTCCAAGCCTCAGTTAGGACACTGTGCCCGGACGAGCTGACATAATAAGGAAGGATTTTGAATCCCGGGTAAGACTCATACCAGCCACACCAATCACACCGTACAACTCGTGATACTATATCCAGTTTGACAGTATGAAAACAACTGAGCCTCTCAACAGATGGCTCAACAATAACCCTTTAGTTAGCAATAACTATTTACAAGTATTGCAGACAATCCGCACTTGGGATGGGCGCCCAGCATCCACTACGGACTACGAGAAATAGAATTACCGGTGAGTAAATTCTTATTTTCTCTGACGTCCTAGTGGATGCTGGGAACTCCGTAAGGACCATGGGGATTATACCAAAGCTCCCAAACGGGCGGGAGAGTGCGGATGACTCTGCAGCACCGAATGAGAGAACTCCAGGTCCTCCTCAGCCAGGGTATCAAATTTGTAGAATTTTGCAAACGTGTTTGCTCCTGACCAAGTAGCTGCTCGGCAAAGTTGTAAAGCCGAGACCCCTCGGGCAGCCGCCCAAGATGAGCCCACCTTCCTTGTGGAATGGGCATTTACAGATTTTGGCTGTGGCAGGCCTGCCACAGAATGTGCAAGCTGAATTGTACTACAAATCCAGCGAGCAATAGTCTGCTTAGAAGCAGGAGCACCCAGCTTGTTGGGTGCATACAGGATAAACAGCGAGTCAGATTTTCTGACTCCAGCCGTCCTGGAAACATATATTTTCAGGGCCCTGACAACGTCTAGCAACTTGGAGTCCTCCAAATCCCTAGTAGCCGCAGGCACCACAATAGGCTGGTTCAGGTGAAACGCTGACACCACCTTAGGGAGAAACTGGGGACGAGTCCTCAATTCTGCCCTATCCATATGGAAAATCAGATAAGGGCTTTTACATGATAAAGCCGCCAATTCTGACACTCGCCTGCCTGAAGCCAAGGCCAATAACATGACCACTTTCCACGTAAGATATTTCAGATCCACGGTTTTTAGTGGCTCAAACCAATGTGATTTTAAGAAACTCAACACCACGTTGAGATCCCAAGGTGCCACAGGAGGCACAAACGGGGGCTGAATATGCAGCACTCCTTTCACAAATGTCTGAACTTCAGGTACTGAAGCTAGTTCTTTTTGAAAGAAAATCGACAGAGCCGAGATCTGTACTTTAATGGAGCCTAGTTTTAGGCCCATATTCACTCCTGCTTGCAGGAAATGCAGAAATCGACCTAGTTGAATTTCCTCTGTTGGGGCCTTTTCGGCCTCGCACCATGCAACATATTTCCGCCATATGCAGTGATAATGATTTGCCGTAACATCTTTCCTGGCTTTAATAAGCGTAGGAATGACTTCTTCCGGAATACCCTTTTCCTTCAGGATCCGGCGTTCAACCGCCATGCCGTCAAACGCAGCCGCGGTAAGTCTTGGAACAGACAGGGCCCCTGCTGTAGCAGGTCTTGTCTGAGCGGCAGAGGCCACGGGTCCTCTGAGATCATCTCTTGAAGTTCCGGGTACCACGCTCGTCTTGGCCAATCCGGAACCACGAGAATTGTGTTTACTCCTCGCTTTCTTATTATTCTCAATACCTTTGGTATGAGAGGCAGAGGAGGGAACACATACACTGACTGGTACACCCACGGTGTCACTAGAGCGTCCACAGCTATCGCCTAAGGGTCCCATGACCTGGCGCAATATCTTTTTAACTTTTTGTTGAGGCGGGACGCCATCATGTCCACCTGTGGTTTTTCCCAACGGTTTACCAGCATCTGGAAGACTTCTGGATGAAGTCCCCACTCTCCCGGGTGGAGGTCGTGTCTGCTGAGGAAGTCTGCTTCCCAGTTGTCCACTCCCGGAATGAACACTGCTGACAGTGCTAGTACATGATTCTCCGCCCATCGGAGAATTCTTGTGGCTTCTGCCATTGCCATCCCGCTTCTTGTGCCGCCCTGTCGATTTACATGGGCGACTGCCGTGATGTTGTCTGACTGGATCAGCACCGGCTGGTGTAGGAGCAGGGATTTTGCTTGACTTAGGGCATTGCAAATGGCCCTTAGTTCCAGAATATTTATGTGAAGGGAAGTCTCCTGACTCGACCATAGTCCTTGGAAGTTTCTTCCCCGTGTGACTGCCCCCCAGCCTCGAAGGCTGGCATCCGTGGTCACCAGGACCCAGTCCTGTATGCCGAACTTGCGGCCCTCTAGAAGATGGGCACTCTGCAGCCACCACAGTAGAGACACCTTGGTTCTTGGAGACAGGGCTATTAAGCGATGCATCTGAAGATGCGATCCGGACCATTTGTCCAACAGGTCCCACTGAAAGATTCTGGCATGGAACCTGCCGAAGGGAATTGCTTCGTAAGAAGCTACCATCTTTCCCAGGACCCGCGTGCAGTGATGCACCGATACCTGTTTTGGTTTCAGGAGGTCTCTGACTAGAGATGACAACTCCGTGGCTTTCTCCTCCAGGAGAAACACTTTTTTCTGGACTGTATCCAGAATCATACCCAGGAACAGTAGACGTGTCGTCGGAACCAGCTGTGACTTTGGGATATTCAGAATCCAGCCGTGCTGGTGCAGCACTTCCTGAGATAGTGCTACTCCCACCAACAACTGTTCCTTGGACCTCGCCTTTATTAGGAGATCGTCCAAGTACGGGATAATTAAAACTCCCTTTTTTCGAAGGAGTATCATCATTTCCGCCATAACCTTGGTAAATACCATCGGTGCCGTGGACAGTCCAAACGGCAGCGTCTGGAATTGGTAATGGCAATCCTGTACCACAAATCTGAGGTACTCCTGGTGAGGATGGTAAATGGGGACATGCAAGTAAGCATCCTTGATGTCCAGGGATACCATGTAATCCCCCTCGTCCAGGCTTGCAATAACCGCCCTGAGCGATTCCATCTTGAACTTGAATTTTTTTATGTATGTGTTCAAGGATTTCAAATTTAAAATGGGTCTCACCGAACCGTCCGGTTTCGGCACCACAAATAGTGTGGAATAGTAACCCCGGCCTTGTTGAAGTAGAGGTACCTTGATTATCACCTGCTGGGAATACAGCTTGTGAATTGCCGCTAGCACCGCCTCCCTGTCTGAGGGAGCAATCGGCAAGGCAGATTTTAGGAACCGGTGGGGTGGAGACGCCTCGAATTCCAGTTTGTACCCCTGAGATACTATTTGAAGGATCCAGGGATCCACCTGTGAGCGAGCCCACTGATCGCTGAAATTCTTGAGGCGGCCCCCCACCGTACCTGGCTCCGCCTGTGGAGCCCCACCGTCATGCGGCGGACTTGGAAGAAGAAGCGGGGGAGGACTTTTGCTCCTGGGAACCTGCTGTTTGTTGCTGCCTTTTTCCCCTACCTCTGCCTCTGGACAGAAAAGACCCGCCTTTTCCACGCATGATTTCTGGGTCCGAAAGGACTGAACCTGATAAAATGGCGCCTTCTTAGGCTGTGAGGGGACATGGGGTAAAAATGCTGACTTCCCAGACGTTGCTGTGGAAACTAGGTCCGAGAGACCATCCCCAAATAATTCCTCACCCTTATAAGGCAAAACTTCCATGTGCCTTTTAGAATCTGCATCTCCTGTCCACTGGCGAGTCCATAAGCCTCTCCTAGCAGAAATGGACAATGCACTTACTTTAGATGCCAGCCGGCAGATTTCCCTCTGTGCATCTCTCATATATAAGACTGAGTCTTTGATATGGTCTATGGTTAGCAGGATCGTATCTCTGTCTAGTGTGTCAATATTTTCTGACAGTTTATCTGACCACGCAGCGGCAGCACTGCACATCCATGCTGACGCAATAGCTGGCCTAAGTATAATGCCTGAGTGTGTGTATACAGACTTCAGGATCGCCTCCTACTTTCTATCATCAGGTTCCTTGAGGGCGGCCGTATCCGGAGACGGTAGTGCCACCTTTTTAGACAAACGTGTGAGCGCTTTATCCACCCTAGGAGGTGCTTCCCAACGTGACCTATCCTCTGGCGGGAAAGGGAACGCCATTAGTACCTTCTTAGGAATTACCAATTTTTTATCAGGGAAAGCCCACGCTTCTTCACACACTTCATTTAATTCATCTGATGGGGGAAAAACTACGGGTAGTTTTTTCTCCCCAAACATAATACCCTTTTTAGTGGTACCTGTATTTATATCAGAAATGTGTAACACCTCTTTCATTGCCTCAATCATGCAGTGAATGGCCTTAGTGGGCATCAGGTTAGACTCATCGTCGTCGACACTGGTGTCAGTATCAGTGTCGACATCTGCGTCTGCGATCTGAGGTAGCGGGCGTTTCAGAGCCCCTGATGACCTTTGAGACGCCTGGACAGGCACGAGCTGAGAAGTCGGCTGTCCCACATTTGGCATGTCGTCAAATTTCTTATGTAAGGAGTCTATACGTGCACTCATTTCTTTCCATAAGCTCATCCACTCAGGTGTCTGCCCCGCAGGGGGTGACATCCCTTCTAAAGGCATCTGCTCCGTCTCCACATCATTATCCTCATCAAACATGTCGACACAGCCGTACCGACACACCGCACACACACAGGGAATGCTCTAACAGAGGACAGGACCCACAAAAGCCCTTTGGGGGGACAGAGTGAGAGTATGCCAGCACACACCAGAGCGCTATATAATGCAGGGACTAACTGAGTTATGTCCCCTACAGCTGCTTTTTCTATATAAATGTATACTGCGCCTAAATTTAGTGCCCCCCCTCTCTTTTTTACCCTTTTCTGTAGTGTAGACTGCAGGGGAGAGCCAGGGAGCTTCCTTCCAGCGGAGCTGTGAGGGAAAAATGGCGCCAGTGTGCTGAAGGAGATAGCTCCGCCCCTTTTCCGCAGACTATTCTCCCGCTTTTTCCTATATTCTGGCAGGGGTATTTTCCACATATATAGCCTCTGGGGCTATATATTGTGGTATTTTTGCCAGCCAAGGTGTTATTATTGCTTCTCAGGGCGCCCCCCCCCCCAGCGCCCTGCACCCTCAGTGACCGGAGTGTGAAGTGTGTGTGAGGAGCAATGGCGCACAGCTACAGTGCTGTGCGCTACCTTGGTGAAGACTGATGTCTTCTGCCGCCGATTTTCCGGACCTCTTCTTGCTTCTGGCTCTGTAAGGGGGACGGCGGCGCGGCTCCGGGACCGAACACCAAGGCTGGGCCTGCGGTCGATCCCTCTGGAGCTAATGGTGTCCAGTAGCCTAAGAAGCCCAAGCTGGCTGCAAGCAAGCAGGTTCGCTTCTTCTCCCCTTAGTCCCTCGCTGCAGTGAGCCTGTTGCCAGCAGGTCTCACTGAAAATAAAAAACCTAATTTCTATACTTTCTTTCTAAAGGCTCAGGAGAGCCCCTAGTGTGCATCCAACCTCGGCCGGGCACAAAATCTAACTGAGGCTTGGAGGAGGGTCATAGTGGGAGGAGCCAGTGCACACCAGGTAGTCATAAATCTTTCTAGAGTGCCCAGCCTCCTTCGGAGCCCCCTATTCCCCATGGTCCTTACGGAGTTCCCAGCATCCACTAGGACGTCAGAGAAATACATAAACCGACTGGAACACCCACGGTGTCACTAGTGCGTCTACAGCTATCGCCTGAGGGTCTCTTGACCTGGCGCAATACCTCTGTAGCTTTTTGTTGAGGCGGGATGCCATCATGTCCACCTGTGGCAGTTCCCACCGACTTGCAATCTGCGTGAAGACTTCTTGATGAAGTCCCCACTCTCCCGGGTGGAGGTCGTGCCTGCTGAGGTAGTCTGCTTCCCAGTTGTCCACTCCCGGAATGAACACTGCTGACAGTGCTCTTACGTGATTCTCCGCCCAGCGAAGAATTCTGGTGGCTTCCGCCATCGCCACCCTGCTCCTTGTGCCGCCTTGGCGGTTTACATGAGCCACTGCGGTGATGTTGTCTGACTGAATCAGCACCGATTGGTCGCGAAGCAGGGTCTCCGCTTGACTTAGGGCGTTGTATATGGCCCTTAGTTCCAGGATATTGATGTGAAGGCAAGTCTACTGACTTGACCACAGCCCTTGGAAATTTCTTCCCTGTGTGACTGCCCCCCACCCTCGGAGGCTTGCATCCGTGGTCACCAGGACCCAGTCCTGAATGCCGAATCTGCGGCCCTCGAGAAGGTGAGCACTCTGCAGCCACCACAGGAGAGACACCCTGGCCCTGGGGGATAGGGTGATCAGCCGATGCATCTGTAGATGTGATCCGGACCACTTGTCCAACAGATCCCATTGAAAGGTCCTCGCATGGAACCTGCCAAAGGGAATGGCCTCGTATGATGCCACCATCTTTCCCAGGACTCGCGTGCAGTGATGCACCGACACCTGTTTTGGTTTTAATAGGTCTCTGACCAGTGTCATGAGCTCCTGAGCCTTTTCCATCGGGAGATAAACCCTCTTCTGGTCTGTGTCCAGAATCATGCCCAGGAAGGGCAGACGAGTTGTAGGAATCAACTGCGACTTTGGAATATTTAGAATCCAGCCGTGCTGTTGTAACACTTCCCGAGAGCGTGCTACGCTGATCAGCAACTGCTCTCTGGACCTCGCCTTTATGAGGAGATCGTCCAAGTATGAGATAATTGTGACTCCTTGCTTTCGCAGGAGCACCATCATTTCCGACATTACCTTGGTAAATATTCTCGGTGCCGTGGAGAAACCAAACGGCAACGTCTGGAATTGGTAATGACAATCCTGTACCACAAAGCTGAGGTACGCCTGATGAGGTGGATAAATGGGGACATGAAGGTATGCATCCTTTATGTCCAGAGACACCATAAAATCCCCCCCTTCCAGGCTTGCGATGACCGCTCTGAGCAATTCCATCTTGAACTTGAACCTTTTCAGGTATATGTTCAGGGATTTTAAATTCAATATGGGTCTGACCGAACCGTCCGGTTTCGGTACCACAAACATGGTCGAATAATAACCCTTTCCCTGTTGAAGGAGGGGAACCTTGACCACCACCTGCTGAAGATACAATTTGTGAATTGCAGTTAACACTATTTCCCTCTCTAAGGGGGAAGCTGGCAGGGCCGATTTGAGGTATCGGTGAGGGGGCATCTCTTCGAATTCCAGCTTGTATCCCTGAGACACAATCTCTAGTGCCCAGGGATCCACCTGGGAGTGAACCCACTTGTGGCTGAAATTTCGGAGACGCGACCCCACCGGGCCTAGTAGAGCCCCAGCGTCATGGGGTGGATTTAGTGGAGACCGGGGAGGACTTCTGTTCCTGGGAACTAGCTGTATTGTGCAGCTTCTTTCCTCTACCCCTGCCTCTGGCAAGAAAGGACGCACCTCGGACTTTCTTGCCTTTTTGTGATCGAAAGGACTGCATTTGGTAATACGGTGCTTTCTTAGGTTGTGAGGGAACATATGGCAAAAAATTTTACTTTCCAGCAGTAGCTGTGGAGACCAGGTCCGAGAGACCCTCCCCAAACAACTCCTCACCCTTTTAAGGTAAAACCTCCATGTGCCTTTTTGAGTCTGCATCGCCTGTCCATTACCGAGCCCACAGGACCCTTCTGGCAGAAATCGACATTGCATTTATTTTAGAGCCCGGAAGGCTAATGTCTCTTTGAGCATCTCTCATATATAGGACAGCGTCTTTTATATGCCCCAGGGTCATTAATATAGTATCCTTGTCCAAGGTATCAAGTTCCTCAGATAAGGTATCCGTCCATGCTGCTACAGCACTACACACCCAGGCCGACGCAATTGCCGGCCTTAGTAAGGTACCTGAATGTATATAAATGGACTTCAGGGTACCCTCTTGCTTTCTATCCGCAGCATCTTTTAGGGTGGCCGTATCCTGTGACGGCAGGGCTACCCTCCTGGATAAGCGTGTGAGAGCTTTGTCCACCCTAGGGGAGGATTCCCAGCGTAATCTGTCCGTTGGCGGGAAAGGATACGCCATAAGCATCCGTTTGGAAATCTGCAGTTTTTTATCTGGAGATTCCCAAGCCTTTTCACATAACTCATTTAGCTCATGTGAAGGGGGAAAGGTCACCACCTGCCTTTTTTCTCCATACATATGAACCCTCTTGTCAGGGACTGGAGTTTCCACTGTGATGTGCAACACACCCTTTATTGCTATAATCATATAACGGATGGCTTTAGCCAATTTAGGCTGTAACTTTGCATCATCGCCATCGACACTGGAGTCAGAATCCGTGTCGATATCTGTGTCAACAATTTGGGATAGTGGGCGCTTCTGAGACCCTGACGGCCTCTACGACATAGGATCAGGCATGGGCTGAGACCCCGACTGTCCTAAGGTTTCAGCTTTATCCAACCTTTTATGCAAGGAATTAACATTATCATTTAAAACCTTCCACATATCCATCCAATCAGGTGTCGGCGCCGTCGGCGGCGACCCCACATTCATTTGCTCCCGCTCTGCTTCCACATAGCCTTCCTCGTCAAACATGTCGACACAAGCGTACCGACACACCACACACACACACACACACACAGGGGATTCTCTTTTTGAAGACAGTTCCCCCACAAGGCCTTTTGGAGAGACAGAGAGAGAGTATGCCAGCACACACCCCAGCGCTATATGTCCCAGGAATCACACAGTAACTTAGTGTTAACCCAGTAGCTGCTGTATATAATGTTTTTGCGCCTAATTTATGTGCCCCCTCTCTTTTTACCCTCTTCTACCGTGAATCTGCAGGGGAGAGCCTGGGGAGCTTCCTCTCAGCGGAGCTGTGGAGAGAAAATGGCGCTGGTGAGTGCTGAGGAAGAAGCTCCGCCCCTCAGCGGCGGGCTTCTGCCCCGCGTTTCTGTGTAAAATTATGGCGGGGGGCTCATGCATATATACAGTGCCCAACTGTATATATGCCCAACTTTTGCCAAGAGGTCCTAATTGCTGCCCAGGGCGCCCCCCCCTGCGCCCTGCACCCTACAGTTACCAGAGTATGTGGGTTTAATGTGGGAGCAATGGCGCACAGCTGCAGTGCTGTGCGCTACCTCAGTTTGAAGACTGGAGTCTTCTGCCGCCGATTTTGAAGTCTTCTTGCTTCTTTCACCCGGCTTCTGTCTTCCGGCTCTGCGAGCGGGGCGGCGGCGCGGCTCCGGGATCGGACGACAAAGGGTGAGATCCTGTGTACGATCCCTCTGGAGCTAATGGTGTCCAGTAGCCTAAGAAGCAGGACCTATCTTCAGTGAGTAGGGCTGCTTCTCTCCCCTCAGTCCCACGCTGCAGGGAGTCTGTTGCCAGCAGATCTCTCTGAAAATAAAAAAACCTAACAAAATACTTTCTTATAGCAAGCTCAGGAGAGCTCACTAAGTAGCACCCAGCTCGTCAGGGTACAGATTCAAACTGAGGTCTGGAGGAGGGACATAGAGGGAGGAGCTAGAGCACACCAGTATCCAAATTCTTTCTTAAAGTGCCCTGTCTCCTGCGGAGCCCGTCTATTCCCCATGGTCGTAACGGAGTCCCCAGCATCCACTAGGACGTTAGAGAAATGGAGTGACAATAGAGTGAAAAGAGTAAGGGAACTCCCTATTGCTAGTTAGCAGGCAGCGGTGACCCGCAGGGGAAGGTACAACAGCTCTCACTGATCCTGTACCCATCATATGGGCGAGCAAACAGTGTCTGAGTAGCTAAAAGGGAGAAGGAGACAAATGACGAGCACACTGGTGTTGAGGATAGTGTACAGAAATAACAAGTGGAAGATAAGCTTACCAGAGCTAATGCTCTACAGGGAGGGGGAAACAGAGGGTGAACTGGGAAGGTGGGCAGAAGGAAGGAGTGACAAGAGGGTTGGTCGATTAAGGCAATGCTGGACACTTTCACGTAACAAAAAATGCACTATCACAATCCACAATAAAATAATGGTTATTTATAGAGCTAGTAATACAGCACTAATGCTAAAAAGCTATTTTCAGCTGTTGTGAAGTCACATAACTGCTTTTACATAGGCTTCAACTTGGTGTATACATATATTAGCTGTCATCTGCTGAGGATTCATTTTCGTGATCAGGAAGTACAACATAGGTAATTTGGATTTTGATCTATATAGAATAAGAAGATGAAGAGTGACTGGGTGTACGCACAGATCAGCAGCAACCCTCTGGTCAAAGGTATCACCAATACCCACGTGATAAGCAAATGTAAAGAAATTAGATCAGATACAGTAGGTGCGCTATTCTTTTTTACAAAAAGCAGACAATACTTCCTTCAATATTTTTCTTTGTAGCACTTTTAGGCATCATATGGTAGGCTCCATATAGAGGGAGAGAATACTATTTCCTATATGGTGTAATACATTCAAAAAAACGAGTTTTATGGTTAGAACTTACCTTTGTTAAAACTCTTTCTGCAAGGTACACTGGGCTCCACAAGGATAGACATTGGGATGTAGAGTAGGATCTTGATCCGAAGCACCAACAGGCTCAAAAGCTTTGACCTTCTTCCCAAGATGCATAGCGCCGCTTCCTATATCACCCCGCCTCCGTGCACAGGAGCTCAGTTTTGTTAACCAGCCCAATGCAGTAGCAAGTACAAGAGACGACAACTGCCAGTTGCCACAAACACCACACTCTTCCGACAGGAGAAGTGTCAGCGGCTAATGCCATACCAACCCAAAGTAGCTAAGTGCGTCAGGGTGGGTGTCCTGTG
Source organism: Pseudophryne corroboree (assembly GCF_028390025.1). Classification (NCBI taxonomy): domain Eukaryota; kingdom Metazoa; phylum Chordata; class Amphibia; order Anura; family Myobatrachidae; genus Pseudophryne; species Pseudophryne corroboree. Next base: position 247,944,710 of record NC_086448.1, on the reverse strand, counting down.
GAGCCCAGTGTACCTCGCAGAAAGAGTTTTAACAAAGGTAAGTTCTTACCATAAAACTCGTTTTCTGCTGCGGGGTACACTGGACTCCACAAGGATAGACATTGGGGATGTCCTAAAGCAGTTCCTTATGGGAGGGGACGCACTGTAGCGGGCACAAGAACCCGGCGTCCAAAGGAAGCATCCTGGGAAGCGGCGGTATCGAAGGCATAGAACCTAATGAAAGTCTTCACTGAGTACCACGTAGCCGCCATGCACAATTCAAGGGTCGCACCACGACGGGCCGCCCAAGAAGGTCCAACAGACCGAGTAGAATGGGCCGTAATGTGAGCAGGAGCTGACAGACCAGCCCTCACATAAGCATGTGAAATCACCATTCTAATCCATCTGGCCAAAGTCTGCTTGTGAGCAGGCCAGCCCCGTTTGTGAAATCCAAACAGAATAAAGATAGAATCAGCTTTCCTAACAGAAGCAGTTCTCTTCACTTAGATACGGAGAGCCCGTACCACATCCAAAGACCGCTCTTTGGGAGACAGATCAGGAGAAACAACTGCCGGAACCACAATCTCCTGGGTAAGGTGGAACGAAGAAACCACCTTAGGCAAATAAACGGGACGAGTCCTAAGAACCGCCCTGTCACGGTGAAATATCAGATATGGGGAACTACAAGACAAGGCACCCAAATCCGACACTCTTCTAGCTGAAGCAATAGCCAGCAGAAACACCACCTTAAGGGAAAGCCACTTAAGATCAGCTGAACCAAGAGTTTCAAACGGAGACTCTTGTAACACCTCCAAAACCACCTACAAGTCCCAAGGAGCCACAGGCAGGACATAGGGAGGTTGGATACACAACACACCCTGAGTAAAGGTATGCACATCAAGTAAGGTCGCAATTTTTCTCTGAAACCACACCGACAAGGCAGATATTTGAACCTTGAGGGAGGCCAGACGCAGGCCTAAGTCCAGGCCCTGGTGAAGAAAAGCCAACAACTTGGCTATACTAAACTTGGAAGCGTCATAATTGTTAGATGCGCACCAAACAAAGTAAGGATGCCAGACCCTATAGTAAATCCGAGCCGAAGACGGTTTCCGGGCCCGCAACATAGTTTGAATGACCACCTCAGAAAACCCTTTAGTCCTTAAGACGGAAGCTTCAAGAGCCACGCCGTCAAAGACAGCCGTGCTAGGTCCTAGTAGACACAGGGGCCCTGAACGAGGAGGTCTGGCCGTTGTGAAAGTAGAATTGGACGCTCTGACGAAAGGCCTTGCAGGTCTGAGAACCAGTGCCGTCTGGGCCACGCTGGAGCTATGAGAAGCAGAATTCCTTTTTCTTGCTTGAACTTCCGAATTACCCTGGGCAGGAGTGACACCGGAGGGAACACGTACGGCAGCCGAAACCTCCACGGTACCGCCAGCGCATCCATGAATGCTGCTTGAGGATCCCTTGTCCTTGCTCCGAAGACCGGAACCTTGTGATTGTGTCGAGACGCCATCAGATCTACGTCTGGAAGGCCCCACCTTTCCACTAGGCGTTGAAACACTTCTGGATGGAGGCCCCACTCGCCGGCATGCACGTCCTGACGACTGAGAAAGTCCCAATTCAGGACTCCCGGAATGAATATTGCCGATATGGCCGGTAGATGGCGTTCTGCCCACTGTAGAATCCATGAGACTTCCTTCATTGCTAGGCGGCTTCGAGTGCCTTGATGATTTATGTAAGCCACTGTGGTGGCGTTGTCTGACTGTACTTGAACAGGACGGTTCTGAATTAAATGCTGGGCTAGGTCAAGGCATTGAAGACCGCCCGCAACTCCAGAATATTGATCGAGCACCAGCACCGCTCCCCATCCTCTTGGACTGGCATCTGTCGTCAACAGGACCCAGTCGGATATCCAGAACGGACGGACCCTGCACAGTTGTTGGTCCCGGAGCCACCAGAGCAGCGACAGACGGACCTCCGGAGTCAATGAGATCATTTGAGACCTGATCCGGTGAGGCAGGCCGTCCCATTTGGCTAGAATCAGCCTCTGGAGAGGGCGAGAGTGAATTGAGCGTACTCCACCATGTCGAATGCTGACACCATGAGGCCCAGCACCTGCATCGCCGAATGTATCGACACTTGCGGACAAGATAGGAAGCAACGAATCCTGTCCTGAAGTTTCAGGACTTTCTCCTAAGACAGGAACAACCGCTGGTTGTGAGTGTCCAATAGTGCTCCCAGATGCACCATGCTCTGAGCAGGGATCAGGGATGACTTCTTCCAGTTGATGAGCCACCCGTGGGATTGCAGAAACCGGACCGCCACATCCAGATGACGCAGGAGAAGTTCTGGGGAATTTACCAGGATTAACAAGTCGTCCAAATACGGCAGTATCCTGACCCCTTGACGGCTGAGTACCACCGTCATCACCGCCATGACTTTTGTAAAGACCCGCAGAGCCATTGTTAAACCAAAAGGTAACGCCCGACACTGGTAATGGCAGTTGCCAATCGCAAATCTGAGGTATTGCTGATGATACACTGCTATAGGAATATGTATCCAGGAGGGTCTGTACCACCGAATGTAGAGTGTTTGCCTTTGTCTTGTCCAACGGGACATCTGTCCGGCAAAATCAATGAGGGTGTTGGTGTTTGAAGGCTATGGCGTAACCTCGCGTGACGACTTCCCGTACCCAGGCATCTGAAGTGGTCTTCAACCATTCCTGGGTATACCCTAGAAGCCGGCCCCCCACCCTGGGATCCCCCAGAGGGAGGCCCGCCCCGTCATGCGGCAGGCATATCTGTCTTGGAAGCTGGCTGACGGGCAGCCCAGGCTCTTTTGGGCTTAGGCTTACCAGGTTTGGAAGTGCGGGCCTACTTGTTGTACGCCTGACCTTTTGCTTTACCTGGAGGACGAAAGGGGCGAAAGGAAGTACCTTTAGCCTTCGACACAGAAGGAGCAGTACTTGGCAGACAGGCAGTTTTGGCAGTAGCCAAGTCAGCCACAATCTTATTTAAATCCTCCCCAAACAGAATATCTCCCTTAAAAGGGAGTACCTCCAGGGTTTTTCTAGAGTCCAGATCCACAGACCAGGATCTCAGCCACAATATCCGGCGAGCCAGGACTGACGTAGTAGAAGCCTTGGCTGCCAGGATACCGGCATCAGAAGCCGTCTCTTTAATATAACGAGAAGCTGTGACAATATAAGACAAGCATTGTCTAGCATGGTCAGAGGAGATTTCAGCATCTAACTCCAAGGCCAATGCTTCAATGGCCTCTGCAGCCCAAGTAGCTGCAATAGTGGGCCTTTGTGCAGCACCCGTGAGGGTGTAAATCGCTTTCAGACAAACCTCCACACGTTTATCCGTAGGCTCTTTTAGAGACGTGACAGTGGTGACCGGTAGAGCTGAGGAAACCATCATCCTAGCCACATGTGAGTCCACTGGAGGAGGCGTTTCCCAATTCTTAAGACAGCTCCGGCGCAACGGGATAGCGAGCCAGCATCTGCTTTTGAGGCACAAACTTCGTACCCGGGTTTTCCCAGGGTTCCTGACGTATATCAATTAGGTGGTCAGAGTGAGGTAAAACTTGTTTAATCGGGGGCGTGGCCACGGCGCTGAGCGGGTAGGAAGCAGGCTGGTGGAGCTCCCCGGACGGATAAATCCTGAACCCATCCTGGGGCCCCTTCTGAGGCTCAAACCCGGCCGGCATAGAGCACTGTCTGTGGGGTGGCGGCGGGCATCATTTGCGGCCCTGTTCCGGAGCTCCCAGCCCGCGCCAGCAGCCGGCCGACTCCTGGGCCTAGGCCGCCAGAGGATCCCCGGGCTCAATAAGCACTACACAGCCGCGCGCGCGCGCACGGACCCGCGGTGATCGCCGGGATTTGGCTTCCCCTGTGCCTGGGGTGAGCGGCGCCCCTCACCTGTGTCCCCTGGCTGATTCTCCCGGCCGCTTCTGCCCCCGTGGAGCCTGGAACCGAGCTCCTTGTACAGGGAAGGGAGAGACTGCATGATCCGGCGGCCATCTTGGCTGCAGCTTTCCTCACATATCCTGCCTGTGTGACTCTATGCATTTGTGGGGACTGCAGGGCTGAGGGATCTGCTCTGGGCACGGACTGTCCTGTCTTCGTGGAAGATATATTATACATTACCATATCGCCCCGAGCCCCTCTGCCCCCCCCCCCCTCCGCTGTACTCTCCTGTTGGATGCCCTGGAGTGCTGCTGACATTATACCTCCTCCCCTCTGCTGTGCTTTCTGACACTGAATAGAGGGACCTTGACTGCTACCTGAGCCTTGCTATCATGGTGAAGGGTGGCCAGAGTGCGGCGGCTAAATTGAAGAAGTATGCCCGTCAACCGGCTGCTCAGTCGACTCCCCCGGCTGGGGCCGACTCGGGCCCGGACGCGCAGCCACTTCCTCCTTCCATTCAGCAGGTCCTGGAGGCCATAGCGGCCAGTGAACAGCGTCTGTCGGACAAAATGGAAAAGGTGCAGTGTGACCTATCCTTATTACGCCAGGATGTTCAGCGGGTCCGAGAGAGAGTGGGAGAAACGGAGACGCGGGTCTCTAATTTGGAAGACCTCAGCGGCCCCCTCCAACGGTCTGTTTCTGCGGTCACACAGCAAGTCTCTACACTGCAAACTTAACTCCTGGATATGGAGGGACGACTTCGCAGAAACAACGTAAGATTCGTGGGCTTGCCTGAGAAGGAGGAAGGGACACATCCTGAGGACTTCCTGGAATCCTGGTTGACAGAAGCATATGGCGCTGAATCCTTTACATCCCAGTTTGCAGTGGAGCGGGTGCATCGGGTACCGTTCCGGCCTCTGCCCCCAGGCGCCCGCCGCGGATATTTATAGCCAAGTTTTTACACTATAAAGACCGAGACTCTGTTCTGCGCCTGGGTCGCACGAAGGGCCCCCTGATTCGAAATGGTGTCCGGGTGTCAGCATTTCCGGACTTCGCTGCGGATGTATAAAAAGACCGGGCCCAGTTTCTGCCTGTCAAGCGGCGACTTCGCGACCTGAATCTCCCCTATTCTATGCTGTTCCCCTCTCGGCTGCGTGTGGTGGCGGACGGGGAAACTAAGTTCTTCAACACTCCGAGGGAGGCGGCGGCCTGGCTGGACGGATATGCTCCGGGTGCCCGCCAGTTGGCTCCGGACTGACGCCCAGCTACCTTTCTCCATGGGCCATCACTACGCAAGTATACGTCCGGGGAGTTTCCCCTGGTCATGGTTGTTCTGGACATTGTTGAACAGTGACTTTACATACAGTATTAAGGGTTTCTTTCTCTTTGGGTCTGTTTGCTGCGTATAGCACTGTCGTAGGCTTTCTTGGGCTACCAGGGTTGGTGGTTTGTTAGGGATATGTGTATGCCACAGTTCGGGGAGGTATACGGGGAGGGGGGTTGTTGTGGGGATGCTGTTTATTTTTCTGGCATGTTTTTATTTCTGTTTTGTATTGTTTTCCGTTTTTCATATGATGGCCTATTTTTATGCGAGGTGAGGTTGTGCTATTTAAGGGGTTATGGGTTCCGGGGTAGCACTTTGCAGGGGCGGGTGGGAGCCCAGACAATGCTGTTGCTTGGGCTTTCACAAGGCGCTGCGTCTCAGAATATGCATGGTGCGACATGTCTGCTTTAAAGATTTTGGCATGGAACGTCCGGGGCATTAATAATAAAGTAAAGCGGTCCCTGGTATTTAAAATGATTAAGAAATATGGCCCGGACGTCATATGTTTGAGCGAAACTCATTTGGAGGGAAATAGGCTGTTGTCGCTCCGTAGGTCTTGGGTGTGCTGTGCGTATCATTCCTCTCACTCCTCCTCTTCCAGGGGAGTGTCGGTAATGATACGGAGAACCGTACAGTTTGAATTGATCACGGTAAACACTGATCCATATGGCAGGTTTGTGTTTATGGAATGTAAGCTGAACTCCCGTGCTTTATTCATTTTGTCTGTCTACATCCCCCCCCCCCCCCGTTTTCATATGATGTCCTGCAGAAACCTGCATTGTTTATTGCTTTATCCCCCCATAATCCTGTTATATGTCTAGGGTATTTTAATAACGTGCTGGATGTCTCCCTGGATAGATGGAGGTCCTCTCGAGATCCGGGGGCGGGAGGTGGCCAGTCGTCTTCTCCCTCTAAGTTCGCGGATGTTATAGATAGCATGCAGTGGGTGGATGTTTGGAGGGTTCGGCACCCTACACTTAGACAGTACTCATGCTTCTCTGGTACGCATGGTACATTTTCCAGAATCGACCTGGCCCTGGTCTCGCCCGAGCTTCTACCTAGTGTAACGGATGTTCATTATGAGGCGCGAGGGGTGTCTGACCACTCGCCCCTGTTGTTGTCTCTTGATGTGGAGTGCCGGAGGGGACAGTCTTACTGGAGGTTGCATCCATCCTGGTTGATTCAGTTAGGAGAATGCCCAGAGTTACAGTCCAGGTGGGAGGGCTTTTTTGCGGATAATGTGGGCCCAGCCCCGGTACATGTTGTCTGGGACACATTCAAAGCATATCTGCGTGGTACGCTGATTGGTAAAATTGCTACTCGCAAGTTAGAGTACAGAGCGACGGAGCGACAGCTAGAGTATGACTATAGGGATTTAGAAACCAGATATTTGGCGGAGGGCACCTCCGCACTAAAGGTACGGTGGTTGTTAGCTAAGGAGTCTTGGCTGGCTTGCCTCGCAGACAAAAATGCACAATCCCTTTTGTTCAGGGCAACCAATATATATATGCAGGCGGACAGGCCAGGTAGTCTATTAGCTCATTTGGTGCACTATGACCGCCCTGGAAATACGATAGTGCACATGTCTGGCCCCGACGGCTCCATTGTGAGCAATACCCCTGACATGGTACAGCTGTTCCTTTCGTACTTTAGGGAGATCTATGATTCTCAGATGCCGTGCTCCGAGGGGGACTTAGATTTATACTTGTCTAATATACCCCTTTCAAAGCTTCCCCCTGAGGCTAGGGACTCTCTAGACGCGCCCTTGACTTTAGAAGAAGTGACTGCGGCGATAGGAATGTGTCCCGGTGGTAAGTCTCCGGGAAGTGATGGTATTCCCACCGAGCTGTACAAATAGTATGTGCAGTTCTTTGGCCCAAAACTGCTTGAGATGTACACGGATATATTTGCCACCAACCAACTTCCTCCCTCAATGTCCGAGGCCGTTATTATAGTGCTGCCAAAGCCCGGCAAGGAACCAGAATTGAAGGAGTCTTATAGACCAATCTCCCTTATCCCTACCGATGCCAAGATCCTGGCAAAAATCCTCGCGGTTCGGCTCAACCTGGTTATCCAAACTGTAATACATTGGGATCAATCTGGCTTCATGCCGGGGAAATCCACGTCCATCAATTTGCGCAGGCTCTATACTGTATTACAGGCTCCACATGATTTCCCCTCGAACACGGTTGTAGTTTCGCTGGACGCGGCTAAGGCCTTCGACAGTGTTGAATGGTCCTACTTGTGGGGAGTCATGAAATATATGGGCTTTGGTCCTAATTTCATACAATGGATCAAACTACTCTATCAGAATCCATGTGCCAGGATCTTGGTCAATGGCTATATATCCTCCTCCTTCACCTAGACTAGGGGCACCAGACAGGGATGCCCCCTTTCCCCCGCCTTATTTGCCATAGCCATCGAACCCTTGGCTTGTCTGGTAAGGTCGCACTCGGACATTGGGGGAGTTGTTACGGGCCCCTGCACTGATAAAATAGCCCTTTATGCGGATGACCTGTTGCTGTTCTTACATGACTATGCCGTGGATATGCCTGTAGTGCTGCAGGTAATAGAGACCTTTGGCGGCTTCTCAGGTCTCCGCATAAACTGGTCCAAATCATTTATAATGCCCATCATGGGTTCTCCTCCCCAGGTACCGAAGATACCCCTGCCGCTGTGCTGGACAAGCCAGTTTAAATACATGGGGATCCAGGTTAATAATGACCCCTCGGACTTTATACCCTTGAACCTTGACCCTCTTGTACACATGATTGTACGCAAGTCGAGGGCCTGGTGTAAACTCCCACTGACAATGACGGGTAGCGTTAGCCTTATTAAAATGATAGTTTTGCCCAAGCTACTGTATGTTTTTTCACAATCCCCTGTGTACGTCTTTCCGGCCTTCTTTAAGAAAATAAGAATTTACTTACCGATAATTCTATTTCTCATAGTCCGTAGTGGATGCTGGGGACTCCGAAAGGACCATGGGGAATAGCGGCTCCGCAGGAGACTGGGCACAAAAGTAAAAGCTTTAGGACTACCAGGTGTGCACTGGCTCCTCCCCCTATGACCCTCCTCCAAGCCTCAGTTAGGATACTGTGCCCGGACGAGCGTACACAATAAGGAAGGATTTTGAATCCCGGGTAAGACTCATACCAGCCACACCAATCACACCGTACAACTTGTGATTTGAACCCAGTTAACAGCATGATAACAGAGGAGCCTCTGAAAAGATGGCTCACAACAATAATAACCCGATTTTTGTAACAATAACTATGTACAAGTATTGCAGACAATCCGCACTTGGGATGGGCGCCCAGCATCCACTACGGACTATGAGAAATAGAATTATCGGTAAGTAAATTCTTATTTTCTCTAACGTCCTAGTGGATGCTGGGGACTCCGAAAGGACCATGGGGATTATACCAAAGCTCCCAAACGGGCCGGAGAGTGCGGATGACTCTGCAGCACCGAATGAGAGAACTCCAGGTCCTCCTCAGCCAGGGTATCAAATTTGTAGAATTTTGCAAACGTATTTGCCCCTGACCAAGTAGCTGCTCGGCAAAGTTGTAAAGCCGAGACCCCTCGGGCAGCCGCCCAAGATGAGCCCACTTTCCGTGTGGAATTGGTTTTTTACAGATTTTGGCTGTGGCAGGCCTGCCACAGAATGTGCAAGCTGAATTGTACTACAAATCCAACGAGCAATCGTCTGCTTAGAAGCAGGGGCACCCAGCTTGTTGGGTGCATACAGGATAAACAGCGAGTCAGATTTTCTGACTCCAGCCGTCCTGGAAACATATATTTTCAGGGCTCTGACTACGTCCAGCAACTTGGAATCCACCAAGTCCCTAGTAGCCGCAGGCACCACAATAGGCTGGTTTAAGTGAAATGCTGAAACCACCTTAGGGAGAAATTGAGGACGAGTCCTCAATTCTGCCCTGTCCGTATGAAAAATTAGGTAAGGGCTTTTATAGGATAAAGCCGCCAATTCTGATACACGCCTGGCTGAAGCCAGGGCTAACAGCATTACCACTTTCCATGTGAGATATTTTAAGTCCACAGTGGTGAGTGGTTCAAACCAATGTGATTTTAGGAATCCCAAAACTACATTGAGATCCCAAGGTGCCACTGGAGGCACAAAAGGAGGCTGTATATGCAGTACCCCCTTGACAAACGTCTGAACTTCAGGAACTGAAGCTAGTTCTTTTTGAAAGAATATTGACAGGGCCGAAATTTGAACCTTAATGGACCCTAATTTGAGGCCCATAGACAGTCCTGTTTGCAGGAAATGCAGGAATCGACCCAGTTGAAATTCCTCTGTAGGGGCCTTCCTGGCCTCACACCACGCAACATATTTACGCCAAATACGGTGATAATGTTGCACAGTTACATCCTTCCTGGCTTTGATCAGGGTAAGGATAACTTCATCCGGAATGCCTTTTTTCTTCAGGATCCGGCGTTCAACCGCCATGCCGTCAAACGCAGCCGCGGTAAGTCTTGGAACAGACATGGTCCCTGCTGGAGCAGGTCCTTTCTTAGAGGTAGAGGCCACGGGTCTTCCGTGAGCATCTCTTGAATTTCCGGGTACCAAGTCCTTCTTGGCCAATCCGGAGCCACGAGTATAGTCTTTACACCTCTCCTTCTTATGATTCTCAGTACCTTGGGTATGAGAGGCAGAGGAGGGAACACATATACTGACTGGTACACCCACGGTGTTACCAGAGCGTCCACAGCTATTGCCTGAGGGTCCTTTGACCTGGCGCAATATCTGTCCAGTTTTTTGTTGAGGCGGGACGCCATCATGTCCACCTTTGGTCTTTCCCAACGGTTCACAATCATGTGGAAGACTTCTGGGTGAAGTCCCCACTCCCCCGGGTGAAGATCGTGTCTGCTGAGGAAGTCTGCTTCCCAGTTGTCCACTCCCGGAATGAACACTGCTGACAGTGCTATCACATGATTTTCCGCCCAGCGAAGAATCCTTGCAACTTCCGTCATTGCCCTCCTGCTTCTTGTGCCGCCCTGTCTGTTTACGTGGGCGACTGCCGTGATGTTGTCCGACTGGATCAACACCGGCTGACCCTGAAGCAGAGGCCTTGCCTGACTTAGGGCATTGTAAATGGCCCTTAGTTCCAGGATATTTATGTGAAGTGACGTTTCCATGCTTGACCACAAGCCCTGGAAATTTTTTCCCTGTGTGACTGCTCCCCAGCCTCTCAGGCTGGCATCCGTGGTCACCAGGACCCAATCCTGAATGCCGAATCTGCGGCCCTCTAGGAGATGAGCACTCTGTAACCACCACAGGAGAGACACCCTTGTCCTTGGAGACAGGGTTATCCGCTGATGCATTTGAAGATGCGATCCGGACCATTTGTCCAGCAGATCCCACTGAAAAGTTCTTGCGTGGAATCTGCCGAATGGAATCGCTTCGTAAGAAGCCACCATCTTTCCCAGGACCCTTGTGCATTGATGCACTGACACTTGGCCTGGTCTTAGGAGGTTCCTGACTAGGTCGGATAACTCCCTGGCTTTCTCCTCCGGGAGAAACACCTTTTTCTGTACTGTGTCCAGAATCATCCCTAGGAACAGCAGACGTGTCGTCGGAATCAGCTGCGATTTTGGAATATTTAGAATCCATCCGTGCTGTCGTAGTACTACTTGAGATAGTGCTACTCCGACCTCTAACTGTTCTCTGGACCTTGCCCTTATCAGGAGATCGTCCAAGTAAGGGATAATTAAGACGCCTTTTCTTTGAAGAAGAATCATCATTTCGGCCATTACCTTGGTAAAGACCCGGGGTGCCGTGGACAATCCAAACGGCAGCGTCTGAAACTGATAGTGACAGTTCTGTACCACAAACCTGAGGTACCCTTGGTGAGAAGGGCAAATTGGGACATGGAGGTAAGCATCCTTGATGTCCAGAGACACCATATAGTCCCCTTCTTCCAGGTTCGCTATCACTGCTCTGAGTGACTCCATCTTGAACTTGAACCTTTTTATGTAAGTGTTCAAGGATTTCAGATTTAAAATGGGTCTCACCGAGCCGTCCGGCTTCGGTACCACAAACAGCGTGGAATAATACCCCTTTCCCTGTTGTAGGAGGGGTACCTTGATTATCACCTGCTGGGAATACAGCTTGTGAATGGCTTCCAATACCGCCTCCCTGTCGGGGGGAGACGTTGGTAAAGCAGACTTCAGGAACCGGCGAGGGGGAGACGTCTCGAATTCCAATTTGTACCCCTGAGATACTACCTGCAGGATCCAGGGGTCCACTTGCGAGTGAGCCCACTGCGCGCTGAAATTCTTGAGACGGGCCCCCACCGTGCCTGAGTCCGCTTGTAAGGCCCCAGCGTCATGCTGAGGACTTGGCAGAAGCGGGGGAGGGCTTCTGTTCGTGGGAAGAGGCTGTCTGCTGCAGTCTTTTTCCCCTTCCTCTGCCCCGGGGCAGATATGAGTGGCCTTTTGCCCGCTTGCCCTTATGGGGACGAAAGGACTGAGCCTGAAAAGACGGTATCTTTTTCTGCTGAGAGGTGACCTGGGGTAAAAAGGTGGATTTCCCAGCCGTTGCCGTGGCCACCAGGTCCGATAGACCGACCCCAAATAACTCCTCCCCTTTATACGGCAATACTTCCATATGCCGTTTGGAATCCGCATCACCTGACCACTGTCGCGTCCATAACCCTCTTCTGGCAGAAATGGACATCGCACTTACTCTTGATGCCAGAGTGCAAATATCCCTCTGTGCATCTCGCATATATAGAAATGCATCCTTTAAATGCTCTATAGTCAATAATATATTGTCCCTGTCCAGGGTATCAATATTTTCAGTCAGGGAATCCGACCAAGCCACCCTAGCACTGCACATCCAGGCTGAGGCGATTGCTGGTCGCAGTATAATACCATTATGTGTGTATATACTTTTTAGGATATTTTCCAGCTTCCTATCAGCTGGTTCCTTGAGGGCGGCCGTATCAGGAGACGGTAACGCCACTTGTTTTGATAAGCGTGTGAGCGCCTTATCTACCCTAGGGGGTGTTTCCCACCGTGCCCTAACCTCTGGCGGGAAAGGGTATAATGCCAATAATTTTTTAGAAATTAGCAGTTTTTTATCGGGGGAAACCCACGCTTCATCACACACCTCATTTAATTCATCTGATTCAGGAAAAACTACGGGTAGTTTTTTCACACCCCACATAATACCCTTTTTTGTGGTACTTGTAGTATCAGAAATGTTCAAAACCTCCTTCATTGCCGTGATCATGTAACGTGTGGCCCTACTGGAAAATACGTTTGTTTCCTCACCGTCGACACTGGAGTCAGTGTCCGTGTCAGTGTCTGTATCGACCTGAGGTAACGGGCGTTTTAGAGCCCCTGACGGTGTTTGAGACGCCTGTACAGGTATTAACTGATTTGCCGGCTGTCTCATGTCGTCAACAGTCTTTTGTAAAGTGCTGACACTATCACGTAATTCTTTCCATAAGACCATCCAGTCAGGTGTCGACTCCCTAGGGGGTGACATCACTAACACAGGCAATTGCTCCGCCTCCACACCATTTTCCTCCTCATACATGTCGACACACAGCACACACACAGGGAATGCTCTGACAGAGGACAGGACCCCACTAGCCCTTTGGGGAGACAGAGGGAGAGTTTGCCAGCACACACCAGAGCGCTATATATATATAGGGATAACCTTATATAAGTGTTTTTCCCTGATATAGCTGCTGTATATATTTATATGCCAAATTAGTGCCCCCCCTCTCTTGTTTTACCCTGTGTCTGTAGTTCAGGACTGCAGGGGAGAGTCAGGGAGCCTTCCTCCAACGGAGCTGTGAGGAAAAAATGGCGCCAGTGTGCTGAGGAAATAGGCTCCGCCCCCTTCTCGGCGGCCTTTCTCCCGCTTTTTTATGGAAAAATTGGCAGGGGTTAAATGCATCCATATAGCCCAGGAGCTATATGTGATGTATTTTTTGCCAAAAAAGGTGTTTTTATTGCGTCTCAGGGCGCCCCCCCCAGCGCCCTGCACCCTCAGTGACCGGAGTGTGAAGTGTGCTGAGAGCAATGGCGCACAGCTGCGGTGCTGTGCGCTACCTTATTGAAGACAGGACGTCTTCTGCCGCCGATTTTCCGGACCTCTTCAGTCTTCTGGCTCTGTAAGGGGGCCGGCGGCGCGGCTCTGGGACCCATCCATGGCTGGGCCTGTGATCGTCCCTCTGGAGCTAATGTCCAGTAGCCTAAGAAGCTCAATCCACTCTGCACGCAGGTGAGTTCGCTTCTTCTCCCCTTAGTCCCTCGGTGCAGTGAGCCTGTTGCCAGCAGGTCTCACTGAAAATAAAAAACCTACTTTAAACTTTTACTCTAAGCAGCTCAGGAGAGCCCCTTAGTATGCACCCTTCTCGTTCGGGCACAAAAATCTAACTGAGGCTTGGAGGAGGGTCATAGGGGGAGGAGCCAGTGCACACCAGGTAGTCCTAAAGCTTTTACTTTTGTGCCCAGTCTCCTGCGGAGCCGCTATTCCCCATGGTCCTTTCGGAGTCCCCAGCATCCACTAGGACGTTAGAGAAATTAAACAGTATATTGACATCACTGATATGGGCCAATAAAAGGCCTAGAGTAAAGTTGACTACCCTTACTAGACAAAAGGCAGACGGGGGCTTGGCCTTGCCTCACTTCCAGCTGTACTACTATGCGGCCCAGCTAGCTCACATTGGCATTTGGTTACGGGGTGGAGAGGAGGCTGATTTATGTCGGGCGTTTCTAAGGTGCTATTACCCGGACCTTTCCCGGCGCAGATTCTTGTGGGAGGGAGCGCTTCCCGGCTGTCTCTATTATTTTTCAGGCCATGAAGATTTGGCTGGCCTTGACAGGTATGTTTGGATATGATGGTATGGACCCGGATACTCCTCTTTGGCACTACGCATCGCTTCGTGAGATGGGGTCCATGGAGGGTGTGGGGTTGTGGGCCCCATACTCGGTGACTTCCATATCCCAGCTGTATAGCGACGGTGCTCTGAAATCCTTTCAGCACTTAAAAGAGGAGTTTGGTCTCCCGAACTCTTACTTTTACAGATATTTACAGCTCCGGCACGCCTTACAGTCACAGTTCGGGGATTCACCCCCGGCGCTCCTCCCCGTCCCCATCAAGACCTTTTTATGTGCATTGGGTCGGGTCAAGGTGATCTCCTTCACCTACTCGTACCTTCTTGCAACAATACAGGCAGACCCGCTCTCGACCCTTCGGGAACGTTGGGAGCATGATTTAGGCCCTATAGATGTGGAGGAGTGGGGGGTCGCGCTGGGGAACTCGAGCCAGGTCACCAAATCACTGCGGTTCCAACAAATTCAACTCTTTGTACTACACAGATCGTATATGACGCCGAGCAGGTTGGCCAGATTCGGGGCCGGTGGCGCTGCCACTTGTCCTATATTTTTACTGAAACCTGGTTAAAGGACTCTGTCCCAGATTCAGCTGTATTGATTGATGATAGGATTTTATTTAGGGCTGATCGGACTTTGTCTTCTGGGAAAAGTAGGGGTGGTGGGCTCTGTGTTTTTATGCATAGGTCATGGTGTGCCGATGCTACTTTGCTTGATTCTTTCTGTTCAGTGGATATTGAATATTTGATTGTTAAGTGTAGACCTTTTTACCTACCTAGGGAAATTTCTGTTATAATTATTGTTGCTGTTTATATACCCCCTAGTGCGAATGTTAATCAGGCTTTGGAGATTCTTTTTAATGTCGTAAGTTCTTTACAGACTAGTTATGCTGAAGCATGTTTTATTGTGGCAGGTGATTTTAATCAGGCGGATTTTAACAAAGTTATGCCAAGATTTCATAAGTATGTGTTAATTCCCACGAGGGGTACACACACTTTAGATCAGGTCTATTCTAATCTAAGTTTAGCATTTGAGACTTTCGCTTGTCCTCATATCGGCAACTCTGATCATTTGTCCCTATTTTTGCGGCCTATTTATAAACCACAGGTTAAAAGAGCAAAGCCTGAGGTTAAAATTGTTACTATCTGGCCTGATGGGGCAATGATGAGGTTGCAGGATATGTTGGAATTTACAAATTGGGAACTGTTTATTGAAGAGAGTTTGATCAATGGATCAATTGAGACTGATTTATTGGCTTCTCTGATTTTTTGTTATATTAACACATGTATAGAGAGTGTTACGATAAAGAAGGTAATAAAAACTTTCCCCAATGAGAAACCTTGGTTAAACGGGGAGGTTCGTGCTTTGATTAAAGCTAGGGATAGTGCTTTTAGGGTTGGTGATCAGGCTGTTTTAAGACTTGCTAGGGCTCAACTTAGGGTAGGTATAAAAAAGGCGAAAATTAGCTACTCAAAAAAGATCGAAGATCTTAGCTCCTTGAATAGGAATCCGAGGAGTCTGTGGCAACTGATATATGAGGTGACGGGGTGTAAAGCTAAGAAGCATGATTTTGGTGTGACTAGTAAGGCACTGGTGGAGGATCTGAATTTATTTTATTGCAGATTTGAGGAGAGTAACAACTTATCCCAGTCACCGCTATGTCCTAGTATGGGTGATACCCCCCTAGTACTTGACGAGGCCACTGTGGCTAAATGTCTGCGTCAAATAAATCCTGGTAAGGCAGCAGGGCCTGACGGCATTCAAGGGAAGGTTCTCCATGGTTGTGCGGAGCAATTGTGTGGAATATTGACAATTTTGTTTAATCTATCACTCACGCACTGTGTAGTTCCGAGGTGCTTTAAGATGACTAGTATTGTCCCCGTCCCGAAGAAAGGGTTAGTAAAAGGCTTAAATGACTATCGGCCTATAGCATTAACACCTCTCATAACGAAATGTTTTGAGAGACTGGTACTGAATCATATTAAATCTTTTTTCTCTGCCGATTTTGACCCATTTCAGTTTGCCTACAGACAAAACCGATGCACTGATGATGCGATTATTTCACTGTTGCACTTTACTCTGTCCCATTTGGAAGTGAGTAATGCCTATGTTAGGATTTTATTTGTTGATTTTAGTTCGGCTTTTAACACAGTGATTCCAATCTCCCTAATTAATAAATTATCCGCATTAGGCCTTGATTGTTTCACTTGTAATTGGATTTTAGCATTTTTGACTAATCGTCCTCAAGTGGTTAAAATGGGCAGTATTAGGTCTGACGAGGCACAAATTAATACAGGTGTACCCCAGGGTTGTGTTCTTAGTCCTTTTTTATATTCATTGTTTACTTATGATTGTGTATCAGCAGACGCATCAGTTAAATTGATTAAATTTGCGGATGATATTGCCGTAGTTGGGTTAATTAGTGGTAATGATGAGCTGGCATACAGGACGGAAGTTGCAAAGTTAGTTAATTGGAGTAATGAAAATCATTTATTTTTAAATAGTGGGAAGACAAAAGAACTGATTATTGATTTTAGGAGAAGGCAGCTACCGAAGTTACCAGTGTTTGTTGGCGATCAGGAAGTGGAAATGGTTAACTCATTCCGGTTTTTAGGTATTCAGATCTCGTCATGCTTGACTTGGTCTGAGCACTTGCTATTGATAGGAAAAAAGGCTCAACAACGACTTTTCTTCCTGCGGCGTTTAAGGGCCGCAGGTGTTGGTGCTCAGACCATGTTAAATTTTTATAGGTGCTCGATAGAGAACATTCTTAGTTATGGGATCGTGGCATGGTATGGCGGTTGTACTCTAAAAGATCGATGGGCATTAGAGAGGATAAGGAAATCGGCTAGTAAAATTATTGGTTCACCACTGCCTAGCTTTGATGATTTGTATAGGAGTAGGGTTTTAAGCAAAGCCAGGTGTATTTTACTAGATAGTGCTCATCCTTTTAATATGCTTTTTGTAAAACTTCCGTCACTAAAGAGATTTCGTTCTCTGATGGCTCGTACCAACCGGTTTAGGGTTAGTTTTATCCCATCTGCTGTACGTATGTTAAACGAATTATTTATTTTTATGTTTGTTTTATGTTCTCGCTTGCTACTATTTGATGCCTTGTACAATGTAATTTCGTCTGTCAATTTGTTTTGGCTGATGACAATAAACTTGAACTTGAACTTGAAATGTGGGACTGCTGGCGGATCATTCTTGCATCTAGTGTGGGAGTGTCCGTCCTTGCAGGTGTTTTGGGCTGGGGTCGGGTCGATTCTGGAACATACGGGGGTGCCGAGAGTCATGCTGACTCCGGGATTCTGCATTTTGGGGGTGGGAGGGCCTGATTCTGGGCTTCGGTGGGAGGGATTGTATGCTCGTAGCATTTGTGCCCTTGCTAAGGTATGCATAGCGCGGACATGGATGGCCCCACATTCTCCTACGATGTCTGCATTTAAAGCATTGGTAAATGACACCGTACTGAAAATAAGATTTTACTTACCGATAAATCTATTTCTCGTAGTCCGTAGTGGATGCTGGGGACTCCGTCAGGACCATGGGGATTAGCGGCTCCGCAGGAGACAGGGCACAAAACTAAAGCTTTAGGATCAGGTGGTGTGTACTGGCTCCTCCCCCTATGACCCTCCTCCAAGCCTCAGTTAGGATACTGTGCCCGGACGAGCGTACACAATAAGGAAGGATATTGAATCCCGGGTAAGACTCATACCAGCCACACCAATCACACCGTATAACTTGTGATCTGAACCCAGTTAACAGTATGACAAACGTAGGAGCCTCTGAACAGACGGCTCACAACAATAACAACCCGATTTTTTTGTAACAACAACTATGTACAAGTATTGCAGACAATCCGCACTTGGGATGGGCGCCCAGCATCCACTACGGACTACGAGAAATAGATTTATCGGTAAGTAAAATCTTATTTTCTCTGACGTCCTAAGTGGATGCTGGGGACTCCGTCAGGACCATGGGGATTATACCAAAGCTCCCAAACGGGCGGGAGAGTGCGGATGACTCTGCAGCACCGAGTGAGAGAACTCCAGGTCCTCCTCAGCCAGGGTATCAAATTTGTAGAATTTTACAAACGTATTTGCTCCTGACCAAGTAGCAGCTCGGCAAAGTTGTAAAGCCGAGACCCCTCGGGCAGTCGCCCAAGATGAGCCCACCTTCCTTGTGGAATGGGCATTTATATATATTTTGGCTGTGGCAGTCCTGCCACAGAATGTGCAAGCTGAATTGTACTACACATTCAACTAGCAATCGTCTGCTTAGAAGCAAGAGCACCCAGTTTTTTGGGTGCATACAGGATAACAGTAAGTCAGTTTTCCTGACTCCAGCCGTCCTGGAAATCTATATTTTCAGGGCCCTGACAACATCTAGCAACTTGGAGTCCTCCAAGTCTCTAATAGCCGCAGGCACCACAATAAGCTGGTTCAGATGAAACGCTGACACCAACTTAGGGAGAAACTGGGGACGAGTCCGCAGCTCTGCCCTGTCCGAATGGACAATCAGATATGGGCTTTTGTGAGACAAAGCCGCCAATTCTGACACTCGCCTGGCCGAGGCCAGGGCCAACATCATGGTCACTTTCCATGTGAGATATTTCAAATCCACAGATTTGAGCGGTTTAAACCAACGTGATTTGAGGAATCCCAGGACTACGTTGAGATCCCACAGTGCCACTGGAGGCACAAAAGGGGGTTGTATATGCAGTACTCCCTAGTCAAATTTCTGGACTTCAGGAACTGAAGCCAATTCTTTCTGGAAGAAAATCGACAGGGCCGAAATTTGAACCTTAATGGACCCCAATTTGAGGCCCATAGACATTCCTGTTTGCAGGAAATGCAGGAATCGACCGAGTTGAAATTTCTTCGTGGGGCCTTCCTGGCCTCACACCACGCAACATATTTTCGCCACATGTGGTGATAATGTTGTGCGGTCACCTCCTTCCTGGCTTTGACCAGAGTAGGAATGACCTCTTCCGGAATGCCTTTTTCCCTTAGGATCCGGCGTTCAACCGCCATGCCGTCAAACGCAGCCGCGGTAAGTCTTGGAACAGACATGGTACTTGCTGAAACAAGTCCCTTCTTATCGGCAGAGGCCCTGAGTCCTCTGTGAGCATCTCTTGAAGTTCCGGGTACCAAGTCCTTCTTGGCCCATCCGGAGCCACGAGTATAGTTCTTACTCCTCTACGTCTTATAATTCTCAGTACCTTTGGTATGAGAAGCAGAGGAGGGAACACATACACCGACTGGTACACCCCTGGTGTTACCAGAACGTCCACAGCTATTGCCTGAGGGTCTCTTGACCTGGCGCAATACCTGTCCAGTTTTTTGTTCAGGCGGGACGTCATCATGTCCACCTTTGGTCTTTCCCAACGGTGCACAATCATGTGGAAAAAACTTCTCGATGAAGTCCCCACTCTCCCGGGTGGAGGTCGTGCTGAGGAAGTCTGCTTCCCAGTTGTCCACTCCCGGAAAGAAAACTGCTGACAGTGCTATCACATGATTTTCCGCCCAGCGAAGAATCCTTGCAGTTTCTGCCATTGTCCTCCTGCTTCTTGTGCCGCCCTGTCTGTTTACGTGGGCGACTGCCGTGATGTTGTCCCACTGGATCAATACCGGCTGACCTTGAAGCAGAGGTCTTGCTAAGCTTAGAGCATTGTAAATTGCTCTTAGCTCCAGTATATTTATGCGGAGATAAGTCCCCAGACTTGATCACACTCCCTGGAAATTTTTTCCCTGTGTGACTGTTCCCCAGCCTTTCAAGCTGGAATCCATGGTCACCAGGACCCAGTCCTGAATGCATAACTGTGGCCCTTTAGTAGATGAGCACTCTGCAGCCACCACAGAAGAGACACCCTTGTCCTTGGAGACAGGGTTATCCGCTGATGCATCTGAAGATGCGATCCGGACCATTTGTCCAGCAGATTCCACTGAAAAGTTCTTGCGTGAAATCTGCCGAATGGAATCGCTTCGTAAGAAGCCACCAATTTTCCCAGGACCCTTGTGCAATGATGCACTGACACTTTTCCTGGTTTTTTTTGGAGGTTCCTGACTAGCTCGGATAACTCCCTGGCTTTCTCCTCCGGGAGAAACACCTTTTTCTGGACTGTGTCCAGAATCATCCCTAGGGACAGCAGACGTGTCGTCGGAGACAGCTGCGATTTTGGAATATTTAGAATCCACCCGTGCTGTCGTAGAACTACTTGAGATAGTGCTACTCAGACCTCCAACTGTTCTCTGGACCTTGCCCTTATCAGGAGATCGTCCAAGTAAGGGATAATTAAGATGCCTTTTCTTTGAAGAAGAATTATCATTTCGGCCATTACCTTGGTAAAGACCCGGGGTGCCGTGGACAATCCAAACGGCAGCGTCTGAAACTGATAGTGACAGTTTTGTACCACGAACCTGAGGTACCCTTTGTGAGAAGGGCAAATTTGGACATGGAGGTAAGCATCCTTGATGTCCAGGGACACCATATAGTCCCCTTCTTCCTGGTTCGCTATCACTGCTCTGAGTGACTCCATTTAGAATAGGTCTCACCGAGCCGTCTGGCTTCAGTACCACAATATAGTGTGGAATAATACCCCTTTACTTGTTGTAGGAGGGGTACTTTGATTATCACCTGCTGGGAATACAGCTTGTGAGTTGTTTCCAATACTGCCTCCCTGTCGGAGGTAGACGTTGGTAAAGCAAACTTCAGGAACCTGTGAGGGGGAGAAGTCTCGAATTTCCAATCTGTACCCCTGGGATACTACTTGTAGGATCCAGGGGTCCACTTGCGATTGAGCCCACTGCGTGCTGAAACTCTTGAGACGACCCCCCACCGCACCTGTTTTTACGGCCCCAGCGTCATGCTGAGGACTTGGCAGAAGCGGTGGAAGGCTTCTGTTCCTGGGAATGGGCTGCCTGCTGCAGTCTTCTTCCCTTACCTCTATCCCTGGGCAGATATTATGGGGACGAAAGGACTGAGGCTGAAAAGACTATGTCTTTGTCACGATCCGGGTATCTGGACGCCATTTCTTACCCATCAGATGCCTCCTAAGGCTGGCTCAGCGCTCCAGGACCGGATCCCATCTGTTATCCTAATGTTCACATTCCTGCATCCTCTCCTGTCTCTCTGAGACGCTGTCACAGTAACGCCTTATTACATCTGGCATGGCGTCTCCCGCGGCCTCCGCCGCCGTCCCTGAGCTTCTGCATGCAGAGTGTCAGAGTGGCGATTACGTCAGCCGCGGCCTCCGCTGTGTCCGCGTGGTTGGATGTGCACTTGTCAGCCTGGCGTCTCCTGTCTCCAGTGGCCGGCGCCGCCATTACTGTTTTCATTACCACATGGATTACAAACCAAACTTCCCTCCAAGTGTCTGCATGGGCGCAGCCATCTTGGATTCTGTCAGCTGATCATTTCCTCCAATCTGTTGTCAGTATTGTTAATCTGCATAATTGCCTAGCCAATCCCTTCCTTGCTGCAGGTATAAATACACTGTGCCTGAGCAAGGAAGGCGTCAGTGCTTTGGTTGTCAAACCTAGTTCCTGTTTGTCTCTCTCCTGTGATTGTCTTCCAGGTTCCAGCTCCTGTCTCAAGACTTCCACCATAGAGACCCGCACCAGCATTCCACCTGCGGTGTAGCCTGACTCTCCAATCCATTGTGGATTCATCTGTTTCCAGCTACAACATTACCTGCTTCCAGCTCAGCTTCCAGCAGAGTACAGCTTCCCTTAAAGGGCCGGTGTCCTTTCTACACTTTACCACTCTCCACCGGTATTATTATTTCTCCGCTCTCAAGTTCTACATTTCAGTTCATATTTCATCGCTCCCAAGTTCATTTATTATTTAACTGGTTCCAGCCAGTATCCACTCCGTGCTAACAACAGTCTGGTTCCAGCCAGTATCCACAGCAGCTGTTTTACCTTCAGCAACCCAGCTTTTCCTGGAACACCAGCTGGCACAATCCTGGGTTATCTCCATTGCTACAGTCGGGCCTGGTAAGGACTTTCCATCTAGAAGATCATAAGAACTATCTCACACTACCAGTGCCCTGTGGCTCCTGCCATCCTGTAGTACCCAGGAACTGTATTTATTATTTGCTGACTTTTACGTTTTCTTTTACTGCTGCTGTGTTGCGGAGTTGTCATAATAAACATCATTGACTTTTATCTAAGTTGTCGTGGTCACGCCTTCGGGCAGTTATTATTCATGTTACTTACATGTCCAGGGGTCTGATACAACCTCCCAGGTTCCGGTACATCTCAGCCCCTACAACTGAGGCTGCCTCCCGTCAGCTCAGGCCCTCAGTTGTGACAGTAAGCACTGACCTAATGAATCCAGCCGGAGACCAGGATCAAGCGGCCAGGCCGATGCAAGAACTGGCAGCCCGACTAGAACATCAGGAGGCTGCACAGGGCCACATCATCCGCTGTCTCCAGGATCTCTCTACTCGGCTGGATGGGATTCAGACAACTCTCCGTGGATCAGGCGCATCTGGTGCGTCAACCACAGTGACTCCAGCTATAACCCCACCCACCTTACTCATTTCTGCTCCACGTCTTCATCTTCCAACGCCAGCAAAATTTGACGGATCTCCAAGATTCTGCAGGGGATTTCTCAACCAGTGTGAGATTCAGTTTGAGCTACAACCTGGCAATTTTCCCAGTGACCGTACAAAAATTGCCTACATCATCTCTCTTCTCAGTGGCTCCGCTCTTGACTGGGCATCACCGTTATGGGAGAGGTCCGACACCCTGCTATCTTCTTACACTGCATTCGTGTCAACATTCAGGCGCATCTTCGACGAGCCAGGCCGGGTAACCTCAGCTTCATCCGAGATTCTCCGTTTACGCCAGGGGTCACGTACTGTAGGACAATATCTGATACAGTTCCAGATCCTGGCATCCGAACTGGCATGGAACGACGAGGCCCTGTATGCTGCATTCTGGCATGGCTTATCTGAGCTTATTAAAGATGAGTTAGCTACCAGAGACTTACCTTCTAAGTTAGATGAGCTAATCTCACTCTGCACGAAAGTTGATTTACGTTTCAGAGAGAGAGCAACTGAGCGTGGAAGATCATCTGCTCCAAAATCTTCTGCTCCTCCTCCTCGTCAACTGTCACCATCTAAAGATGAGCCCATGCAAATTGGCCGTTCCCGTTTAACTCCTGCTGAGCGCCGAAGACGTCTCTCTGAGTCTCTTTGTCTTTACTGTGCAGCTCCGTCTCACACCATCAATGCCTGTCCCGAACGTCCGGGAAAACTCCAAACCCTAGCTCGCCCAGGAGAGGGCCGGCTAGGAGTAATGATCTCCTCTCCATCTCCTCATGATTGTAATCTCCCAGTCTCGCTTCAAGTTGCTCAACGTTATCGGAACGTCATTGCTCTCCTTGATTCCGGAGCAGCTGGGAACTTTATTACTGAAGCCTATGTTAAACGGTGGTCTCTACCCACCGAGAGACTTCCTTCCTCCTTTTCCTTAACTGCCGTGGATGGCAGTAAAATTTTTGATACTGTTATTGCTCTAAGGACTCTACCAGTTCGTCTGAGAGTGGGAGTTCTTCATTCCGAACTTATTTCACTTTTAGTGATTCCAAGAGCCACACATCCTGTGGTCCTGGGCCTTCCATGGCTCCGTCTTCACAATCCTACAATTGATTGGACGACTACGCAAACCCTGGCATGGGTTTCCTCCTGTGCAGAGACATGTTTGTTTAAAGTATTGCCTGTCTGTTCTTCCTCCCCCAGGTCGTCTGATGTTCCACCTCCTCCATATCAAGATTTCACGGATGTGTTCAGTAAAGCTTCTGCTGATATCCTTCCTCCTCATAGAGAATGGGACTGCCCGATTGATCTCGTTCCAGGGAAGGTTCCACCTCGAGGCCGAACTTATCCGTTGTCTCTGCCTGAGACGCATTCTATGGAGGAATACATTAAAGAGAACCTAGCAAAGGGGTTCATTCGACCTTCTTCTTCCCCAGCCGGCGCAGGCTTCTTTTTTGTAAAAAAAGAAAGATGGTGGTCTGCGGCCGTGCATCGACTACAGAGGTTTGAACGACATTACCATCAAGAACCGTTATCCTTTACCCCTGATTACTGAGCTCTTTGACAGAGTTAGCGGAGCTACCATCTTTACAAAGCTGGACTTGCGAGGTGCATACAATCTCATCCGGATCCGTGAGGGTGACGAGTGGAAGACCGCCTTTAACACCCGTGACGGACATTATGAGTACCTCGTCATGCCCTTCGGATTGAGCAATGCTCCAGCTGTCTTCCAGCATTTTGTCAATGAGATTTTCAGAGACATTCTATACCGTCATGTCGTGGTCTATCTAGACGATATCCTCATTTTTGCCAACGATTTAGAGGAACATCGTTTTTGGGTTAAAGAGGTTCTGTCCCGTCTCCGTGTCAATCATCTCTATTGCAAATTAGAAAAATGCGTCTTTGAAGTCAAGTCCATTCCGTTTCTAGGGTACATTGTGTCCGGTTCCGGACTAGAGATGGATCCTGAGAAACTACAAGCAATTCAGAATTGGCCGGTACCCTTAACCCTCAAAAGGGTCCAGAGGTTCTTAGGGTTCGCCAATTATTACCGAAAGTTTATACGAGACTTTTCCACCATTGTGGCGCCTATTACTGCTTTCACCAAGAAGGGTGCTAACCCGTCCAAGTGGTCTGAAGAAGCCATGCAAGCTTTTCATCTTTTAAAACAGAGGTTCATCTCTGCGCCTGTCCTGAAACAGCCTGACATCGACTCTCCTTTCATCCTAGAGGTGGATGCCTCCTCCGTTGGAGTAGGAGCGGTGTTATCTCAGAGGGCTAAAGATGGCCATTTACATCCTTGCAGTTTCTTCTCCCGGAAGTTCTCCCCAGCTGAGCGCAACTATGCCATTGGCGACCAGGAGTTGCTAGCCATCAAGCTCGCTCTAGAAGAGTGGAGGTATCTGTTGGAGGGAGCTTCTCATTTAATCACCATACTTACAGACCACAAGAACCTTTAATACCTGAAGGGCGCACAATGTCTCAACCCTCGTCAGGCCAGATGGGCACTTTTCTTTTGCAGGTTCGACTTTAAACTCCAGTTCTGTCCGGGCTCTCAGAATCGCAAGGCCGATGCCCTTTCCCGCTCATGGGAGCAAGAAAATGAGTCAGAGTCTTCAGACAAGCATCCTATTATAAATCCGTTGGCATTCTCCACGGTAGGGATGGACTCTACGCCCCCATCAGGGAAAAGTTTTGTGAAGCCGATGCTAAGGAAGAAGCTCATGCATTGGGCCCATGCTTCCCGTTTTGCCGGACATACAGGTATCCAAAAAACCCTGGAGTTTATCTCTAGGTCCTATTGATGGCCAACTCTGAAAAAGGACGTCTTGGAGTTTATTGCATCTTGCCCAAAGTGTGCCCAACATAAAGTATCCCGCCAGTCGCCTGCGGGGCAACTGGTTCCACTATCCGTTCCCCGTCGACCATGGACCCACTTGTCGATGGATTTCATTACAGACTTACCCATGTGCAACAAGTTCAATACCATCTGGGTGGTAGTTGACCGGTTCACCAAGATGGCACACTTCATTCCTCTCACCGGTCTTCCGTCAGCTTCCAAGTTGGCTCAAGTATTCATACAAGAGATCTTCCGACTCCACGGTCTTCCTGAATAAATTATCTCAGATCGAGGAGTTCAATTCACAGCCAAATTCTGGCGAAGTTTATGTCAAGTCCTCCAAGTCAAGCTAAAGTTTTCCACGGCTTACCATCCTCAGACCAATGGTCAAACCGAGAGGGTGAATCAGGACTTGGAGGCCTTCCTCCGCATCTATGTGTCCTCCTCTCAAGATGACTGGGTTCAATTACTTCCCTGGGCCGAGTTCTGTCATAACAACCAGTATCATTCTTCATCTGCTTCAACACCATTCTTCACTAACTTTGGATTCCACCCTAAAGTTCCTGAGTTCCAACCGCTTCCAGCAACTTCTGTTCCCGCAGTGGATATCACCTTGCATCAGTTTGCCAATATCTGGAAGAGCGTACGATCAGCTCTGCTCAAGGCATCGTTCAGGTACAAGAAGTTTGCGGATAAGAAGCGTCGAGCAGTTCCTGCTCTCAAGGTGGGTGATCGGGTATGGTTATCCACGAAGAATTTGAGGTTAAGAGTTCCCAGTATGAAGTTTGCACCTCGCTATATCGGTCCTTTCAAGATTGAACAAGTCATCAATCCTGTTGCTTACAGACTCCAGTTGCCTCCCTTCTTAAAAATACCCAGGACATTCCATGTTTCCCTGTTGAAACCGCTGATCTTGAATCGGTTTCATTCCTCACTTCCTCCAACTCCGAAAGTCCAAACTCAACGAGGCGTTGAGTATGAAGTGGCCAAGATCCTGGACTCACGTCACCGTTACGGTCAACTACAATATCTTATTGACTGGAAGGGTTATGGTCCTGAGGAACGTTCATGGACCAATGCTTCTGATGTCCATGCTCCTGCCTTGGTCCGGAGATTCCATTCCAAGTTTCCTCAAAAGCCAAAGAAGTGTCCTGGGGCCACTCCTAAAGGGGGGGGTGCTGTCACGATCCGGGTATCTGGACGCCATTTCTTACCCATCAGATGCCTCCTAAGGCTGGCTCAGCGCTCCAGGACCGGATCCCATCTGTTATCCTAATGTTCACATTCCTGCATCCTCTCCTGTCTCTCTGAGACGCTGTCACAGTAACGCCTTATTACATCTGGCATGGCGTCTCCCGCGGCCTCCGCCGCCGTCCCTGAGCTTCTGCATGCAGAGTGTCAGAGTGGCGATTACGTCAGCCGCGGCCTCCGCTGTGTCCGCGTGGTTGGATGTGCACTTGTCAGCCTGGCGTCTCCTGTCTCCAGTGGCCGGCGCCGCCATTACTGTTTTCATTACCACATGGATTACAAACCAAACTTCCCTCCAAGTGTCTGCATGGGCGCAGCCATCTTGGATTCTGTCAGCTGATCATTTCCTCCAATCTGTTGTCAGTATTGTTAATCTGCATAATTGCCTAGCCAATCCCTTCCTTGCTGCAGGTATAAATACACTGTGCCTGAGCAAGGAAGGCGTCAGTGCTTTGGTTGTCAAACCTAGTTCCTGTTTGTCTCTCTCCTGTGATTGTCTTCCAGGTTCCAGCTCCTGTCTCAAGACTTCCACCATAGAGACCCGCACCAGCATTCCACCTGCGGTGTAGCCTGACTCTCCAATCCATTGTGGATTCATCTGTTTCCAGCTACAACATTACCTGCTTCCAGCTCAGCTTCCAGCAGAGTACAGCTTCCCTTAAAGGGCCGGTGTCCTTTCTACACTTTACCACTCTCCACCGGTATTATTATTTCTCCGCTCTCAAGTTCTACATTTCAGTTCATATTTCATCGCTCCCAAGTTCATTTATTATTTAACTGGTTCCAGCCAGTATCCACTCCGTGCTAACAACTGTCTGGATCCAGCCAGTATCCACAGCAGCTGTTTTACCTTCAGCAACCCAGCTTTTCCTGGAACACCAGCTGGCACAATCCTGGGTTATCTCCATTGCTACAGTCGGGCCTGGTAAGGACTTTCCATCTAGAAGATCATAAGAACTATCTCACACTACCAGTGCCCTGTGGCTCCTGCCATCCTGTAGTACCCAGGAACTGTATTTATTATTTGCTGACTTTTACGTTTTCTTTTACTGCTGCTGTGTTGCGGAGTTGTCATAATAAACATCATTGACTTTTATCTAAGTTGTCGTGGTCACGCCTTCGGGCAGTTATTATTCATGTTACTTACATGTCCAGGGGTCTGATACAACCTCCCAGGTTCCGGTACATCTCAGCCCCTACAACTGAGGCTGCCTCCCGTCAGCTCAGGCCCTCAGTTGTGACAGTCTTTTTCTGCTGAGATGTGACTTGGGGTAAAAAAGGTGGATTTTCTAGCTGTTGCCGTGGCCACCAGGTCCGATGGACCGACCCCAAATAACTCCTCCCCTTTATACGGCAATACTTCCATGTGCCGTTTGGAATCTGCATCACCTGACCACTGTCGTGTCCATAAACATCGTCTGGCAGATATGGACATCGCACTTACTCTTGATGCCAGAGTTTCGCATATATAGAAATGCATCTTTTAAATGCTCTATAGTCAATAAAATACTGTCCCTGTCAAGGGTATCAATATTTCCAGTCAGGGAATCCGACCAAGCCACCCCAGCGCTGCCCATCCAGGCTGAGGCGATCGCTGGTCGCAGTATAACACCAGTATGTGTGTATATACTTTTAGGATATTTTCCAACCTCCTATCAGTTGGCTCCTTGAGGGCGTCCGTATCTGGAGACGGTAACGCCACTTGTTTTTATAAGCGTGTGAGCGCCTTATCCACCCTAAGGTGTGTTTCCCAACGCGCCATAACTTCTGGCGGGAAAGGGTATACCGCCAATAATTTTCTATCGGGGGAAACCCACGCATCATCACACACTTCATTTAATTTTTCTGATTCAGGAAAAACCACATGTAGTTTTTTTTACACTCCACATAATACCCTTTTTTGTGGTACTTGTAGTATCAGAAATATGTAACATCTCCTTCATTGCCCTTAACAAGTAACGTGTGGCCCTAAAGGAAAATACGTTTGTTTCTTCACCGTCGACACTGGAGTCAGTGTCCGTGTCTGTGTCTGTGTCGACCGACTGAGGTAAAAAGGACGTTTTAACGCCCCTGACGATGTTTTAGACGCCTGGACAGGTACTAATTGGTTTGCCGGCCGTCTCATGTCGTCAACCGACCTTGCAGCGTGTTGACATTATCACGTAATTCCTTAAATAAGCCATCCATTCCGGTGTCGACTCCCTAGAGAGTGACATCACCATTACCGGCAATTGCTCCGCCTCCTCACCAACATCGTCCTCATACATGTCGACACACAAGTACCGACACACAGCACACACACAGGGAATGCTCTGATAGAGGACAGGACCCCACTAGCCCTTTGGGGAGACAAAGGGAGAGTTTGCCAGCACACACCAAAAACGCTATATTATACAGGGACAACCTTTATATAAGTGTTTTTCCCTTATAGCATTTTAATATATATATACATATCGCCAAATAAGTGCCCCCCCTCTCTGTTTTAACCCTGTTTCTGTAGTGCAGTGCAGGGGAGAGCCTGGGAGCCTTCCCACCAGCATTTCTGTGAGGGAAAATGGCGCTGTGTGCTGAGGAGAATAGGCCCCGCCCCCTTTTCGGCGGGCTTCTTCTCCCGTTTTTCTGAGACCTGGCAGGGGTTAAATACATCCATATAGCCTCCAGGGGCTATATGTGATGTATTTTTAGCCAGAATAAGGTATTATACATTGCTGCCCAGGGCGCCCCCAGCAACGCCCTGCACCCTCCGTGACCGTTGGTGTGAAGTGTGTGACAACAATGGCGCACAGCTGCAGTGCTGTGCGCTACCTTCATGAAGACTGAAAAGCCTTCTGCCGCCGGTTTCTGGACCTTCAATCTTCAGCATCTGCAAGGGGGGTCGGCGGCGCGGCTCCGGGACGAACCCCAGGGTGAGACCTGTGTTCCGACTCCCTCTGGAGCTAATGGTGTCCAGTAGCCTAAGAAGCCAATCCATCCTGCACGCAGGTGAGTTGAACTTCTCTCCCCTAAGTCCCTCGATGCAGTGAGCCTGTTGCCAGCAGGACTCACTGAAAATAAGAAACCTAAAAACTTTTTCTAAGCAGCTCCTTAAGAGAGCCACCTAGATTGCACCCTGCTTGGACGGGCACAAAAACCTAACTGAGGCTTGGAGGAGGGTCATAGGGGGAGGAGCCAGTACACACCACCTGATCCTAAAGCTTTAGTTTTGTGCCCTGTCTCCTGCGGAGCCGCTAATCCCCATGGTCCTGACGGAGTCCCCAGCATCCACTTAGGACGTCAGAGAAAGATCGGTATGTCTATATGAAAAATAATGCTCTCTCTAAATACGGGAAAATATGGTCCTTCTGGATCAATTCTATATACTCCTCCCCTGCCCTCAAACTTTGAGACATTTTGTACCTTCACGAGGGCCTGGTTATATGGGACTTGTGTAAATGGCCTGGGCCCCTCCCCCCGTATTGGTATGTACATTATGCGGATTCTGTACCTCACCTCGCACCACTACGAGACTATAGGCTTGATGGTATTGATTTGTTTTATTCTGCTTATGTTTTTTGTTTATTATTTATTTTGTTTTATTTCTTTTGATAATTATTGTTATTTTGAGGCACCCTTGTTCGGTGCGCTAGGCCATGTTTGGCCTTATAGTTGGGGGGTTAATTGAGCTAGATTGGGGAGAAATTTGAAAATGTTTTACGAACGTGTTGATATTTACCTTCAGACTTCAGAAAAACAGTTTTTGTGGGTTGTTATTGAGATAGCCTTATGTCTGCCGGTTATGCTTAAACTTATGTGTATATGGTGTGGCGGGGCTATGTAAATTGTATATGTTATATAATGTCACCCGGATCTCCCGGTATACACTGAAATGTCTGTAATTCTTCCATTTTTTGTGAATAAAAATACTCTGTTTAAAAAAAAACAACTTGTTTAATCACCTTCTGATGCTTGAACCTATCTGGTTTCTTAGGAGGAACGGATGGCTCGGGATCATCCGTAATCTGTAAAATTAAGTTAATAGCCTCCAAAAGATCAGGAACATCCACATGTGAACCACCCTCCCCATCAGCCGTATCTGAGTCAGAACCTGTGGGGTCAGTGTAAGTGCCGTCTTCATCCGACGAGGTGTCAGTGACAGCAGTGGATTGTGAGGAGACAAGCGCTCGCTTAGAGGACCCCTTGGACGTAGGCGAGCGACGGTCAGACTTTTTAGTAGTCAGGGACTGGTTCAACATCTTTATTTGAGCAGATAAATCGTCCGCCCATGGCGGGTTAGCTGCAGGGACCACAAACGGTTGCACCGGCATTGGGGGTACCATAGGGGGTGTTAGTTTATGAACTAGCATATGCAGAAGCGTGGAAAAAGTGGCCCACGGCGGGTCATTATTTGCCCCCGTTGCCACCGTCCCACTGGGGGGCAAGGAGCCCCCAGAACCAGAGCCCAAAGCTGCTATATCCTCATAGGTATCTGCGGCTTCAGCAACACCGGCAGTGTGTTCAGCACCAGAACCGTTACCCTCAGAAGCACACATGATATAACTTGCAGTATCAGGTAACACAGTACAATTTGTCAGCAACACAATACCTCTAGCCCAAACCCCTGCGCAGTGTAGTCAGCACCAGCAGAGATAAAGGAGAGATATGGTTACTAAATCACAGAGCAGAGAAAAATACGTAATACAGTATATCTTTGTGAAAATCCTATTTCTCTGACGTCCTAAGTGGATGCTGGGGACTCCGTAAGGACCATGGGGAATAGCGGCTCCACAGGAGACAGGGCACAAAAGTAAAAGCTTTAGGATCAGGTGGTGTGCACTGGCTCCTCCCCCTATGACCCTCCTCCAAGCCTCAGTTAGGTTTTTGTGCCCGGCCGAGAAGGGTGCAATCTAGGTGGCTCTCCTAAAGAGCTGCTTAGAGTAAAAGTTTTGTTAGGTTTTTTATTTTCAGTGAGTCCTGCTGGCAACAGGCTCACTGCAACGAGGGACTTAGGGGAGAAGAAGTGAACTCACCTGCGTGCAGGATGGATTGGCTTCTTAGGCTACTGGACACTAGCTCCAGAGGGACGATCACAGGTACAGCCTGGATGGGTCACCGGAGCCGCGCCGCCGACCCCCTTGCAGATGCTGAAAGAGGTCCAGAAATCGGCGGCTGAAGACTTCCCAGTCTTCTTAAGGTAGCGCACAGCACGGCAGCTGTGCGCCATTGCTCTCAGCACACTTGACACCAACGGTCACTGAGGGTGCAGGGCGCTGGGGGGGGCGCCCTGGGCAGCAATGAAAGTACCTATGCTGGCTAAAAATACATCACATATAGCCTCTGGGGCTATATGGATGTATTTAACCCCTGCCAGGTTGTCAGAAAAACGGGAGAAGAAGCCCGCCGAAAAGGGGGCGGGGCCTATTCTCCTCAGCACACAGCGCCATTTTCCTACACAGCTCCGCTGCTAGGAAGGCTCCCAGGCTCTCCCCTGCACTGCACTACAGAAACAGGGTTAAAACAGAGAGGGGGGGCATTTTATGTGGCGATATTATAATATATTAAGATGCTATAAGGGAAAACACTTATATAAGGTTGTCCCTGTATAATTATAGCGTTTTGGTGTGTGCTGGCAAACTCTCCCTCTGTCTCCCCAAAGGGCTAGTGGGGTCCTGTCCTCTATCAGAGCATTCCCTGTGTGTGTGTGCTGTGTGTCGGTACGTGTGTGTCGACATGTATGAGGACGATGTTGGTGAGGAGGCGGAGCAATTGCCTGTAATGGTGATGTCACTCTCTAGGGAGTCGACACCGGAATGGATGGCTTATTTAAGGAATTACGTGATAATGTCAACACGCTGCAAGGTCGGTTGACGACATGAGACGGCCGGCAAACCAATTAGTACCTGTCCAGGCGTCTCAAACACCGTCAGGGGCTTTAAAACGCCCATTACCTCAGTCGGTCGACACAGACACGGACACTGACTCCAGTGTCGACGGTGAAGAAACAAACGTATTTTCCATTAGGGCCACACGTTACATGTTAAGGGCAATGAAGGAGGTGTTACATATTTCTGATACTACAAGTACCACAAAAAAGGGTATTATGTGGGGTGTGAAAAAACTACCTGTAGTTTTTCCTGAATCAGATAAATTAAATGAAGTGTGTGATGATGCGTGGGTTTCCCCCGATAGAAAATTATTGGCGTTATACCCTTTCCCGCCAGAAGTTAGGGCGCGTTGGGAAACACCCCCTAGGGTGGATAAGGCGCTCACACGCTTATCAAAACAAGTGGCGTTACCGTCTCCAGATACGGCCGCCCTCAAGGAGCCAGCTGATAGGAGGCTGGAAAATATCCTAAAAAGTATATACACACATACTGGTGTTATACTGCGACCAGCGATCGCCTCAGCCTGGATGTGCAGCGCTGGGGTGGCTTGGTCGGATTCCCTGACTGAAAATATTGATACCCTTGACAGGGACAGTATTTTATTGACTATAGAGCATTTAAAGGATGCATTTCTATATATGCGAGATGCACAGAGGGATATTTGCACTCTGGCATCAAGAGTAAGTGCGATGTCCATGTCTGCCAGAAGATGTTTATGGACACGACAGTGGTCAGGTGATGCAGATTCCAAACGGCACATGGAAGTATTGCCGTATAAAGGGGAGGAGTTATTTGGGGTCGGTCCATCGGACCTGGTGGCCACGGCAACAGCTGGAAAATCCACCTTTTTTTTATCCCAAGTCACATCTCAGCAGAAAAAGACACCGTCTTTTCAGCCTCAGTCCTTTCGTCCCCATAAGGGCAAGCGGGCAAAAGGCCAGTCATATCTGCCCAGGGGTAGAGGAAAGGGAAGAAGACTGCAGCAGGCAGCCCCTTCCCAGGAACAGAAGCCCTCCACCGCTTCTGCCAAGTCCTCAGCATGACGCTGGGGCCGTACAAGCGGACTCAGGTGCGGTGGGGGGTCGTCTCAAGAGTTTCAGCGCGCAGTGGGCTCACTCGCAAGTGGACCCCTGGATCCTACAAGTAGTATCCCAGGGGTACAGATTGGAAATTCGAGACGTCTCCCCCTCGCAGGTTCCTGAAGTCTGCTTTACCAACGTCTCCCTCCGACAGTGAGGCAGTATTGGAAACAATTCACAAGCTGTATTCCCAGCAGGTGATAATCAAAGTACCCCTCCTACAACAAGGAAAGGGGTATTATTCCACACTATTTGTGGTACTGAAGCCAGACGGCTCAGTGAGACCTATTCTAAATCTGAAATCTTTGAACACTTACATACAAAGGTTCAAATCAAGATGGAGTCACTCAGAGCAGTGATAGCGAACCAGGAAGAAGGGGACGATATGGTGTCCCTGGACATCAAGGATGCTTACCTCCATGTCCCAATTTGCCCTTCTCACCAAGGGTACCTCAGGTTCGTGGTACAGAACTGTCACTATCAGTTTCAGACGCTGCCGTTTGGATTGTCCACGGCACCCCGGGTCTTTACCAAGGTAATGGCCGAAATGATGATTCTTCTTCAAAGAAAAGGCGTCTTAATTATCCCTTACTTGGACGATCTCCTGATAAGGGCAAGGTCCAGAGAACAGTTGGAGGTCGGAGTAGCACTATCTCAAGTAGTTCTACGACAGCACGGGTGGATTCTAAATATTCCAAAATCGCAGCTGATTCCGACGACACGTCTGCTGTTCCTAGGGATGATTCTGGACACAGTCCAGAAAAAGGTGTTTCTCCCGGAGGAGAAAGACAGGGAGTTATCCGAGCTAGTCAGAAACCTCCTAAAACCAGGCCAAGTGTCAGTGCATCAATGCACAAGAGTCCTGGAAAAAATGGTGGCTTCTTACGAAGCGATTCCATTCGGCAGATTTCACGCAAGAATTTTTCAGTGGGATCTGCTGGACGAATGGTCCGGATCGCATCTTCAGATGCATCAGCGGATAATCCTGTCTCCAAGGACAAGGGTGTCTCTTCTGTGGTGGCTGCAGAGTGCTCATCTACTAGAGGGCAGCAGATTCGGCATTCAGGACTGGGTCCTGGTGACCACGGATGCCAGCCTGAGAGGCTGGGGAGCAGTCACACAGGGAAGAAATTTCCAAGGAGTGTGGTCAAGTCTGGAGACTTCTCTCCACATAAATATACTGGAGCTAAGGGCAATTTACAATGCTCTGAGCCTAGGAAGACCTCTGCTTCAAAGTCAACCGGTGCTGATCCAGTCGGACAACATCACGGCAGTCGCCCACGTAAACAGACAGGGCGGCACAAGAAGCAGGAGGGCAATGGCAGCAAGGATTCTTCGCTGGGCGAAAAATCATGTGATAACACTGTCAGCGGTGTTCATTCCGGGAGTGGATAACTGGGAAGCAGACTTCCTCAGCAGGCACGACCTCCACCCGGGAGAGTGGGGACTTCATCTGGAAGTCTTCCACATGATTGTGAACCGTTGGGAAAGACCAAAGGTGGACATGATGGCGTCCCGTCTGAACAAAAAACTGGACAGGTATTGCGCCAGGTCAAGAGACCCTCAGGCAATAGCTGGGACGCTCTGGTAACACTGTGGGTGTACCAGTCGGTGTATGTGTTCCCTCCTCTGCCTCTCATACCCAAGGTACTGAGAATTATAAGACGGAGAGGAGTAAGAACTATACTCGTGGCTCCGGATTGGCCAAGAAGGACTTGGTACCCGGAACTTCAAGAGATACTAAGAAGGGACTTGCTTCAGCAAGGATCATGTCTGTTCCAAGACTTACCGCGGCTGCGTTGGACGGCATGGCGGTTGAACGCCGGATCCTAAGGGAAAAAGGCATTCCGGAAGAGGTCATCCCTACCCTGGTCAGAGCCAGGAAGGAGGTGACCGCACAACATTATCACCGCATTTGGCGAAAATATGTTGCATGGTGTGAGGCCAGGAAGGCCCCCACGGAGGAATTTCAACTCGGTCGATTCCTGCATTTCCTGCAAACAGGAGTGTCTATGGGCCTCAAATTGGGGTCCATTAAGGTTCAAATTTCGGCCCTGTCGATTTTCTTCCAGAAAGAATTGGCTTCAGTTCCTGAAGTCCAGAAGTTTGTCAAGGGAGTACTGCATATACAACCCCCTTTTGTGCCTCCAGTGGCACTGTGGGATCTCAACGTAGTTCTGGGATTCCTCAAATCACATTGGTTTAAACCGCTCAAATCTGTGGATTTGAAATATCTCACATGGAAAGTGACCATGCTGTTGGCCCTGGCCTCGGCCAGGCGAGTGTCAGAATTGGCAGCTTTGTCTCACAAAAGCCCATATCTGATTGTCCATTCGGACAGGGCAGAGCTGCGGACTCGTCCCCAGTTTCTCCCTAAGGTGGTGTCAGCGTTTCACCTGAACCAGCTTATTGTGGTACCTGCGGCTACTAGGGACTTGGAGGACTCCAAGTTGCTAGATGTTGTCAGGGCCCTGAAAATATAGGTTTCCAGGACGGCTGGAGTCAGGAAAACTGACTTGCTGTTATCCTGTATGCACCCAACAAACTGGGTGCTCTTGCTTCTAAGCAGACGATTGCTAGTTGGATGTGTAGTACAATTCAGCTTGCACATTCTGTGGCAGGCCTGCCACAGCCAAAATATGTAAATGTCCATTCCACAAGGAAGGTGGGCTCATCTTGGGCGGCTGCCCGAGGGGTCTCGGCTTTACAACTTTGCCGAGCTGCTACTTGGTCAGGGGCAAACACGTTTGCAAAATTCTACAAATTTGATACCCTGGCTGAGGAGAACCTGGAGTTCTCTCATTCGGTGCTGCAGAGTCATCCGCACTCTCCCGCCCGTTTGGGAGCTTTGGTATAATCCCCATAGTCCTTACGGAGTCCCCAGCATCCACTTAGGACGTCAGAGAAAATAAGAATTTACTTACCGATAATTCTATTTCTCGTAGTCCGTAGTGGATGCTGGGCGCCCATCCCAAGTGCGGATTGTCTGCAATACTTGTACATAGTTATTGTTACAAAAATCGGGTTATTATTGTTGTGAGCCATCTTTTCAGAGGCTCCGCTGTTATCATGCTGTTAACTGGGTTCAGATCACAGGTTGTACAGTGTGATTGGTGTGGCTGGTATGAGTCTTACCCGGGATTCAAAATCCTTCCTTATTGTGTACGCTCGTCCGGGCACAGTATCCTAACTGAGGCTTGGAGGAGGGTCATAGGGGGAGGAGCCAGTGCACACCACCTGATCCTAAAGCTTTTACTTTTGTGCCCTGTCTCCTGCGGAGCCGCTATTCCCCATGGTCCTTACGGAGTCCCCAGCATCCACTACGGACTACGAGAAATAGAATTATCGGTAAGTAAATTCTTATTTTTAGATAAAACCTGATGCACCAAGCCCCCTCAGATTATAGAATATAGGGATAGCAGGTTGAGTGGAAACACGAAATGGACACCACTCAGCTATCAAATGCACACACAAATAGTCACAGTCTATACAATGCAGAGGTTATTACTAACAATAATACTGCACTGGACTAGCTTACACAGCTATATAACAATAGATATAACAGTACACAGTAAGAACTGGATGTATATCACAGGGTATTTGTACTAGGAAACCCTGACTAAGTGCACTCTATCTTAACTAACACTGACTAAAAAAGGCAGGTAGAATACTTAAGTGTCTTGTAAAGTCACAGCACTGAGAACCAGGCGGCTTTACATAGGAGGATTTGCCCAAGCATTCCCAAGAACAGTGAGCTGAGGGATAATGGCGCCGCAGACACTGCCAGGGAGTAAGGGAGAGACAGATATGCAGCTCCAGGGCGGGAACATTTGCAGAATATGGCGTCCTGGGGCTGGGGTAGGGGCTCCAGGTCTAAGCCTTATCCCCTCTGCTCGCAAAACCACCGGGTACTGCGGGCTACTTGTAAAAAAGGTTTAGAGAGAAAACCTGACCTGCACCCATGCCCTGGTGATCTAGTGGGATTGCCTGTACTGCCACAGTGTCCACCGCCAGCGCGCGCGGCCCGCCTCCCAACGGGCGCGCCGGATCGCGATAAAGTGCGGGTCCCGCGAGCGGGACACACTTACCTCCTCCCGAAGTGCGGCCACGCGATCCCGGAGAGCCCCAGCCGTGTGTGACTAACTTGGAAGAAAACCGGAGCCTCCTGCTGTAGGTACCCGGCAACCAGGGCACGGTAGTGTACAGCGCCGCTGGGGGATAGATGGAGCTGCAGCAGGCAATGTCTACTGACATCCAGCACAATCTGTGCCTCTGCTGCAGTCCTTGTAGTCTTCTTTTTTCCTCAGAAAAAGCTTTTATAGAGCTGCTGTGAGCAGCTCTTCCTGCTACATGCTTGCACTGCAAGCACCAACTACAAACTGAGCTCCTGTGTACGGAGGCGGGGTGATATAGGAGGCGGTGCTATGCATCTTGGGAAGAAGGTCAAAGCTTTTGAGCCTGTTGGTGCTTCGGATCAAGATCCTACCCTACACCCCAATGTCTATCCTTGTGGAGCCCAGTGTACCCCGCAGCAGAAAAAATATTATACCAGAATCACACTTTCAAAAGAAACTAGTTAAAAGACAACAACGACATTCTTGAAAAGACAACATTTCATCACTTGATAAAAAAGGTTGCAATGGTAAAGGTGGAGGTTTACCAGATTATTGTATAGTTTGGGCCATAAGATGTACATTAGGAGTCGCTGGATCCGGAACCAGTTTCCTAGGTCCAAACTCCACATTCGTCTTGTCAGCCTTTCACCATAAGAGATAGCACTCCTGTCACCCGCTGCCGACGTGTTTCGGGACCTCTCCCTTCCTCAAGGCAGTTGATCTAGTTACAATTTTGCCAAAATCTGTGTACTTAAATAGCAATATCAATATTTTGTTTTCCTGAACAACCTATTAAATGAGTTCAAAATGATAGGAGGCATTTTTCGAGATATCACACATGTTTTCCACTATGCGTATCCATAAATTTAATAATGCACAATTTACTAAAAAAGACACAACTCCATCTACACAACTCAAGGATGTTGGCACATTTACAAACCCAAATGTTTACGTTTTTGTGCTTTAATGGGAAATATAGGTCCTAAATAGACAACAAATACTTTTTATGATCAATATCTGGTTTATACAACATCCACTTTTTAAAATAGTGCGTAGCAAAGCAAGTACTAAAACTAGTGTTTACTGAAGTGTAGGTGAAAACCCCATTCCAAGTACACTCAGATGGAAAGGTCAAGAAATGACTACAATATTAGACTACACTCTGGGGGTAATTCCAAGTTGATCGCAGCAGGAACATTTTTAGCAGTTGGGCAAAACCATGTGCACTGCAGGGGGGGGGGGGGGATAAAACATTTGCAGAGAGAGTTAGATTTGGGTGGGGTGCGTTCAAACTGAAATCTAAATTGCAGTGTAAAAATAAAGCAGCCAGTATTTACCCTGCACAGAAACAAAATAACCCACCCAAATCTAACTCTGTCTGCACATGTTATATCTGCCCCCCCTGCAGTGCACATGGTTTTGCCCAATTGCTAACAAACTTGCTGCTGCGATCAACTCAGAATCACCCCCTCTATTCTTACCTAAGATGCAACCAAAATGCTTATACATACTCTCACTCAATTACTACAACCTCCTCCCTTCTCTGTCTCACTCTTCTATCTGCTCTTCAATCTGTCTTAAATGTTGCAGCAACACCAACCTTTCTCGTTCACTGCTCCACATCCTATACACTATAGCAAATCCCTACACTGGCTCTGCATGCCTTCCAAAATGACTCACCCTCACATGTAAAGCCTTCAACCATACCCTTTAATACGTCTCAGAGCGCCTCTCTAGACAGTCTCCCTTTGCACCAGCTCTATCTCTGATCATCATCTTGTCTGGTCTCTGATAACATACTGTACTACCAATCCACCTACCTACTGTAACTTCTCCCGTGCTCCTACCCACTTACAGAATTACCAACCATGACCGACCATTCTTTAAACACTCTCTAAAAAACATCCCTTTAGTAGAGCTTACCTTATTCAAACTTATATCAACACACATTTGTACAAGCTCAAAACTATCACAATCCCCACACTGAGCCACACTTCTCTTCTGAGCTGTGCCCTTATGCCATTACATTATATTTCTGTCACCAGCAGGGCTCTCTCTAACCTTTGCTTTTTATGGTTACATTTATTTTATCTGCTTCGTTTGTCCCTGTGTTACAGTATGTATGTTCTATTATTCACACTGCTTAGTGCTGAAGGCCACTGTGGTGCTATACAAATCATCAAAAACCATAATAAAAACTAAGGTTTAGCACATGTACATTGCTATAAACTAAAAATCATTACACCAAATGAGACCGCTCACAATTGCATTTGGATAAACATGTAGCTGGCAGTGCATTTATATGACTGCTTCCTGTTCCATTTTGGTGCTAGTGATGTTCTCTATCACAGTTTCGATAAGGCAGAGTGAATACTTTCAGTGAAGAATTGCTCAGTTTGTAGAATACACTCTTCTAGATTGACATTTAGCAGAGTACAATGTTTTACTTCATCTTTATTGGGCCAATCACTGAATACATCTCTATTAAATTATGCTAACAATCTTCTTCTCTGTTCATTGTTCTTAGGGTTTTTTTTAATTACATAAAGCAATGGTCTTTTACTGCAGTTCTGCAGAAATTCCCATTTTCCCATCTAATCTGAGATAAGGTTTGATTGTCTTTAACTAGATTAGTAGTAGAAATGTAATCTGATTTCTGTGTTTTGGGTTGAACTGCACAAAACCATACGATGGATAGCTAAATGGGAAATTGTTTTAGATGTGTGTAATGAGTGTGTATGTGGTAATTGCTTCCTATTTATCAGCACATGCTGTTGCAGTCTGTACATACTAACGAATATAATTCCAAAGCAATACAACAGATGGAATATATGTAGAGCAGACATTTATACAAATACATACACATCGGGGCATTTCTAGCAGGGCTATATAAAGTTAGGAGCAAGGGACAATAAGGAAAAACTTGTGATGGGTGGAGCGAAGAAATAATCAAAATATGTTATACAGCCCAAATACTGTACATACTGCATCTATCTATCTATCTATCTATCTATCTATCTATCTATCTATCTATCTATCTATCTACATTAGACTATCGTTTCGGCACAAAATCATAACAGCCAGTACCCTCCCTCTTTATAGTATAGCTAATTAGGGGGGAGAGTTATCAAATCTTGGAGAAAGATAAAGTGGAGAGAGATAAAGTAGCAGACAATCAGCTCCTAACTGTCATGTTACAGGCTGTGTTTGAAAAATTACAGTTAGAAATGGATTGTTTGGTACTTTACCTATCTCCACTCCTTTCTCACCATTCTTGGTTTTGGGTCCAGGGGCGGATCTAGACATTTCTTTTAGGGGGGGTGGTTTATTAATTATTCCCAACTCCTCCCCCTCCCTTCATTACTCCTCCCACTTCCTGTCCCAACTGTCCGAGAAAGAGAGAGAACTATTCGAGAGTGACCAGAAGAGAGAGATAAATCCGGGAGAGAGAGAAAGAGAGAGAGGAAGGAAATCAGGGGAGAGAAAGAGAGAGATCAGGGTAGGGAGAGGGATCAGGGGGAGAGAGAGCTCTGTATCTGCTGCAAATTGTGCTTTTCTGTCCAAAGTAAAATCTTCATACATATAAAAGAAGTCAAATATGTGTTAAGCCCTGAAATTCTTATGTAGTTATGTACATATACTATACTGTTATAACAATGCACGTAGGTATTACAAATCCTTGGACACATACGAGAGCCTGCACCAAGCATGTCCATAAGACGCAATGTGCTGGGACCTCACTACTGTACAGTGACATGCCTGCTGCAGGTGGCTCGTCACACTTGCCAGCCTACAGCGGCTGGCGATACGTCACTCACATGGGAGAGGGATCACCCGAGCATGACCGGTGATTGGCTGACATAATAAACACTGACTGCTCACAGGCTTTGTGACATACGGCTCCGGTTGCTAGGGACGCTGTGAGCCAGTGTGACAGCCTGGAGACTGGAGGACAAGGAACCCGGTGCGGTTATGGACACGATCATCACGTTTGCCCTGTTTGCTCCCCCTGAATCCAGCTGTGCTTGGGTCTGATGGTGAGGAAGTGCGTCGAACAACATGGGTATATTTTTCTATTTGCCATGAAGCATATTTGAATTACCATAGGAAAGTAGAGGGAGAATATACACAGCACACACAGAAAGTGTCCTGTTAGAATAAGACACATGGCCAATTGATGAGACAGCAGTGCTGATCACTGTGTAACCATACAGCCCGATGTGGTGTTTTGTATGCACAAATGGAAGGTTATAAACATTTTTCAAGATGTATCTTCCCAAGCTCTAATACTTTGCATTATTCCAACCAAAAACTAAGTACATGACTTTGAACTTTCTTGCCAGTATCCATATCAGTCCCTCTTCCCTGACTCCGCATAGCAGAGTAGCACTGCACATTTGCTATTAGCTTGTGCCACAGTGAACAGGTGTTTGGAGAAGGGATGTGCGTCTATTCATGAAGCAGTGAAAAGAGTGGAGAAGTAAGCCTGTGGAGAAGTTGCCCATGGCAACCAATCAGCTGCTCCGTACAATTTTATAGTATGCAAATTATAAATGTTACTTTAATGCTGATTAGTTGCCATGGGCAACTTCTCCACTGGCTCACTTCTCCATACTTTTCACCGCTTCATGAATAGAACCCTAAGAATCATTCTAGCTCTTTTCGAGTGCTAGACATGCTCCCAAGAAAGAGATCATGGCCCCATTACAATGTAGCCACAATATGATCTTCTGCATCCTCTATCTGGATACAGCAAGGCTCCATGGTGAGCCAGCACTTCCAGGCTTTATGGCAGGTAAAACATCTTTTTTTCTGCTGAGGCATGAAAAGTGTAACTACTGTAACATTCTGTGGGGTGCCATCATGACTAACTCAATTAGGCCCTAAATGTATATACACAAGGCCACTACAGTGGAACAGCTGTTGAGCAGTTGTAGGAAAGCAGGAAAAGCACATTAGCTATCATATTCTTCTACTGACACGAGAGATGGGGAGTAGGTATCAGCCTGCCAAGAGTGCTTGACAGATGACTCAGGCAATATGTAATAAAACATTGTGGGCCTTATTCAAACAGAATCACAAAATGCGCCTGAAGAAATTATCATTTTTGTGACCTATTCAGAATTCATCGCATACACAAGTTTGCAAGTTCGGCTCCCTCTCTTTCATGTGTACAGTATGTAGGTCAAATGCAGCTGGAATATGACTGGAGAAGTGGCTTCACTGTGAATATCAAAACAGCTAAAAATTGCAGGATACAATGCATGCACATTTCATTTAATGGTTGCATAGTGCATATAATAAGCCCCCAAGTGGCATGAAGCATGTGAACTGCTAAGCAAACCAGGTGCACACATTTTAATTTATTATTTATATGACATTTATAAACATATGTGGAGTCTTCCACATCAGAGTATGAATCATATAGTACCTTATTTGTTTAAAACTAGTGTTCAGTGCTTTGTATTTCGACATAAAGATATCAAATCATATACAGAGCAGAATGTATGACGCATTGCGTTATGAATGCAACGCATCCCACCACTCATCGCATGCATATTTATATTATATGCATACTATATTTATATTATATGCATATTTACTAATGTTGTATGCATGAATATTTAAGCAAAGACAGACGAGAGCTGTCTTTTGTGTTGTGCATGCTGTGTCAAGTGACGCACACGGCGCAGGGGATGCTGGAAAGGGTTTTGACTGGTTCCCTCTCAGGGGTAAAGACGAAAAGAAGCCCGTAGGCTTCAATAGGGTAACACCATCTTCATATGGCGTTTCCCACCGTATCCAAAGCTCTGGAATGTGGTGCACAATATATATGTTAAATGAAAGAAAACTTAGTTTGATTGTTCTTTAATTATCTCTCCGTTGCAGTTAGGCATTACCTGTGCTATCTAGAATGGCGCATCAGGTGGCACCTGTGGG
Source organism: Pseudophryne corroboree (assembly GCF_028390025.1). NCBI lineage: Eukaryota > Metazoa > Chordata > Amphibia > Anura > Myobatrachidae > Pseudophryne > Pseudophryne corroboree. The sequence goes on along the minus strand of NC_086448.1, from coordinate 247,900,993 downwards.
ATATACCTCATTTCTCTTCACAACTGGCTGTATGTTGCTTTCTGGAATATCGGTAGAAAATATGGCTACTTTCTTTATGTAGCCTTCCAGTAGATCTTCCGTGTTGGGTATGGGTGACCGGCGCTCGCCACAGGTTCTATTACCACTGTATGGGTGTTGTGGACACCCACAAGTGGGTATAGTCCCTGCTACTCAGAATGCTGACTGTCCGGATTGTTATGTGGCGGGATGTGAAAACCGTACAGGTAAACAGCACAGCAGCATTACTAGCCAGGGAGATCCAGAGCCGCGCTTAACGCGTTTCAGACTTGCGTCCTTTGTCAGACTTGGACGGTTTTCAAGTGTCCGGACCTGCTAACCTATCCTGTCCTTTATTACATCTGGACTTTGAAGGATCCAGCACGCTGCTGCATAGCCGTTGTGGGGACGTTACGTGCTGTTTTTATCATTTCTGTTGTAAGTGCATCTTGCATTAAATGTGTTTTTTACTTGAGACAATCTGCACTATTTTGTTCTATTATTCTTCTTCCATATAGCGTTGTGGAATGCCCATGTACCACTCATCTTTAAATAAGGTGGCTCATCTGGACTGATTTGTGGTTATACTACATGCCTAATCACATTCTCGTTATTGTAAGTGCAAACTTGGAAATTAAAATAGTGTGCTGTTTGTGAAAACTTGTTGCACTATTTCCTTGTTATTTTTTGTCCTTTCTTTTATATATATATATATATATATATATATATAAAATCGAGATATCCAAGGAACCTAGGACTCCAATTCATTTAGGTGATGACCTTGGTAAAGACTCGCGGAGCCATGGTCAAACCAAAAGGTAACGCCCGAAACTGGAAATGGAGGTTGCCAACCGCAAACCTCAGGTACTGCTGATGCCACACTGCAACGGGAATATGCAGGTAAGCATCCTGTATGTCCAGTGAGACCATATAGTCCCCAGGCTCCAAGGCCAGAACAATAGAGCGAAGAGTTTCCATACGAAACTTGGAGACCTTCACAAATTTGTTCAAGAACTTGAGGTTGAGAATGAGCCGGGAAGACCCATTCGGTTTCGGGACTAGGAACAGCGGTGAATAGTACCCCTTGCCTCTCTGAACCAGAGGCACCTGTACTACCACTCCTGTGTCCAGGAAGGACTGTACCACCGAATGAAGGGATTTTGCCTTCAACTGATCCGAAGGGACGCCTGTCAGGCAAAATCGATGAGGGAGACATTTCTTGAAGGATACGGCGTAACCTCGAGTGACGACTTCCCATACCCAGGCATCGGAAGTGGTCTTCGATCATTCCTGGGTAAACCCTAGAAGTCGGCCACCCACTCTGGGATCCCCCAGAGGGAGTTCCGCACCGTCATGCGTCAGTTTTGGAAGCAGGCTGACGGGCAGCCTGGGCCCGTTTGGGTTTGGGCTTGTTGGGTTTAGAAGTGCGAACCTGTTTTGGGTACGCCTGACCCTTTGCTTTCCCTGAAACACGAAAGGAGCAAAAGGAAGTACTCTTAGCATTCGGCACCGAAGGAGCAGTACTAGGTAGACATGCTGTTTTAGCGGACGCTAAGTCAGCCACTATCTTGTTGAGGTCTACTCCGAAAAGAATATCTCCTTTGAAAGGGAGTACCTCCATGGTTTTCTTAGAGTCCATGTCCACAGACCTTGACTGCAACCAGAGAATTCGGCGAGCCAAAATGGATGTAGTAGAAGCCTTGGCCGCCAGAATACCGGCATCAGAAGCCACCTCTTTAATGCAATGAGACGTTGTAAAAATATACGACGGGCATTGTCTAGCATGATCAGAAGCATTGGAAGGCAACTCCGCCTCCAGCTCCTGAGCCCATGCTTCCACAGCTTCTGCAGCCCATGCTGCTGCAATAGTGGGCCTATGCACCACACCATTTAGGGTGTAGATAGCCTTCAAACAACCCTCCACACGCTTGTCCGTTGGCTCTCTCAATGATGTGACGGTAGTTACAGGCAGAGCTGAGGATACCAACAGACGTGCCACCTGCGAATACACTGGCGGGGGTGTTTCCCAATTTTTACTAAGCTCCGCAGCGAGGGGGTAGCGAGCCAGCATCTTCTTGTGAGGCGCAATCTTCTTTCCTGGATTTTCCCAGGAAAAGTGTTCAGAGTGAGGTAAAACTTGTTTAACCACCCTCTGACGTTTTAACCTGTCCGGTTTCTTAGGGGCAGCGTCAGGTTCCGGTTCATCATCAACCTGAAGAATGAGCCTGATAGCTTCTAACAAGTCAGGAACATCCACCAGCGAAACAAATTCCCTATCAGAAGCATCAGGATCAGAGTCTGTGGGGTCCATATAATCGCCATCCTCATCGAACGAGGTGTCTGGGACGTTGGTGGATTGTGAGGAAGCAATTGCCCGCTTAGAGGACCCCTTGGCTGTACCGGCACAGGAGGCCCCATAGGGGGCATTAGCCTAGTTACCAGCGTATTCAGTAGCATGGAGAAGGTAGCCCAAGGTGGGTCATTATGAACCCCCATTGCTACAATCCCACTGAGGGGGATAAGGAACCCCCAGAACCTGAACCCTCAGCTGCTATATTATCCTCAAATGTGTCTGCAGCTTCAACACTACGCAATGTGGGATCAGCCCCAGCTCCGTTGCCCTTTGTAGCTGACAAAATCAAAAGCTCAATGCAAGGCAACCCAGTACAATATCAGCAGCACAATACCTGACAAGAATCCCCTGTGCAGTGTATCAGCACAAACAGAGAATTCAAGAGGTATATGGTGACTGAAAATCACAGAGAAAAATACACACTGAGTATATCCTGTGAACTACCTATATTAAATGATAAACCTGACGCACCTAGCCCTCTCAGGTTATAGAATATAGGGATAGCTATCTGAGTGAGATACACGAAATTGAGGTCACGCAGCAGTTATATGCACACATACATAGTCACATTACACAATGCAGAAATTATGACATGCAATAAAACTGCACTGGACTAGCAATACAGAGTAGTACTAAGTATAGCTATACACTTAATTAGATATAACAATGCACAGTAAAGACTGGATGTATATCACAGGGTACTTGTACTAAATAACCCTGACTTATTGCAATTTTTTCTTAACTAACACTGTCAGTAGACATGTAGAATACTTAAGTGTCCTGTAAAATGCACAGCGCTGACAGGCAGGCGGCTTTACTGAGGAGGATTTATCCAAACAGTCCCAGGAACAGTGCTGCTCTGTGTAATGGCACCCAAACACTGACTGGGAGTGAGGGAGAGAGAGATATGCAGCTCAAGGGCGGGAACATTTACTCTAAATGGCGCCCTGGGTCTGGGGGAGGGGCTACAGGTCAAAGCCTAATCCCCCTGCTGGACTTCACCACCGGGTACTGGGGGCTTAATAAAACGGTTTTGTGAGAGAAAACCGACCTGTGCCCATGCCCTTGTGGTCTAGTGGGGTCCCTGTACTGCCACAGTGTCACCGGCTGCGCGGGATCGCGTTGAGGGGACCCCTTACCTCCTCCCTGTAGTGCGGCCACGCGATCTGGGAGAACAGCGGTCGTGTGTGTGACTAACATTAAAAGAAATCCGGAGCCTCCGCTGTATGTACCCGGCAACCAGGGCGCGGGAGTGTACAGCGCCGCTGGGGGAGGTGATGGAGCTGCAGCAGGAGATATCTCACTGACAAATAACACTGCCAGTGTCTCTGCTACAGCCCTTGAAGTCTTCAATTTTCTTAAAAAAGCTTCTTTTAGGGCTGCTGGAGCAGCCCCCCTGTTAAGTGCTTGCTTTACTACATGGCACCAACTACAAAACTGAGCTCCTGTGCACGGAGGCGGGGCTATAGAGGCAGCGCTAGGCATTCTGGGAACAGTCAAAGCTTTGAGCCTGTTGGTGCCTCGGATCAAGATCCTACTCTACACCCCCAATGTCATTCCCTGTGGAGCCCAGTGTACCCCGTAGCAGAAATAGTCAATATCGGCCATTAGCCTGCATTGCATCGTGTGTATGTGGATTTTCACTGGTAATCTAAAAATAATGCAAGAGACCATCTTTTGATTTGCACCAATTTCGACATGCAGTGTTCACAAGAATTAATGCTGGGTAAAATGTAATGGAGCTGTATTAGAGCACCTTATAAGTACAAAGTAGGCTATGCTACAGGTAAGCTTTGAGAACACACTTCATAAGCCGGGCAAACACTAGGCGATTCATTGGATGATATACTGTCCCAAGATGGATCGGAACGATATATCAGCCACATCGCTAAGTGTGAACCTGCGATTTTGCGCTTACGCGGGTTGTTACTTAGGTTCTCCTATCGGGAATGCTGCATGCCCAATGGGACGACCCAGGGAACTACATTGTGCCGTGTGTATGGACGGTGCAATGTATTGTGCCGCCACATCATGCCGTCGCTGGGGCACGCATCATTTAGTGTGTACCAAGCATAACACTCTGTTACCAGTGAGGCAAAATATAAAGTTGTGACGATTGTTATTAGAATTATTTATCAATATCTGTAATAAGAGCCCTAAAAATGAATGTACCTTCTTTGTGCATTACAATGCAGAAATATTGAGGTGACTTTACAGAGCAGGATGTACTACAGTGATTATCAGTCTGCATGGCAGTACAATACATAACACCAACAATGCATCCCTGCATGTTTTATAAAACTGTAGAGGAACAATGCAGAGGAGACCTGTCTGCCACAGTAGTGTAAACAGTTACATAAAAAGAACAGCAAGCATGAATGATTCTCAGATGACACAGGTAAAATAAGGGGTAAAATAAGGTATATTAAAATAAGGGGTGCAAAGGAGGTATTTGCCAAGGGCTCACCATAATAACAACCAATCATCAGTGTCACAACTGAGGGCCTGAGCTGACGGGAGGCAGCCTCAGTTGTAGGGGCTGAGATGTACCGGAACCTGGGAGGTTGTATCAGACCCCTGGACATGTAAGTAACATGAATAATAACTGCCCGAAGGCGTGACCACGACAACTTGGATAAAAGTCAATGATGTTTATTATGACAACTCCGCAACACAGCAGCAGTAAAAGAAAACGTAAAAGTCAGCAAAGAATAAATACAGTTCCTGGGTACTACAGGATGGCAGGAGCCACAGGGCACTGGTAGTGTGAGATAGTTCTTATAATCTTCTAGATGGAAAGTCCTTACCAGGCCCGACTGTAGCAATGGAGATAACCCAGGATTGTGCCAGCTGGTGTTCCAGGAAAAGCTGGGTTGCTGAAGATAAAACAGCTGCTGTGGATACTGGCTGGAACCAGACTGTTGTTAGCACGGAGTGGATACTGGCTGGAACCAGTTAAATAATAAATGAACTTGGGAGCGATGAAATATGAACTGAAATGTAGAACTTGAAAGCGGAGAAATAATAATACCGGTGGAGAGTGGTAAAGTGTAGAAAGGACACCGGCCCTTTAAGGGAAGCTGTACTCTGCTGGAAGCTGAGCTGGAAGCAGGTAATGTTGTAGCTGGAAACAGATGAATCCACAATGGATTGGAGAGTCAGGCTACACCGCAGGTGGAATGCTGGTGCGGGTCTCTATGGTGGAAGTCTTGAGACAGGAGCTGGAACCTGGAAGACAATCACAGGAGAGAGACAAACAGGAACTAGGTTTGACAACCAAAGCACTGACGCCTTCCTTGCTCAGGCACAGTGTATTTATACCTGCAGCAAGGAAGGGATTGGCTAGGCAATTATGCAGATTAACAATACTGACAACAGATTGGAGGAAATGATCAGCTGACAGAATCCAAGATGGCTGCGCCCATGCAGACACTTGGAGGGAAGTTTGGTTTGTAATCCATGTGGTAATGAAAACAGTAATGGCGGCGCCGGCCACCGGAGACAGGAGGCGCCAGGCTGACAGATGCACATCCAACCACGCGGACACAGCGGAGGCCGCGGCTGACGTAATCGCCACTCAGACACTCTGCATGCAGAAGTTCAGGGACGGCGGCGGAGGCCGCGGGAGACGCCATGCCAGGTGTAATATGGCGTTTACTGTGACAGCGTCCCAGAGTGACAGGAGAGGATACAGGAATGTACACATCAGGATAACAGATGGGATCCGGTCCTGGAGCGCTGAGCCAGCCTTAGGAGGCATCTGATGGGTAAGAAATGGCGTCCAGATACCCGGATCGTGACAGCACCCCCCCCCCCCCTTTAGGAGTGGCCCCAGGACACTTCTTTGGCTTTTGAGGAAACTTGGAATGGAATCTCCGGACCAAGGCAGGAGCATGGACATCAGAAGCATTGGTCCATGAACGTTCCTCAGGACCATAACCCTTCCAGTCACTAAGATATTGTAGTTGACCGTAACGGTGACGTGAGTCCAGGATCTTGGCCACTTCATACTCAACGCCTCGTTGAGTTTGGACTTTCGGAGTTGGAGGAAGTGAGGAATGAAACCGATTCAAGATCAGCGGTTTCAACAGGGAAACATGGAATGTCCTGGGTATTTTTAAGAAGGGAGGCAACTGGAGTCTGTAAGCAACAGGATTGATGACTTGTTCAATCTTGAAAGGACCGATATAGCGAGGTGCAAACTTCATACTGGGAACTCAACCTCAAATTCTTCGTGGATAACCATACCCGATCACCCACCTTGAGAGCAGGAACTGCTCGACGCTTCTTATCCGCAAACTTCTTGTACCTGAACGATGCCTTGAGCAGAGCTGATCGTACGCTCTTCCAGATATTGGCAAACTGATGCAAGGTGATATCCACTGCGGGAACAGAAGTTGCTGGAAGCGGTTGGAACTCAGGGACTTTAGGGTGGAATCCAAAGTTAGTGAAGAATGGTGTTGAAGCAGATGAAGAATGATACTGGTTGTTATGACAGAACTCGGCCCAGGGAAGTAACTGAACCCAGTCATCTTGAGAGGAGGACACATAGATGCGGAGGAAGGCCTCCAAGTCCTGATTCACCCTCTCGGTTTGACCATTGGTCTGAGGATGGTAAGCCGTGGAAAACTTTAGCTTGACTTGGAGGACTTGACATAAACTTCGCCAGAATTTGGCTGTGAATTGAACTCCTCGATCTGAGATAATTTCTTCAGGAAGACCGTGGAGTCGGAAGATCTCTTGTATGAATACTTGAGCCAACTTGGAAGCTGACGGAAGACCGGTGAGAGGAATGAAGTGTGCCATCTTGGTGAACCGGTCAACTACCACCCAGATGGTATTGAACTTGTTGCACATGGGTAAGTCTGTAATGAAATCCATCGACAAGTGGGTCCATGGTCGACGGGGAACGGATAGTGGAACCAGTTGCCCCGCAGGCGACTGGCGGGATACTTTATGTTGGGCACACTTTGGGCAAGATGCAATAAACTCCAAGACGTCCTTTTTCAGAGTTGGCCACCAATAGGACCTAGAGATAAACTCCAGGGTTTTTTGGATACCTGTATGTCCGGCAAAACGGGAAGCATGGGCCCAATGCATGAGCTTCTTCCTTAGCATCGGCTTCACAAAACTTTTCCCTGATGGGGGCGTAGAGTCCATCCCTACCGTGGAGAATGCCAACGGATTTATAATAGGATGCTTGTCTGAAGACTCTGACTCATTTTCTTGCTCCCATGAGCGGGAAAGGGCATCGGCCTTGCGATTCTGAGAGCCCGGACAGAACTGGAGTTTAAAGTCGAACCTGGAAAAGAAAAGTGCCCATCTGGCCTGACGAGGGTTGAGACATTGTGCGCCCTTCAGGTATAAAAGGTTCTTGTGGTCTGTAAGTATGGTGATTGAATGAGAAGCTCCCTCCAACAGATACCTCCACTCTTCTAGAGCGAGCTTGATGGCTAGCAACTCCTGGTCGCCAATGGCATAGTTGCGCTCAGCTGGGGAGAACTTCCGGGAGAAGAAACTGCAAGGGTGTAAATGGCCATCTTTAGCCCTCTGAGATAACACCGCTCCTACTCCAACGGAGGAGGCATCCACCTCTAAGATGAAAGGAGAGTCGATGTCAGGCTGTTTCAGAACAGGCGCAGAGATGAACCTTTGTTTTAAAAGATGAAATGCTTGCATGGCTTCTTCAGACCACTTGGACGGGTTAGCACCCTTCTTAGTGAAAGCAGTAATAGGCGCCACAATGGTGGAAAAGTCTCGTATAAACTTTCGGTAATAGTTGGCGAACCCTAAGAACCTCTGGACCCCTTTGAGGGTTAAGGGTACCGGCCAATTTTGGATTGCTTGTAGTTTCTCAGGATCCATCTCTAGTCCGGAACCGGACACAATGTACCCTAGAAACGGAATGGACTTGACTTCAAAGACGCATTTTTCTAATTTGCAATAGAGATGATTGACACGGAGACGGGACAGAACCTCTTTAACCCAAAAACGATGTTCCTCTAAATCGTTGGCAAAAATGAGGATATCGTCTAGATAGACCACGACATGACGGTATAGAATGTCTCTGAAGATCTCATTGACAAAATGCTGGAAGACAGCTGGAGCATTGCTCAATCCGAAGGGCATGACGAGGTACTCATAATGTCCGTCACGGGTGTTAAAGGCGGTCTTCCACTCGTCACCCTCACGGATCCGGATGAGATTGTATGCACCTCGCAAGTCCAGCTTTGTAAAGATGGTAGCTCCGCTAACTCTGTCAGAGAGCTCAGTAATCAGGGGTAAAGGATAACGGTTCTTGATGGTAATGTCGTTCAAACCTCTGTAGTCGATGCACGGCCGCAGACCACCATCTTTCTTTTTTACAAAAAAGAAGCCTGCGCCGGCTGGAGAAGAAGAAGGTCGAATGAACCCCTTTGCTAGGTTCTCTTTAATATATTCCTCCATAGAATGCGTCTCAGGCAGAGACAACGGATAAGTTCGGCCTCGAGGTGGAACCTTCCCTGGAACGAGATCAATCGGACAGTCCCATTCTCTATGAGGAGGAAGGATATCAGCAGAAGCTTTACTGAACACATCCGTGAAATCTTGATATGGAGGAGGTGGAACATCAGACGACCTGGGGGAGGAAGAACAGACAGGCAATACTTTAAACAAACATGTCTCAGCACAGGAGGAACCCCATGCCAGGATTTGCGTAGTCGTCCAATCAATTGTAGGATTGTGAAGACGGAGCCATGGAAGGCCCAGGACCACAGGATGTGTGGCTCTTGGAATCACTAAAAAAGAAATAAGTTCGGAATGAAGAACTCCCACTCTCAGACGAACTGGTAGAGTCCTTAAAGAAATAACTGCATCAAAAATTTTGCTGCCATCCACGGCAGTTAAAGAAATGGACGAAGGAAGTCTCTCGGTGGGTAGGGACCACCGTTTAACATAGGCTTCGGTAATAAAGTTCCCAGCTGCTCCGGAATCAAGGAGGGCAATGACGTTCCGATAACGTTGAGCAACTTGAAGCGAGACTGGGAGATTACAATCTTGAGGAGATGGAGAGGAGATCATTACTCCTAGCCGGCCCTCTCCTTGGCGAGCTAGGATTTGGAGTTTCCCGGACGTTTGGGACAGGCATTAATGGTGTGAGACGGAGCTGCACAATAGAGACAGAGAAACTCGGAGAGACGTCTTCGGCGCTCAGCAGGAGTTAAACGGGAACGGCCAAGTTGCATGGGCTCATCTTTAGATGGTGACAGTTGACGAGGAGGAGGAGCAGAAGATTTTGGAGCAGATGATCTTCCACGCTCAGTTGCTCTCTCTCTGAAACGTAAATCAACTTTCGTGCAGAGTGAGATTAGCTCATCTAACTTAGAAGGTAAGTCTCTGGTAGCTAACTCATCTTTAATACGCTCAGATAAGCCATGCCAGAATGCAGCATACAGGGCCTCGTCGTTCCATGCCAGTTCGGATGCCAGGATCTGGAACTGTATCAGATATTGTCCTACAGTACGTGACCCCTGGCGTAAACTGAGAATCTCGGATGAAGCTGAGGTTACCCGGCCTGGCTCGTCGAAGATGCGCCTGAATGTTGACACGAAGGCAGTGTAGGAAGATAGCAGGGTGTCGGACCTCTCCCATAACGGTGATGCCCAATCAAGGGCTGAGCCACTGAGAAGAGAAATAATGTAGGCAATTTTTGTACGGTCACTGGGAAAATTGCCAGGTTGTAGCTCAAACTGAATCTCACACTGGTTGAGAAATCCCCTGCAGAATCTTGGAGATCCGTCAAATTTTGCTGGCGTTGGAAGATGAAGACGTGGAGCAGAAATGGGTAAGGTGGGTGGGGTTATAGCTGGAGTCACTGTGGTTGACGCACCAGACGCGCCTGATCCACGGAGAGTTGTCTGAATCCCATCCAGCCGAGTAGAGAGATCCTGGAGACAGCGGATGATGTGGCCCTGTGCAGCCTCCTGATGTTCTAGTCGGGCTGCCAGTTCTTGCATCGGCCTGGCCGCTTGATCCTGGTCTCCGGCTGGATTCATTAGGTCAGTGCTTACTGTCACAACTGAGGGCCTGAGCTGACGGGAGGCAGCCTCAGTTGTAGGGGCTGAGATGTACCGGAACCTGGGAGGTTGTATCAGACCCCTGGACATGTAAGTAACATGAATAATAACTGCCCGAAGGCATGACCACGACAACTTGGATAAAAGTCAATGATGTTTATTATGACAACTCCGCAACACAGCAGCAGTAAAAGAAAACGTAAAAGTCAGCAAAGAATAAATACAGTTCCTGGGTACTACAGGATGGCAGGAGCCACAGGGCACTGGTAGTGTGAGATAGTTCTTATGATCTTCTAGATGGAAAGTCCTTACCAGGCCCGACTGTAGCAATGGAGATAACCCAGGATTGTGCCAGCTGGTGTTCCAGGAAAAGCTGGGTTGCTGAAGATAAAACAGCTGCTGTGGATAGTGGCTGGAACCAGACTGTTGTTAGCACGGAGTGGATACTGGCTGGAACCAGTTAAATAATAAATGAACTTGGGAGCGATGAAATATGAACTGAAATGTAGAACTTGAGAGCGGAGAAATAATAATACCGGTGGAGAGTGGTAAAGTGTAGAAAGGACACCGGCCCTTTAAGGGAAGCTGTACTCTGCTGGAAGCTGAGCTGGAAGCAGGTAATGTTGTAGCTGGAAACAGATGAATCCACAATGGATTGGAGAGTCAGGCTACACCGCAGGTGGAATGCTGGTGCGGGTCTCTATGGTGGAAGTCTTGAGACAGGAGCTGGAACCTGGAAGACAATCACAGGAGAGAGACAAACAGGAACTAGGTTTGACAACCAAAGCACTGACGCCTTCCTTGCTCAGGCACAGTGTATTTATACCTGCAGCAAGGAAGGGATTGGCTAGGCAATTATGCAGATTAACAATACTGACAACAGATTGGAGGAAATGATCAGCTGACAGAATCCAAGATGGCTGCGCCCATGCAGACACTTGGAGGGAAGTTTGGTTTGTAATCCATGTGGTAATGAAAACAGTAATGGCGGCGCCGGCCACCGGAGACAGGAGGCGCCAGGCTGACAGATGCACATCCAACCACGCGGACACAGCGGAGGCCGCGGCTGACGTAATCGCCACTCAGACACTCTGCATGCAGAAGTTCAGGGACGGCGGCGGAGGCCGCGGGAGACGCCATGCCAGGTGTAATATGGCGTTTACTGTGACAGCGTCCCAGAGTGACAGGAGAGGATACAGGAATGTACACATCAGGATAACAGATGGGATCCGGTCCTGGAGCGCTGAGCCAGCCTTAGGAGGCATCTGATGGGTAAGAAATGGCGTCCAGATACCCGGATCGTGACAATCAGTACTAATACATAGGGGCATATTCAATTATCCGCAGGTCTTACCACAGGATAGCCACAAGCTTTAATGCCTAGAGCTATTCAATTGTAAGCCCATTTTCTCCTACAGTAACTCCAAGGACATGTTAATCTATAGATTCTGAGTTACGGGGCTATGGTTTAACAAGCTCACGCGGGCTGTGGTAAGGGCAAAAAGCCCTACAGTACTTTCCATGGATTTCTGTTTGCACCCTTCTAAGGTGAAATCCACTGTAAAGGAGCCTGCGTCTAAGTGAATATGCCCTATAATCTTCAAAGCACAGTGTAGGTGGTATGACAATCCATGGAAGAATCATTCCTGGTGAGAGGCACTTTAGCAGGCATCATGTCATGAGCAGGCAAGTTTCACAAGTACGCAACCAACAGCTGCTCTGTTTTTAGTGTGTCGTGCCAAAGTTACAGCCACACTGCAGCACATGCACAAAGCACTGAAATGTGCTCTTTACAATTGTGGTAATAAAGCCTAGAAAGGAAAACAAAAAGCATGTCTGGATAGTCTTAGTCTTTACTGTGCCACTTTAAATCTAGATTTAAATCTAATTTACTCTTTTATAGAAAAAAAAACTAGAAACATAGAAATGTCGGCAGATAAGAACCACTTGGCCCATCTAGTCTGCCCTTTTTTGTTTTTATAAAACCATATTTTTTATCTCAAACCTTATTTGATCCTTATTTCTTTGTAAGGATATCCTTATGTCTATCCCATGCATGTTTAAATTGCTCTGCTGTCTTAGCCTCTACCACCTCTGATGGGAGGCTATTCCACTTGTCCACTACCCTTTCTGTGAAGTAATTTTTCCTCAAATTTCCCCTGAACCTCCCCCCTCCAGTCTCAGTGCATGTCCTCGTGTCCTATTGCTTCTCTTCACTTGGAAAATGTTTCCTTCCTGGAGTTTGTTAAAACCCTTGATATATTTTAAAGTTTCTATCATGTCCCCCCTTCCCTTCTCTGCTCCAAACTATACATATTGATGTTTCTTAGTCTTTCTGTGTATGTTTTGTGATGTAGGCCATGCACCATTTTAGTTGCCCTTCTTTGTACAGTCTCTAATGTATTAATATCCTTTTGAAGATATGGCCTCCAGAACTGAACACAGTATTCTAGATGAGGCCGTACCAATGACCTATTCAGTGGCATTATTACTTCTTTCTTTCTGCTGCTGATTCCTCTCCCTATGCAATCAAGCATCTGACTAGCCTTCCTCATTGCTTTGTTACATTGCTTACCTACCTTTAAGTCATCTGAAATAGTGACTCCTAGATCCCTTTCCTCCTCAGTAGTTTCCAGTATAGTGCCATTAATACTGTATTTAGCCTTTGGATTTTTGAGACCCAAGTGCATGATTTTGCATTTGTTTGGCATTAAACTGTAATTGCCACACTCTTGACCATTCCTCTAGTCTACCTAGATCCTCAATCATTTGTTTTACCCCACCTGGTGTGTATACCCTGTTGCATACCTTTGTGTCATCTGCAAAAAGGCATACTTTCCCTTTAATGCCATTTTGCAATGTCACCAATAAAGATATTAAAAAGCACTGGTCCAAGTACAAATCCCCGGGGGTACTCCACTGGTAACATTTCCCTCCTGTGAATGAACCCCATTTACCACAACTCTATGTTTTCTATCCTGCAACCAAGATCTTATCCATTCAATAATTCAAGTATCCAATTCCATGCTTTCAAGTTTATTTAGCAGTATGCGATGTGAACAGTGTCTAAAGCCTTAATAAAGTCTAGATAAGCTGTATCCACGGCTCCACCTTTATCCATCACTGTAGTCACACAGTCAAAAAAGTCAAAAATATTTGTTTGACATGATCTCCCCCCAGTGAATCCATGCTATTTGGGATCCTAGACTTCAGATTAGCTCAATATCTAATGCATTAACTACCAATGAATGTGTTGGGACATGTTTTTTTCCTCCACAGATCTAGGAACAAGATAAAAGCAAAATAATAGATACAGATGCAGTGGTCACGATACGGGCATGTTTAATCAATTAAAACAAACATCTGAGATGTCCTTTATATATATATGTTTTAATGTTTAGAATTGAAATATCCAACAATATTTTAAGTATGGAATAAAAAAAAGTACTGGGAGATACTGTAGATGCGTAAGGCTGGAATCAAAGCAATGCTATCCCATGTCCTAACAGCATTGGCTTTGTCTCCTCAAATTTATAAAACTTTCTTAACCACTAAACTGGCGATGTTTCCCCCCCAAAAAAACGCTCAGAAATGGTCAGGTTTTTTTATGAGTGAATTAGGTGAAGAACATGAATTTAACCTTATCCAAAATAATTTTAGTAAAAAAAAATAAAAAATAAAAGTTTTTTGAATTTTTCATCTGATGCGACTATGCCAGGCAAGTGGTTAAAGCCGTACTTGAACAACTCCACTGTTATTTCTGTCATGTCCTTCCTTAATGTCACAGTCTCTATCTATAGCCTTGTACTCGCCACAGCCCTAGAAGAGGCATCTGTAATCAACACAGACCATTTTTGACAATGCAAAGCCCAATGTGGCACTCCAAACAGACTAGGCAATTGCAAAACATGACCTCTTCTAAGGAACGCTCTTTATAGACACTTCTATCTTCAAACATGTGCTCAACCTTCACATTCTCAAGGAACCATCCATTGGCCATATGTAATTATCCAGCTACCATAACATTTCTCTCCACTCTCTTGATGCTCTGCAATTGGACTCCTGTACGCTACACTTAATGACTTACTCATCGCTAAATTGAAGGGTCAGTAATCATCCTCCTTAACCTTTTCATTCTCTTTTTCACTACTCATCCTCCTTGACCTCTTTTCCCTAATCATCCTACTTGACCTCTTTTGATACAGTACAATTCCACATCCTCTTCTTTTAGACATCTTTCGCATGACCTTTGCAGCACTGTACACTTTGGGTCTCCTGACATCCAAGACCAGATTCTTCCGCAACCTTCAATATTTCAAGTGATCTCTCAAAATCCACCTTTTCCTGTCCTATCTCTACCTGATTCTATTCTCTCTGAATATTCTGCCATTTCTAGTCCCATGCAGAGTCCATATCCCCCTAGATGCTACTGACTCAGCATTACGCTCTCCCTCTAGGCTGTAAGCTCTCACAAGCAGGGAAAGCTCTACCATTTCTCTCACATCAGCTCTTCCTTCATCAACCTTTCCTGCACTTGGTTTTCACTGACTAACTATCCAATGCTATAGAGTTTTGTGACACCATGAAAATAAACAATGATGACTGATAGAAGATTAACTGGGTTTGTCTTTTACAATAACAGATCATACCCAAGGCTCAAAGGGGCAGATGTATTAAGACTGGAGAAGTGATAAAGCAGCTCCTGTAATTTTTCAAATCCGTAATGATTGGCTGGTGCGTTATCACCTTGCGCTTATCACTGCTTTATCAATTCTTTATCCCTTCTCCAGGTTAATACATCTGCCCCAAACTTCTTTGTGCATCAATGGATGTTACTGCATACAAATAATTTATTATAATAAATAAATAAATAAATAATTCATTATTTCTCTGCAAACAAAAATTAATTATATCTGAAAATATCTTAGCCTAGTATAATGCGAAAAAAATAAATAAGAGCAGTGTATGTAAAAAAGAAAAGGACTGTACGACACATTTATTGCACAATGCCAACAATAATAAGGGAACAATGCAAATCAATGTCACTATAATATGAATAAACAATTATCTGCTGACAATACATATTAACGTGAAGTGGAAAAAGATGACTGGGTGATGATTTCACCTTTTTCTTGTTACTGGATAGCCCTGAGGACTCTCTCTTTGTCTACATTGTGCCTTTCGGCATTACGTTCTGTCTGGCACACCTCATTTTGAACATAATGCTTGTCAAAATACCAACCGTGGAATCCCGATGTTTTAAAGTAAGTATGCCAACCCTCCCTTCCTAACTATAACCCTCGCTTCCAGCAGCCTAAACCCAACACTCACCTGCCCAGCAGCCTAGCCCTCCCCGGTGGTGCCTAAACCTCCTCTCCCTCGTGAATAGACGCTGTGTGCATGCGCACAGTGTCTATTCACCGCTGCTCTGCTAAGCAGAGCAGCAGTGACAGGAGCCTCCCAACTGTCCCTCTCCCCCACCGCAGGACACTGCGGCCTGCGGGTGTAACAGCGGAACAGTCCCCAAAAAACGGGACTGTCCCACGAAAATCGGGATAGTTGGGAGGTATGCAATTTTAATACTTAGATGGCTGACTATGTGACCATCTAGATGGCGGGACATATAATGTTGTCATGATGATGGGTCTATTGTATGTGTCAGCCTGGAGCTGTAGTTCCACATCCACCCCTTAATATGGCCCTAGTTGTATGTAACATGAAGCTCTTCTATCCATCATATGCTTGCTGTGTTTTTCTTTTGTCAATGCTGAATTTGCTATAAGTGCAACAAAGAATATTTAAAAAAATATATGATATGAAAGTATAAACAGTATATACAACTTTATAAATTACACTAGGTATAAATGAATAGAACATGCAGTTCTACACAATAGTACAGTAATCAATATGTAATTGAAGTACACATCCAGAAAAAATCGGCACATAGAACAAGTAGATGGGAGGAGACAGAACGGTCCTGGGATGGGTGAGGATGGATCTCAGCCATCTCTGGCGCGGACCATATAATGTAAAAGTAACATAAAATATGCAATATATGCCAGTGCTCACAGATAATTTGGGAACGCATTGTACTAACAATATGTGCATAAACATTTGCATGCTTGAGTGAGCATTTCTATATAATCAAAACAGCTTTTAATGACTGCAATAGCCACATTAAGTTAACATCCTAAAACCCCAATGTAATGAGCATATGGAACACCATATTGAAAGTGGCTTCAAGAAAGCTTAAAAATAAATAGTCTCAAAAAGACGGATGCTTAAAAGTCTGACTACAGTAACATTAATAATTCTGACGTTGACTAATTTAAGAAATAACTGTGAGTAATATTAACTTCATGCCAAAAAGATAGTATTACAATGCCGAAACATACTGTATATTATGATCAAGGAATTATCTACAATAGAGAACACAGATGAGGTGAAGCACAAAATAGTGATATCACATGGGTGCACATAGGCGCCTAGTTTTCACTAGTTTGGGAAACAGGGTGACAGCATCTGCACGGAAAGACATTTGCAGTGGCCAATGGAAGTTAGACGGACAGAGGGTGCTTGTTGTGCATAGGCACACTGGGGCACAAGTTATATTTCATTTTATGGAACATAAGAATATAATGCATGAGAAAAGGGGGTGAATAGGGAGCATTTTTAAGGTGTTCCTTGGTATGCTGATGTGGGCACTGCCATTTGCGCAAACAATTGCCCTTTGTCACCAGCTTTCTTAACAAGAAGAATTTTGCATATCTAGTTGCACTTCAGCGAAGAAGAGAATATGTGAGCTGGGAAGAAAACAAAGTAAAACCAAAGTAATTTTCTGTGCACATTTCAATGCACTTTGTAAATGATGTCTACTGCCAACAGTACACCTCAGTTTTGAAAGTGTGTTAACTATTTAATTTACTCTGGAAAGGATAGAAACACATGAAAGCAATTTTTTTTAACTGTTGCACTGCACCTGCAAAATGTTGTTGTTTTTAAAAAAAATTAGCTCTTCTGTTTCAATTTCAGTGATCCTATATATCACCTAACCACTAACATTATATTTACCCAGCTGTGATACCAACTTAACAGCAAGTGAAAAAAATAACATGGGAAGGCATGCATTAATTTAAGAAATATTATGAAAACAAATAAAAGTAAGATGCATTAGCTATGTTCTGGCTGGTTATTTAATCTAGTGCATTTGAGCAGCGAAGAATGGACAGTTACTATAGACTAGCAGTGTGATGAACTCTGGACTATGGATGCATGTTAATCAAAACACAGAAAACAGTTAGGGGCATATTCAATTATCTGCGGGATTTAAGCTTCCGTGTTAAGTCCCCAGAGATATTCAATTAAATCCTGGGGTAAGCCCCTATGGCTAAATGGACACATTATTGTCATATCTCATTGTTCCTAATTTTCAATATGTATTGACTGAAAATATAATCACCTAGATTGGATGTAGCAAATTGAGGTCCACCTAGACTGGATGTAACAAATTAAAGGCCACCTAGACTGGATGTAGAAACTGACGGTCCACCTACACTGGATGTAGCATGTGAAGGTCCACCTAGACTGGATGTAAAAAAATGAAAGACAACCTAGACTGGATGTAGCAGGTGACGCTCCACCTAAACTGGATGTAGCAATATGGTCCACCTAGACTGGATGTAAGAAATTAAAGCCCACCTAGACTGGATGTAGCCGGTGATAGTCAACCTAGATTGGATGTAACAAATGAAAGCCCACCTAGACTAGCTGTAGCATGTGACGGTCCACCTACAATGGAGGTAACAAATAAAAGCCCACCTGGACTGGATATAGCAGGTGATGGTCCACCTAGACTGGATTTAACAAATTAAAGCCCACCTAGGCTGGATGTAGCAAGTGGAGGTCCACCTAGACTGGATGTAGCATGTGAAGGTCCAACTAGACTGGATGTAACAAACTAAAGTCCACCTAGACTGGATGTAGTAGCTGACAGTCCACCTAGATTGGATGTAACAAATTATAGCCCACCTAGACTGGATTTAGCATGTGAAGGTCCACCTAAATAAGATGTGTCTGCTGATCTGCAGAGACTCCGTGGACGTTATTAAATATTGGAAGGTATGCTCACAGTAATAGCACAGACTATAATACTATAATCAAAGGCTAAAAAGGCAATAAAATAACTACAATGTCTGATGACCATCCTGTCAAAATCAATACAATCATTATCATGCAGGCAAGGAAACGCAATCGTTGGATGACTGTTATTGGCCTGTTGCAGTTATCTTCTGTCCTAATTAACAGTCCCAAGTATTTATGGAAGTGCTGGGTCATATATGCGATCAAACTAGACAGTGATCTTGTCGCAGCAGGGTCACAGCATGTGCAGCAGTTTTAGAAAGTGATATAGGGGTATATGCAATTGCCGGCGAATTGCGGCAATTTTTCGCCCGTTTTTTAATTCGACACAATTCGACCGTTGAATTCCGGCAGGTGGGTGCCGGAATTCAACATATTCAATAAAAAAATGGATTCGACAGTCCCGCTGTCGAAAAACGGGAGATTTGACGGATTTTGATTAGATTTTTAAAAATGTTTGAAAAACGGGTAAAAACGGGAAAAAACGCGAAAAAAAATTGCGTGGGGTCCCCCTTCCTAAGCATAACCAGCCTCGGGCTCTTCGAGCCGGTCCTGTTTCTAAAAATTCAGGGGAAAAACTGACAGTGGACCCCTCGTATTTTTAAAACCAGCACCAGGCTCTGCGCCTGGTGCTGGTGCAAAAAATACGGGGGACAAAAAGCGTAGGGGTCCCCCGTATTTTTTACACCAGCACCGGGCTCCACTAGCTGGACAGATAATGCCACAGCCGGGGGTCAATTTTATACAGCGCCCTGCGGCTGTGGCATTAAATACCCAACTAGTCACCCCTGGCCGGGGTACCCTGGAGGAGTGGGGACCCCTTCAATCAAGGGGTTCCCCCCCCAGCCACCCAAGGGCCAGGGGTGAAGCCCGAGGCTGTCCCCCCCATCCAAGGGCTGCGGATGGGGGGCTGATAGCCTTGAGTAAAATGAAAGAATATTGTTTTTTCCAGAAGAACTACAAGTCCCAGCAAGCCTCCCCCGCAAGCTGGTACTTGGAGAACCACAAGTACCAGCATGCGGGTGGAAAAACGGACCCGCTGGTACCTGTAGTTCTACTGGAAAAAATACCCAAATAAAAACAGGAGACACACACCGTGAAAGTAAAAGTTTATTTCATACATGCCGACACATACATACTTACCTATGTTGACCCGCCGACTGCCACGTCTCTAATGTCGCCGACGATCCGGGGTACCTGTGAATAAAATTATACTCACCTCAATACAGTGTCCTGTGATTTGTAATCCACGCACTTGGCAAAACAAAAAAACTAATACCTGGACCACACGGACTGAAAGGGGTCCCATGTTTATACATGGGACCCCTTTCCCCAAATGCAGAGACCCCCCGTGACTCCTGTCACAGAAAGGTCCCTTCAGCCAATCAGGAAGCGCCACTTCGTGGCACTCACCTGATTGGCTCTGCGCGTCTGAGCTCAGACGCGCATTGCACAGCCCTCTCCATTACTTTCAATGGTGGGAACTTTGTGGTCAGCGGTGAGGTCACCCGCGGTCAGCGGCTGACCGCGGGTAACCCCACCGCTGACCGCAAAGTTCCCACCATTGAAACTAATGGAGGGAGCTGTGCGATGCGCTGTCTGCCAGCTCAGACGCGCATACAGCCAATCAGGAGAGTGCCATGAAGTGGCGCTTCCTGATTGGCTGAAGGGACCTTTCTGTGACAGGAGTCACGGGGGGTCTCTGCATTCGGGGAAAGGGGTCCCATGTGTAAACATGGGACCCCTTTCAGTCCGTGTGGTCCAGGTATTAGTTTTTTTGTTTTGCCAAGTGCGTGGATTACGCTTTTTGTCCCCCGTATTTTTTGCACCAGCACCAGGCACAGAGCCCGGTGCTGGTTTTAAAAATACGGGGATCCCCTGTCAGTATTTTTCCCCGGATTTATAGAACCAGGACCGGCTCGAAGAGCCCGAGGCTGGTTATGCTTAGGAGGGGGACCCCACGCATTTTTTTTTCAGATTTTTACCATTCCATAAAAAAAAAAATAATAATAATAAAAAATAATATTTTAAAAAATATATAAATAATACTTGTGCCTCCAAAATAGACAAACCAAGTACCTAATCCCTTCTAATATAAATAGATATGCTATTACCAATAAAAAAAAAACACAAAAAAAACATGTTTTTAAATTTTTTTATTAGATTCCGCCAGCAAAGTGTGGCGGATTGAAAATGACGAATTTACTGTCTAAAAGCACTGTTGTCGAATTTACAATCTTCAATTGAATATACTTTTGTCGAATTGCCACATTTGTACCATTGCAGAAATGTTGAATTTGACAAATGTCGAATTTCAAAAAGTCGAATTTGGAAAGTCCGTTTTTTTGACGAAAAGTACTGAATTGCATTGTCGAATTATTATTTTTGGCGAAAAAGTCCCGTTTTTCGACATTTTCGGGAATTCGACCGCAATTGCATATACCCCATAATCACTGTGTGTAATAAATTCATAAAAGTGAAATATGTGAGAGAAAAAAAACCTTTTCTGTGACATCTACTGAATACCACTATAAGATCTTAGCACAGTGATATTTTTTGTTGGTGGAGAAGAGATTGTAAGTGGTATTTATGTTAGAAGGTTTCTTGTTTAAGGTGAAATCTGACAGAAAATAATTTATGATCAATTCACATAGAATAGAAATCTCTGACATCTGGCAATTATGTGTGTTTAGTGTACATTTAAATCTGTGCTATATACTCTTATTTACTCTCGGGGGAGCACCTTCAATATTGATTGCTGTATCTGTACTTACAAAAAATATATTTTTCATTTGACATCAATCCACCCAATTTTGTCCTTTCATGCACTTGGGGTTGCAACATATCAATTATGTATGGTTAACTGATAGTAAAGAGATCTTTCTGCAACTAATCTTTAGAAAAATGTTTTTACATTTCAAATTTAAAAATAAGCTAACAAAGTACAGAGGGAATAAAAACAAGAAAGAAAAAGATCACCAATGTGGTGCTTTACTCAAGTATACTTTGTTCACATGTATCTATAAGTCCTGTGATCCACACAGTTCAAACCTGCAAGTTAAAAAGCAGAAACAAATAATAATTATATATATATATATATATATATATATATATATATATATATAATATAGTCGACTACTCTACATGCTGGTCCCATTAAGCTGACTGGGATCATTCTGACTACTTGAATGGTGACAAGCCCTGAGAGTGCTGCTGCCTTTCCATCATATACTACTGTTCAAGCCAGGCTGTTTCAGCAGGGCGCCGCACCCTGCCCAATTTATTAAAGGCAAAATCCGCCCTACCCTTTCTGCAGCGCCCCCTGCTAAAGCAGCCTGCCCGCTTCCTGCTCTCCCAGCGTGTATAGATGCCGTGCGCATGCGCACAGCATCCATTCACATTACGGGAGAGCGCTTGGGGGAAGCCCAGCACCTCCATAGGTGCTAGGCACGCCCCCTTTAGTGAAGCCGCCGGCCACCCACGCCCCCTTTAGTGACGTCTGTTAGAGTCACGCCCCCAATTTGCATAGCCACGCTCAGTTTTCAGACGTGCGCACAAGTGCCCCCACAGACCGGCGCCCTGCCCTCAAAAATTCCTAGGGGGAATACTAGTATACTAATTTTATACAGAGGGCACCCAGGCACATTATTGAATGTTATATGGGAGTGCCGGTCGCCGGTGATTTATATATGTATATATATATATATATATATATATATATATATATATAGTATCCCAGTAAAGATGACAGCGGCACTCAGGGTTTTGTAAACATGAAAAACTGTATTCAAACGTGAATAAACAAGCCGACGTTTCGGGGCTTACCCGCCCCTTTGTCAAGGTGTATAATCTGCTATATATATATATATATATATATGTGTTTGTATATATATATATATATATATATATATATATATAGAATGAGGGGGATAAGGGTACCGGCGACTTTTGTTGTTTAAAATGCAATTGCTAAAATTTTTAGATTTAAAAGCCAAAAAATATATAATAATACAAACGAGCTTTAATATCACATAAAAGTGGATCACACATAAAAGTATTGATAAAAATATATAAACATAAAAGGTCTTTGTAAAAGGTAAGGAGCTCTGACTTATCTTTAAAAATGGGCAAGGGAGTCACTACAGGGAGCCTTACCTTACCTTTTTTTACAAAGACCTTTTATGTTTATATATTTGTATCAATACTTTTATGTTGTGATCCACTTTTATGTGATATTAAAGCTCGTTTGTATTATTATATATTTTTTGGCTTTTAAATCTAAAAATTTTAGCAATTGCATTTTAAACAACACAAGTCGCCGGTACCCTTATCCCCCCATTATATATTTTCCTAGCAGTACTGTACCAGTATTGCACTCTTAAGGGTTGGCAGACACCTTTTAACAAGGCTTCGTGTGTTTTTTTAGCAATTTTATTTTTCATGTTTTACTGAGAACCCACCTCACAAGTGGCGCTGTGTCATTTCTTTCTACATATATATATATATATATATATATATATACTGGAAAGACGAGGCGGCACTCAGAGGCTTGTAACTGCAATCATATATTTGTGCAAATGGTGCAAATCATATCAACGTTTCGGGGACCTAGTCCCCTTCTTCAGGATAACACAAGTGCCAAACAGTGAATGTTTAAATAGACAAAACACTTACCCCCTGACCCCACTCACTCCACAGCTGCAGCGTGTCTGTATGGCCACCCCTTCATGGCTTCCGCCCGGCTGTGCGTCTCAGCGGGACCGGAAGTGACGTCCTGGGTGCGAGCCGCGTTGCCATGGCTACCGCTCGTACTCACCGCCCAGCTGTCGCTCCCTGGCCGCGTCGCTCGAGTTACCTCCAGAGCGTCTCCAGGTCCCGCGAGATCACTGAGCCTGGCTGGGAAAACCCTGATGTTGCCATGGTAACACTGCAATCTGTGTAACAAAATACATATAAATAAAACAATGGCTGAAGTGAGACTTAAGATGATGTATATCCGTCAATAATACATCAATGTAAAGTGCTAGTGCTAAGAACAATTTAAAAACAATTTAAAAACATCGGAAGGTGCACACAGAAAAATTTGCACAACAAAGCCCCTTTTGTTATTATACCAAAGGGCTGCTGACTATGATGAAAAAATCATAACGGGCAATAACTATCTGGCTGCTTATTCTGAAGTAAATGCCTTCTGCTGAACACATCTTTTCTCAGATAATAATATGTGCAAAAATCGCTCCAAACCTGCCTCTCATTAAGTGCGGCATCCTTATATCAGGGCCGCACTAACCTCACAGAAAGTTAATGAGTCCTAAATTCTCATTCAACCCCCCAGGTTTCAATGTGTTGAGCCTATGGATCCACATGGACTCCAGCTGTAATAGTTTGCGACCTCGATCACCCCCCCGTATGGACTCGGGGACGTGATCGATGATGCGGTGTTTAAACGTGGCCATGGAATGTCTAAAGGTTACGAAGTGTTTGGCCACAGGTTGATCTCCACTGCCAGATGCCAGAGCATTTCGAATGGCCAGTCTATGCTGTGCCATTCTAATTTTGAACTGGCACTCTGTTTTGCCAATGTAATATCGCCCGCATGGGCAGATGATGGCGTAAACAACGAATTTCGTGCTACATGTGAGGGGCCACTGTATCTTAAACGACTTGCCTGAAAACGGGTGGGCTATCGTGGTCCCTGGTGACATGTGGGAACAAGTGGTGCAACCGGTGCACTTAAAGCAACCGTTGCGCCTGGTGAGGAAATGTGTGGGGTTTACTCTCAATTTTGCCATGTCGGTTTTCACTAATATGTCCCTGATACTTTTTCCTTTTTTATAACTGGGCATGATACGTTTGTCATGTAGCATCCTCAGCTCCGGGTCTGATGTTATCATAGGCCATAGCTGCTTTACTTGCCGTTGCCTTTCACTGCTTGTCACATCATACTCACAGACCCACGGAATGATACGGGACATGTCTTTGGACTGTTTGGATTTCACCGAATCATCCCTCTGTGTTGTCTCTGCTTTCTGGCGAGCTGATCGTATTAGTGACCGAGGATAGCCTCTGGCCAAAAATCTATCCTCCATTTCTCTCAACTGACAAGCCCTTGTTGAATCACTGTTGTTGGCCCTACACACTCGCAAAAACTGGGAGTATGGAAGGCCTCTCACAGTGGATCTAGGATGGAAGCTGTCGTATCGCAAGATGGTGTTGCGATCGGTAGGTTTTCTATAGAGACATGTCAGGATTTTCCCGTCATGGATTTTAATAGAAATGTCTAAAAAACAAATCTCAACTGGACTACTGGTCATGGTTAGTTTAGCTGGATGTTCTGACTGATTGTGTGAATCGATGAGTGCGCCCAATTCCTGTATCTCACCTCGCCAAAAAATCAGCACGTCATCTATGTATCTATAGTAAATGAACAATCTGTCAGCAATAATCCTGTTGGCTAAAAATAATTCACGCTCAGTCTCCCACATAAAGGCATTAGCGAACGAGGGTGCCACGGAAGACCCCATGGCACACCCCGTTCGCTGCCTGTAAAACCTCCCATCAAAAATGAAAAAATTGTGTGTTAACGTAAACCACAATAACTCAAGAAAAAACTCAATTTCAGGCCCAATGTATAGTGCATTCCCCACTATCAAATGCCTCACAGCCTGCAGACCTCGCTGATGAGGAATGCAGGTGTACAGGCTGGTGACATCCACCGAGGCCAAAACCACATCAGTGGGGACATTTTCAAAAGTGCTAAGTGTCTGTAATAAAGTGCTGGAGTCTTTTAAATAAGTGCAAATAGCTTGGATGCAAGGCTGCAGGTAAGTGTCCAGAAAAATGTCCACCGGCTCACACAGGGACCCACGGGCAGATATGATAGGTCTGCCCGGGGGTCTCTGTGCGTCCTTGTGGACCTTGGGAATAGTATAGAATATAGGAGCCACCGGTTTATCCGGCAGCAACTTGTGGAACATGTCTGTTGAAATGAGGTCTTCCGATTTTGCTCTTTCCAGCAGTGCTGTCAATTCTGCTTTATACTCTGTTGATGGATCTTTGTCCAAAATACAATATGTATCGCTGTCGGCAAGTAACCTCAGGCACTCCGTTGTATAATCAGTGGTATTCTGAACCACTATTGATCCGCCTTTATCGGCACCCCGGATTATTATATCTTTTCTATTGCTTAACGCCTTCAGGGCCCTGAAGGCGTTAAGCAATAGAAAAGATATAATAATCCGGGGTGCCGATAAAGGCGGATCAATAGTGGTTCAGAATACCACTGATTATACAACGGAGTGCCTGAGGTTACTTGCCGACAGCGATACATATTGTATTTTGGACAAAGATCCATCAACAGAGTATAAAGCAGAATTGACAGCACTGCTGGAAAGAGCAAAATCGGAAGACCTCATTTCAACAGACATGTTCCACAAGTTGCTGCCGGATAAACCGGTGGCTCCTATATTCTATACTATTCCCAAGGTCCACAAGGACGCACAGAGACCCCCGGGCAGACCTATCATATCTGCCCGTGGGTCCCTGTGTGAGCCGGTGGACATTTTTCTGGACACTTACCTGCAGCCTTGCATCCAAGCTATTTGCACTTATTTAAAAGACTCCAGCACTTTATTACAGACACTTAGCACTTTTGAAAATGTCCCCACTGATGTGGTTTTGGCCTCGGTGGATGTCACCAGCCTGTACACCTGCATTCCTCATCAGCGAGGTCTGCAGGCTGTGAGGCATTTGATAGTGGGGAATGCACTATACATTGGGCCTGAAATTGAGTTTTTTCTTGAGTTATTGTGGTTTACGTTAACACACAATTTTTTCATTTTTGATGGGAGGTTTTACAGGCAGCGAACGGGGTGTGCCATGGGGTCTTCCGTGGCACCCTCGTTCGCTAATGCCTTTATGTGGGAGACTGAGCGTGAATTATTTTTAGCCAACAGGATTATTGCTGACAGATTGTTCATTTACTATAGATACATAGATGACGTGCTGATTTTTTGGCGAGGTGAGATACAGGAATTGGGCGCACTCATCGATTCACACAATCAGTCAGAACATCCAGCTAAACTAACCATGACCAGTAGTCCAGTTGAGATTTGTTTTTTAGACATTTCTATTAAAATCCATGACGGGAAAATCCTGACATGTCTCTATAGAAAACCTACCGATCGCAACACCATCTTGCGATACGACAGCTTCCATCCTAGATCCACTGTGAGAGGCCTTCCATACTCCCAGTTTTTGCGAGTGTGTAGGGCCAACAACAGTGATTCAACAAGGGCTTGTCAGTTGAGAGAAATGGAGGATAGATTTTTGGCCAGAGGCTATCCTCGGTCACTAATACGATCAGCTCGCCAGAAAGCAGAGACAACACAGAGGGATGATTCGGTGAAATCCAAACAGTCCAAAGACATGTCCCGTATCATTCCGTGGGTCTGTGAGTATGATGTGACAAGCAATGAAAGGCAACGGCAAGTAAAGCAGCTATGGCCTATGATAACATCAGACCCGGAGCTGAGGATGCTACATGACAAACGTATCATGCCCAGTTATAAAAAAGGAAAAAGTATCAGGGACATATTAGTGAAAACCGACATGGCAAAATTGAGAGTAAACCCCACACATTTCCTCACCAGGCGCAACGGTTGCTTTAAGTGCACCGGTTGCACCACTTGTTCCCACATGTCACCAGGGACCACGATAGCCCACCCGTTTTCAGGCAAGTCGTTTAAGATACAGTGGCCCCTCACATGTAGCACGAAATTCGTTGTTTACGCCATCATCTGCCCATGCGGGCGATATTACATTGGCAAAACAGAGTGCCAGTTCAAAATTAGAATGGCACAGCATAGACTGGCCATTCGAAATGCTCTGGCATCTGGCAGTGGAGATCAACCTGTGGCCAAACACTTCGTAACCTTTAGACATTCCATGGCCACGTTTAAACACCGCATCATCGATCACGTCCCCGAGTCCATACGGGGGGGTGATCGAGGTCGCAAACTATTACAGCTGGAGTCCATGTGGATCCATAGGCTCAACACATTGAAACCTGGGGGGTTGAATGAGAATTTAGGACTCATTAACTTTCTGTGAGGTTAGTGCGGCCCTGATATAAGGATGCCGCACTTAATGAGAGGCAGGTTTGGAGCGATTTTTGCACATATTATTATCTGAGAAAAGATGTGTTCAGCAGAAGGCATTTACTTCAGAATAAGCAGCCAGATAGTTATTGCCCGTTATGATTTTTTCATCATAGTCAGCAGCCCTTTGGTATAATAACAAAAGGGGCTTTGTTGTGCAAATTTTTCTGTGTGCACCTTCCGATGTTTTTAAATTGTTTTTAAATTGTTCTTAGCACTAGCACTTTACATTGATGTATTATTGACGGATATACATCATCTTAAGTCTCACTTCAGCCATTGTTTTATTTATATGTATTTTGTTACACAGATTGCAGTGTTACCATGGCAACATCAGGGTTTTCCCAGCCAGGCTCAGTGATCTCGCGGGACCTGGAGACGCTCTGGAGGTAACTCGAGCGACGCGGCCAGGGAGCGACAGCTGGGCGGTGAGTACGAGCGGTAGCCATGGCAACGCGGCTCGCACCCGGGACGTCACTTCCGGTCCCGCTGAGACGCACAGCCGGGCGGAAGCCATGAAGGGGTGGCCATACAGACACGCTGCAGCTGTGGAGTGAGTGGGGTCAGGGGGTAAGTGTTTTGTCTATTTAAACATTCACTGTTTGGCACTTGTGTTATCCTGAAGAAGGGGACTAGGTCCCCGAAACGTTGATATGATTTGCACCATTTGCACAAATATATGATTGCAGTTACAAGCCTCTGAGTGCCGCCTCGTCTTTCCAGTATATATCACCGGTTCCCGGTTGGGGAGGGCACCAGAGCAGCATCAGTCCAGCATTGGACTAAGTGGAGTGCCGGAGCATCTGCTCACCTTATATATATATATATATATATATATATACATACACTGCTCAAAAAAATAAAGGGAACACTAAAATAACACATCCTAGATCTGAATGAATTAAATATTCTTATTAAATACTTTGTTCTTTACATAGTTGAATGTGCTGACAACAAAATCACACAAAAATTATCAATGGCAATCCAATTTATTAACCCATGGAGGTCTGGATTTGGAGTCACACTCAAAATTAAAGTGGAAAAACACACTACAGGCTGATCCAACTTTGATGTAACGTCCTTAAAACAAGTCAAAATGAGGCTCAGTAGTGTGTGTGGCCTCCACGTGCCTGTATGACCTCCCTACAACGCCTGGGCATGCTCCTGATGAGGTGGCGGATGGTCTCCTGAGGGATCTCCTACCAGACCTGGACTAAAGCATCCGCCAACTCCTGGACAGTCTGTTGTGCAACGTGGCGTTGGTGGATGGAGTGAGACATGATGCCCCAGATGTGCTCAATTGGATTAAGGTCTGGGGAACGGGCGGGCCACTCCATAGCATCAATGCCTTCGTTTTGCAGGAACTGCTGACACACTCCAGCCACATGAGGTCTAGCATTGTCTTGCAATAGGAGGAACCCAGGGCCAACCGCACCAGCACATGGTCTCACAAGGGGTCTGAGGATCTCATCTCGGTACCTAATGGCAGTCAAGCTACCTCTGGCGAGCACATGGAGGGCTGTGCGGCCCCCCTAAGAAATGCCATCCCACACCATTACTGACCCACTGCCAAACCGATCATGCTGGAGGATGTTGCAGGCAGCGGAACGTTCTCCTTGGCGTCTCCAGACTCTGTCACGTCTGTCACATGTGCTCAGTGAGAACCTGCTTTCATCTGTGAAGAGCACAGGGCGCCAGTGGCGAATTTGCCAATCTTGGTGTTCTCTGGCAAATACCAAAAGTCATGCACGGTGTTCGGCTGTAAGCACAACCCCCACCTGTGGACATTGGGCTCTCATACCACCCTCATGGAGTCTGTTTCTGATTGTTTTAGTAGACACATGCACATTTGTGGCTTGCTGGAGGTCATTTTGCAGGGCTCTGGCAGTGCTCCTCCTGTTCCTCCTTGCACAAAGGCGGAGGTAGCGATCCTGCTGCTGGGTTGTTGCCCTCCTACGGCCTCCTCCACGTCTCCTGATGTACTGGCCTGTCTCCTGGTAGCGCCTCCATGTTCTGGACACTACGCTGACAGACACAGCAAACCTTCTTGCCACAGCTCGCATGATGTGCCATCCAGGGTGAGCTGCACTACCTGAGCCACTTGTGTGGGTTGTAGACTCCGTCTCATGCTACCACTAGAGTGAAAGCACCGCCAGCTTTCAAAAGTGACCAAAACATCAGCCAGAAAGCATAGGAGCTGAGAAGTGGTCTGTGGTCACCACCTGCAGAACAACTACTTTATTGGGGGTGTCTTGCTAATTGCCTATAATTTCCACCTGTTGTCTATTCCATTTGCACAACAGCATGTGAAATTGATTGTCAATCAGTGTTGCTTCCTAAGTGGACAGTTTGATTTCACAGAAGTGTGACTGACTTGGAGTTACATTGTGTTGTTTAAGTGTTCCCTTTATTTTTTTGAGCAGTGTATATATATATATATATATATATATATATATATATATATTTCTGCAGCGGGGTACACTGGGCTCCACAGGGAATAACATCGGGGTGTAGAGTAGGAGCTTGATCCGAGGCACTAACAGGCTCAAAGCTTTGACCTTCTTCCAAAGATCCATAGCGCCGCCTCCTCTATAACACCGCCTCCGTGCACAGGAGCTCAGTTTTGTAGTTGGTGCCATGCAGTAAGCAGGCATACAACAGGGGGGCTGTTCCAACAACCCTGAGAAGAGCTTTTCTAAGTGAAAAATGAAGACTTCAAGGGCTACAGCAGTGACTCTGAGTATTAGATGTCAGTCAGACATCTCCTGCTGCAGCTCCTTCACCTCCCCCAGTGGCGCTGTACACTCCCGAGCCCTGGTTGCCGGGTACTTACAGCGGAGGCTCCGGTTTGCACCTCGTTAGCCACACACCCGCCGAAGTTCTCCTGGATCGCGTGGCCGCACTCAGGGAGGAGGTAAGTGGGTCCCCTAGGCAGGTCCCGCTAAAATCGCGATCCAGCGCGGCCGGTAGGAGGCGGGCCGCACGCGCTGGCGTGGACACTGTGGTCGGGCATGGACTCCTCTAAACCACCAGGGCAAGGGAACAGGTCATTTCTTTTACCTCACAAAAAACGTTTTATTAACAGTCCATAGTACCAGTGGTGAAGTCCAGCAGGGACATAAGGCTTGGACCTGTTGCCCCTCCCCCAGCGCGCCATTTAGAGTAATGTTCCCGCCCTGGAGCTGCATATCTCTCTCTCCCTTACACCCAATCAGTGTTTGGGCGCCATTACACAGAGCAGCACTGCTCCTGGGACTGTTTGGGCAAATACTCCTTTGTAAAGCCGCCTGAATATCAGCGCTGTGCATTTTACAAGACACTTAAGTATTCTACATGTCTGTTGACAGTGTTAGTTAAGAAACTCACCAAAATACCGCACTGTGCGTATACACAACCGCCCACACACTCAAGGGTGTATGGACAAGTGTATATACCCTCCGGCGCCAGTACCTACCAGAAAGATAGAGATAGAGATTGAATAATAGTGCGGTCTGCTGCTCCTAATTATAAGGATAATTGCATTCCTTATATTAAACAAAAAAAAACACTAACTACAGGTATATAACCCCCTGTAGATAAAAAAGGAGTGCTGTCCTCACTAATTAAAGGAGACAATTTAAAAATATTCACAATAAAAAATATAAAATAATGATATAATTTATTGACATGCAATGCTGCAGCATGAATAGCACATAATCAATACATAATATGTATATTTATAAACCATAATACAAACAATCCACATACGACTTGTAAAATTATCTAGAACTCACTATAGTTCAGAGGCTTGGACTTTGATATTACTGAATCTAGCAATGTCCACTGATTTAATTATGAACTGGCTAGGAATAGTTTTTCAAACACTCAATGTGTTCATGTGTCCTTAATTCGTTAGTGTTCCAAATGAACATGTGTGCACACATTTATTGAATTAAAATGGGTAATTACCATGCATTATTAGCCTTTGCGTCACCTCCAAAATTAATTTTGTTGAGACAATCCCGGTTTTTAGGCTCCCTCTGCTGGTGCTCATCCGTTTATTGCAGAATATCTGGAGTAGGTATCCACGGGGACTTGTCCACAGTGCTCAGCCGTAATTGCAGGTACACTGATTATTAATCATAACCACAGGCTGGTAATCGCGTCAATGAGCAGGAGATGATCGTCACTGGTAATGGTCACTTCGAAAACGCGTTTCTCCGCCTTCCAAACACACTCAGCGGCTTCCTCAGCGATGTAAGGGCTAGGTCTCATGGTGTTGACTTTCGACATGGTGGAGTACGCTCAATTCCATTCACGCCCTCTGCAGAAACTGATTCTTGCCAAATGGGACGGCCTGCCTCACCGGATCAGGTCTCACATGATCTCCTTGTCTCCGGAGGTCAGTCTGTCACTGAGCTGGTGGCTGCAGGACGGACGTTTGAGCAGGGGTCGTCCCTTCTGGATCTCCAACTGGGTCCTTCTGACGACGGATGCCAGTCTGAGAGTCTGGAGCGCAGTGTTGGAGCAACACTCCCTTCAAGGTCGGTGGACCAAGGAGGAGTCTCTCCTTCCGGTCAACATTCTGGAACTGCGGGTGGTGTTCAATGCTCTGAACCTGGCCCAGCATTTGATTCAGAACAGACCTGTTCAGGTACAGTCGGACAACGCCACCAGGGTGGCGTCCATAAATCATCAAGGCGGCACTCAAAGCCGCATGGCAATGAGGGAAGTATCAAGGATTCTTCAATGGGCAGAACGCCATCTGCCAGCCGTATTGGTAGTGTTCATTCCGGGGGTCATCAACTGGGAAGTGAACTTTCTCAATCATCAGGACGTACACGCCGGAGAGTGGAGCCTCCATCCAGAAGTATTTCAACTCCTCGTGGACAAGTGGGGCCTTCCAGATGTGGATCTGATGGCGTCTCGACACAATCACAAGGTTCCGGTCTTCGGAGAAAGAACAAGGGATCCTCAAGCAGCGTTCGTGGACGCACTGGCAATCCCATGGAACTTTTGGCTGACATATGTGTTCCCTCCAGCGTCTTTACTGTCCAGAGTGATAAGGAAGTGCAAACAGGAGGCATACTACTTCTTCTTTTTTTTTTAAAATATATTTATTGGATTTTGTCATTTTAAAACATTTAACACAAAACATAGAGAATGCAGAGATAGAATGCACACTGTTCATAAAAGTTAATGAGACAAATTACCATCAAAAGTAGAGAGAAGGCAAGCAATACAAGTATACAAAAAAGAAACAATAACAGGTCCCGTATGCAGAATCCAATATATACACACGCTCAAGAGGTGCTAGTCTATACACAATGGCTAATGATCTGGTAGAAAAGAACCTGTTACACAGTAAGGTAGAGCAATACTGTCTAAGTCAATATTCTGCATGTCATTTGACACATATGCGTTTCTCATTCTCTACGGATCTATCCAGAACTTCCCGCAAGAAACTCTGGAAGTAAAGAAAACAGAAGAAAACAAAGAAAGAAAAGAGGTGGGGGGTACAAACTGGGAGAAGGAGGTGGGGGAAGAAAACTAATCGTCTCTGTCTGTGAATATGAATATCTCAAGTCTCATATTTCAATAAGGCATAAATTATTCTGCATGTCAGGTACAAAAAATAGCCACTAGGGCCAGCGATACATGTGATGTAAGCATGAATAAGCAACATTGAAGGTGAGGGCTCCCCAAACTCTTGGTAGAAGACATGACGACCCAGAAGGGGTGTAAAGTATGAGAAACTATAAAAATAGGGGATGTAACACGGATAAATGGGTCCCATTTCTTAAAAAACTTTACAGTCTCAATAGGAGAACCAGTGGAAATAATATATTTGTCATACGACATATATTTAGACAGGAGGTCTTCTACTTCCATTAAGCTCGGTGTATGTCTTGATATCCAGGTATTGAGAATCACCTTTTTTTGCTACCGTGACCAGGATCATCAGAAAAGGGATTATCTGTATTTGTGACATGATGATGTCCCATACTTCAAAGTTGGCAAACAGTAGTGCTATAGGGTCTAATATAACATTTAATGAAAAGGATGTATTAATATAACTAATTATTTTATAACAAAACCTTTTTATGTGACCACAGGACCAGAGATTGTGATAAAAGGTGGCCGAAAAGTACCAACATTTCGGGCATCTTTCCGACTCTTCCTGGACAAAATGACTTCTCTGGCTCTGAGACACATACACCCTATACAGTGTCTTTACATGTGCTTCTTGAAGGGTTGAAGACTGAACAACTCGAAGTGTCTTTGCATAGTATTTAAATATTGTAGTACTATCTTTTAATAAAGGTATAGCCTTACTCCAAGTGTCAGTAATCTTTTGCCAAATTTGAGCATGAAAAGGTTCCATAAGCTTTAAGTAGACATCTCTAGGTTTATAACGTCTCTTGAGAAACGGGGAACAAAGGGTCTACTGTAAGAGAAAAGGAAGTCATAGGGGGTAATGAGCGTATCTAATGAAATAGTTGTAAGTTAGAAACTGATATGAGTCGGGAAGACCATATAGATAACAGCTCGCCTCCCGGATCAAATACTTGGGCAATAGCTTTAAGGCCTTTCATCCGAAGGCGCTGAAAAACTGGATTTTCCAAGCCTGGAATAAACATCGGGTTTCCCCATATAGGTGACCAGGGTGAGTTGCGGGGGTTATGGTGTAATTTCCCATTTACAAACCACCAGGCTTCATAGGTATCTCTGAAAATCAATTTGTTATATATGTGTGTGGGAATGTGGGATTTAGGAGTATGTAGTAGGGCCCCTGGGGAAAATGGAGCTAGAACAGTACTATCCAATGATACATCAATATAAATATCCTGTTCCGTCAACCAGTCAAGGGCATACCTCAGTAAGAGTGCGCGTGAATAATTGGTAAGATTGGGGAGTCCCAGGCCCCCATCCGTTTTGGACATTTGCAATTTAACTAAAGAAATTCGAGGTTTCTTAGACTTCCATAAGAATTTACTACATGCCGCCATTATACGCCTCGTGTCCTTCCCAGTCAGTTTGAGGGGTAACATTTGCATTATATATGTCAATTTGGGGAGTATCACTGTCTTAATGACTTCAATTCTGCCCAGTAATGACAAAGGTAGGTTATGCCACCGTGACAAAGATTGTTCCATAAGTGCAATCACTGGAGGGTAATTAAATTTATAGAGGGATTCCAATCTATCAGGGATGTATATTCCAAGATATTTAAGTTTGGAATCCATTATCTTAACATTACTTAAATTGTCTGTCACTGGGAGGATAGGTCTAGGCCCGCTCAGTACAAGGAGTTCAGATTTTTTGACATTGATTTTATAGCCTGAAAATTCCCCAAATTGATTAATAATATTAAGTGCGGTCGGAATAGAGTGGGTAGGATAAGATAGAAAAAGCAGCATATCATCCGCGAACAATAATATACGGTCGGAGCTTCCCAGCATAATGCCTTGGTATAGGGGGGAGTGTTTAAGGGCAACAGCCAAAGGTTCGAGAGCAAGGGCGAATAATAAAGGCGACAGTGGGCATCCCTGTCTGGTTCCCCGTCCTATCTTGAAACTAACTGACATCAAGCCATTACATATGATTCTAGAGGTAGGGAGAGTATACAAGGTTTTAAGGAACTTTATAAATTTATCAGGGAAGGCAAATCTGGACAGACAGTCATATAAATGGTCCCAGTGCACCATGTCAAAGGCTTTTTCAGCATCCAAGGATAAAATCGCTCGTGGCACTTTGGACATGGCGCACTGGGAGTCCTGCACTGCGGCCAATACCCATCGAATATTATTCACAGAGTTTCTTCCCATGATGAAGCCCGTCTGATCCCGGTGTACCACCAATGGCAAAACTAATTTTAGGCGTTCCGCCAATATTTTAGTCAGAATTTTGTAATCCAAATTCAAAAGCGATATTGGGGGATATGAACCGGGATCAGACAGGTCCCTACCTGAATTCGGAAGGACCCGCAGAGTAGCCGCATTAAAATAACTTGGTAGGATTCCCGAAGTCAGCATACTATTATAATCTAGTACGAGTACTCGAGCTATTTTGGGGGATAGTACAGGTTGAGTATCCCTTATCCAAAATGCTTGGGACCAGAGGTATTTTGGATATTGGATTTTTCCGTATTTTGGAATAATTGCATACCATAATGAGATATCATGGTGATGGGACCTAAGTCCAAGCACAGAATACATGTATGTTACATATACACCTTATACACACAGCTGGAAGGTAATTTTAGCCAATAATTTTTGTAACTTTGTGCATTGAACAAAGTGTATCTATAGTCACACAATTCATTTATGTTTCATATACACCTTATACACACAGCCTGAAGGTCATTTAATACAATATTTTTAATAACTGTGTGTATTAAACAAAGTTTGTGTACATTGAGCGATCAAAAAACAAAGGTTTCACTATCTCACTCTCACGCAAAAAAGTCCGTATTTCGGAATATTCCGTATTTCGGAATATTTGGATATGGGATACTCAACCTGTAGTTTATAGAAATCGGAGGTATAACCATCCGGACCAGGCGCCTTCCCACATTTCAATGCCGACATTGTTGCCACAACCTCTGCAACTGTGATATCTGCCGTCAACTGTGCACTATAGGAAATCGGTAATTTTGGGAGAGGCAAGTCATCCCAGAATGCTAATGCGGTTTGGGGGCCAGGAGGGGGAGGGGAATACAGGGCCTCAAAAAAGTTTTGTAGAACTGTGGCTATTTGTGCGTTAGATGAAGTCAGAGAACCATCTTGTCGTCTAAGAGGATGTATGGTGGGTGGGGCCCGTTGACCCAGTAATAAATTTGACATCAATTTGCTAGATTTATTCCCATACCTATGGAATTTTCATCTCCATTTAAATGTGTATGAGGATTCTAAACGACTAAATAAGCTATCAAATGTCTGTTTGGCTGCATTTTAAGATATTTTAGTTTATATCGAGGGGTTACTTTTATAGGCTTCAAATGCCATGGTAAGGGTTTGCTGGGCAGTGAGGTACTCCTTAGTGAGCTTTCTTTTACCCGAAACCGAGTGCAAAATTGTTTCCCCTCTTATCGTGGCTTTAGCTGCTTGCCAGAACAGAATGGGATTAGAATGAAGTGTGGATAAATTTTCTGTTTCATAATGATCCCATGCTCTGGACACCGCTTGTTGCAATGGGGTGGACGTTGACAGGGACGCTGGACATCTCCAGTTAATAAAATCATTCTGTTCCCTCCCCAAAAATAAGTCTGTCCAAATAACAGCGTGATCAGATAAGGATATCGATTCCATTTCAACCTTTGCTACCCTGGGTAACAAAGAGCTGGACAGTAACATGTAGTCAATTCTTGAGAGCGTACCCTTAGCGGCTGACAAACAAGAAAACTCTCTCTCGGTAGGATGTTTAACCCTCCACATATCTAACAATAGTAGTTGCCGTGCCAAAGCTGGTACTCCAAATTTAGGGAGTCTATGTCTAGCCGATTTGGGGAATTGTTTATCCAGTTGAGGGAGGGAGATAATGTTAAAATCTCCGCAAAGTAGAATAGGCATGTCTAGAAAGGGGGGTAAGCAGTGATACAATAGTTTGAAAAAAGGAATTAGAATAAACAGAGGGAGCATATACGTTTAAACAGACACATTTTTGTTGGTCACACTGTATTTGGCATAACACATATCGGCCCAG
The DNA here is from genome assembly GCF_028390025.1 of Pseudophryne corroboree. Classification (NCBI taxonomy): domain Eukaryota; kingdom Metazoa; phylum Chordata; class Amphibia; order Anura; family Myobatrachidae; genus Pseudophryne; species Pseudophryne corroboree. The sequence continues at coordinate 247,863,584 of NC_086448.1, read as the reverse complement.
AGGGTTGGGAGTAAGCCCAGTTACTTCTATCCTGAGATGTTTTGCAGCCAATATAGCAACGCCCCTTGAGTTGGAGTTATAAGAAGATGCAGCTAAGACATTCCATTTAAGCATATTAACTTTCAGGACTTCTGTAGGGATTAAGTGTGTTTCCTGGAGAAACATCAAATCAATATGGAGACTATTCAAGTACATCAATATTCGTTTTCGTTTCGTGGGGGAGTTAATCCCCCCCCCACCTTACAACTACCTATTTTAATAGACATTGGTAGAGTAGTACTGGGTGCAGTATAGTATGATAGCTTTCAAGTGAGGACATGTTGTCCCGCTACCGAGACTTTTTCCAAATCACATAGTACAAAAGACAGTAGAAGAGACAGTATAAGAAAGAGAGAGACATGAGACGGTAGTCGAAGGCGCCCTACTGAGAGACAGATAGACGAATCAAGGAGTAAACATACGTTTGGAAAACAAAACAACAAAAACATCACAAACACGTAATAACTCCCGGCAAAGTAGAGAGTATAACAAAACATGGGAATTAAAACTGTAAGCATATCTTGCTCCTAAGCAAACGGGTGGTCTTCAGTATGTCGGCAAACACGTCTAGCCATTAAAACAAAACAATTTCCACAGCACTGCCTATCGTCTGGTGACGTTTCATTTCACTCTTAGAAAAATATAATATAATAAAGTATTGCAAATGCGGAAGCGCTATCCCTGAAAACAATATAGGTATATATCCTGGGCGTCTTAAAAGGGGCAATCTGAAATAGCCCATAGACAACGAGTAAGCAATACACAAAAGACATATCCCGTAGCAATGTAGTTCACGCACAACAATAGTGTAGTAGGTGGGCAAAGACTAGTTTCCATCAGTCACAGTCAGACATTCCACGTTGGAAGCCCTGGGTTTCAGATTCCCCGGACAGGAAGGCTTCTGCATCCGACACTGTCAAGAAATCTTTAAAAGTAGAACCGTTGTAGAGACGTAGTCTTGCAGGATACAGTAAAGCGAACTTACGATTCTCCTGAATTAGACGAGAGCACACAGGGGCAAAATCCTTTCTCATTTTGGTCAGTTCTGTGCAATAGTCTTGAAAAATCAATATCTTGTGACCCTCCCAAGATACAGTTCCCTGCCTGCGGGAAGCAGACCATATCAGTTCTTTGTGTAAGCAATTGAGGGTTTTAAATATTACTGCCCAAGGTCGTGCTCCTTCCTGTGTCCTGACCGGACCTATCCTGTGTGCACGCTCGATGACAATATCACCACATCTATCTTGTACATGCAGCAAACCAGGCAATGTGAATTTAATAAAGTCGAACAAATCCTGGCCTTTCAACGACTCAGGGAGCCCAATAATCCTGAGATTATGTCTCCAAGAGCGATTTTCAAGATCTTGTATCTTATTGTGTAGCTGGTATATTTCTTTATTATGGCGAGTGACTGATTGCTTCAGTCCTGCAACATCTGCAAAAGCTTCTCCCAGCCAGTGTTCGTTATGTAAAACACGTTGTGTAAGTAGGGAGAGCTGTTTGTTTATGTCTGCCGTCTGTGCCTTAAGGAGCGGGCCCATTGCCAGGCGTATGGCTCCAATCATTTCCCCATAAGTGACTTGGGTGTCAGGAGGTGGCAGGGGTGTCTCTATGACCACAGGGGAGCTAGGTTGAGAATCCCCCTCTGAATTAGTGCCTACCTCCAGTCCAGGAGACGAGTTATCTTGCAGGGGGAACGGCTGAGACGCAGATGGGGCGCTGGAACTGGCATCCGGCGTCATCTTGGATTCGGTCCGGCGCCGCTCTTTCTCCTTCTGTGAGCGGTTTCTGTTGCTGGGCATCGGAAGAAGGTACCTGTCCATACAGCGGACAGGGCAGGGAAAGCGGCGGGTGGTCGTAGCACTGTGAGGGAGGCTGTTAAAGCCGTGAAACAGCTAGCAAGGCGCGTTCAGTAGCGGAGCTCACTGCCTCAGGTGCCGCGCATCGGGTAGCCGGAACCAGAAGTCATGCATACTACTTCTAATTGCTCCTGCGTGGCCCAGACGGCATTGGTTCTCAGACCTTCAGGGCCTCTAGATAGAGTGTCCCCCTCTACTTCCACAACGGCCAGACCTCCTCGTTCAGGGCCCTTGTGTCTACCAGGATTTGGCCCGACTGGCTTTGATGGCGTGGCTCTTGAAGCTTCCGTACTGAGGGCCAAAGGTTTTTCTGAGGCGGGCATTCAAACTATGTTGAAGGCCCGTAAGCCGGTTTCTGCTCGGATTTACCATAGGGTCTGGAATTCTTACTTTGCTTGGTGCGCAAATACCAATCATGACGCTTACAAGTTTAGTACGGACAAACTTTTGGCCTTCCTACAGCAAGGCCTGGACCTAGGCCTTCGTCTGGCCTCCCTCAAGGTTCATATTTCTGCCTTGTCGGTATGGTTTCAGAGAAAAATTGCAGCTCTGCCCGATGTTCATACCTTCACTCAGGGTGTGTTGCGCATTCAGCCTCCTTATGTCCCACCTATAGGCCCTTGGGATTTGTCGGTGGTTTTGGAGGCCTTGCAAGAGTCTCCTTTTGACCCTTTTGCATCTGCGGCTCTTAAGTGGCTTTCCCTTAAGGTCTTGTTTCTGCTAGGGATTGCTTCTGCTAGATGTGTTTCAGACTTGGGTGCCTTATCCTGTAGGTCCCCCTGTCTGATTTATTCACAGTGATCGGGCAGTTCTTAGAACGCGCCCTGGTTATCTACCTAAGGTGGTGTCTTCCTTCCACCTTAACCAGGAGATTGTGGTTCCTGCCTTTAATTCTCATGAGTTGTCTTCCAAAGAGCGGCCTTTGGATGTGGTACGGGCTCTCCGTATCTATGTGAAGAGAACTGCTTCCATTCGGAAGTCTGACTCTCTCTTCGTACTGTTTAGTTTTCACAAACGTGGCTTGCCTGCTAACAAGCAGAACTTGGTCAGATGGATTAGAATGGTGATTGCACATGCTTAAGTACAGGCTGGTCTTCCAGCTCCTGCTACCATTAAGGCCCATTCTACTCGGTCCATTGGACCTTCTTGGGTGGCCCGCCGTGGTACGACCCTTGAACAATTGTGCAAGGTGGCTACGTGGTCCTTAGTGAACACGTTCATAAGGTTCTATGCCTACGATACATCCGCCTCCCAGGATGCTTCCTTTGGACGCCGGGTTCTTGTGCCCGCTACAGTGCGTCCCCTCCCATAAGGAACTACTTTAGGACATCCCCGATGTTATTCCCTGTGGAGCCCAGTGTACCCCACAGCAGAAAATTAGATTTATGGTAAGAACTTACTTTTGTTAAATCTCTTTCTGTGAGGTACACTGGGCTCCACAGGGCGCCCACCCTGACGCACTTAGCTTTTTTGGGTTGGTATGGCATTAGCCGCTGACACCCTCTCCTGTAGTGAGTGTGTGGTGTATGTTGCTACTAAATATTATCGTCTCTTTTACCTGCTACTGCATGGGACTGGTTAACAAAAACTGAGCTCCTGTGCACGGAGGCGGGGTTATAGAGGAGGCAGCGCTATGCATCTTGGGAAAAAGGTCAAAGCTTTGAGCCTGTTGGTGCCTCGGATCAAGATCCTACTCTACACCCCGATGTTAATCCCTGTGGAGCCCAGTGTACCTCGCAGAAAGATTTAACAAAGGTAAGTTCTTACCATAATTCTCGTATATATATATATATATATATATATATACACACACACACACACACAATGGAAAGGCAGCGGCACTCTCACTGCTTGTCACCATTCAAGTAGTCAGAACGAACCCAGTCAGCTTAATGGGACCAGCATGTAATGTAGTCGACTACTCTACATGCTGGTCCCGTTAAGCTGACTGTGATCTTTCTGACTACTTGAATGGTGACAAGCCCTGAGAGTGCCGCTGCCTTTCCATCGTATACTCATTTTATGCAGAGGGCACCCGGGCACATTATTGAATGTTATATGGGAGTGCCGGTCACCTGTGAGTTATATATATACAGAAAAAATGCATTACTCGTCAATACAAAAATGGATTATAACTAAAGTCAAAGATTTTAACCCTGAAGCAACACTGAATTCGTCTGATTATAGTTATTATTTATTATTCCCATAGTATGGACTGATATTCACAACAACCTCTATGCTCATTAAGTCCCTTTGGTGCTTTTATTGCCTCGTCGTCAGGATAAATGTAACAACCAAAACACAACCGTACATCAGCCACCCCGCCCACATGTCCAACCATCGGATCAGGTAAAGGTGTGCTGATGACTGAATCATGTCATCATCAACCCGAGACCATCACCTCGGTTACCTATATATATATATATATATATATATATATATATATATATATAAGATTTTAAACCTACCGGTAAATCTTTTTCTCGTAGTCCGTAGAGGATGCTGGGACTCCGTAAGGACCATGGGGATAGACGGGCTCCGCAGGAGACATGGGCACTTTAAGAAAGACTTTGGATCTGGGTGTGCACTGGCTCCTCCCTCTATGCCCCTCCTCCAGACCTCAGTTAGAGAAACTGTGCCCAGATGAGACGGACAGTACGAGGAAAGGATTTTTGTTAATCCAAGGGCAAGATTCATACCAGCCACACCAATCACACCGTATAACTTGTGATATACTAACCAGTTAACAGTATGAAAACAACATAGCATCAGTCCAAGACCGATGAAAACTATAACATAACCCTTATGTAAGCAAAACTATATACAAGTCTTGCAAAGAGTCCGCACTTTGGGACGGGCTCCCAGCATCCACTACGGACTACGAGAAATAGAATTACCGGTGAGTAAATTCTTATTTTCTCTGACGTCCTAGTGGATGCTGGGACTCCGTAAGGACCATGGGGATTATACCAAAGCTCCCAAACGGGCGGGAGAGTGCGGATGACTCTGCAGCACCGAATGAGCAAACACAAGGTCCTCCTCAGCCAGGGTATCAAACTTGTAGAATTTTGCAAAAGTGTTTGAACCCGACCAAGTTGCAGCTCGGCAAAGATGTAAAGCCGAGACCCCTCGGGCAGCCGCCCAAGAAGAGCCCACCTTCCTCGTGAAATGGGCTTTTACTGATTTAGGATGCGGCAGTCCAGCCGCAGAATGCGCAAGCTGAATCGTGCTACAGATCCAGCGAGCAATAGTCTGCTTTGAAGCAGGAGCACCCAGCTTGTTGGGTGCATGCAGGATAAATAGCGAGTCAGTTTTTGTGACTCTAGCCGTCCTGGAAACGTAGATTTTCAGGGCCCGGACTACGTCCAGCAACTTGGAATCCTCCAAGTCCCGAGTAGCCGCAGGCACCACAATAGGTTGGTTCAAATGAAACGCTGACACCACCTTTGGGAGAAATTGTGGACGAGTCCTCAATTCTGCCCTGTCCATATGGAAAATCAGATATGGGCTTTTACATGACAAAGCCGCCAATTCTGACACACGCCTAGCTGAGGCCAAGGCCAACAGCATGACTACCTTCCACGTGAGATATTTTAGCTCCACGGTCTTAAGTGGCTCAAACCAGTGGGATTTCAGGAAATCCAACACAACGTTAAGATCCCAAGGTGCCACTGGAGGCACAAAAGGGGGCTGAATATGCAGCACTCCCTTAACAAACGTCTGAACTTCAGGCAGTGAAGCCAGTTCTTTTTGAAAGAAAATAGATAGGGCCGAAATCTGGACCTTTATGGTTCCTAATTTTAAGCCCATAGTCACTCCTGACTGTAGGAAGTGCAGGAATCGACCCAGCTGGAATTCCTCTGTAGGGGCCTTTCTGGCCTCACACCAAGCAACATATTTTCGCCATATACGGTGATAATGTTGTGCTGTCACATCTTTCCTAGCCTTTATCAGCGTAGGAATCACTTCATCTGGAATGCCCTTTTCCGTTAAGATCCGGCGTTCAACCGCCATGCCGTCAAACGCAGCCGCGGTAAGTCTTGGAACAGACTGGGCCCCTGTTGTAACAGGTCCTGTCTGAGAGGCAGAGGCCATGGGTCCTCTGAGAACATTTCTTGTAGTTCTGGGTACCAAGTTCTTCTTGGCCAATCCGGAACGATGAGTACAGTTCTTACTCCTCTCTTTCTTACTATCCTCAGTACCTTGGGTATGAGAGGAAGAGGAGGGAACACATAAACCGACTAGTACACCCATGGTGTCACTAGTGCGTCCACAGCTATCGCCGGAGGGTCCCTTGACCTGGCGCAATATTTTTTTAGCTTTTTGTTGAGGCGGGACGCCATCATGTCCACCTGTGGCCGTTCCCAACGGTTTACAATCTGTTTGAAGACTTCTGGATGAAGTCCCCACTCTCCCGGGTGGAGGTCGTGCCTGCTGAGGAAGTCTGCTTCCCAGTTGTCCACTCACGGAATGAACACTGCTGACAGTGCTAGCACGTGATTTTCCGCCCATCGGAGAATCCTAGTGGCTTCTGCCATCGCCATCCTGCTTCTTGTGCCGCCCAGTCGGTTTACATGGGCGACCGCCGTGATGTTGTCTGATTGAATCAGCACTGGTTGGTTTTGAAGCAGGGGCTCTGCTTGACTCAGGGCGTTGTAAATGGCCCTTAGTTCCAGTATATTTATGTGTAGTGAAGTCTCCTGACTTGACCACTGTCCTTGGAAGTTCCTTCCCTGAGTGACTGCCCCCCATCCTCGGAGGCTTGCGTCCGTGGTCACCAGGACCCAGTCCTGTATGCCGAATCTGCGGCCCTCGAGAAGATGAGCACTCTGCAGCCACCACAGCAGAGACACCCTGGCCCTTGGGGACAGGGTGATCAACCGATGCATCTGAAGATGCGATCCGGACCATTTGTCTAACAGATCCCACTGAAAGATCCTTGCATGGAACCTGCCGAAGGGAATCGCTTCGTAAGAAGCCACCATCTTTCCCAGGACTCGCGTGCAGTGATGCACCGACACCTGTTTTGGTTTCAGGAGGTCCCTGACCAGAGATGACAATTCCTGGGCCTTCTCCACCGGGAGAAACACCTTCTTCTGTTCTGTGTCCAGAATCATGCCCAGGAAGAGCAGACGCGTCGCAGGAATCAGCTGCGACTTTGGGATATTCAGAATCCAGCCGTGCTGTTGAAACACTTCCCGAGAAAGTGCTACGCTGACTAACAACTGCTCTCTGGACCACGCCTTTATAAGGAGATCGTCCAAGTACGGGATAATTATAACTCCCTTCTTCCGAAGGAGTATCATCATTTCGGCCATTACCTTGGTAAATACTCTTGGTGCCGTGGACAGACCAAACGGCAACGTCTGGAATTGGTAATGACAATCCTGTACCACAAACCTGAGGTACTCCTGGTGAGGTGGGTAAACGGGGACATGCAAGTAAGCATCCTTGATGTCCAGCGACACCATAAAATCCCCCTCTTCCAGGCTTGCAATAACCGCCCTGAGCGATTCCATTTTGAACTTGAACTTCCTTATATAAGTGTTCAAGGATTTTAAATTCAGAATGGGCCTCACCGAACCGTCTGGTTTCGGTACCACAAACATTGTGGAATAGTAACCCCGTCCCTGTTGAAGGAGGGGAACCTTGATTATCACCTGCTGGAGGTACAGCTTGTGAATTGCCACCAATACTACCTCCCTTTCCCTGATAGCAGCTGGTAAGGCTGATTTGAGGTAACGGCAAGGGGGAGTCGCCTCGAACTCCAGCTTGTATCCCTGAGATACAATTTGTACAGCCCAGAGATCCACTTGTGAGCAAACCCACTGGTTGCTGAAGTTTCGGAGACGCGCCCCCACCGCACCTGGCTCCGCCTGTGGAGCCCCAGCGTCATGCGGTGGACTTAGAGGAAGCGGGGGAGGATTTTTGCTCCTGGGAACTGGCTGCCTGGTGCAGCTTCTTTCCTCTACCCCTGCCTCTGGGCAGAAAGGATGCGCCTCTGATCCGCTTGCTTTTCTGAGGCCGAAAGGACTGTACATGATAATACGGTGCTTTCTTAGGCTGTGAGAAAACCTGAGGTAAAAAAGTTGACTTCCCGGCTATTGCCGTGGATACGAGGTCCGAGAGACCGTCCCCAAACAATTCCTCACCCTTATAAGGCAACACCTCCATGTGTCTTTTAGAATCAGCATCACCTGTCCACTGCCGAGTCCATAATACTCTCCTGGCAGAAATGAACATCGCATTAATTCTAGATGCCAGCAGGCAAATGTCCCTCTGTGCATCCTGCATATATAAGACGACGTCCTTTATATGCTCTATGGTTAGCAAAATAGCATCCCTGTCGAGGGTATCAATGTTGTCTGACAGGGTATCAGACCATGCTGCTGCAGCACTACACATCCATGCTGAAGCAATAGCAGGTCTCAGTATAGTACCTGGGTGTGTATATACAGACTTCAGGATAGCCTCCTGCTTTCTATCTGCAGGCTCCTTTAGGGCGGCCGTATCCTGAGACGGCAGTGCCACCCTTTTAGATAATCGTGTGAGCGCCTTGTCCACCCTAGGGGATGTCTCCCAGCGTAACCTATCCGTTGGCGGGAAAGGGTACGCCATCAGTAACCTCTTAGAAATCACTAGTTTCTTATCCGGGGAACACCACGCTTCTTCACACAATTCATTTAATTCATCAGATGGGGGAAAAGTCACTGGCTGCTTTTTCTCCCCAAACATAATACCCTTTTTAGTGGTAACCGGGTTAATGTCAGAAATGTGCAACACATTTTTCATTGCCGTGATCATGCATCGGATGGCCCTTGTGGACTGTACATTTGTCTCATCCTCGTCGACACTGGAGTCAGACTCCGTGTCGACATCTGTGTCTGCCATCTGAGCTAGCGGGCGTTTTTGAGCCCCTGATGGCCTCTGAGACGCCTGGGCAGGCGCGGGCTGAGATGCCGGCTGTCCTAAGGCTGTTACGTCATCGAACCTTTTATGTAAAGAGTTGACACTGTCGGTTAATACCTTCCACATATCCATCCACTCCGGTGTCGGCCCCGGTAGGGGGCGACATCACACGTATCGGCTCCTGCTCCGCCTCCACGTAGCCCTCCTCATCAAACATGTCGACACAGCCGTACCGACACACCGCACACACACAGGGAATGCTCTGACTGAGGACAGGACCCCACAAAGTCCTTTGGGGAGACAGAGAGAGAGTATGCCAGCACACACCACAGCGCTATATAACACAGGGATTTTCACTATACTGAGTGATTTTTCCCAATAGCTGCTTATTAACACAAATTGCGCCTAAATTTATGTGCCCCCCCCTCTCTTTTTTTACCCTTGTTGTACTGGATACTGCAGGGGAGAGCCTGGGGAGCGTCCTTCCAGCGAAGCTGTGAAGAGAAAAGGGTGGTCTTCTGTTTGTCGGCGGTCGGGCTCCCGGCGCTCAGTATACCGGCGCCGGGAGCCCGACAGCCGGCATACCGACACTTATTTTCCCTCGTGGGGGTCCACGACCCCCATAGAGGGAGAATAAAATAGTGTGGCGCGCGTAGCGCGCCACCGTGCCCGTAGCGTGGCGAGCGCAGCGAGCCCGCAAGGGGCTCATTTGCGCTCGCCAAGCTGTCGGTAAGCCGGCGGTCGGGCTCCCGGCGCCGGGATGCTGGTCGCCGGGAGCCCGACCGCCGGCCAGCCGTAGTGAACCCAGAGAAAATGGCGCTGGCTGTGCTGAGGAAGATAGCCTCGCCCCCTCAGCGGCGGGCTTCTCCCGCGTTTTATAATGTTAATGGCGGGGGGTTTTGCACATATAGTGTTATACACTGTATTATGTGCTATTTGTGCCAAAAAGGTAAACTAATTGCTGCCCAGGGCGCCCCCCCTCCCCCCCAGCGCCCTGCACCCAACAGTGACCGGAGTGTGTGGTGTGCTATGGGAGCAATGGCGCACAGCTGCAGTGCTGTGCGCTACCTTAATAAAGACAGGAGTCTTCAGCGGCCGTTTTTCATCTTTATCTTCCGTCTTCTGGCTCTGCAAGGGGGACGGCGGCGCGGCGCCGGGAACGGACGATCGAAGTCGGGCCCTGTGTTCGATCCCTCTGGAGCTAATGGTGTCCAGTAGCCTTAGAAGCACAAGCTAGCTGCAAGCAGGTAGGTTTGCTTCTCTCCCCTCAGTCCCTCGTAGCAGTGAGTCTGTTGCCAGCAGATCTCACTGAAAATAAAAAACCTAAAATACTTTCTTTTCTAGTGAGCTCAGGAGAGCCCACTAGGTGCATCCAGCTCTGGCCGGGCACAGATTCTAACTGAGGTCTGGAGGAGGGGCATAGAGGGAGAAGCCAGTGAACACCAGATATAGTACCTAATCTTTCTTTTAAGAGTGCCCAGTCTCCTGCGGAGCCCGTCTATTCCCCATGGTCCTTACGGAGTACCCAGCATCCACTAGGACGTCAGAGAAAATTCGATTTACCTGCCGTAGCTGTGGAGACGAGGTCCGAGAAGCCCTCTCCAAACAATTCCTCACCCTTGTAAGGCAAAAACTCCATATGCCTCTTTGAGTCGGCATCACCTGTCCACTGTCGGGTCCATAAGACTCGCCTAGCAGAAATAGACATAGCGTTTATTCTGGAACCTAGTAAACTAATGTCTCTTTGAGCATCCCTCATATATAAGACAGCATCTTTTATATGCCCTAGGGTCATTAAAATGGTATCCTTATCAAGGGTCTCAATATCCGCTGATAAGGAATCTGTCCATGCTGCTACAGCACTACAAACCCAGGCCAACGCAATTGCCGGTCTGAGTAACGTACCAGAATGTGTGTAAATGGACTTCAAAGTAACCTCCTGCTTGCGGTCAGCAGGATCCTTGAGGGTAGCCGTATCTTGGGATGGGAGCGCTATCTTTTTTGATAAGCGTGTCAAAGCCTTGTCTACCCTAGGGGAGGATTCCCACCCTATTCTGTCCTTTGGCGGGAAAGGATACGCTATAAGAATCCTTTTGGGAATCTGCAGTTTTTTGTCTGGAGTTTCCCACGCTTTTTCGCATAATTCGTTCAGCTCATGTGAGGAGGGAAAGGTGACCTCAGGTTTCTTTCCCTTATACATGTGTACCCTCGTGTCAGGGACAGGGGGTTCCTCTGTGATATGCAAAACATCTTTTATTGCAATAATCATATATCGAATACATTTAGCCACTTTTGGCTGTAATTTTGCATCATCGTAGTCGACACTGGAGTCTGAATCTGTGTCGGTATCTGTGTCTACTACTTGGGATAGTGGGCGCTTCTGAGACCCCGAAGGTCCCGGCGACATTGGGACAGACATGGGTTGACTCCCTGACTGTACCCTAGCTTCAGCTTTGTCTAATCTTTTGTGCAATAAATTAACATTAGCACTTAAAACATTCCACATATCCATCCAGTCAGGTGTCGGCGCTGCCGACGGAGACTTTACATTTATACAATCCCCCTCCTCCTTAGGTGAGCCTTCAACCTCAGACATGTCGACACACGCGTACCGACACACCACACACACCACACACACACACACACACACACACACACACACGGAAGCTCTTTTCTGAAGACAGGTTCCCCACCAGGCCCTTTGGAGAGACAGAGAGAGAGTATGCCAGCACACACCCCAGTGCTATATGACCCAGGAAAAAACACAGAATGTTTACCCAGTAGTGCTTTTCAAGTATGTATGTGCGCCAATTATGTGCCCCCCCCCCCCCCCCCTCTACTTTAAAACCCTCTTTCACCGTGATATCAAGCTGGGGAGTCCGGGGAGCTTCCTCTCAGCGGTGCTGTGGAGAAAAATGGCGCTGGTGAGTGCTGAGGGAGAAGCCCCGCCCCCTCGGTGGCGGGCTTCTGTCCCGCTCAAAATTCTTAAAAACATGGTGGGGGCTCTTTATATGCATGTACAGTGCCCAGCTATACATGTATATATGTACATTTGCCACAGGAGAGGTTTATATTGCTGCCCAGGGCGCCCCCCCTGCGCCCTGCACCCTTACAGTGACTGATGTGTGTGAGGTGAATGGGAGCAATGGCGCACAGCTTCACTGCTGTGCGTTACCTCTATGAAGATCAAGCTGTCTTCTGCCGCCTCTGAAGTCTTTTCCTCTCATACTCACCCGGCTTCTATCTTCCGGCTCTGCGAGGAGGACGGCGGCGCGGCTCTGGGACGGACGGCGAGGGTGAGACCTGCGTACCGATCCTTCTGGAGCTAATGGTGTCCAGTAGCCTAAGAAACAGAGCCCTGAAACTCAGAGAAGTGGGTCTGTTTCTCTCTCCTCAGTCCCTCAAAGCAGGGAGTCTGTTGCCAGCAGGCTCCCTGAACATAAAAAACCTAACTAAAATACTTTCTTTACAGGAAACTCAGGAGAGCTCCCTGAAATGCACCCAGTCTCCACTGGGCACCGTATCAAACTGAGGTCTGGAGGAGAGGCATAGAGGGAGGAGCCAGTGCACACCCAGATCCAAAGTCTTTCTTAAAGTGCCCATGTCTCCTGCGGAGCCCGTCTATCTCCATGGTCCTTACGGAGTCCCAGCATCCTCTAGGACGTTAGAGAAATATATATATATATATATATATTTAACATTTTATTCCAGGTATATAGATGATTTGTTCATCATCTGGACAGGCAGTAAAGAGCAGTTTGTATCCTTCATAGAAATACATGATAAATCCAACCACCCTGTAAAATTTACATATGTCATTGAAAATACCACGGTCCATTTTTTGGACGTAGAGGTGACATTGCAGGAAGGTATTATATCAACATCTCGTTACAAGAAGGACACTGATAGAAATACTATACTGCACGCCAAAAGTTTCCACCCCAAAACTTTGAAATATGGGTTACCATATTCGCAGTTTCTCCGAGCGGGGAGAATGTGCACAGATGTCAGAGTCGCTGAACACCATATAGATGACATGGTAAAGAACTTCCTGGCTAGGGTTTATGATTACCATTCATTAATAAAAGCAAAGTCAAAGGTGCTGTCAATGACCAGGGAATCTTTATTGAAATCTAAATGTACTAAATAAGAGAGAAAGTGGATACCATGGGTTAACCACTATTGTACTGCAAGTAATGGAATTAAACAAATTACAAAAAATTATGGCCTATTGTGAGGTCTGACGTGTACCTTAATTTGCAGGATGTATCCATTATGCCTTGCTATACGTGTAGTAGGAACATCAGAGATACAGTGATGAAGACGGATATCACGGGATTACATATGCAACAACGTTTACAGTCTAATTTTCTTTCTTCTAAAAAAGGTTGTTATCGTTGCTTAGGTTGTCTGACTTGCAGGTACCTTACAGTGGGAACCAGTTTTTTTCATCCACATAGCCACAAAAGATACATTAAACATTGTCTTTCCTGTACTACTACATTTATTGTCTACATGTTGACATGCCCATGTGGGCTGTCATATGTGGGCAAAATGGAAATGACATTGCGTAAGCGTATGTCTCAGCATAGATTGGCTATTAAAGCTGCCCTAGAGACAGGGCATAGTGATCAACCTGTAGCTCGGCATTATGCTAATTCTGAGCACAGTTTGGTCACTTTAAGGTACATCATGATTGACCATATACCACAGTCAGTACGTGGGGGTAATCGATCATTGCGTCTGTTACAATGTGAATCAACTTGGATTCATAGATTAGAAACCCTAGCACCAAAGGGACTTAATAAGCACAGAGGTTTGCATTATTTTATGTGAACACATTGTATGCTGATATAATATGCTTCATCGGATGTTGTGAACTTCAATCCATACTATGGGAATAATAAATAATAACTATATAATTCAGTGTTGCTATGGAGTTAAAATCTCTGATTTTAATTATAATCCATTTTTGTATTGACGAGTAATGCATTTTTTCTGTATGTTGTGTATTGACCTGATAATGTGTAAATTGTATTTTCATGTGATGTTGAATTATATATGCCATTTATACGCTCTTTTCCTGTTTTTTAATTATTTGTATATTTATATTGGTAACCAAGGTTATGGTCTCGGATTGATGATGACAAGATTCAGTCATCAGCACACCTGTACCTAATTTGATGGTTGAACACATGGGCGGAGTGGCTGATATAAGGCTGTGTTTTGGTCGTAACACTTATCCTGACGACGAGGCGATAAAAGCTTTGAAACGTTGATGCAATAAATCGGAGACTGGTCTTCTTTATTTCCTCTGAGTGCCACCATCTGCATGCTATATGGGATTTACAGCAAAAGGTTTTCCAGGAGGGCACCAGCATTTTTTGTACTGGTTGGTTGGTGCGCTTATAAGCCCTGTGATCCACAAAGTTGGAACTGAGCTGTAGGTGTAAAAACAGAAAATTATATATATATATATATATATATATATATTGTTTTTGTACTGGTTGGTTGGTGTGATTTACTCAAGTGCATTTTGTTCACGTGCATCTATGAGCCCTGTGATCAACGCAGTGATCAGCGACTTGGCAAATGGATAACTATCAGTTTAAGAAGAGCAGATGGTGCCACCAGTCATGATGACGATGCTAGTCCAGCAACGTCATCTACTAAATCCGAAGCTCAAGGGCATAGCTGGTCTAAGTCAGGGCATTTAAAATAAAAAACCCAGTATACAGTGTTAAAGAACAAGACACCTCCGGATTTAGTTGGTTGTGTAAGAAAAGCAAAAATGGAAAACTGTAGATTGTTGGTGTGCACATACAATATTTTATTACTCTTCATGTGTGGCTCTGTAAATGATATTTGATATTATCTCTTATCTACTTTGTATTGTTTTTCTGTGCATACACTGCTCTCTCTCTTCAATAAAAAATTACTTTATTTAAAAAAAAAAAAGAACAAGACACCTCTTATAAAGGGAAGTTTTGGTACAGGAAAACATAAAATTGCTAACATGCCATTCACCACATGCAAGGGCAAGGAAAGGCTCAGGCCTTGGCCTTTATTTCTGAGTGGTGGTTCTGCAATTGTCAGTGAGGCATCATCTTTTGTCTCTCATGATGGTGCAAGACCCTTTCACTCAGAGTCTAGAAGAGGTGTAAAAAAACTGAAAACCACTAAGGCAGTAGAACAAACTGTGCGTTCAGAAACAGAAATGTCACAGATCCCTGAGGAGAGTGTAAGTGTGTCCAAGAGTGCTATGTGTGCTATGTACTCGCAGAGAAGCCACCTTCCACTATTTCTGCCCTCTCTGCAAATGTTGACATGAGCAGCAGAAGTATAGTGGATGACACAGAAATTGAGGATGCCACTATGGAATTGCAAGAGGATGAGGGGGATATTTGTCTAGCTGACGCTGGTGCTAATGAGAATGTTGAGGATGCTATTTGTGTAAGTTAGGCAACACTGGAAGTAGCTCTTGGTCATAATAATAAGATGGCCATTGTCATGCCTGGGCATAGAACCAACAAATCCACCTCGGATGTGTGGAATTATTTTAACCCAAATCCTGACAACATTTGTAAAGCCATCTGTAGCCTCTGTGGAACCACAAAAAGTAGAGGTAGGGACATTAAGCATCTAGGAACCTCCACCCTGTTACACAATTTGAAGCAAGCTCATGAAAAGTTATTGATAACATCAAAAGCTGGTGCTAAAAAAATAACAAGCAGTCCAGTGTCAGCTAGCTCCCTTCTCTTAACTAGAACCCAGCACCTGCAATCTCCTCCACCACCACCTTTAGCCTCAATATCCTAAGTAGTCATCAGAGGTAGTCATGCATCCAATTTGTTAAGGCTAGGTGACTCCTCCCTATTCCTGGATTCCTCAGAAGAATCCTGGAGTGCTAGGCCTACTGCTGCTGCTGGGCAATTGTTCTTCACCCCAGAAGGGGACCAAGAAGAGTACTAGTAGTATTGTAACAAAAAATGACTGTGAAACAATACTTTGCAAGGGGAACCACATATGACAGCTCTCACCCAGTCACACAGCCGATCACTGACGCCATTACGGCCATGCTAGTATTAGATCTGCGTCCAATATCCACCATGAATGCAGTGGGTTTTACACAGTTAATTGAGGTCCTGTGTTCCTGGTACTAAATTCTATCACGGTTCCCTTTTAGCCGAAAAGCCATTCCTCAGCTGTACCAGGATGTTACAAAAAACATAATCATTGGCCTACAAAATGCCATTGTACCCACTGTCCACTTAACCACAGATATGTGGACAAGCGGTAGTGGGCAAACTAAAGATTATATGACTTTGATACTCCAGTGGGTGGGTGAATTGCCTTCAGCAGCAGCAGAAGCAGTATCTAACAAACAACGCCAGCTCATTCAGTGGCAGGCTACTCTATGTATCACTGGATTCAATAGGAGACATACCTCTGAAAAACGCTTTGGAAAACTAAGGGATGTCGTAGCATTATGGCATACCCCACTTGGACTCTACTCAGGATTTGTGATATCTGATAACGTCACAAATATTGTGAGAGCATTACAGCTGGGTGAATTCTAACACATCTCCTATTTTGCTCACACAATCAACTTAGTGATACAGGGCTTTTTTAAAAATTACAGGGGCGTGCAGGAAATACTATCAGTGGGCCGAAAAATTTTTGGGACAATTTTGGAATTCAGCAACAACTTGCAGGAGATTGCAGCACCTGCAAGAACAGTTCAATTTGCCCTGCCATCGACTGAAGCAAGAGGTGGTAACATGGTGGTTCCTCCATGCTTCAGCAGATGGAGGAACAGTCAAATGCCATCCATAGCTATATAACAAGTCATGACATTGGGAGAGAAGGAGATATGTACCTTAGCCCAGCACAAAGGGTGCTCAAACCCTTTGAATTAGCCACCTGTAAAGTGAGTGCTGACACTGCTATCTTGGTTAATATGATTCCCTTAATTAGGCTTTTGGAAAAGCAGGAGGAGATTAAACAAAGTCCACAAAGTATGCCGGACTTGTAGATCAGATCAAACAGAATTATGGGCTGTGCGGTGGTCAAAATTGACTGGAAATGACTGGAAATTAATGTTATTGAGGTTAATAATACTCTGGGGGGGGGAGTGCCAAATTAAGTGATTTTTTGTTTTGTTAATTTAAAAAAAAAAAATCCAAAATGAAAATACACGATTAGCGTGGCTCCATCTGTATTAATTATGGGGTTCAGTTGATATAACAAGGGTCGGGATGCCGGCCGTCAGTATGCCGACAACGGCATCCCGGCCGTCAGTATGCCAGCTGCTGGGCGGGCGCAAATAGTACCATTGCTGGCTCGCTGCACTTGCCACAGGTTCTATTCCCACTCTATGGTTGTTGTGGACACCCACAAGTGGGAATAGCCCATGTGAGCCGAGATTCCGGCTGTCAGTATTGCCAGCAGTCGGGATTCTGGCATTGACTGCTGGGATCCCAAATGCCGTCAGATTAACTGCATCCCTAATTATGAGGGTAATATTACTTATTATTTTATTATGGTTGCAATATTAATTCATTTTATTACAGGGCAAATATTAATTTCTTTAATTACAGGTGCAGTGTTAATTTCTAATTTTATTATGAGGGCAATATCAATTTATTTTAGTAATTGTGCAATATTATTTTCTTTTGGAGGCAATGCTATTTATAGGTATTTCTGACAGGTGCAGTACTCATTATATAATTGCAGCGCAATTTATAGGCTCACTTGGGTAGTTATATTTTGAAGCAAACTGATGCATCCCAGTGGGTTGGAGGTGAAAACTGAAAAGTGACATTTTAAATTCTCACCTTCTACCCGCCGGAAAGCGTTGGCTTACAAATGCCACCACTTCACAAATAAAGCCCTTGGTATCAATTCTGTGTATATAATGATGTCACTAAGTAGGAAAAAAGTATCTTTATTTTGTTTGTTTTGTTTCAGCACTTTCTTGATACCAGGTTTCTGTAAAAAAAAGATCCCACATGTCTTGTGAAAAACCCTGAAGTGTAATTATTAAGTAGTTATTTATGAAGTACAGTTAATTACTAAGTACATGAAGACTATCCAGGTTACCAGAAGTGCAAATATTCATCATGGATTTAGCAATACAGTATATTAAATTAAGCATGTGCTCTATTTTGATTAGATTTTTCCTTTTTATGTTTGTATTAATTATTGCCAGTTTCATCCTCTACTTCTGTTCCATTTACAGGTAGTATCTGTTATTTTGTTCTTCTGAGTTGTAGGGAGTAATTTATTTAGGAGTAGATTTGTGTCAAGGGCAATTTAATTGTAAAGTGTGAATTATGGTCTACATCAGTGGAGGCCAACGCGTGGCTCTTGAGCCATATGTGGTTCTTTCTTTATTCAAATGTGGCTCCCAACACTCAAAGTCACGTCACCACCAGAGATCTGTAAACCGCTGCACTCCAGCCAGACATGCAGCAGCATTACGTAGACTGAGAATTGAGGGAGCCAAATTCACATGGCGGAGCTATCTGGAGTGACACAAGAGGCTGCTGGCTGGAGTGACACAGGCGGGTGCTGGGGGAAATGAAGTGTATTATGTGAATCTGACTTTTTCAATATATATTATGCGGATCAGGCATATCAGTTATTTGATGTACTGTAGAAGTGGCTTTTTCATTGTATTTAATGTTGGATCTGTCTTTTTCAATGTATTTCATGCCAGGGGCGTGGCCTAGCAGGCACAAGGTTACACCCCATTTTTGCACGTGCATCTTCGGCTCGAAGTCGGCTCTTTGATATACCTAACAAGGTTTCTTGGCTCTTTGTCTCTGACTGGTTGGCCACCCCTGGTCTACATCATAGGTCTTCAACCTGAGATCTTAAAGCTGCTGTGGAACTACACATCCCAGCATGCCCTGCCTCAGTTTTAGCATGCCTTAATACCAAAACCGTGGCAGGGCATGTTGGGATGTGTAGTACCACAGCAGCTGGAAGGCTACAGGTTGAAGACCCATAGTTTACATCATGTCCTGTAAGAAGTCTGCAAAAGTACATGGGTAGGAGTAGTTTGTGGTATAAAAAGGTTTCACCCAGAAAATGCGTGTCCACTTCTACCACAGAGTACTCGTTTTGTGTTGGTGGCTTATCCTGACACTAGTTAATCAAAACTGAATTGCAACCTGCATTTATGCTCATACAGACAACTTTGTTTCTGCTGCGGGGTACACTGGGCTCCACAAGGAATGGACAATGGTGTGTAGAGTAGGATCTTGATCCGAGGAACCAGCAGGCTCAAAGCTTTGACTGTTCCCAAAATGCATAGCGCCGCCTCCTATATCACCCCGCCTCCCTGCACAGGATCTCAGTTTTTGTAGTTGGTGCTGCAGTAGCAGGCACTTAACAGAGGGGCTGCTCCAGGCAGCCCTAAGAAGAGCTTTTTTTCTGAGGAAAAATGTGAAGACTTCAAGGGCAGCAGCAGTCTTACATTTCAGTGGACATTCACGGCTGCAGCTCCGGCTCTCCCCAGCTGCGCTGTACACTCCCGAGCCCTGGTTGCCGGGTAACTACAGCAGAAGGCTCCGGTTTTCTTCTTGTCAGGTACACACGACGAGGGCTCTCCGGGATCGCGTGGTCGCGCTTCGGGAGGTGGTAAGTGGTTCCCGCTTGTGGGACCCGGTCTTTATCACGATCCGGTGCGGTCAGTGGGAGGCGGGCCGCGCGAGCTGGCGGTGGACACTGTGGCAGTACAGGTGATCCCACTAGATCACCAGGGCATGGGACAGGTCAGGTTTTCTCTATAAACCGTTTTATTAGAGCCTGCAGTACCCGGTGGTTTTGCCAGCAGGGGGATAGAGCTTGGACCTGAAGCCCCTCCCCCAGCCCCAGGGCGCCATTTTCTGCAAATGTTTCCGCCCTGGAGCTGCATATTTGTCTCTCCCTAACTCCCTGGCAGTGTCTGTGGCGCCATTATCCCTCAGCTCACTGTTCCTGGGAATGCTTGGGCAAATCCTCCTATGTAAAGCCGCCTGGTTGTCAGTGCTGTGACTTTACAAGACACTTAAGTATTCTACCTGCCTTTTTTTAGTCAGTGTTAGTTAAGAAAGAGTGCATTTAGTCAGGGTTTCCTAGTACAATTACCCTGTGATATACTGTACATCCAGTTCTTACTGTGTACTGTTATATCTATTGTTATATAGCTGTGTAAGCTAGTCCAGTGCAGTATTATTGTTAGTAATTACCTCTGCATTGTACAAACTGTGACTATTTGTGTGTGCATTTGATAGCTGAGCGGTGTCCATTTCGTGTCTTTCACTCAACTTGCTATCCCTATATTCAATAACCTGAGGGGGCTTGGTGCGTCAGGTTTTATCTAATATAGGATTTTCACAAAGATATACTGTATTACGTATTTTTCTCTGTGATTTAGTCACCATATCTCTCCTTTATCTCTGCTGGTGCTGACTACACTGCGCAGGGGTTTGGGCTAGAGGTATTGTGCTGCTGACAAATTGTACTGTGTTACCTGATACTGCAAGTTATGTCATGTCTGCTTCTGAGGGTAACGGTTCTGGGGCTGAACACACTGCCGGTGTTGCTGAAGCCGCAGATACCTATGAGGAGAATATAGCAGCTGTGGGCTCTGGTTCTGGGGTCTCCTTGCCCCCCAGTGGGACGGTGGCAACGGGGGCCAAATAATGACCCGCCGTGGGCCGCTTTTAACACGCTTCTGCATACGCTAGTTCATAAACTAACACCCCCTATGGGACCCCCAATGCCGGTACAACCGTTTGTGGTCCCTGCAGCTAACCCGCCGTGGGCGGACGATTTATCTGCTCAAATAAACAAGTTGAACCAGTCCCTGACTACTAAAAAGTCGGACCGTCGCTCGCCTACGTCCAAGGGGTCCTCTAAGCGAGTGCTTGTCTCCTCACAATCCACTGCTGTCACTGACACCTCGTCGGATGAAGACGGCACTTACACTGACCCCACAGGTTCTGACTCAGAGCCGGCTGATGGGGAGGGTGGTTCACATGTGGATGTTCCTGATCTTTTGGATGCTATTAAGTTAATTTTACAGATTACGGATGATCCCGAGCCATCCGTTTCTCCTAAGAAACCAGATAGGTTCAAGCGTCAGAAGGTGATTAAACAAGTTTTACCTCACTGACCACCTAATTGATATACATCAGGAACCCTGGGAAAACCTGGGTACGAAGTTTGTGCCTCAAAAGAAGATGCTGGCTTCCTATCCCCTCGCGCTGGAGCTGTCTAAGAATTGGGAAACGCCTCCTCCAGTGGACTCACATGTGGCTAGGATGGTGGTTTCCTCAGCTCTACCGGTCACCACCGTCACATCTCTAAAAGAGCCTACGGATAAACGTGTGGAGGGTTGTCTGAAAGCGATTTACACCCTCACGGGTGCTGCACAAACGCCCACTATTGCAGCTACTTGGGATGCAGAGGCCATTGAAGCATGGGCCTTGGAGTTAGATGCTGAAATCTCCTCTGACCATGCTAGACAATGCTTGTCTTATATTGTCAAAGCTTCTCGTTATATTAAAGAGGCGGCTTCTGATGCCGGTATCCTGCCAGCCAAGGCCTCTACTACGTCAGTCCTGGCTCGCCGGATACTGTGGCTGAGATCCTGGTCTGTGGATCTGGACTCTAGAAAAACCCTGGAGGTACTCCCTTTTAAGGGAGATATTCTGTTTGGGGAGGATTTAAATAAGATTGTGGCTGACTTGGCTACTGCCAAAACTGCCTGTCTGCCAAGTACTGCTCCTTCTGTGTCGAAGGCTAAAGGTACTTCCTTTCGCCCCTTTCGTCCTTCAGGTAAAGCAAAAGGTCAGGCGTACAACAAACAGGCCCGCACTTCCAAACCTGGTAAGCCTAAGCCCAAATGAGCCTGGGTGGCCCGTCAGCCAGCTTCCAAGACAGATAAACCTGCCGCATGACGGGGCGGGCCTCCCTCTGGGGGATCCCAGGGTGGGGGGCCGGCTTCTAGGGTATACCCAGGAATAGTTGAAGACCACTTCAGATGCCTGGGTACGGGAAGTCATCACTCGAGGTTACGCCATAGCCTTCAAAAACCGACCCTCTCATCGATTTTGCCAGACAGATGTCCCATTGGACAAGACAAAGGCAAATACTCTACATTCGGTGGTACAGACCCTCCTGGATACAGGAGCCGTAGTACAGGTGCCTCTTGCGCAGAGGGGCCGGGGGTACTATTCTCCGCTGTTTCTAGTCCCGAAACCGAATGGGTCCTCCCGGCCCATTCTCAACCTCAAGGCATTGAACAGGTTTGTGAAGGTTTCCACGTTCCGGATGGAAACCCTTCGCTCTATAGTTCTGGCCTTGGAACCTGGGGACTTCAAGGTCTCCCTGGATATACAGGATGCTTACCTGCATATTCCTATAGCAGTGTCTCATCAGCAATACCTCAGATTTGCGATTGGCAACTGCCATTACCAGTTTCGGGTGTTACCTTTCGGTTTAACAATGGGTCCGCGAGTCTTTACAAAAGTCATGGCGGTGATGACAGTGGTACTCCGCCGTCAAGGGGTCAGGATACTGCCGTATTTGGACGACTTGTTAATCCTGGCAAATTCCCGGGAACTTCTCCTGCGTCATCTAGATGTGACGGTCCGGTTTCTGCAAGCCCACGGGTGGCTCATCAACTGGAAGAAGTCCTCCCTGATCCCTGCTCAGAGCATAGTGCATCTGGGAGCACTATTGGACACTCACAACCAGCGGTTGTTCCTATCTCAGGAGAAAGTCCTGAAACTTCAGGACAGGATTCGTTGCTTCCTATCTCGTCCGCAAGTGTCGATACATTCGGCGATGCAGGTGCTGGGCCTCATTGTGTCAGCATTCGACATGGTGGAGTACGCTCAATTTCACTCTCGTCCTCTCCAGAGGCTGATTCTAGCCAAATGGGACGGCCTGCCTCACCGGATCAGGTCTCAAATGATCTAATTGACTCCGGAGGTCCGTCTGTCGCTGCTCTGGTGGCTCTGGGACCAACAACTATGCAGGGGCCGTCCGTTCTGGAAATCCGACTGGGTCCTGTTGACGACAGATGCCAGTCTAAGAGGTTGGGGCGCGGTGCTGGAGCAACACTCCCTTCAGAGGCGGTGGACCAAGGAGGTGTCCCTCCTCTCGATCAATATTCTGGAGTTGCGGGCGGTCTTCAATGTCTTGAACCTAGCCCAGCATTTAATTCAGAACCGTCCTGTTCAAGTACAGTCGGACAACGCCACCACAGTGGCTTACATAAATCATCAGGGCGGCACTCGAAACCGCATAGCAATGAAGGAAGTCTCACGGATTCTGCAGTGGGCAGAACGCCATCTACCGGCCATACTGGCAATATTCATTCCTGGAGTCCTTAATTGGGAAGCGGACTTTCTCAGTCGTCGGGACGTGCATGCCGGCGAGTGGGACCTCCATCCAGATGTGTTTCAACTCCTAGTGGAAAGGTGGGGCCAGACGTAGATCTGATGGCGTCTCGACACAATCACAAGGTTCCGGTCTTCGGAGCAAGGACAAGCTGGCGGAACCGTGGAGGTTTCGGCTGCCGTACGTGTTCCCTCCGGTGTCACTCCTGCCCAGGGTAATTCGGAAGTTCAAGCAAGAAAAAGGAATTCTGCTTCTCATAGCTCCAGCGTGGCCCAGACGACACTGGTTCTCAGACCTGCAAGGCCTATCGTCAGAGCGTCCAATTCTACTTCCACAACGGCCAGACCTCCTCGTTCAGGGCCCCTTTGTCTACCAGGACCTAGCCCGCCTGTCTTTGACGGCGTGGCTCTTGAAGCTTCCGTCTTAAGGGCTAAAGGGTTTTCTGAGGCGGTCATTCAAACTATGTTGCGGGCCCGGATACCGGCTTCGGCTCGGATTTACTATAGGGTCTGGCATTCTTACTTTGTTTGGTGCGCATCTAACAATTATGACGCTTCCAAGTTTAGTATAGCCAAGTTGTTGGCTTTTCTTCAGCAGGGCCTGGACTTAGGCCTGCGTCTGGCCTCCCTCAATGTTCAAATATCTGCCTTGTCGGTGTGGTTTCAGAGAAAAATTGCGACCTTACCTGATGTGCATACCTTTACTCAGGGCGTGTTGCGTATCCAACCTCCCTATGAACCGCCTGTAGCTCCTTGGGACTTGTAGGTGGTTTTGGAGGCGTTACAAGAGTCTCCGTTTGAACCTCTTGGTTCAGCTGACCTTAAGTGGCTTTCCCTTAAGGTGGTGTTTCTGCTGGCTATTGCTTCAGCTAGAAGAGTGTCGGATTTTGGGTGCCTTGTCCTGTAGTTCCCCATATCTGATATTTCACCGTGACCGGGCGGTTCTAAGGACTCGTCCCGGCTATCTACCTAAGGTGGTTTCTTCGTTCCACCTTAGTCAGGAGATTGTAGTTCCGGCACTTGTTTCTCCTGATCTGTCTCCCAAAGAGCGGTCTTTGGATGTGGTACGGGCTCTCCGTATCTAAGTGAAGAGAACTGCTCCTATTAGGAAATCTGATTCTCTTTTTGTTGTGTTTGGGTTTCAGAAACGTGGCTGGCCTGCTCACAAGCAAACTCTGGCCAGATGGATTAGAATGGTGATTGCACATGCTTATGTGAAGGCTGGGCTCTCTGCTCCTGATCACATTAAGGCCCATTCTACTTGGTCTGTTGGAACTTCTTGGGCGGCCCAACGTGGTGCGACCCTTGAACAATTGTGCAAGGTGGCTACGTGGTCCTCTGTGAACACGTTCATAAGGTTCTATGCCTTCGATACTGCCGCTTCCCAGGATGCTTCCTTTGGATGCCGGGTTCTTGTGCCCGCTACAGTGGGTCCACTCCCATAAGGAACTGCTTTAGGACATTCCCATTGTCCATTCCTTGTGGAGCCCAGTGTACCCCGCAGCAGAAAACGAGTTTTATGGTAAGAACTTACCCTTGTTAAAACTCTTTCTGTGAGGTACACTGGGCTCCACAAGGCGCCCACCCTGACGCACTTAGCTTTTTTGGGTTGGTATGGCATTAGCCGCTGACACGTCTCCTGTCGTGGGAATGCGGTGTTGTGGCTACTAACCGTTGTCGTCTCTTTTCCTGATACTGCATTGGACTGGTTAACTAAAAACTGAGATCCTGTGCAGGGAGGCGGGGTGATATAGGAGGTGGCGCTATGCATTCTGGGAACAGTCAAAGCTTTGAGCCTGTTGGTGCCTCAGATCAAGATCCTACTCTACACCCCATTGTCCATTCCTTGTGGAGCCCAGTGTACCTCGCAGAAAGAGTTTTAACAAGGGTAAGTTCTTACCATAAAACTCGTTTTTAGCTACTGAATATATATATATTTTCTAATGAAATGAAATAGTAATCCTTTTTGGCACTGAATATGGATAATTAATATTCAAGCTCCTGCTGAAGTAACAGGTACCAGTGCAACATGTAAATATTTAAAGATACAACAAAAGGGTTTACAACTTTACAGTAAAGATCTGGTAGTAGTGGTGTACAACCAGACAAAACGCTTAATTTTTCCAGCTTTTATTAAAATCTAAGCAATTCAAGTTCAATTAATAACCTGAAATCATACAAAGGTAAATGTTACATTTTTTAAATGTAAAAATAAAGCAAGTTTTACAGTTATGGAAAAACGAAATCTTTTTTTTTTTTTTTTTAAGGGAACAAGTAATGGGTTAAGAACTTGACTTAATATAATTTTTCAGCTAAGTCCTTTAAAGCTCTGAACACTTTATATGATGTTGGTTTTATAGTGCTAATTCTATGATTTTTTTGGGCATGGTGCTGACCAGTGAGGAGGACACATTTTAATTTTGAAGGGCAAAATTTTGGGCATTAGGATGTACATAGTTATATATAAATTGGTAATATAACATTAATATTATCAATGCTACATTGTAATGTATTGTACTATAATGCCCCCAATTCAAATGATGCCACACAGTAGTGCACCTTAGTCTCATTGTCACACAGTAATGATCCTTATTCATATTATGCCACCAATTGTGGCCCTTATTCACATTATGCCACACACAGTAAGTAGTGCCTCTTGTTCTCATTATGCCACACAGTAGCACCCCTTATTCACATTATTTCACAAAGTAGTACCCTTTATTCACATTATGCCACACAGTAGTGCCCGTTACTCACATTATGCCATTTTGGATAGATATATTCCCCAGGAATAAGCATGCTAATGCTATTTTCCTCAGTCTTTTGAAAAAAAACATAATATCGTTTTTGAGGGTACAAATGTGTGCTCATATATCATTGCTGCAGTCATGCCAAACAGCCCTTCTAGGCGCACTAGGTTCTGTGAGACTCCTATAGCTTTGGGTACCCTGTTTGCCGATAATGCGCTGTATCCGCAAAACGACACAACTATGACCAGGAGACTGTGCTGATTAATTTGATATGTGACACTTGCATATTATGTGTGACTGAGTCTGTATATGGAGCAGAACAGAACTTGTATTGGGAAAAAAAACTGGCTGCTACATTGTAGCACTTTGTATACAGATTCAGAGACTCAGTCACACACAGATATACAAGTGCCATATATAGTCTCCTGGAGCATCCTAGTTGCATCAGCTTGTGACTAAGATGCATTTTCAGCAAAAAAAAAAAAAAAAAAACCTGTCCGGCACTATCAGAGTTGCACGGGACCTGGCAGCTCACTCGCGCCAGCCATCTCACGCTGTGTGGCTTATTGAGGCTAGATGTATGAAGATGCATCTGTACTTCATTAAAAAAAAAATACTGATTTTGATGATGGGATATTACTAGCCAAAGACAGACAGATCTGATTGTGAGCTGTGCCTTCTGGGTAAAGGCCCATACACACTAGAAACTTAAAAGGTGTAAAAGATGAACAAATGATATTGAGTGTACACAATGAGCGATTTTACTAACGATCTGAAAGACAAAATATCTGCTCTGCCAGGATTGAAAGGATTAGGCTGCATGCAAGGAAGACTGACAATCTTCTTCAAACGAGCGCCGGTGCACGCATTGTTCATCGTTCGTTGTGTACACTAGACGATTTGAACGATAGACTGTTCAAACCCGTCATTATCGCTCAGATCCATGGAAAAAAAATTCTAGTATGTATTGGCCTTTAGACACGTGATTAGGCGATGTTTATGATGGGACAGGTACAGTAGCTGTGACTGTGAGAAGTGCATGCTGGGATAAGCAGATCTAATTGTGAGATGTGTGTGCTGAGTCAGATAGATCTGTGAGATATCCATTAATATGAAATCACTTGGGTTTTTATTAGAGGAATGCACAATTATAAAGACACAAGTAATAGAAGCTAATGTACCTACAAATATATTTTGTATCATTTATGTTGAACGAATGTGTGTTCTGACTTGTTGCAGAACATTGGTTAAAGCTGGGTACACACTAGAATGATCTCGTTGGAAGAATCGGAACAACATATTGGCTGGATCGTTCAGTATGTATGCCCAATATGCATGCTTCCGTTGTCAATAGTAATATCTTCCGGTCGGCCATGCTGCAACGCCAACCAGAAGATATCGCTAGCATCGCCATGCTGTCGAATGCAGTATGGCATCCCCCGATGCTCAGTGCCCCCCCCTCCACACACACACATCCCCTTGCATCGTCAAGTGTGTATGCAAAAGCAGGGTCCCGTGATATTGGCTGGGTACACATCACGGCCAGGTATCCAGCTTTAGCCTACAGAATGGATGTCTGCGTAGAGACCAATGCACTTTAATTACAAAGTTGGCTTCAAAAATGAAAGAAACATTTCAATACACACAAATAATTTAACTGTTGCATTAAATTATCACCAGTTTCTTTGGAACTTTTAATGGATTATGCATCAAAAGATACTATATCAAATGCTGCAGGCACCAAACCTTGAAAAAAATAACTCTCTTTTGTATATCAAAGGAAACAATGGACTCAATTTCTTACAGAACATTTATAAAAGTCACCTAATGTTCTGTCAGCACAAAAAAAAAATCTGAAAAAACATCCAAGCACTCTACTTCCTCCACAACATATTTTCTTCAACTAACATATTTTCCAGTTTGACCAAGGGCAATTTAATAAATTGATTAAATCAACAAAAGACATCCAGACTGATATGAATCAAAACTACCATTTATACTAAGGAAATAGAGACACTTGAAAACGTATTATAAATCAATAATGTTGACTGTAAAACAGACTCAGACTATATTCAAAACAGGATAGGACAATTAGTTGTTTCCTAGTTACCATCTGGTCACATGACTCTAGAACACTTGCATAATAATATGATTATAAGAAGTATGATATAAAATATCAGTTTTTGGCAGTCCTGTATAGTCAGAATAATAAAAGCTGGTTAAGATAAAAAAATTATCAAAATGCCAATTTAACAAAGCCATGAGTAGAATAATAACAATGATGGAAAACATTCAAGTTTGAAAAATGAAGTGGTGAATACCTATGTATAAAAATAAATTAATTATTTTAATACAAAATAGCTCTCAGAGTATGTGTAGAAAGTGCATGTGTACATACAGTGAAAGTTGCTTAAAATGCATTTATCTATTTACTGATATAAACAAGTATGGGACTTTGGTTCCTGTTGGTACCCCCAGGAAGTGAAATTAAGGGAATGTAAGATCATGTTTAATTAGGTTATAGGGGGAAATAAAAAATGCTAAAAAGATAAAAATTGGGCAGACAATACTGCTATTCTGTGTAAGAAATACCACAGGGATAAGGTTGCATGCTGTGCTTTACACGTACAGTACCCATCTGTGTACATGAATAAAAATCAGTTTACACTTCTCTGTATAGATTTGTATGTTCCACCAAACCTTCACAAGTGCACTTGGAGTCCAGGCTCTTAGAACACAAGGGGTCTTGTGGTATTCCAGATCCACAGTTCGGAATAATAAACATAATGCGCAACAGTAGCCAGCACTTAGAGGAGTCCCAATACTAAAGTGTCACCAGTAGAGTGTATGGACGTAAGATTCATCCTCATTGGCCTTCATAATGGGATTATGTAAGAAGGTCAACGAGATATATATAAAAAAAACATTATATAGGACCAAGTGCTAGTATAAACAGCAAATCTACCTTACCTTTAATGTCCTCTCATTCTACTGCTATAAATATATGACAGATTTAAACCATGTTCAATGATTCATATGTACTGTATTCCACATAATGAACTTTAACATCTAAAATATCAAAATAAGGAGAAATAAAAACCAAACATTTAAATAAACTTTAATATGTAGATACAATACTCCTCATTATACTGTATCAATTTAACATCACAAAGTAAGTTAAACTACATAAAATGTGGTATTTCCAAACAAGATTAATATTTTATCTGTGCTCCTGTGATCAGGAAATAGGCTTTGACAAACGCAGTTTACAAAAAAATAAGATTTTAAACCTACCGGTAAATCTATTTCTCCTAGTCCGTAGAGGATGCTGGGGACTCCGTAAGGACCATGGGGTATAGACGGGCTCCGCAGGAGCTAGGGCACCTAAAAAAAACTTTGACTATGGGTGTGCACTGGCTCCTCCCTCTATGCCCCTCCTCCAGACCTCAGTTAGAGAACTGTGCCCAGAGGAGATGGACAATACAAGGCAGGATTTAGAAATCCAAGGGCAAGATTCATACCAGCCCACACCAATCATACCATGTAACCTGATCATACATAACCAGTTAACCGTATGAACAACAACAGTAACGGTCCAAGACCGATTTCAACTGTAACATAACCCTTATGTAAGCAACAACTATATACAAGTCTTGCAGAGTTTCCGCACTGGGACGGGCGCCCAGCATCCTCTACGGACTAGGAGAAATAGATTTACCGGTAGGTTTAAAATCTTATTTTCTCTTACGTCCTAGAGGATGCTGGGGACTCCGTAAGGACCATGGGGTTTATACCAAAGCATACAATCGGGCGGGAGAGTGCGTATGACTCTGCAGCACCGACTGAGCAAACGCTAGGTCCTCATCAGCCAGGGTATCAAACTTGTAGAATTTAGCAAAAGTGTTTGACCCCGACCAAGTCGCCGCTCGGCAAAGTTGTAATGCCGAGACGCCTCGGGCAGCCACCCAAGAAGAGCCCACCTTCCTAGTGGAATGGGTCTTAACCGAATTTGGTACCGGCAATCCAGCCGTAGAGTGAGCCTGCTGAATCGTATTACAGATCCAGCGAGCAATAGTCTGCTTCGAAGCAGGTGCGCCAATCTTATTGGCCGCATACAGGACAAACAGAGCCTCTGTTTTCCTAATTCTAGCCGTCCTGGCTACATAAATCTTTAAGGCCCTGACTACGTCCAGGGATCTGGAATCCTCCAGGTCACTTGTAGCCACAGGCACCACAATAGGTTGATTCACATGGAATGAAGAAACCACCTTAGGCAAAAATTGCGGACGTATCCTCAATTCAGTACGATCCACATGAAAAATCAAGTAGGGGCTTTTGTGTGACAAAGCCGCCAATTCTGATACTCGCCTTGCTGATGCCAAGGCCAACAACATGACCACCTTCCAAGTAAGAAATTTCAACTAAACCTTGTTAAGTGGTTCAAACCAGTGTGATTTTAGGAACTGCAACACCACGTTGAGGTCCCACGGTGCCACTGGAGGCACAAAAGGAGGCTGGGTGTGTAGCACTCCCTTTACAAACGTCTGGACTTCTGGAAGAGAAGCCAATTCCTTCTGAAAGAAAATCGAGAGGGCCGAAATCTGAACCTTAACAGAGCCTAATTTCAGGCCCATATCCACTCCTGTTTGTAGGAAGTGGAGAAAACGACCCAGATGAAAATCTTCCGTAGGTGCATTCTTGGTCTCACACCAAGACACATACTTTCGCCAGATACGGTGATAATGCTTAACCGTCCCCTTAGTAGGGATGACCTTTTCCGGAATCCCCTTTTTCGCTAGGATTCGGCGTTCAACCGCCTGCCGTCAAACGTAACCGCGGTAAGTCCTGAAATACACAGGGCCCCTGTTGCAGCAGGTCTTCCCTCAAAGGAAGAGGCCAGGGATCTCCTGTGAGCATCTCTTGTAGATCTAAGTACCAGGCCCTTCGAGGCCAGTCTGGGACAACGAGTATCGTCTGTACTCTTCTTTGCCTTATGATCCTCAACACTTTCGTGATGAGAGGAAGAGGAGGAAACACGTAGACCGATTTGAACACCCACGGTGTTATCAGAGTGTCTACTGCCACTGCCCGAGGTTCCCGAGACCTGGCACAATACCTCCGAAGCTTTTTGTTGAGGCGTGACGCCATCATGTCTATTTGAGGAGTTCCCCAAAGACGTGTTATGTCTGTAAAGACTTCTTGATGAAGTCCCCACTCTCCTGGCTGGAGATCGTGTCTGCTGAGGAAGTCTGCTTCCCAGTTGTCCACTCCCGGAATGAAGACAGCCGACAGAGCGCTTACATGATTTTCCGCCCAGCGAAGAATCCTGGTGGCTTCCGCCATCGCGACTCTGCTTCTTGTCCCGCCTTGGCGGTTCACATGAGCCACTGCTGTGAAATTGTCTGATTGAATCAGAACCGGTAGGTTTCGAAGAAGACTCTCCGCTTGTCGAAGGCTGTTGTAAATGGCCCTGAGTTCCAACACATTGATGTGTAGACAGGACTCCTGGTCTGACCAAAGTCCCTGAAATTTTTTTCCCTGTGTGACCGCTCCCCATCCTCGGAGGCTCGCGTCCGTGGTAACCAGGATCCAGTCCTGAATTCCGAACCGGCGACCCTCCAGCAGGTGAGCACTTTGCAACCACCACAGGAGAGACACTCTGGCCCCTGGGGACAGAGTTATTTTCAGATGTAAGTGCAGATGGGACCCGGACCACTTGTCCAGAAGGTCCCATTGAAAAGTCCTTGCATGGAACCTTCCGAAGGGAATGGCCTCGTAGGCCGCCACCATTTTTCCCAGAACTCGAGTGCATTGGTGAACTGACAACATTTTCGGTTTTAGCAGGTCTCTGACCATGTTCTGAATGTCCTGGGCTTTCTCTATTGGGAGGAAGACCTTCATTTGTTCCGTATCCAGTATCATACCTAGGAACGGTAGTCGAGTTATCGGAATCAACTGTGACTTCGGTAGATTTAGAATCCAACCATGTTGCTGTAGCACTCTCAGAGAGAGTGCCACACTGCTCAGCAATTTCTCCCTTGATCTCGCTTTTATCAGGAGATCGTCCAAGTATGGGATAATTGTGACTCCATGCTTGCGCAGGACCACCATCATTTCCGCCATTATCTTGGTGAAAATCCTCGGGGCCCTGGAAAGTCCAAACGGCAACGTCTGAAATTGGTAATGACAATCCTGTACAGCGAATCTCAGGTATTCCTGATGGGGGGCATATATGGGGACATGAAGGTACGCATCCTTTATGTCCAGAGACACCATAAACTCCCCCTCCTCCATGTTGGCTATTATCGCTCTGAGTGATTCCATTTTGAATTTGAATCTTTTTATGTACAGGTTTAGGGATTTCAGATTCAAAATAGGTCTGACCGAACAGTCCGGTTTCGGGACCACAAATAGGGTTGAGTAGTAACCTCTTCCCTGCTGGTGCAGGGGAACCTTGATTATCACTTGCTGTATACACAGCGTTTGAATTGCAGCTAACACTACATCCCTTTCCGATGTGGAAGGTGGTAGGGCAGAATTGAAAAATCGGCGCGGGGGCACCTAGTCGAATTCCAGTTTGTACCCCTGGGAAACTATTTCCAACACCCAGGGATTCAGGTCTGATCTGACCCAGGCCTGACTGAAAAGTCGAAGACGTGCCCCCACCGGTACTGACTCCCTCAGGGGAGCCCCAGCGTCATGCTGTGGTTTTGGAGCAGCCGGGGAGGACTTTTGTTCCTGGGCACCGGCCGAAGCAGGTGCTCTTTTGCCTCTGCCCTTACCTCTGACGAGGAAAGAGGATCCCCGACCTCTTTTGGACTTGTGCGACCGAAAGGACTGCATCTGATAGGGTGTTACTTTCTTTTGCTGTTGGGGAATATATGGTAAAAAATGTGATTTACCTGCTGTAGCTGTGGAAACCAGGTCCGTCAGCCCATCCCCAAACAATACATCACCCTTATAGGGTAGTACTTCCATATGTTTTTTGGAATCCGCATCACCCGTCCATTGGCGAGTCCATAAGGATCTTCTCGCTGAGATAGACATGGCTTTGGCCCTAGAAGCCAGCAATTCAATGTCCCTTTGAGCGTCCCTCATAAATAAGACTGCGTCTTTTATATGGGCTAGAGTTAAGAATATAGTATCCTTATCCATATTATCAAATTGATCGGTCAGCTCATCTGTCCAAGCTGCAATTGCGATACACACCCATGCCGACGCAATTGTTGGTCTTAGCACAGCCCCCGTATGAGAATAAATACACTTTAAGGTAGTTTCTTGCCTGCGATCTGCAGGGTCCTTAAGGGCCGCTGTGTCAGGAGACGGTAGCGCCACTTTCTTGGACAAGCGCGTCAGGGCCTTGTCCACAGTGGGGGATGATTCCCAAATCTCCCTGTCCTGCTTAGGGAAGGGGTATGCCATATAAATTCTTTTGGGGATCTGCGGTCTCTTTTCCGGAGTCTCCCAAGCTTTTCCAAAGAAATCATTTAATTCATGAGATGTGGGAAAATTAATAATCTGTTTCTTTTCCTTAAACATGTGTACCCTTGTGTCGGGGACCAAGGGTTCATCCTCAATATGTAACACATCCCTTATTGCCACAATCATACACTGAATGGTTTTATTCACCCTCGGGTGCAATTTTACTTCGTCGTAGTCGACACTGGAGTCAGAATCCGTGTCGGTAGTAGTGTCTTGTGTTAAGGGACGCTTTTGAGACCCCGACGGGCCCTGTGAGTCGGTCCAATCCGAGGATTGACCCCCTGATGTCCCCCCTAATTCAGCCTTATCAAGCCTTTTATGTAAAGATGCCACACTTGCATTCAACATATGCCACATGTCCATCCAATCCGGAGTCGGCACAACCGACGGGGACACACCACTCATTTGCTCCACCGCCTCCTTGGAGAAGCCTTTCCGCCTCAGACATGTCGACACACACGTACCGACACCCCACACACCCAGGGATTAACCTATAAGGGGACAAAACCCCAACCAGGCCCTTAGGAGAGACAGAGAGAGAGTATGCCAGCACACACCAGCGCTTAAAAACACTGGAATATATATACCAGATAGCGCTTTTTATATATATATAGCCTTAATTCCCACTCACTGCGTCTCCTCATGCAGTTTCTGTGGAGAAAATTGCGCTGGTTAGTGCTGAGGATCAAGCCCCGCCCACCCGACGGCGGGCTTCGGTCCCAGTAAACTTATATAAAAAATGGCGGGGGATTTGTGGATTTACTGTGCCACAGCCTAATCCTGCTTATATTGCCACAAAATGAGGAATATTGCTGCCCAGGGCGCCCCCCCTGCGCCCTGCACCCTTCACTGCCTGCTTGTGTGTGTGTACTGGGAGCAATGGCGCGCAGCTTACCGCTGCGCGCTTACCTCATGAAGATCTGATGTCTTCTGCCGCCTGATGTCTTCTTGCCTTCTCATACTCACCTGGCTTCTATCTTCGGCATCTGTGAGGAGGACGGCGGCGCGGCTCCGGGACGAACCCCAGGTGAGACCTGTGTTCCGACTCCCTCTGGAGCTAATGGTGTCCAGTATCCTTAGAAACAGTGCCCAACTTGACAAGCCAGCTCTGCTTCTCTCTCCTCGGTCCCACGATGCAGGGAGCCTGTTGCCAACAGGACTCCCTGAAAATAAAAAACCTAACAAAATTCTTTAAAACAGAAAACTCTGGAGAGCTCTCTGCATTGTACCCTTTCTCCTCTGGGCACAAGATCTAACTGAGGTCTGGAGGAGGGGCATAGAGGGAGGAGCCAGTGCACACCCATAGTCAAAGTTCTTTTTAGGTGCCCTATCTCCTGCGGAGCCCGTCTATACCCCATGGTCCTTACGGAGTCCCCAGCATCCTCTAGGACGTAAGAGAAAAACCATTTAGAGGGATATCTAATTACCCGCGGTACATTACCGCGGGTAATGATATCACCCAGGGCTATCCTATTAGCCCCGTTAAGCCGCTCCCCCATCATTTGACTGCTGCCGGGGGCAGGGGAAGCACTGCCCCGGCTTCCCTGCCGGGGGTCCCAGCACTGAGTGCCGGCTTCCGGGCCGCGGGTCCTCCTGGCAGTCGCAGCCTGCTGCTGCAGGGACAGGCATGGGAAACTGCAGGTCACCACGGTTATTGGGGATTTTGTTTCACCTGCCTCGGGAGGCGAAACCAAATCCCCGGAAACAGCCCCGGTTTCAGGTGAAAACCGGGCTGTTTCTCACGAAAACATACAGGTTTCACTGAACCTGTGTGTTGTCGGAAATAAAGCTGTTTTTTACAGGCCATCCTAATTGGATAGCCTGTAAAAAAAAAAAAAACATTGGTGAAATATCGAAAAAAGTGCGAAAAGCAGACTTTTCCACACCTGATGTTTTATCACCTGTAATAGGATACTGCCCTTAGCAAGGGCAGTAAAGAATACATCCTGCCTAGAACTATTAGAGACATTAGAAAATTGGAGGCAGAAGGGTGAAATAAAATACACCCTCCTTCAAATCTTAAGATTCTGCACAAGGTTCCCGCACGCGCAGTACAGGCCTTGTGATCTCACCTTCACTTTCCCTCTACCTAATTTTCAGGCAGCGGCGTTGAGGGTTTGGGGAGGCCTGCATTCCCAGAACCGTGGGTGTGTTAACCCCGTTTTCGGGGCGGAAAGAGTCATAAGTCTTGGCCTCACAATCCCTCCCTTCCGTAGGCCAGCTTTAGCAGCGGGCGCTTACTCAGCAGGCCATCTGCGTGGATCACCATGAAAGCTTGCGATGTTGGAATCACAGAAACATGCAGGAGGCGTCTATTCTACTGAGACGTCTCCTGTATGTCTTTCTGCCAATCTAAGAATCTATCTCTTCATCAAACATCACATTCATATAATACTTGTAGTAGGTTAAAATAAATATACCTTACATTGTGAGATGTCATATCAGCAGATACAGTTCTCTACAAGGCAGTGACTCTACCAAAGCTAAGTGACATCACAAAGCCTGTTTATGATGTGAACAAGTCACATGACCAGCATACTGCATACATTTTACCATTGATATCTGTCTATTTATAATCTTTCTATCCAGGGCCAGATTATGTGGAGATGTATTAAGCCTTGAAGAGTGGAGAGAGATAAAGTACCACTCAATTAGCTCTTAACTGCAATGTTACATACTGTGGCCCAGATCCAGAGCCGTAACTAGACTTTTTGGTGACCTGTGCCAGAGAGAAAATTGGCACCCCCCCTTTTATTTTTTTAACAGGGACATAAGGCGCATACCTCGTGGGGAAGGGGCTTCCCACACACACATATTGAACACACATTTATAGACCACTACAAGATAATGGATTTGGACACAAATCCACTTTATACTTGAAAGCTCGTTGTTACTTAGTTACAATACCCTTTATTAAATAACACATTTCAATATACTGCCATATCCAGGATTCAAACCCATAACCTGTTGAATTCTAATCAAACACCCTACTCATTGAGCTATTTGATCCTGCATAAAAACTATGAACACTATACGAAGCTACTGGTACTATGTAAAAAAATAATCAGCATTGCAATTGAGCAGATCTGTGTAGTGTGCAGCCACATACTACATAGATCTGCTCAGTCGCAATGCTGATCATATTTTTACAAAGTACAAGGTAAGCTTTTAAATAGTTAGAATTCTCTAGCTTAGAATTATCTACCTAACTATGCAAGGGCAGATACTGTAGCTCATTGAGTAGAGTGTCTGACTGCAATACCACAAGCAATGAGTTTGAGTCCCAGGTATGTCAGCATCTTGAAATGTAATAAAGGACTGTGTGACTGAATAACAAAGAAATATCAAGTTGAGTTCATGAATGTTGTATAGGTATTAGCGATAGAAGTGGTTAGGGTAGGAGACAGGGGTGGTCAGAGGATGCTGGGCTTCAAGAAAGGGGGAAAGCTGCAAGTGAAAGTAATTAAAACAGATAATTGACAAGTGCAGCCAACAGCGCCCCCTACCCTGCAGTGCTATGTGCTGTGCACCCTCCGGAAACACCTAGTTACAGCCCTGCTCAGATTTATCAAGCCTTGGAGTGATCAATTGCACGGTGATAAAGTACCAACCAATCATCTCCTAAGTGCCATGTCACATGCAGTGTTTGAAAAATGACAGTTAGGAGCTGATTGGTTGGTACTTTATCACCGTGCTATTCTTCAAGGGTTGCTAAATTTGGGCCTATGTTTGAAAAATGACAGGAGCTGGCTGGTTGTTCATCTCTCTCCACTTTATCACTCTCTAAGTTTAGTACAGTAGATGGCCTATTGTGCACTGTGCTGGGGGATTTTTTGCTGTTGTTTCTCTGACGTCCTAGTGGATGCTGGGTACTCCGTAAGGACCATGGGGAATAGACGGGCTCCGCAGGAGACTGGGCACTCTTAAAAGAAAGATTAGGTACTACATCTGGTGTGCACTGGCTCCTCCCTCTATGCCCCTCCTCCAGACCTCAGTTAGAATCTGTGCCCGGCCAGAGCTGGATGCACCTAGTGGGCTCTCCTGAGCTTACTAGAAAAGAAAGTATTTGTTAGGTTTTTTATTTTCAGTGAGATCTGCTTCTAAGGCTACTGGACACCATTAGCTCCAGAGGGATCGAACACAGGGCCCGACCTCAATCGTCCGTTCCCGGAGCCGCGCAGCCGTCCCCCTTGCAGAGCTAGAAGACGGAAGAACCAGGAGAACATCGGCGGCTGAAGACTCCGGTCTTCAATAAGGTAGCGCACAGCACTGCAGCTGTGCGCCATTGCTCCCACAGCACACCACACGCTCCGGTCACTGGTGGGTGCAGGGCGCTGGGGGGGTGGCGCCCTGGGCTGCAATATGTATACCTTTTTGGCAAAATGCACATAATACAGTTATAAACTGTATATGTGCCTAATCCCCCGCCATAAATATTATTAAAAAAGCGGGAGAAGCCCGCCGCTGAAGGGGCGGGGCTATCTTCCTCAGCACAGCCAGCGCCATTTTCTCTTCACAGCTCCGCTGGGAGGACGCTCCCCAGGCTCTCCCCTGCAGTATACACTACGAGAAGGGTAAAAAAGAGAGGGGGAGCACATAAATTTAGGCGCAAAAGGAGATATAAGCAGCTATTGGGGGAAAATTCACTTTCTGTTAGTGTAAATCCCTCTGTTATATAGCGCTCTGGTGTGTGCTGGCATACTCCCTCTCTGTCTCCCCAAAGGACTTTGTGGGGTCCTGTCCTCAGTCAGAGCATTCCCTGTGTGTGTGTGCGGTGTGTCGGTACGGCTGTGTCGACATGTTTGAGGAGGACGCTTACGTGGAGGCGGAGCAGGTGCCGATAAGTGTGATGTCGCCCCCTGCGGGGCCGACACCAGAGTGGATGGATATGTGCAAGGTATTAACCGACAGTGTCAACTCCTTGCATAAAAGGTTCGATGACGCAGCTTTGGGACAGCCGGCATCTCAGCCCGCGCCTGCCCAGGCATCTCAGAGGCCATCAGGGGCTCAAAAACGCCCGCTACCTCAGATGGCAGACACAGATGTCGACACGGAGTCTGACTCCAGTGTAGACGAGGATGAGACAAATGTACAGTCCACAAGGGCCATCCGATGCATGATTACGGCAATGAAAAATGTGTTGCACATTTCTGACATTAACCCGGTTACCACTAAAAAGGGTATTATGTTTGGGGAGAAAAAGCAGCCAGTGACTTTTCCCCCATCTGATGAGTTAAATGAATTGTGTGAAGAAGCGTGGTGTTCCCCAGATAAAAAATTAGTGATTTCTAAGAGGTTACTGATGGCGTACCCTTTCCCGCCAACGGACAGGCTACGTTGGGAAACATCCCCCAGGGTGGACAAGGCGCTCACACGCTTATCAAAAAAGGTGGCACTGCCGTCTCAGGATACGG
The DNA here is from genome assembly GCF_028390025.1 of Pseudophryne corroboree. NCBI lineage: Eukaryota > Metazoa > Chordata > Amphibia > Anura > Myobatrachidae > Pseudophryne > Pseudophryne corroboree. The sequence goes on along the minus strand of NC_086448.1, from coordinate 247,824,732 downwards.
CCGCCTTAAAGGAGCCTGCAGATAGAAAGCAGGAGGCTATCCTGAAGTCTGTATATACACACTCAGGTACTATACTGAGACCTGCAATTGCTTCGGCATGGATGTGTAGTGCTGCAGCTGCTTGGTCTGATTCCCTGTCAGATAACATTGATTCCCTTGACAGGGATACTATTTTGCTAACCATAGAGCATATTAAAGACGTCGTCTTATATATGAGGGATGCACAGAGGGACATTTGCCGGCTGGCATCTAGAATTAATGTAATGTCCATTTCTGCCAGGAGAGTATTATGGACTTGGCAGTGGACAGGTGATGCTGATTCTAAAAGGCACATGGAGGTTTTGCCTTATAAGGGTGAGGAATTGTTTGGGGACGGTCTCTCGGACCTCGTATCCACAGCAACAGCTGGGAAGTCCACTTTTTTACCTCAGGTTCCCTCACAGCCTAAGAAAGCACCGTATTATCAAGTACAGTCCTTTCGGCCTCAGAAAGGCAAGCGGGTCAGAGGCGCGTCCTTTCTGCCCAGAGGCAGGGGTAGAGGGAAAAAGCTGCACCAGAAAGCCAGTTCCCAGGAACAAAAATCCTCCCCTGCTTCCACTAAGTCCACCACATGACGCTGGGGCTCCACAGGTGGAGCCAGGTGCGGTGGGGGCGCGTCTCCGGAACTTCAGCGACCAGTGGGTTCGCTCACAGGTGGATCTCTGGGTTCTACAAGTGGTATCTCAGGGATACAAGCTGGAGTTTGAGGCGTCTCCCCCTCGCCGTTACCTCAAATCAGCCTTGCCAGCTGCTCCCAAGGAAAGGGAGGTAGTACTGGCGGCAATTCACAAGCTGTACCTTCAGCAGGTGATAATCAACGTTCCCCTCCTTCAACAGGGACGGGGTTACTATTCCACAATGTTTGTGGTACCGAAACCAGACGGTTCGGTGAGACCCATTCTAAATTTGAAATCCTTGAACACTTATATAAGGAAGTTCAAGTTCAAAATGGGATCGCTCAGGGCGGTTATTGCAAGCCTGGAAGAGGGGGATTTTATGGTGTCACTGGACATCAAGGATGCTTACCTACATGTCCCCATTTACCCTCCTCACCAGGAGTACCTCAGGTTTGTGGTACAGGACTGTCATTACCAATTCCAGACGTTGCCGTTTGGTCTGTCCACGGCACCGAGGGTATTTACCAAGGTAATGGCCGAAATTATGATACTCCTTCGAAAGAAGGGAGTTATAATTATCCCATACTTGGACAATCTCCTTATAAAGGCGAGGTCCAAGGAGCAGTTGTTAGTCGGAGTAGCACTATCTTGGGAAGTGCTACAACAGCACGGCTGGATTCTGAATATCCCAAAGTCGCAGCTGATTCCTGCGACGCGTCTGCTCTTCCTGGGCATGATTCTGGACACAGAACAGAAGAAGGTGTTTCTCCCGGAGGAGAAGGCCCAGGAATTGTCATCTCTGGTCAGGGACCTCCTGAAACCAAAACAGGTGTCGGTGCATCACTGCACGCGAGTCCTGGGAAAGATGGTAGCTTCTTACGAAGCAATTCCCTTCGGCAGGTTCCATGCAAGGATCTTTCAGTGGGATCTGTTAGACAAGTGGTCCGGATCACATCTTCAGATGCATCGGTTGATCACCCTGTCCCAGAGGGCCAGGGTGTCTCTGCTGTGGTGGCTGCAGGGTGCTCATCTTCTCGAAGGCCGCAGATTCAGCATTCAGGACTGGGTCCTGGTGACCACGGATGCAAGCCTTCGAGGTTGGGGGGCAGTCACTCAGGGAAGAAACTTCCAAGTATTGCGCCAGGTCAAGGGACCCTCAGGCGATAGCTGTGGACGCTCTAGTGACACCGTGGGTGTACCAGTCGGTTTATGTGTTCCCTCCTCTTCCTCTCATACCAAAGGTACTGAGGATAATAAGAAAGAGAGGAGTAAGAACTATACTCATTGTTCCGGATTGGCCAAGAAGAACTTGGTACCCGGAACTACAAGAAATGATCTCAGAGGACCCTTGGCCTCTGCCGCTCCGACAGGACCTGCTACAGCAGGGGCCCTGTCTGTTCCAAGACTTACCGCGGCTGCGTTTGACGGCATGGCGGTTGAACGCCGGATCCTAATGGAAAAGGGCATTCCGGATGAAGTCATTCCTACGCTGATTAAAGCTAGAAAAGATGTGACAGCAAAACATTATCACCGCATATGGCGAAAATATGTTGCTTGGTGTGAGGCCAGGAAGGCCCCAACAGAAGAATTTCAGCTGGGTCGATTTCTGCACTTCCTACAGTCAGGAGTGACTATGGGCCTAAAATTGGGATCCATTAAAGTCCAGATTTCGGCCCTGTCTATTTTCTTTCAAAAACAACTGGCGTCACTGCCTGAAGTTCAGACGTTTGTTAAGGGAGTGCTGCGTATTCAGCCCCCTTTTGTGCCTCCAGTGGCACCTTGGGATCTCAACGTTGTGTTGGATTTCCTAAAATCACATTGGTTTGAGCCACTTCAGACCATGGAGTTGAAGTATCTCACGTGGAAGGTAGTCATGCTGTTGGCCTTGGCCTCAGCTAGGCGTGTGTCAGAATTGGCGGCTTTGTCCTGTAAAAGCCCATATCTGATTTTCCATATGGACAGGGCAGAATTGAGGACTCGTCCCCAATTTCTCCCTAAGGTGATATCAGCGTTTCATTTGAACCAACCTATTGTGGTGCCTGCGGCTACTCGGGACTTGGAGGATTCCAAGTTGCTGGACGTAGTCCGGGCCCTGAAAATCTATGTTTCCAGGACAGCTAGAGTCAGGAAAACTGACTCGCTGTTTATCCTGCATGCACCCAACAAGCTGGGTGCTCCTGCTTCAAAGCAGACTATTGCTCGCTGGATCTGTAGCACGATTCAACTTGCACATTCTGCGGCTGGACTGCCGCATCCTAAATCTGTAAAAGCCCATTCCACAAGGAAGGTGGGCTCTTCTTGGGCGGCTGCCCGAGGGATCTCGGCTTTACAACTTTGCCGAGCTGCTACTTGGTCGGGATCAAACACTTTTGCAAAATTCTACAAGTTTGATACCCTGGCTGAGGAGGACCTTGAGTTTGCTCATTCGGTGCTGCAGAGTCATCCGCACTCTCCCGCCCGTTTGGGAGCTTTGGTATAATCCCCATGGTCCTTACGGAGTACCCAGCATCCACTAGGACGTCAGAGAAAATAAGAATTTACTCACCGGTAATTCTATTTCTCGTAGTCCGTAGTGGATGCTGGGAGCACGTCCCAAGTGCGGACTTTCTGCAATACATGTATATAGTTATTGCTTAACTATAGGGTTTTGTTATGAGCCATCTGTTAAATGAGGCTCAGTTGTTGTTCATACTGTTAACTGGGTATAGTTATCACAAGTTGTACGGTGTGATTGGTGTGGCTGGTATGAGTCTTACCCTGGATTCCAAATCCTTTCCTAGTAATGTCAGCTCTTCCGGGCACAGTTTCCCTAACTGAGGTCTGGAGGAGGGGCATAGAGGGAGGAGCCAGTGCACACCAGATGTAGTACCTAATCTTTCTTTTAAGAGTGCCCAGTCTCCTGCGGAGCCCGTCTATTCCCCATGGTCCTTACGGAGTACCCAGCATCCACTACGGACTACGAGAAATAGAATTACCGGTGAGTAAATTCTTATTTTTTCCAAGAAATAAACCAGCATGAATAAGTCATTTGTGGAAAAGAAAACTTCACTATTGCTCTATGTTGATAAATACGGTCATTTGAGCCGTGTGCTGCTAATCAGGTACAACATTACTTTAGAAAGTGCTGTTACCACTACATAAAAGTAGATCCTTTGCTGTTAGGTTACAGTTAATCAGTGACGTGCGGTGGGGTGAGGCAGAGCCTTTCCTGTCATACTAATGTTTGTGCCAGAGTTTTTACTGTATAAAGTACATATAAAATACAAAGAATATGTTTGAAATATCTTCTTTGCATTATTCTAATTATGTTTATAGCCAAAACTATGGAGTAAAAAGTCTATGGCAGGTGAGGCAGTGCCTCATGTAAGCTTTGGATCATAAATTGTGTGTAAATCTAGCTCTGGTGCTAGCCAGTGCCTCCTGAGCTATTTAGCTCACCGCACGTCCCTGCAGTTAATAACATGGCAAGGTGAAAAGGCATCTGAAACTATTTCAGAGATGATACAGAAGTGGAGTTGTATGGATTAAGGGCCTGATTTAGATATGGGCTTGGTTCATAGAGCAGCTGTGTTTTTGGATGCACCAGTACCAGTATTGTAGAGGAAAATGTAACATAATTTGTCTCATAATTGTAGCTTGGTCCAAATGCAACAGGACAATTGTCACACTGGGAAATCTACAATAGAATAGCTAAAATAAAACACTATAATGACACCGTTTTCAACCATCCTGACTCATAGACATTAAAGGGGATAGAGTTTTATCTAAAAGTGGTCATTTTTGGGTGGGCACAGCTAAGTTTAAGAGGATAGAGAATAGGAGTCAGGTATGTGGGCGGATCAGGGGTGGGGCTTATTTTGTCCCATTTCACATCTAAATGTTGGCATGTGTGCTCTTCATGCATCATTGAATGCAGTCAGAAATCAATGAACTGAAGCAAAGTTGTATAGCTGTAAATTCCTCAAATATATAGTAAGAGATTGAGAGGTCTATTTACTAAGCCTTGGAGAGAGATAAAGAAGAGAGAGATACCAACAAATTAACTCCTGACTGCCTATAGTATAGACCCCATAATTGGTTCTACAAGCCACTGTATCATGGGTGTGCTTATTTTACTTACAAATGGCAAATTTTTTTGCTGAAAAAAAAAAAGAATAATTACAGTCATATCTGTAATGTGTTTTTCTTCACGAGATTAGATTTATCACATTTTAGAACCAGCTAAACACTATTCTATTTTGATATTTAAATACACATTTGAAGTGTACTTTCTTTCTTTTTTTTAACATGACAGTATATATATATATATATATATATATATATATATAATTATGATGTCTACTGGATCCTGAAATGATTTTATATTTTATATCATATTCAACTAAACAATAGGAGGTAGAAGTATTAGTAAGTCAAGAAAATATACTGTTTTGGTATTGGGGGAGGGGTAGAACAATTGAGTAAAAAAAATTGAGTAAAAACAAAAAGTATCAGAGGAGAAAAAGAAATTATTATTGTGTAGTTTGTACTACTGGTTTTAATGATTGTTTTTGCTAAAAATAAGACGCATTGGTTTTGCATAGAAAAAAAGGGGGAAGTATACTCTGCGCTTGAAACAATGTATCTAAAATAAGTGTGCAGTCTGACACAGAAGATTGACTCAGTACAACTGAAGTATAGTAAAAAACACTTTATATAGTATCTATTATAGCAGAATATGCAACATTTGAAAAAAATCAATGATTAAAAAATTAGTAACAATTACACATTTTCTCGTATGTACTATCTAGTTATGAATTAGAATAACATGCAGCATGCAATAAAACTGTTAAAATAACTGTTTCAAATGGTGATAATGAAGAATCAAAAACACTGGCGTCCCAGTGTGTAAATTTAGATTTATAATTCCCGCAGAGTTGGTTTACAGTCTCACAGTCTCAGTGGTAAATATAAAACTTTAGAGGAAAGATGTAATCTGTAATTGGTGCTCCCGTGCTGGTTCCTGTGTTAGAATGCAAACAGGGTCCTTTTAGATAGATATAATGCACGTGGAGTGAAAATATATCATTTGTTTCCTGTTATTATAACAGCCGGTAATTGCCGTGTTTCCCAGAAACGTGTTTGCTGGTTGGGATATAAATAGCACTGTTCGTATAGATATGGCCGCCGTGAATGTAACTTCTGGAAGCAGGTGTTAGGCCCCACAGCGGGGGTCACACAGAACTCACCCGACCAGTGTTTGTGAAGTCGTGCGGCCGTGCTGGGTCCGTGCGGCAGGAGGCTGTAACCGAAGCTGACGCGGTTGTTATGAGCTGCGGACTGTATTCATACGGCGGGTATCACCAAGAAAGAGTTGTAACAGAGAGTGGGCGTCAACGCGTTTCGTCTCCTAGCAATGGAGACTTCCTCAAGACGGATACTTCCCCTCTCCCTAATCGCGAATATATACCTGTCTAATGACTCCCATATCAATCAGTTGTGGTTTATTGGTAATTAATTACATTCTAAATCCTTAACTCAAAAATAAACATACTAGAGATAAATAAATAAAATAATTTGTATATACAGCAATTTTCTAAAACACTAATTTTATGTACTGAGTCAAACTTTTATGGTATAAAAAGATGTAGACATAATAATTTAATTAGGATCAATTTAGACTTAATATCAAAGTCTATCTGAGTTTCTGTTTCACTTAGTGTCTCAATGTTTTGGATCTTTTAGTAACAAACCCGCACATTGTATTTGACTGTTTGTTATGTATTAATCTTAAACCTGATAAGTATTATATATACAATTATAACAGCCACTTGTTCTGTTTTAGCGGACCAAGCAAAAGCTTATATAGTAAATAATTAATATAATAAAAGGAATCTGATGGTGTTCAACATAAGTTTTTTCGGTACAGAGAAAAGCAATTATAATTAAAGGTAAAATGACTTTATGGTTCTCTCTGAATTATTCACAGAACAACATGCAAAAGATGGATATGTCACTAAGACTGAATATGGCAATATAAATAGAAAATAAAAATAAATGAAGAAACATAAAAAATAGATGTGAATAAAAAATAGATGTGAATAAAAAATTAGTTTAGGATTCTCTTTCTGACATTCTGAACTATCTATGCTGAAATTCTAAAGCGGGACAAACTAATCTAATAAATTTAATAAATTTATCGTATAAATACAACTAATTTAATCTGTTTATTTGAAATGGGCATGGATACATCTCTAAGCTATTGGAACTAGCAATTGACCTATAGATTTAGTCTAAACAGGAATAATCTAGGGCTTCATTAAGACCATTTGGATAGAGAGAATCCAATTTAAAAATCCATGATGATTCCCCCAGACAGAGTTTTCGAAATCTATCACCTCCCCTTTTTGTACTGGCAAATTGTTCTAGCCCGACAATAGAGAGGGATGATGGGTCACCGTTATGTGCTCTTGAAAAATGGCGGGACACGCTATGAGTTTGAAGTTTTTTGATAATATTGAGCCTGTGTTCTCTGAATCTCGATTTCATTGATCTGGTAGTTCTTCCCACATACTGGAGAGAGCATGAGCATTGTAGTAAATATACGCAATATTCTGAGTCACAATTAATAAATTGTTTAATCTGAAAAGTGGTACCATTAGTTTGAGAGGTTACACAAGATACTTTATTCCTCATGTATTTACATGTTAAACACACTTTTTAATTACATCGGAAGTTACCTATTGGTTTCTTTGGTAGCCAATTAGAGTTTGTGTCCGTAGCTATCGGTTTAAGATAACTAGGAGCCAACATTTCTTTTAGATTAGTATTCCTTTTAAATATGATTAATGGTTTATCCGATAAGTTTTTGTTCAGGATTGGATCTTGTTTAACTATCTCAAAGTTGTTTTGTATTATCTTTTTTATAATATTCAATTTATTGTTGAATTTAGAAATAAATTTGACAGAGTCTCCGGTTACCGGTTTGTGATTTTTCTCTTTTTTCTTTGCATTGGTTTTGCATGCCAGATTCTGTATGCTTACAGACTAGAATAACAAAGCCTTGGGGGGATATTTTCTAAAGGTCGATTCTGGACGATATTAGTCGATTTCGGAACGATCTTAATCATTGATGGGCTTCCAGAGTTAAAACACACATTTACCAGCAGATGATTTTTTTTATACCAATTTTTAAATGTTAGCAAATGTGTGTTTTAACCCTGGAAGCCCAACATCAATTAAGAATGGAATTCTAACAACATTGACCTTTCATGACTATACCCCTTGGTGCACCAGTTAACTCCCAGAAATAGTCACCAAGAGGTGGGACTGTTTATCCTCACTTTAAGTATTGTCTAAAAAAATGTCTAAATAAGTTTTTGATCAATAGCATGTATCCACTAACTGTGTTTGTTTTTCTGCACATTTATCATGATTGAACATACCACTTCATATCACTTGATTTTAGAGCTCTTTCATTTTGTACTGAATACATAGTAATGCTGATGTATCTGAATGTTTTTTGTTGAAATCTTATAAATTGTTCCTTTGCTGTCAGATTAGGATGAGCATTGAGAGAGGGTACTAAGGATGTCATATTAGGTGTGCCAATGTTATAAACAGAACAAAAATATAAACAATATAAAGGGCAGAATCTAATTTACTTATTTAAAAAAGTAAGGAAGGGGATCACCGCTGGTTATAAGGGCAGTTGTTTTGCTGTTTGTAGTGTCTTCCATATATACTATTCTTGTCCCTTGCTTCTGAATAAATATAATTCACTATAATTCACAGGCTACCCAGCTGTCACTGGAGGTTATTTAATAAGTGTTAAACATCTGATGCACACTGTATAAACAAGTTTGGTCATGCACCTCAATTTGTGCAGGGGGACGTAGTCAAAATTCAGGCAGTCTGGATACCGACAGCGGGATCCTGAGGGCCAGAATCCCGACACATCCCGGAGGTAAGTACAGGGGGAGGGTTGAAGTTACTGTAGTAGGTTGCAGAGGTAGGAGAGTTTAGGGTTAAGCTGCAGCAGGGACAGGACAGTTAGAGTTAGGCTGTGAGTGGGCTGGGTTAGGGAGAAAATACTTACGAGGATGTGTTGGGATTCTCCCAACTGCCGGGATTTCGTACCCAACCCTAGTGAAGCGCAAATGGATTTCCATCAAGGTGGAGATAGATAACATTTGAATATGAGCAGAAGTTTGCACAGGTCCAGGGAAGGATATGGATGTAGTGAGATTGTTCCTTCCTAAGCATAGAGTAGGTGCATCTATAGTGCAGAGCCGCGCAAAAAATAAAATTTTGCTTTGCAGACCAAAAGCACTGAAACAAAAGAGGGGAGGAGGGGGTACACTGAAATGAATGTTCCTTGTTATACTGAGGGGTACAGGACTATTACTAGTCAGTTCAGACCTGGCAGTCTTTGGAAACCACGTTGCTCCTTATAACACTTCAGTAGAGAACCGTATTTACCATGCGCACTTCAAGCAATTTAATACAAAATCTCATGAGTTATTTTGAACTTAATGGAAGCTAAGTTAAGCAATATTTTCAAGAGAAAAAAATAGTTAATTTAAGGGAAAGGACAATCATACTATAAGAGCTAGGAGAATGGGCTGCTTATGATACCAGCAGGTATAGGTGTCTACTGAGAGTGGAGAGCCAGCCTGCCCATTGATGGGCGATCTACAGACCATTTAGGCATAAAGGTAAAATGATATCCCAGTTGTCAGGATCCCGGGGGTCAGGAGGCCGACGCCGGGATCTCGAAACAGCCAGAATACCGGTGGCGAGCTCAGGATTCCGACACCTATCAGGTAAGTATGCTATCCCTATCCCCGCCCTTATTCCCCCCCCCCCCCTTCCCGCAGCTTAACTCTCCCCGGTGGTGCCAAACCCTAACACGCCCTCCCCACAGCTTAACCCTAACCCTGACTCCCCCCCTCCCCGCAGACTAAACCTAACCTCCCCCCTCCCATGGCTTACCTCCATAGAGTCCCTGCAGATGTTCATTTGGGATGCCGGCGCACCGGATGCCAACGCAGGCACTGCGATGCATGTCAGGATCCCGGCATCGGTATTCTGTTCAGTGTCGGGATTACGCCATCAGTATTCCAACTGCCGGGATCCCGAACGCTGGGCTCATTACCGGATCCCATAGAAACATACTGTATAAATAGTATTGTACAATAATATAATCCTATTGTATTTTAAATAATCACCATTAATAAATTGGAATATGACATAGCTATAAATACTGAAAACTTGTGCAAGCACTCATAACATAAGTGGCACTGTCCAGAGAGTCAGCAGCAGGGCTGCCAGCAGAAATTGTGGGGCCTGGAACCGACATATATATATATATATATATATATATATACACATACAGTATATAATAAAAAATATATATTGAAAAAATTACATTCCTATGCTCATGTTATGCCTCTTGCATCATATGAAGTCCCCACAGTAATGCTCCTGACACCATATTATGCCCACACTGTTATGGCCCTGTCACCATATGTCCCACACAGTAATTCTCATGTCACCATATTTTGCCGCACACAGTAATTCCCATGTCACCATATTACGCCCCACACAGTATTGCCTCTGACACCATATTATGCCCCCACATTAATGCCCTTGTCATCATATTATGCCCCACACAGTAATTATAATAGTACCTGCTCATTGTCAGGGGTTCTGCTTGTTGTCAGGGGATATCCCCCCTCCTTCAAATTAAAACTACAGAAAACATCCCTCCCAAAATGGCCACAGCCTCAGAGGAGACAGTTATTAAAGATACTAGAGGTGCCTCCTCTAGTATCTTTAATAATTGTCTCCTCTTATGCGGCAGCCATTTTGGAAGGGACATTTTCAATACAGAGCTGTGGACGGGGCGGGCGAACAGACGGGGATAGCCGCTGTGAGCGGATGGCGGCATGAACAGCCCAGCCCCTCCCTTCTCTATCAGAGAGGCTGGGCCAGAGACAGCTGTGAACCAGCACCCCCCTGATGGCGGCCCTGGTCAGTAGTAAAACAATTTGAACCCTGAGAAGGACAAAAACTTCCAGCAACAAAAATGTAATAAATGGAACTAGAACTGGATCTAAGGGGTATATTTACTAAGCTCCAGATTTTGACCGATTTTGAGTTTTTTCTTCAAAGTGTCATCTCGGGAATTTACTAAACTAAAATCTCGGCAGTGATGAGGGCATTCGTATTTTTTTTTTAAGGCAAAGAAAAAAAATATGAATGAATACACCATCGGTCAAACACGCCTGTTATTTTATACAACTCGGTAATTTACTAAAAATTCGTATTCACAATCACTGCCGGCAATAGCCAAACACTGCCGTTAAAAAGTACAAATCGTAAAAAAAAGCAGTTTTCAAATAGACCTGCTTTTTTTTTACCGTATTCTGATAGGCATGCACGGATCAGTGAGGTCCGTGCATGTTTATCAGTGGGAAGGGGTGTGAAATAGTTGAAAATCAGAAAAAAAAATTGCGTGGGGTCCCCCCTCCTAAGCATCACCAGCCTCGGGCTCTTTGAGCCGGTCCTGGTTGTAAAAATACGGGGGGAAAATTGACTGGGGTTCCCCCATATTTAAACAACCAGCACCGGGCTCTGCGCCTGGTCGTGGTGCAAAAAAATACGGGGGACAAAAAACGTAGGGGTCCCCCGTATTTTTAACACCAGCACCGGGCTCCCCTAGTTAGAGAGATAATGCCACAGCCGGGGGACACTTTTATATTGGTCCCTGCGGCCCTGGCATTAAATCACCAACTAGTCACCCCTGGCCGGGGTACCATGGAGGAGTGGAGACCCCTTAATACAAGGGTCCCCCTCGTCCAGCCACCCAAGGACCAGGGGTGAAGCCCGAGGCTGTCCCCCCATCCGTAGGCGGCGGATGGGAGGCTGATAGCCTTTTGTGTAAAAAAAGAATAGTTTTTTGTAGCAGAACTACAAGTCCCAGCAAGCCTCCCCCGCAAGCTGGTACTTGAAGAACCACAAATACCAGCATGCGGGGGGAAAATGGGCCAGCTGGTACCTGTAGTCCTACTACAAAAAAATACCCAAATAAAAACAATACACAGACAACGTGAAAGTAAAAGTTTAATGAACATACATGCACACTTACATACATACATACTTACCTATGTTGACACGAAGCACTCGGTCCTCTTGTCCAGTAGAATCCAGGGGTACCTGTAAATAAAATTATACTTACAAAGAATCCAGTGTAGATCAGTCTTCTTCTTAAAAGTTATAATTCACGTACTTGTTTTAAAAAACAAAATACACGGTCCACATACTGAAAGGGGTCCCATGTTTACACATGGAACCCCTTTCCCCGAATGTCGGGACCCCCGTGACTCCTGTCAAAGAGGGTCCCTTCAGCCAATCAGGTAGCGCCACGTCATGGCACTCTCCTGATTGGCTGTGGGCTCCTGCTCTGTCAGTCAGGCGGCACACTGTGGATACAATGTAGCGCAGCGGCGCTACATTATATCCAATGGTGGGAACTTTGCGGTCTGCGGTAGACCGTGAGGTTAAGTGGGGCCAACCACAAGAGTGACCCCACTTAACCTCTCAGTCTACCGCAGACCACAAAGTTCCCACCATTGGATATAATGTAGCGCTGCTACGCTACATTGTATCCACAGTGCGCCGCCTGACTGACAGTGAAGGAGCGCACAGCCAATCAGGAGAGTGCCATGACGTGGCGCTCCCTGACTGGCTGAAGGGACCCTCTTTGACAGGAGTCACGGGGGGTCCCGACATTCGAGGAAAGGGGTTCCATGTGTAAACATGGGACCCCTTTCAGTGCGTGGACCGGGTATATAGTTTTTTTTTTTAACAAGTACGTGGATTATAACTTTTAATAAGAGGACTGATCTACACCGGATTCTTTGTAAGTATAATTTTATTTACAGGTACCCCTGGATTCTACTGGACAAGAGGACCGAGTGCTTCGTGTCAACATAGGTAAGTATGTATGTATGTATGTGTGCATGCATGTTCATTAAACTTTTACTTTCACGGTGTCTGTGTATTGTTTTTATTTGGGTATTTTTTGTAGTAGGACTACAGGTACAAGCTGGCCCGTTTTCCCCCCACATGTTGGTACTTGTTGTTCTCCAAGTACCAGCTTGCGGGGAGAGGCTTGCTGGGACTTGTAGTTCTGCTATAAAAAACAATATTCTTTTTTTACACAAAAGGCTATCAGCCTCCCATCCGCCGCCCACGGATTGGGGAGGGGCAGCCTCGGGCTTCACCCCTGGTCCTTGGGTGGGGAAGGGGGTGGACCCCTTGTATTAAGGGGTCCCCACTCCTCCAGGGTACCCCGGCCAGGAGTGACTAGTTGGTGATTTAATGCCAGGGCCGCAGGGACCAATATAAAAGTGTCCCCCGGCTGTGGCATTATCTCTCTAACTAACTAGTGGAGCCCGGTGCTGGTGTTAAAAATACGGGGGACCCCTACGCTTTTTGTCCCCTGTACTTTTTTGCACCAGGACCAGGCGCAGAGCCCGGTGCTGGTTGTTTAAATATGGGGGAACCCCAGTAAATTTTTCCCCCATATTTTTACAACCAGGGCCGGCTCAAAGAGCCCGAGGCTGGTTATGCTAAGGAGGGGGGGACCCCATGCAATTTTTTTTTTCTGATTTTTAACTCTTTCTTCACCCCCTAATATACACAATGAAGCCCTGCACGGATCTCACAGATCTAACCGGGATTCATCGTGTTTTGTCAGACAGTGTTTTACTAATCACTCCCGTAAAACACTGCCTGATATTACGAATGACATCGACATCGGAAAATACGAAAATGAAGAATACGACAGTATAGTAAATGAGCAGTAAAAAAACTAAAAGTTGCAAATTCACACTACCGATGTCATTCGTGTTTAATCTCCCACCAAATCCCGACAATTATGAATCTTAGTAAATTTACCCCTTAGAATCAGAGGGGCCAATGCAATTGAGTAGGGTGTACTGCGTAACATCACCACAAAGTTCTGGGGGACACATATGTAGCATATGCGTTAACTGGAACACCGCTAGTTTCCCTATGCACCTACAGTATTTGGGATGTGAGTAAAAATGATCAATATTCATGGTTGTGATGTGCCAAATCAGCACATCTCCCTTTGCATTAAACTGGATTGCCATCCTTGACTGGTAACACGTGCCTATCATGGAGTAGTAAAAATAAGACTACTTAAATTTTGAAGGACTTCAAAAATACAAAATCAAAAGGGGGAAAAAACTTCGAAAAATAAAAATATCTTAGTACTCAGGAGCACATATATCTCTTAGTACGTACTTCACAAATACAAAAATGTTTTTGTTTTTTTTATACATACAATCCACCAGGATAGTTGGTACAGTATATAGTATATATGTAGTAAAAAAAAAAAGGAAATTTATATTACAATTTTTTTTTCCCATGAACTGAAAGACCCTTTGAAGCATCAAAAGCCGGTATGAAAATGCTGGAGGGTTCAGACAAAGGGGTAAATTTACTAAGGTGGGAGAATTTTAGAACTGGTGATGTTGCCCATAGCGACCAATCAGATTATATCTATTATCTGCTAGAAGCAGCTAGATAAATGGTAAGTAGAATCTGATTGGTTGCCATGGGCAACATCACCAGTTCTAAAAATCTCCCACCTTAGTAAATTTACCCCAAAATCTAAAAAGGCAAAAGAGGAAAAACAAATATAGAAAAAGAAAAAGGCACAAATGGGGTTATTTAGCTTTAATAGCAAACCGAAAAAGCACACTAATGGGCAAAACCATGTTTCACTGCAGGTGGGACAAATGTAACATATGCACAAAGATTTGGATTTGGGTGGGTTATATTGTTTCTGTGCATGGTAAATACTTGCTGTTTTATTTTTACACTGCAATTTAGATGTCAGTTTGTAAACACCAACCCAAATCTACCTCTCTCTGCACATTACATCTGCCCCATCTGGAGTGCAACGTGATTTTACCCATTAGTGTGCTTTTTTGGTTTGCTAACAAACCTGGTTAAGTCCCTAAGTACATACTGTAGCACAGAATTTAGGGACACAACCTTACAATAAACATTGTCCAACACCAAAACAAAACGCGTCACAAATTAAATTAATAGAGGCAGAAAGAAAATACCTACGGGTAATTTCTTTTCTCCTAGTCCGTAGGGGATGGTCTTAGTACCATGGGGTATAGATGGGGTCCATTGGAGCCATGGCACTTTAAAACGTATTCAGTGTGCTGGCTCCTCCCCTCTATGCCCCTCCTGCAGACTCAGTCTACGAAAACTGTGCCCGAGGAGACGGACATACTTTGAGAGGAGGAAAATAGATAAGAAAAGTGGTGCGGTAACCAACCAACACACAATATATGGAGAGGATAGCCACGCTAACCATAACTGGAAAATAGGGACAGCAACAGCAGACCCAACCAAGAAACATATAATGAACAAAGCTTGCAGGAATAACGAAGTACCGAGGCGGGCGCCCAGTATCCCCTACGGACTAGGAGAAAAGGAATTACCGGTAGATATCAAATTCCTATTTTCTCTAATGTCCTAGGGGATACTGGGATGGTCTTAGTACCATGGGGATGTCCCAAAGTTCCCAGACCAGGTGGGAGAGTGCTGAGACCCCTGCAAAACCGAGCGACCAAACTGAAGATCCTAAGTAGCCAAGGTATCGAATTTGTAAAACTTCACAAACGTGTTCGAACCAGACCAAGTGGCAGCTCGGCATAACTGCAAAGCCGAGACACCACGGGCATCCTCCCAGGAAGAACCCACCGATCTTGTGGAGTGGGTCTGAATAGAACTCGGCAGCGGCAATGCTGCCAAAGAGTAAGCGTGTTGGATTGTTATCCGGATCCAACAAGCAATTGACTGCTTCGAAGCAGGACATCCAATCTTTGTAGTGTCATAGAGAACAAAAAGAGAATCAGATTTCCGGTGATGAGCATAAATCGTCAAAGCTCGAACAATGTCCAAGGATTTCAACCTCCATGCCGTCAAACGTAGCAGTGGTAAGTCTGGGTAGACAAACAGACCTTGCAGAAGAATAGTCTTTTGAAGCAGCAGAGGCCAGGGCTCTTCGAGGGACATGGCCAGGAGGTCCGCATACCAGGACCGACAAGGACAATCTGGAGCAATGAGAATTGCCTGAACGCTTTCCCTTTTCAGTCTTTTAAGACCCTGGGAATGAGAGGAATCAGAGGGAACAGATAGACGAACTGGTAACTCGCGGCACCGTCAGAGCGTCCACTGCTGCAGCCTGTGGTTCAGTAGAGACGCAGCTTCTTGTTGAGCTGAGAAGCCATCATGTCGATCAGCGATCTGTGAGGAGAGAGCTGTTGAAATTTCAAGCAGTATCCTTGGGAGATTAGGTCTCTCACCGAAGGATCCTGGCAGGATTCCGCCCAAAAATGGCTGAAATACTTGAGGCGAGCTCCCACCTGAAATTCCCCCTGAAGCTGGGGCCAACCGTCACGTGGAGGACTTGGCAGAGGTAGAGCCTGAACTCTGTTACAGGGAACCAGTGGCTGCTAGTCCGCATGCTTTACCTCGGTTTCCTTGAGCTGCGTTAGAAGCACCTCTGGCTCTGCCCCGAATTCTGGCCACAAGAAAAGACTGGAGAGAGGGGCCGGGATAAGCACGTCTAGCTGGAGGAGCCGCTTGTGAAATCCACTTGTTTAGTTTCTCACCAAACAAAGCCTCCCCTGTGAAGATAAAAGAACCAAAACGTGCGCAAAAGGAAGAGCCAAACTAAAAATATATTAATCTATTTTATTAAATAGTAATTGTAGTTATTAAAAAATATTCAATTCAAATATATATTCCTCGGAGTGACCACAGTAGGATATTACAAATGAATTTAAAATAAATAAAACAACATAATCATAAAATATATTGCCAACTAGTTGTTCACATATATGATTAATATTCTAAAGGATCAATAATGGATACAGATATATATAATCCTGAAGAACAATGGCTGGCCAGCCTTAATTAATACTTAATAAATTGTGCACAAATAGGATGTATCAAAAGATCGAATAGAAAAATGAAAGATTGTTGTCTAGAAGATATCATATAATTTGCATAGATGGTAAGAGCTCAGGATTCTTCCAACAACAGTCTAAAATAGTAATAGTTAGCCGTTATATATGTATCCAAAAGTCTCGTGAGGGAATTAACCTCATACGGCTGCTGATGTAATTGCTAAATGTTGGAGCTAATGAATAGACACCAGTCCCGTCTTTTAGACCAAAAACTAATGAAAGTCTCGGTAAAAGCACCTAGCCTTAGGCAGCTGTTTAATGTGGGCAGCCAATGCCGTGATAATGCAGTCCCGCAACAAGATGATAAATGTGAACAAAAAATACTGGAACAAAGTCCCGAATGACTCAAATAGCACCTAGCCCAACGAGGCCATATATGTGGGTACCTATAATGACGGGATAATGTATAAATGAATAAACCCCGTATCACTCGTAGCAGTCTCACCCGTGCCAGTGAATGCAATAGCCGTCCGTCCGGCCGGATGTTCACCGGACCTCCGCCGTTACCAATCCACAAGCCGTTCAGTGCTGCACTGCCTGGGTGCTCCTCCGACAGTGCAGCTGGATAATCCTTAAGGCTGGGATGTTAAAGAGGAAAATAACTGTGGCGGTTATGGGCAGGTTAGGGCTGTTGGTGATGTCCGTTCGTCTCCCAATCGCAGAGAGATGGTGTATAACCGTGGATCACTCCAGAGCCGTTCAACCTAACGCGTTTCTCGACCGTAGGCACTGGTCGTTTCATCAGAGGAAGTGTAATAAAAGGGAGTCCTCATCTGGCTGTATTTAAAGCTCCCCGTTAATTGTCTAAACAGAAACAGCTGATGAATTTCCAACTATTCACCCATAGAAATCGAGTTGAAGTGAAAGAGTCTAATATATTTCTCAATACCTATGTATAAATCTCAGTGTCATGCTAAAATATTAGGATCAAAAGCCAATATATGAAATAATATAAATATATAGAAAATAAATATATGAAAAAAATGAAAAAAATATATATAGAAATACAGAAATAGTGAAATATATAAACTAAAATTAGTATCATTAATATTTAATCTTTCAAAAAACAATCAAACAGATCTCAGGAGTGGCGTGTCTGAAGGTATAAAGACATAATAAATATAGTGTACCACAATAAATCATATGAATAGTGAAGTGAAAAACATATATAAATGCAAAATGAAACGGTAATAGTTATAATTCATAAAAAACCCGTTTTCTATAAATGTGTTACAAATAAATGATAAAGAAATAGATAAAGAATATATATATAAATATAAATACCCAATAATCTGTACATCAATATATGACTAATATTTCATTTGTAATCTATAGTCATTAAAGAAAATATATAAAAAGAACATATATTAAATAAAAATATAAATGTAAATTATAATAAATATATAAATAAAAGCATATATATCAGCACAAGAATTAGGACTGTGTCACATCATATGACCCGTCTACGGGGAAAACAAAGGGAAGAACTAACCTAAAAAGGAGAGATATATTTAAACTCATCCAAAAAAAGGTCTGTCTAACGAATGTCAACCCCGCCTGCAGGGTCCAACACATGACACCTCCAAATACACAAATTAATTAATAATATAATACTCATCTATCAGAACATGAAGAAAAAGAGGTATAATGAATAAACTAAAATATATTATAATAGAAGTACGCATTAAACCACAGACTCAAGCTCATTTAAATAAATTAATAAATTTTTAGTTTAAATGGCATATATCAAAAAAACCTTTTATAGCTAAAAAACCATTATCAATATATGAAAAATATACATAAAAATATATTGCATGATCATACATGGACAGAGGATGTAAAACTACCTATCCGTATAGGCATAATATGAATGGACTAGAAGTCTAACTACCAATAAAATACTAGTAACTAACAATTCAATTACCCTCAATTATTCCATTGGGACAACTAATACTGATAAAAATAAATAAAAGAAGAAAAGGAGAGAAGAAAAAGAAATTTATAAGAATGATGGTATCATAATAACCCAGCTGAAAACCTAGTACTCGGTCATCCACTAAAATCCAAGATCCTAACGATCTTAAATCGGTAGGGATTCTAAAAATCACACATTATTAAGTTCAACTGTATCGTTTAAACCTTGTGGGGACAATGTTTGTAATTGGAAGATCCAAAAAGCCTCCCGCTTACACAACCTGTTGAATCTATCACCACCCCTACTAGTTGGCTTAACCTGTTCAATTGCTCTCAGTGTGAACTTATTTTGTTTCCCCTTTTGACATGAAGCAATATGACTAGAAAGGGTATGTGTCTTCAGACCTTTCAAAATATTGCGCCTGTGTTCAAGAAACCGCATATGTAGGGGGCGTATCGTCCTACCCACATATTGGATCCCGCAAAAACACTGAATCACATAAATCACGTAATTGGATCTGCAGTTTAAAAAAGCAGTGATCTCAAATTCCTCTTTGGTGACATGCGAAGTAATCATAGTGCATTTATGGTCCACATATGAACAGGTAATACATCTTTCTTTCCCACATTTAAAAAACCCTTTTGGTCTGGGAGGTAACCTAAACTCCTGTTCATTAATATCCACACTAGATAATGTAGATGTTCTTTTAAACAAACTTGGCGCCAGCCTCTGTTTCAAGTTTTGTGCTTTCTTGAATATAACAGGATTCTTATCCGTGATGACACCCTCTAAAAACCGATCTGACTGTAGGATAGTGAGATTCTTAGAAATTATCTTCTTGATTTGGCTCGCAGCTGAATTATATTGTGTAACAAATATAGGGACCTGGCTAAACCTCATATCTTTTTTAGGCAATCTCCTGGTGGAATTCAGCATCAATGGTCTAGAGCAACTTGAAGCTGCCTCTAATGCCCCATCAAGGAGGTGGGTGGGGTAACCCTGTCTAACAAATGATGTATACATATCCTTTGCTTGTAGCTTAAAAGATTCTTCTGTGGAACAATTCCTGCGTAATCGGAGAAACTGGCCTTTAGGAATATTATTTTTCCAAGGATGATAATGACCACTTCTGTAATGCAGGTAATTACCACAATCCACCTCCTTGATATAGGTAGAAGATTCTATTCTACAGTCTCTTATAGAAATGGTAATATCCAGAAAATTAAGACTATTCGGACTAGAATTATATATAAATTTCAAACCCAAAAAATTGGAATTAAGATAGGAATTGAAAACTGATAATGATCCTATGTCACCCTCCCAAATCATAAATATGTCGTCAATATATCTGCCATAGAGAACTAGGTTCGCGCCAATGTGGCTGTTGGAAATATGATGATGTTCAAACCAGCCCAAAAAAAGGTTGGCAAAACTTGGCGCGAATCTAGTTCCCATGGCAGTCCCTTTAACCTGTAAATAAAATCGGGAATCAAAGGAAAAGTAATTATGCTCTAAAATAAACCTAATGGAATGTAATATAAAATGTCTCAAGTTATCAGACACTTCTGGATCATGTGTTAAGTAATAATTAATAGCCAATAAACCCCATTCATGTGATATGTTGGTATATAAAGACTCTATATCACAAGTTGAGAGTATGTATGTGTCTCTCCATTTAACCTCCTCTAGTTTCTGTAGAAAATGAGTGGTATCTTTAATATATGAGGGAAGAGAAGTAACGTATTTTTGTAGATGTGTATCTATGAAGGAAGAAAGGTTCGCCGTAAGGGATCCTACCCCAGATATAATAGGTCGTCCTGGAGGGGAGACCATACATTTATGTACTTTTGGAAGATGGTAATAGATTGGAATAATGGGATATGGTGTCCACAAATAATACCAGATATCTTTAGTGATAACCTGTTGCTCTAGTGCTGAATCAATAAGAGATCTGAATTCCACCAAGAAACCGCCTGTAGGGTCAGAAGACAATTTCATATAAAAGGATTCATCATTCAATTGTCGATATGCTTCTTTTAGGTACTCAGTCTGGTCCTGAATGACCAGACCTCCCCCCTTATCTGCTTGTTTGATTATAATGCCCTTATCTTTGGTAAGCTTCTTAAGTGCTGATCTTTCTGCCTTAGACAGATTGTCTTTAAATGTCTTTTTATCTTGCTGGTCGCAGAGGCTCTTAAAGTCTCGCATCGTAGTAGTATAGAAGCCCTCAACAAATGGGCCTCTGTGTTGAAGCGGATAAAAATCAGACGCTTTCTTAAATTTAGTTGTTTTAGCTATATCAGAATTTTCAATATCAAATATTTTGATAGGTTCTACATGAATCTTATTCGTATTTTCCTCCAATAGGGACTCCAAAATGTCTAGTGACAGGATATCATCCTTGTCCAAACATATTGGAGTACCATCAATTTTTTGTCTTTGTAAAGATTTAATTGTAAAGTATCTTTTACGGCTTAAAGTTCTGATAAATTTATTTAAATCAACAAATAATGTAAATAAATTGGGTTTTGTCTCAGGGGCAAATTTCAGACCCTTACTAAGGAGAGTGATTTCTCCTGAAGTAAGGGTCTTGGAGGAAAGATTAAAGATGCCTTTCGTGGTTAATGATTCCTCAGATTCCTTTGATTTTTTCGCATTAATTGACTGTTTATTTAGTTTCTTGGCTCCTCCTCTACAACCTCGTACTCTTCTTCCCTTCTTCTTTTTGGGGTTAATCTGCTCCTTATTGACTCTCTCTGGTTCAATTGATGTAATCCTCGGGGTGATGTATTTCTCCTGTCTAAAAAATGAACCGAGGATGGTTTGGCTTGATCTGATCTAACTCCATAGTCCGAAAAATCTCCATCTAAAGGATCATACCTGGTCGTATATCTAGACCTGTTAATATTGTCACCTGTTCTAAAGTTCCCCCTGTTGGATCTTTCTGAAAGATTACTATCTCTCCATGAGTTCCTCTCATTTCTTCTATTTCCCCAATACTTCCTAGAATTACCTGTATCATAGCTCTGTCTATAGCTATTTTTCCTCCTCCTTTCCTGTGTATTCCTAAAAGACCCAAAGGTCCCTAAATTGGTTCTTTGTTTATAATGAGTCGTGGTAGATTCTCTAGGGGATCTAATAGGAGACATTGAGGATCGTCTATTTCTAGAAGGTGTCCTATATCTCCTATTAAATGTACGTACTTGGTCTGTCTGATAATCGCTCCTATCCCTATGTAGTTTCTTATCTTTAAGTGCAATCAGGGTTTTTTCAAAATCCTCCACCTTCCTATTCAATTTGGTATCTTTGGCTTCAAATTCAGGATGTTTTGAGAAGGCAAATAGAGAATCCTGTAGCCTCTCAATCTCCTCCTGGATTTTTGCTACTTTTTGTTCCCTATGTTTAATTAGAAGTTTCATTAGGCTCCTTGAACAATTATCTAAAACTCCATTCCACTCCTGAGTAAAATCAGAGTCATCCTTAAAAGAACAAGTCTTAAATATTCTGAGACCCCTTGGGATCATCTCTTTATCAAGATACTTTTGTAACGTAACTTGATCCCACCAATGACGAGTCTCAGAAATGAATAAGTCTTCTAATTCATTAAATAAAGCAAACATATCTGTCTTATCTGTACTCATTGTCTGTTCTGAATAATTAGACTCCTCTTTTAAATAATTCTGTCTTCTTTCAAGCCGTTCTGCTAGACATTTCAATGAAGGCATTATATTGTCAGATGTTCTAAATTGTAACCAAATTAAATATAAACAATAAACAATGCTCAAATGTTCTCCAGGGTATAAGAAATGGGCTGCCTCGACAACAATGGAAAAAATCACAAAAAAAGGAAAGAGAGGCGCCCGTATCTTACAACCTTGGTGAACTTCCAGATGCCGCACAATATTATGATACCATCATTCTTATAAATTTCTTTTTCTTCTCTCCTTTTCTTCTTTTATTTATTTTTATCAGTATTAGTTGTCCCAATGGAATAATTGAGGGTAATTGAATTGTTAGTTACTAGTATTTTATTGGTAGTTAGACTTCTAGTCCATTCATATTATGCCTATACGGATAGGTAGTTTTACATCCTCTGTCCATGTATGATCATGCAATATATTTTTATGTATATTTTTCATATATTGATAATGGTTTTTTAGCTATAAAAGGTTTTTTTGATATATGCCATTTAAACTAAAAATTTATTAATTTATTTAAATGAGCTTGAGTCTGTGGTTTAATGCGTACTTCTATTATAATATATTTTAGTTTATTCATTATACCTCTTTTTCTTCATGTTCTGATAGATGAGTATTATATTATTAATTAATTTGTGTATTTGGAGGTGTCATGTGTTGGACCCTGCAGGCGGGGTTGACATTCGTTAGACAGACCTTTTTTTGGATGAGTTTAAATATATCTCTCCTTTTTAGGTTAGTTCTTCCCTTTGTTTTCCCCGTAGACGGGTCATATGATGTGACACAGTCCTAATTCTTGTGCTGATATATATGCTTTTATTTATATATTTATTATAATTTACATTTATATTTTTATTTAATATATGTTCTTTTTATATATTTTCTTTAATGACTATAGATTACAAATGAAATATTAGTCATATATTGATGTACAGATTATTGGGTATTTATATTTATATATATATTCTTTATCTATTTCTTTATCATTTATTTGTAACACATTTATAGAAAACGGGTTTTTTATGAATTATAACTATTACCGTTTCATTTTGCATTTATATATGTTTTTCACTTCACTATTCATATGATTTATTGTGGTACACTATATTTATTATGTCTTTATACCTTCAGACACGCCACTCCTGAGATCTGTTTGATTGTTTTTTGAAAGATTAAATATTAATGATACTAATTTTAGTTTATATATTTCACTATTTCTGTATTTCTATATATATTTTTTTCATTTTTTTCATATATTTATTTTCTATATATTTATATTATTTCATATATTGGCTTTTGATCCTAATATTTTAGCATGACACTGAGATTTATACATAGGTATTGAGAAATATATTAGACTCTTTCACTTCAACTCGATTTCTATGGGTGAATAGTTGGAAATTCATCAGCTGTTTCTGTTTAGACAATTAACGGGGAGCTTTAAATACAGCCAGATGAGGACTCCCTTTTATTACACTTCCTCTGATGAAACGACCAGTGCCTACGGTCGAGAAACGCGTTAGGTTGAACGGCTCTGGAGTGATCCACGGTTATACACCATCTCTCTGCGATTGGGAGACGAACGGACATCACCAACAGCCCTAACCTGCCCATAACCGCCACAGTTATTTTCCTCTTTAACATCCCAGCCTTAAGGATTATCCAGCTGCACTGTCGGAGGAGCACCCAGGCAGTGCAGCACTGAACGGCTTGTGGATTGGTAACGGCGGAGGTCCGGTGAACATCCGGCCGGACGGACGGCTATTGCATTCACTGGCACGGGTGAGACTGCTACGAGTGATACGGGGTTTATTCATTTATACATTATCCCGTCATTATAGGTACCCACATATATGGCCTCGTTGGGCTAGGTGCTATTTGAGTCATTCGGGACTTTGTTCCAGTATTTTTTGTTCACATTTATCATCTTGTTGCGGGACTGCATTATCACGGCATTGGCTGCCCACATTAAACAGCTGCCTAAGGCTAGGTGCTTTTACCGAGACTTTCATTAGTTTTTGGTCTAAAAGACGGGACTGGTGTCTATTCATTAGCTCCAACATTTAGCAATTACATCAGCAGCCGTATGAGGTTAATTCCCTCACGAGACTTTTGGATACATATATAACGGCTAACTATTACTATTTTAGACTGTTGTTGGAAGAATCCTGAGCTCTTACCATCTATGCAAATTATATGATATCTTCTAGACAACAATCTTTCATTTTTCTATTCGATCTTTTGATACATCCTATTTGTGCACAATTTATTAAGTATTAATTAAGGCTGGCCAGCCATTGTTCTTCAGGATTATATATATCTGTATCCATTATTGATCCTTTAGAATATTAATCATATATGTGAACAACTAGTTGGCAATATATTTTATGATTATGTTGTTTTATTTATTTTAAATTCATTTGTAATATCCTACTGTGGTCACTCCGAGGAATATATATTTGAATTGAATATTTTTTAATAACTACAATTACTATTTAATAAAATAGATTAATATATTTTTAGTTTGGCTCTTCCTTTTGCGCACGTTTTGGTTCTTTTATCTTGTTACTGTTAATTTTTGGGGATTGACAGCTTCCCCATTCTTCCATATTGTGCGGCATCTGGAAGTTCACCAAGGTTGTAAGATACGGGCGCCTCTCTTTCCTTTTTTTGTGATTTTTTCCCCTGTGAAGAGAAGGTTTTCTACATCCTATTTGGAATCAGCGTCCGCTGTTGCAGCCACAGAGCCCTGCGCACCGATACAGCCATAGCCATAGAGCGTGAGTTGATTATGCCAATCTCCTTAATTGCCTCACTTATTAAGTTAGCCGAATCCTGAATATTTTTGCAGGAGTGTTAGAAGTTAATCCTGAGGCATGGTGTCAAAACCCTCTATTACATTACAGACCCATTTAACAATGGCCATTGTGATCCAACCACAAGCAATTGTGGGTCGCTGAGCAACACCCACTGAGGTGTAAATGGATTTTAGCATAGTTTCGATCTTACGATCCACAGGATCTTTTAAGGAGATAGCCCCAGGTACAGGCAGTACAATTTTACGTGACAGCCTGGACACTAACACTAAAGTATCCACCACAGGAGGAGTCTCCCACACCTTCCTGTCCTACACGGGGAAGGTGGCACAGTGGGGAGTTTCTGTGGATCAGTTGGACTTTGACCAACCGAAGGAGCAGATGCCCCAGAGTGCTGGAAGCAAGGAGGACGAAGATAATTCCTTCTCATATATTTATTAAAGATAACGGATAAGAATGACACTTGTAGGAAGACGGAGACTAAAGAGTTCTGGGTTGGTAAACTGCCGGAAAGGAAGTCACTGAATGATGCGAGGCCAAGACTGAAGAAGAATGATGAATATCCTTAGCTGGTACAAGACGTGGCTGAAGAATCGTGGTGTTGAGTTGCTGAGTGATACGAAGGCGAAGCTGAAGAACTGAGAAGATTGTGTGCTGGATAATATTAAAACGTGGATGTGGAACTTGCGAAGACTGGTTGCTGGACGGTGCGAGGACTTGAATGAAGAACTGTGAAGATTGGTTGCTGGCTGATGCGAAGACGTAAATGAAGGACTGAGGAGACTGGTTACTAGATGAGGCGAAGAAGTGAAAGAAGGACTGTGAGTACTGGTTGCTGGATGATGCGAAGACATGGATGAAGGACTGTGAGAACTGGTTGCTGGATGATGCGAAGAGGTGGATGAAGAACTGTAAGGACTGGTTGCTGGATGATGCGAAGACATGGATGAAGAGCACAGGCTGAAGCGAGAGAACCACCGCGAGTATCCTACGGTATCCGAAGGCACCTGGCGGGAGAACGGGTGACTGTGCCGCGCTCTGGAGACCCGGCGAGATCCTTGCAGCGGGAGACGGCGGGCAATCGCTGAGAGCGAAGATAGGATCAAACTCTGGAGAAACACAGATATAATCTGTAGGAGCACAGAGGTAGGGTACAGAGTATCCAGAACAAAGCACTGGCACAGAATGCAAAATTCCCAGCCTACTTATAGGCCACAAGAACACAGGATTGGCTGACACTCACCAATAGACGCTCATTGGTGCATACTTGGCCTCCAACATGGCCGCCCCCATACCGCTGACACACAGGAGCGCTGCAGGCCACTAGATCCCCACACTCCCGGCTCCCTGTAGCCGCACCATCCATGCCGACGATCGCGCCGCGTCCCCCCGTGGGCGCACAGGATTCCCAGCAGCCGCACCGGGAGCGGACGGACCCGGGGACCCGCAGCGGTAAGCGACCGCTTCATGACAGAAGGACGCCAATAAACTTTTTGGGGTATGAATTTTTTTTATCAGGATTAACTCACGATTCTTTAAAGAGCGTGTTTAATTCTTTGGAGACAGGAAAAGTAGCATGGGACTTAGGGGTTTTTTTTTTTCATATTAAGTTCTTATTGTAGTTTTACACAAACATATAGGTATAGGGTATAAAAGGGCGGTACATAAAAAAGAAATAGGGACAAGTGGGGGAAGTATATGAGGTATAAACAATACATAAACATAATTTGGACATAGTAATCATCATTTGTATGAACATTTCCAATATTTAAAGACTAGAGGTCGAGCCAGGTGATCGTAGCACAGTTAAGTCAGCTGGAGAACTATAAATGAAGGACTTTCCTGACATTTCTCTATATATGGTCCACTTATGCCACTTCATATAGGTGGAGGAGGCCGATGAGGAGTGTTTACATTCTGACGTTTCAAAAATGAAATGTTTATGAACCTTATTTTCAATTGGCAATATATTAGGGACTGCAGCTGACTTCCATATTTGGGTGATAGAAGCCTTAAATGCTATTAGAATATGACCCATAAGGTATTTGTCACTACTGGACATCTTACCAGAATAGTAATAAAACAGAGCTAAAAGAGGGTCTACAGAAATATCTACACCCAATACTTTTGAAATGAGGAGGAACACTCATTTTTGAAATGAGAGTAACACCTCTCGCCAAACTGGCTGTATCATGATGCCCGACCAAAAAACATGTAAGATATCCCCTACCATCCCGCAATTCCTCCAACAACTAGAAGAAATATCAGGCCAAATCTTATGTTGTCGCTCCGGTGTATAATATATTCTATGGATTAATTTATAATACATTTCGGAATAATTAACACATTTGGAGATCTTAAAACAGGAGCGAAAGATGTCTTTCCAAACCCCTTCAGTAAAAACATTAGGGAGATCTTTTTCCCATTTGGTCTGTGCAGGAAACAACCCTTTACGAGATTTCAAGAGTAAGTGCTGGTATCACCTAGAGATAGCACCTCTAATAGTTTGGGATGTAAGAAGAAATAACACTATATTAGGGAGACCCATTTGGGCAGGAAACTTAGGGAGATAACTATGGAGCCAATGGCGTAGTTGAAGGTATTTATAAAAGTCTTGCTTGGGGATTCAAAATTTTGTTTGAAGGATGGAGATGGGGGACTAAATTTCCATCCAAGAGTACATCCAGCAAAGTCAGGAGACCTAGGTCATGCCATGTATTTAGTTGTAAGTTATGTATCATAAGGGCTATTGGACGAAGGGACAGCTGTGGGGAGGGCAAAGCGGCATTGGGGATAGAGGAAACCATACACTGCCAAGTTGATACCGTCGTTTGGACCACTTTACAACCATTAACCTTAGGAGGAACTAAGGATATGGGTAACCAGAACAGGTCCTGTGAATGTAAAGGAGACATAGTGGTCTGCTGTATAGACACCCATGGTTTAGGTGTGCCCTGCGTGAACCAATCCCTGGCCTGACTGAGTATACATGCCGAATGGTATTTCTTCAAATCAGGGTAAGCTACCCCTCCAGCAGTTTTAGCAGCAGTCAATGCAGTTCTTGCTATTTTCGGCCTCGCCCCTCCCCAAACATAATTAGAAATCAATCGGTTAAATTTATTGCAAATAGCTTTAGGGAAAGGTCGGGGGATGGTGCAAAATAGATACATTAATTTAGTTAATAGAACCATTTTTTGCAGCAGCCACTCGACCTACCCAGGAAACGTAGTACATTATCCATTCCTTAGTGAGCATTTCAAACGCTTTAAAAAGTGGGTCAGAGTTGCAAGTTAGTAAGTCATCCTCTCTGGAAAGATTAACTCCCAAGTACTTAAGTGATCTAAGTTGCCATAAGTATTTATATTTATCTTTCAGGCGCTTAAGAATGTTAACTGCGATGTTAATAGGTAGGGCTTCAGTCTTTGTGGTATTTAACCTGCAGTAGGAAATTGCTGAGTAGGAATCTAGGACAGAGTGTAAATGCGGAAGAGAAGACTCAGGCTCTAGAAGACACAACAAGATGTCAGCAGCAAAAAGACTAATCTTATGGGGCGTCCCTCCTATAACGGGACCAGTTGGTCCTATCATATCTAAAGACCTAATCCGTTGGTAATATTAAACTTAGAAGAACTACATCCATTGGTGAAAACCGAAGGCAAGGCGTACAAAGCTAAAATAGAATGTAGTATCCTTTCCGCAAACCCAAAATGCTGCAAAGTAGCTTGTAAATAATCC
Organism: Pseudophryne corroboree; assembly: GCF_028390025.1. Classification (NCBI taxonomy): domain Eukaryota; kingdom Metazoa; phylum Chordata; class Amphibia; order Anura; family Myobatrachidae; genus Pseudophryne; species Pseudophryne corroboree. Next base: position 247,795,845 of record NC_086448.1, on the reverse strand, counting down.
CAATACAGCCTATCGAATGCTTTTTCTGCATCCAGGGAAAGGACTAGCAATGGCTCTCTCTTTATCTGGCAATGTTCAATTAAATTCATAACTCAACGGGTATTATCCGATGCTTGTCTGCCTAAAGGTCAGTACTTGCGATGTGTGCTGAGCGTGAGTGGGGAGACGGGAGGGCCGCTCATTTCACCCAGCGGGGAAATGAGCGACCCGCTAGATTGGCCTGCATGGCAGGCCGATCTAGCACCAGCGATAGCGATGCGCGGGGCTGCGCATCGCTATCGCTGTAGGGGGTACACACGGAGCGATCAGGCTTAAAATCTAAGCAATCTAGTCAGATTGCTTAGATTTTAAGCAGCGATCGCTCCATGAGTACCCCCCTTAACACAAAACCTGCCTGATTATGATTAATCAGGCTAGGTAGGAGGGGGGATAGTCTATTCGCTATAATTTTAGCAAATAGTTTAATATCCGTGTTCAGCAATGATATACAGTAGGGCGATAATTCTGAACTGCCGTCGCTGATTTACCTGGTTTAGGTATAGTAACAATACGTGCGTCTAACATTTCCCTTGGGAAACAGGTGGCGCTGGATGCTTCATTAAAAACCGATAAGAGGACTGGGGCAAGATTAGATTTAAACTTTTTGAAAAAATTAGAGGGGTAGCCATCTGGGCCAGGCGCCTTATCTAAAGGGAAAGAATCTATAGCCGCTTCAACTTCTCCCAGCGTCCATGGAGCGCTAAGAGATTCACAAGTCTCTGTATCAAGGATAGGAAGAGATAACTTCTTTAAAAACCTTCAAATATCAGTTAGCAACGGTTGGGGGTTACTAGGGTCATCCTTTAAATTATACAGTTGCGAATAATATTCTGCAAATGTATTGGCGATCAGTGACCTTAACTCCCCTTGGATATATAAACTGCATGTATACATTCCTTAGATCTACGTCCCCTAAGTTTCCTGCTCTATTGCCCAGAATATAATATTTTTTGATTGAGCTGTTGTAGATTACGGTACAATTCAGTAAGAGCAAAGCATTTACCTTGTCCCAGGCAGCAAGGAGCCATTTAAAGAGAGTTTTGTTAGAGGGATCTAATTTATGCACTATTCCTAATTGAGCTACTTCACTCTCCGACAAAGCATAGCATCTTTTATAGTCCCGTTTAAGTCTGGCTGCTATCTGAATCGCGGAACCTCTGACTACAGCCTTCAGAGAACACCAATGGGTGAAAAAAGATGTATCTTCAGGGTGATTTGTATCAAGATACAAATCAAGAGACTTCAGGATGGCCTGATGAGCCTCCGGCTGAGCGAGGAGGTGTGCGCCTAATCTCCCAAGAACCCAGGGGGACCACTCTTTTACCAACATCCCATTCAAGCGAAAGAGGAGAATGGTCTGACTAAGAAATCGGTAATATATCAATCTTGCTTATAGAAGCTAGTGTTCATTTATAGAAACATAGAATTTGACGGCAGATAAGAACCACTTGGTCCATCTAGTCTGCCCTTTTTTTTTAACCCTATTTTTATCTCAAAACTTATTTGATCCTTATTTATTTGTAAGGATATCCTTATGTCTATCCCATGCATGTTTAAATTGCTGTACTGTCTTAGCCTCTACCAGCTCTGATGGGAGGCTATTCCACTTGTCCACTACCCTTTCTGTGAAGTAATTTTTCCTCATATTTCTCCTGAACCTCCCCCCCTCCAGTCTCAGTGCATGCCAAATCGATTCTGGAATATGACCCATGAAAATGGGAATAGAAGGAGTAGTCCCAAGCGTCAAACAATGCATACTCAGCTAGCAATTGGCGGAACTTACTAGAGGGGTCCTGGGGCTGACTCTGGTGAAAGACTCGTGTTGGACGAGCTCTATCAACATAGGGGGTCTAAGACCATATTAAAGTCACCCAGAATTAAGAGCGCGCCTCTCCTGTGCTCCTGAAGGGTTCTATAAAACTTCCTACCTATAGAAATCTGTTTGGTATTCGGTGCATAGCAAGAAACTAAAGTAACCTCGACATTGTATAGATGGCCAACTAGTAACAAGTATCTCCCTTCAGGGTCTTCATATTTTGGGGATAATACAAAGGGGCAGCTTTGCGCTATCAGGATAGCCACTCCAGCCTTTTTAGAAGGCCCATTAGCAGTGTAACAGTAAGGATATCTATAATTAGCAAAAAGGGGGGATTTTGACTTTGAAAGTGCGTTTCCTGCACAGCAACAATATGAGCATTGAGTTTACGGAAATAATTCAAAGCTAATTTCCTTTTTTGGGGGGAATTTAATTCTTCGGTTAACGCTTGAAGGAGGATAGGTATTCCCAAGTTACGTAAAAGTAAAGGGAAAAAACACATATGAAAAATAACAAAAATAACACTGTCAGGACTTAGAGGGTAATGCAGACTGCATCGATGCAATGGCAGCGATCACAGTCTGAATTACTGTGTGCCCAGTGAGACGCTATCAGCATCTCAGGGCTGCGATCGCCTCTGATTGACAGGCAGAGGCGGTTGCGGGGCGAGAGGGGGCGTGCCAATGGCATTAGAATGCCGTTGGCGGGGCGCGGTCCGGACAATGGAGACGTGTCCGGAACGTTGGGCCGCGGCGGCTCTGTGACGTCACACGCAGTCGCTGCAACCACGGGATGCGGTGAGTAGCTCCCTGCCAGTGAGCAGGAGCTGCACAGGCAGGGAGCTACTCATCAGGTACAAAAGCATTGCTGCCGTGCAATGCTTTTGTACCTCTGCGGGGGGGTAGGGCCTGACATGTGGGGAGGACTAGCCCTGTGCTGGGCGTTCCCCCGCATGTCAGAGAAACTGATCGTAGATGTGCTAAATTTAGAACATCTACGATCAGATCTGAATTAGGCCCTTAGATAGCAGGGTGTAACACATGTGACATAGGGGTAGATTTATTAAGCTCGGTGAAGTGATAAAGCAGAAGGTGATAATGCAGCAGCCAGTCAGCTCCTAACTGTCCTTTTTCAAACCCAGTCTGTGACATGGCAGTAAGGATCTGATTGGCTGGTACTTTATCACCTTCCACTTTATCACTTCACCAGGCTTAAAAAATCTACCCCATAATTAGGTGGCTGACAAGGTTGTTCTTGTCACGATCCGGGTATCTGGACGCCATTTCTTACCCATCAGATGCCTCCTAAGGCTGGCTCAGCGCTCCAGGACCGGATCCCATCTGTTATCCTGATGTGTACATTCCTGTATCCTCTCCTGTCACTCTGGGACGCTGTCACAGTAAACGCCATATTACACCTGGCATGGCGTCTCCCGCGGCCTCCGCCGCCGTCCCTGAACTTCTGCATGCAGAGTGTCTGAGTGGCGATTACGTCAGCCGCGGCCTCCGCTGTGTCCGCGTGGTTGGATGTGCATCTGTCAGCCTGGCGCCTCCTGTCTCCGGTGGCCGGCGCCGCCATTACTGTTTTCATTACCACATGGATTACAAACCAAACTTCCCTCCAAGTGTCTGCATGGGCGCAGCCATCTTGGATTCTGTCAGCTGATCATTTCCACCAATCTGTTGTCAGTATTGATAATCTGCATAATTGCCTAGCCAATCCCTTCCTTGCTGCAGGTATAAATACACTGTGCCTGAGCAAGGAAGGCGTCAGTGCTTTGGTTGTCAAACCTAGTTCCTGTTTGTCTCTCTCCTGTGATTGTCTTCCAGGTTCCAGCTCCTGTCTCAAGACTTCCACCATAGAGACCCGCACCAGCATTCCACCTGCGGTGTAGCCTGACTCTCCAATCCATTGTGGATTCATCTGTTTCCAGCTACAGCATTACCTGCTTCCAGCTCCGCTTCCAGCAGAGTACAGCTTCTCTTAAAGGGCCGGTGTCCTTTCTACACTTTACCACTCTCCACCGGTATTATTATTTCTCCGCTCTCAAGTTCTACATTTCAGTTCATATTTCATCGCTCCCAAGTTCATTTATTATTTAACTGGTTCCAGCCAGTATCCACTCCGTGCTAACAACAGTCTGGTTCCAGCCAGTATCCACAGCAACCGTTTTATCTTCAGCAACCCAGCTTTTCCTGGAACACCAGCTGGCACAATCCTGGGTTATCTCCATTGCTACAGTCGGGCCTGGTAAGGACTTTCCATCTAGAAGATTATAAGAACTATCTCACACTACCAGTGCCCTGTGGCTCCTGCCATCCTGTAGTACCCAGGAACTGTATTTATTCTTTGCTGACTTTTACGTTTTCTTTTACTGCTGCTGTGTTGCGGAGTTGTCATAATAAACATCATTGACTTTTATCCAAGTTGTCGTGGTCACGCCTTCGGGCAGTTATTATTCATGTTACTTACATGTCCAGGGGTCTGATACAACCTCCCAGGTTCCGGTACATCTCAGCCCCTACAACTGAGGCTGCCTCCCGTCAGCTCAGGCCCTCAGTTGTGACAGTAAGCACTGACCTAATGAATCCAGCCGGAGACCAGGATCAAGCGGCCAGGCCGATGCAAGAACTGGCAGCCCGACTAGAACATCAGGAGGCTGCACAGGGCCACATCATCCGCTGTCTCCAGGATCTCTCTACTCGGCTGGATGGGATTCAGACAACTCTCCGTGGACCAGGCGCGTCTGGCGCGTCAACCACAGTGACTCCAGCTATAACCCCACCCACCTTACCCATTTCTGCTCCACGTCTTCATCTTCCAACGCCAGCAAAATTTGACGGATCTCCAAGATTCTGCAGGGGATTTCTCAACCAGTGTGAGATTCAGTTTGAGCTACAACCTGGCAATTTTCCCAGTGACCGTACAAAAATTGCCTACATTATTTCTCTTCTCAGTGGCTCAGCCCTTGATTGGGCATCACCGTTATGGGAGAGGTCCGACACCCTGCTATCTTCCTACACTGCCTTCGTGTCAACATTCAGGCGCATCTTCGACGAGCCAGGCCGGGTAACCTCAGCTTCATCCGAGATTCTCCGTTTACGCCAGGGGTCACGTACTGTAGGACAATATCTGATACAGTTCCAGATCCTGGCATCCGAACTGGCATGGAACGACGAGGCCCTGTATGCTGCATTCTGGCATGGCTTATCTGAGCGTATTAAAGATGAGTTAGCTACCAGAGACTTACCTTCTAAGTTAGATGAGCTAATCTCACTCTGCACGAAAGTTGATTTACGTTTCAGAGAGAGAGCAACTGAGCGTGGAAGATCATCTGCTCCAAAATCTTCTGCTCCTCCTCCTCGTCAACTGTCACCATCTAAAGATGAGCCCATGCAACTTGGCCGTTCCCGTTTAACTCCTGCTGAGCGCCGAAGGCGTCTCTCCGAGTCTCTCTGTCTCTATTGTGCAGCTCCGTCTCACACCATTAATGCCTGTCCCAAACGTCCGGGAAACTCCAAATCCTAGCTCGCCAAGGAGAGGGCCGGCTAGGAGTAATGATCTCCTCTCCATCTCCTCAAGATTGTAATCTCCCAGTCTCGCTTCAAGTTGCTCAACGTTATCGGAACGTCATTGCCCTCCTTGATTCCGGAGCAGCTGGGAACTTTATTACCGAAGCCTATGTTAAACGGTGGTCCCTACCCACCGAGAGACTTCCTTCGTCCATTTCTTTAACTGCCGTGGATGGCAGCAAAATTTTTGATGCAGTTATTTCTTTAAGGACTCTACCAGTTCGTCTGAGAGTGGGAGTTCTTCATTACGAACTTATTTCTTTTTTAGTGATTCCAAGAGCCACACATCCTGTGGTCATGGGCCTTCCATGGCTCCGTCTTCACAATCCTACAATTGATTGGACGACTACGCAAATCCTGGCATGGGGTTCCTCCTGTGCTGAGACATGTTTGTTTAAAGTATTGCCTGTCTGTTCTTCCTCCCCCAGGTCGTCTGATGTTCCACCTCCTCCATATCAAGATTTCACGGATGTGTTCAGTAAAGCTTCTGCTGATATCCTTCCTCCTCATAGAGAATGGGACTGCCCGATTGATCTCGTTCCAGGGAAGGTTCCACCTCGAGGCCGAACTTATCCGTTGTCTCTGCCTGAGACGCATTCTATGGAGGAATATATTAAAGAGAACCTAGCAAAGGGGTTCATTCGACCTTCTTCTTCTCCAGCCGGCGCAGGCTTCTTTTTTGTAAAAAAGAAAGATGGTGGTCTGCGGCCGTGCATCGACTACAGAGGTTTGAACGACATTACCATCAAGAACCGTTATCCTTTACCCCTGATTACTGAGCTCTTTGACAGAGTTAGCGGAGCTACCATCTTTTCAAAGCTGGACTTGAGAGGTGCATACAATCTCATCCGGATCCGTGAGGGTGACGAGTGGAAGACCGCCTTTAACACCCGTGACGGACATTATGAGTACCTCGTCATGCCCTTCGGATTGAGCAATGCTCCAGCGGTCTTCCAGCATTTTGTCAATGAGATCTTCAGAGACATTCTATACCGTCATGTCGTGGTCTATCTAGACGATATCCTCATTTTTGCCAACGATTTAGAGGAACATCGTTTTTGGGTTAAAGAGGTTCTGTCCCGTCTCCGTGTCAATCATCTCTATTGCAAATTAGAAAAATGCGTCTTTGAAGTCAAGTCCATTCCGTTTCTAGGGTACATTGTGTCCGGTTCCGGACTAGAGATGGATCCTGAGAAACTACAAGCAATCCAAAATTGGCCGGTACCCTTAACCCTCAAAGGGGTCCAGAGGTTCTTAGGGTTCGCCAACTATTACCGAAAGTTTATACGAGACTTTTCCACCATTGTGGCGCCTATTACTGCTTTCACTAAGAAGGGTGCTAACCCGTCCAAGTGGTCTGAAGAAGCCATGCAAGCATTTCATCTTTTAAAACAAAGGTTCATCTCTGCGCCTGTTCTGAAACAGCCTGACATCGACTCTCCTTTCATCTTAGAGGTGGATGCCTCCTCCGTTGGAGTAGGAGCGGTGTTATCTCAGAGGGCTAAAGATGGCCATTTACACCCTTGCAGTTTCTTCTCCCGGAAGTTCTCCCCAGCTGAGCGCAACTATGCCATTGGCGACCAGGAGTTGCTAGCCATCAAGCTCGCTCTAGAAGAGTGGAGGTATCTGTTGGAGGGAGCTTCTCATTCAAATCACCATACTTACAGACCACAAGAACCTTTTATATCTGAAAGGCGCACAATGTCTCAACCCTCGTCAGGCCAGATGGGCACTTTTCTTTTCCAGGTTCGACTTTAAACTCCAGTTCTGTCCGGGCTCTCAGAATCGCAAGGCCGATGCCCTTTCCCGCTCATGGGAGCAAGAAAATGAGTCAGAGTCTTCAGACAAGCATCCTATTATAAATCCGTTGGCATTCTCCACGGTAGGGATGGACTCTACGCCCCCATCAGGGAAAAGTTTTGTGAAACCGATGCTAAGGAAGAAGCTCATGCATTGGGCCCATGCTTCCCGTTTTGCCGGACATACAGGTATCCAAAAAACCCTGGAGTTTATCTCTAGGTCCTATTGGTGGCCAACTCTGAAAAAGGACGTCTTGGAGTTTATTGCATCTTGCCCAAAGTGTGCTCAACATAAGGTATCCCGCCAGTCGCCTGCGGGGCAACTGGTTCCACTATCTGTTCCCCGTCGACCTTGGACCCACTTGTCGATGGATTTTATTACAGATTTACCCATGTGCAACAAGTTCAATACCATCTGGGTGGTAGTTGACCGGTTCACCAAGATGGCACACTTCATTCCTCTCACCGGTCTTCCGTCAGCTTCCAAGTTGGCTCAAGTATTCATACAAGAGATCTTCCGACTCCACGGTCTTCCTGAAGAAATTATCTCAGATCGAGGAGTTCAATTCACAGCCAAATTCTGGCGAAGTTTATGTCAAGTCCTCCAAGTCAAGCTAAAGTTTTCCACGGCTTACCATCCTCAGACCAATGGTCAAACCGAGAGGGTGAATCAGGACTTGGAGGCCTTCCTCCGCATCTATGTGTCCTCCTCTCAAGATGACTGGGTTCAATTACTTCCCTGGGCCGAGTTCTGTCATAACAACCAGTATCATTCTTCATCTGCTTCAACACCATTCTTCACTAACTTTGGATTCCACCCTAAAGTCCCTGAGTTCCAACCGCTTCCAGCAACTTCTGTTCCCGCAGTGGATATCACCTTGCATCAGTTTGCCAATATCTGGAAGAGCGTACGATCAGCTCTGCTCAAGGCATCGTTCAGGTACAAGAAGTTTGCGGATAAGAAGCGTCGAGCAGTTCCTGCTCTCAAGGTGGGTGATCGGGTATGGTTATCCACGAAGAATTTGAGGTTAAGAGTTCCCAGTATGAAGTTTGCACCTCGCTATATCGGTCCTTTCAAGATTGAACAAGTCATCAATCCTGTTGCTTACAGACTCCAGTTGCCTCCCTTCTTAAAAATACCCAGGACATTCCATGTTTCCCTGTTGAAACCGCTGATCTTGAATCGGTTTCATTCCTCACTTCCTCCAACTCCGAAAGTCCAAACTCAACGAGGCGTTGAGTATGAAGTGGCCAAGATCCTGGACTCACGTCACCGTTACGGTCAACTACAATATCTTATTGACTGGAAGGGTTATGGTCCTGAGGAACGTTCATGGACCAATGCTTCTGATGTCCATGCTCCTGCCTTGGTCCGGAGATTCCATTCCAAGTTTCCTCAAAAGCCAAAGAAGTGTCCTGGGGCCACTCCTAAAGGGGGGGGTGCTGTCACGATCCGGGTATCTGGACGCCATTTCTTACCCATCAGATGCCTCCTAAGGCTGGCTCAGCGCTCCAGGACCGGATCCCATCTGTTATCCTGATGTGTACATTCCTGTATCCTCTCCTGTCACTCTGGGACGCTGTCACAGTAAACGCCATATTACACCTGGCATGGCGTCTCCCGCGGCCTCCGCCGCCGTCCCTGAACTTCTGCATGCAGAGTGTCTGAGTGGCGATTACGTCAGCCGCGGCCTCCGCTGTGTCCGCGTGGTTGGATGTGCATCTGTCAGCCTGGCGCCTCCTGTCTCCAGTGGCCGGCGCCGCCATTACTGTTTTCATTACCACATGGATTACAAACCAAACTTCCCTCCAAGTGTCTGCATGGGCGCAGCCATCTTGGATTCTGTCAGCTGATCATTTCCACCAATCTGTTCTCAGTATTGATAATCTGCATAATTGCCTAGCCAATCCCTTCCTTGCTGCAGGTATAAATACACTGTGCCTGAGCAAGGAAGGCGTCAGTGCTTTGGTTGTCAAACCTAGTTCCTGTTTGTCTCTCTCCTGTGATTGTCTTCCAGGTTCCAGCTCCTGTCTCAAGACTTCCACCATAGAGACCCGCACCAGCATTCCACCTGCGGTGTAGCCTGACTCTCCAATCCATTGTGGATTCATCTGTTTCCAGCTACAGCATTACCTGCTTCCAGCTCCGCTTCCAGCAGAGTACAGCTTCTCTTAAAGGGCCGGTGTCCTTTCTACACTTTACCACTCTCCACCGGTATTATTATTTCTCCGCTCTCAAGTTCTACATTTCAGTTCATATTTCATCGCTCCCAAGTTCATTTATTATTTAACTGGTTCCAGCCAGTATCCACTCCGTGCTAACAACAGTCTGGTTCCAGCCAGTATCCACAGCAACCGTTTTATCTTCAGCAACCCAGCTTTTCCTGGAACACCAGCTGGCACAATCCTGGGTTATCTCCATTGCTACAGTCGGGCCTGGTAAGGACTTTCCATTTAGAAGATTATAAGAACTATCTCACACTACCAGTGCCCTGTGGCTCCTGCCATCCTGTAGTACCCAGGAACTGTATTTATTCTTTGCTGACTTTTACGTTTTCTTTTACTGCTGCTGTGTTGCGGAGTTGTCATAATAAACATCATTGACTTTTATCCAAGTTGTCGTGGTCACGCCTTCGGGCAGTTATTATTCATGTTACTTACATGTCCAGGGGTCTGATACAACCTCCCAGGTTCCGGTACATCTCAGCCCCTACAACTGAAGCTGCCTCCCGTCAGCTCAGGCCCTCAGTTGTGACAGTTCTGAATTTACATGAATAGGAAGGTTTGTTTTAAATGTCCTAATTCTGACAAGGAAAATATTTCTTATTAAATATGAATCTTATCAGAAGAATAAATAACACAAATTACAGAATATTCATTACTCAAGTAGAGCCCATCAGGAACAGGGCAAAGTCATAAAAGGCCAGCATAAAAACCATTTTCAAATTCAGTGGAAACATTAAGAAGTACATGAAGCAAGTTGACAATGACACAACTGTTGGTCATTTGTCCCATGCAAAAAGAATTCCCAAAATAGAAAATGGAAACGTTTCTAGGCTTGTAAATGTTGCAGCTTTATTCTACAGGAAGAAAACATATATTTTAATATAAATTATTACTGATTTGCTGCTACCTGTCACTTAGAAAGCCTGTAAGCTCAAACTTTTATTTGAGTATCTAAGACCCCATTTGCTTTGTATACTGTAATACACAGAGGCCACAGAAATACAGATATATCCTCATACATCTTTACTGCAGTCATGCCAAACAGCCTCTATTGGCATGCAAGGTCATGTGAGAGTCTTCTAGCATCGGGTGTCTTATTTGCTTCTTGTTTGCTGAAAATGTATCTTACTTGCAAACAGTGGTGATTTTACTTATGACCTGCAGCCTCCCAGTAAAATCCGACACTTCAGTGAGCCAGTAGGAGTCCTTGCCTGCACTGGCTTCACAGTGACTGGCAGTGACTTCTTGTTTGAAGTACTACCGGCCAGTCACCCGCAGGACAGACAGTCCTCTGGGACTGTCAGTACGGGCTGCCTGTGGGAAGTCACTCCATCTTCAGGTCAACTGCGCAGGCGCCAGGACCAGGCTGGCGGATCAATATGACACTTGCATATCTGTGTGTGATGGAGTCTCTGAATCTGTATATGGAATGCTACAATGTAGCAGCTGCAGCTTTTTTCCAACAAAAGTTCTGTGCTCCGTATAGACTCAGTCACACACAATATACAAGTGTCATTTATCAAATTTATCATCGCAGTCTCCTTGTGCGTCCTAGTCGCATAGTGTTCTGACTAAGACACTTTTTCAGCAAAAAATACCTCTGAAGTTAGCAGAGTTGCACAGGACCTGGTGCCTCTCTCACGCCAGGCACCTTGTGCTGTATGGCATATTGAGGCTAGATGTAGGAGGATGCATCTGTATACCTTAACCTTGTTGCAGGCTCTTCTATGGTCCCTCCACCTTGGCTACAGATGTAACATTGGCATCGCTGCTGGAGTGTGCGGCCATAAGTCCAGTAGGAAGTTACTTGTCCACACAGTTACTCTGACTTGCCTATAATTCAGGACAGACGAGGCAATGGACAGGCTGATGGGGTCAGAGGCATGTACTGCTAGCAATTGCCCCATCCACCTACACAATAATATTTGTTACTATAGGGATACAAAGGCTCAGATACTTTATATATATATATTTATATTCTGTATATACATACACATACATGCATGATGGATGGAGAGAGAAAGAGAGAGAGAGAGATGATTTGGGTTTTTATTGGGACTGATGTGATATGGTTGTATAGTAACTGATGTGATATGGTTGTATAGTAACTGATGTGATATGGTTGTATAACAACTGATGTAAGAAGTGCTGATATCATGCAAACAGAATCTGGTTTAAGTACAGACAAGCTTCAGTCGGAGTATTGACAAAACAACACTGTAAGGGATGCAGGTAATAAACTGGCTGTCAGGATCTTGTCAGTCAGAAGACCGACGCCGGAATCCCAACAGCCGTCAAAATGCCACCGGTTGGAATCCCAACCAAAGCCTCAAGTTCCCACTCAGGTGGTGGTCTATTCCACCACCCGAGGGGGAATATAATTGTGTGGCGCCACCAAGCCCAAAGCATGGCGAGAGCAGCGAACCCGCAAGGTGGCCTGCTGCGCTTGCCGCTGGGATTCCAGCTATCGGGATTCCGGCGTCAATTTCCTGACCACCGGGATCCCGACCACCGGTGTTACATACTGTACCCTACTATAAGCGGACACCATAGATACAATGTCCCTCCTCTTTAGTGTGTCACTCTCAGTTGATGGTTATATTGGCCACGGAATGAACCTTCTAATGAACTGTACAACAGAACATACAAAAGAATTCTAAGTCATTTTGCCTCTAATTATACACATAGCATATGAAAAAGTGTTTTATTTTATCTTTTACTTCCACTGCCACTGCACAAAACCAAAAAAAAAAATTGAAAAATATTACCCAAGCTACAGTATACAGCTTTCCTGTACACAGATATTACTGGGCAGACTCAATGAAGCAACCTATAAATGCAGTCCACCATTCAAAATTCCCCTCCAAGAAACACACAGGCACACACAGTGAGTGTTCTGGAGAGCAGTCACAGTGCATTCATGTAGTAAAATGTATCCTGCTCTCTCTGAGCATCTTGCAAAAATCCATCTACAGTAGTTCACTTTTATGGATTTCTTTATTGCAGTTGACATGGGCTTGCCCTAGGGACTAACTTGCTGTTCCATAAAGATCCTTAAATAGGCACTTCTGATGAAACATTTAATCCCAGCACTAGTATCAAATTGCCTCTTCTGCCCGTGATCGTAATGGAAAAAATCAGTTTGACAATTAATTAATTATATTTATGCCTATGTTTGACTGTTTATTATGCATTCTAAAGTAGTTTAGTTGCACGTTGTGCATTTCTCATTTATTTTTCCATTTATAAACGTTTAAAGAGGTTTGGTTTCTTCAAGAGCTCATGATCAAACATGCCAGCACTCTGCCTCAGCATTCTCACATCTTTTCTTGGTATATCAGTATACCTTGGCTGAAGGAGAAAGAGAAAGGATCATTCTCCTATAGGTGATTGAAAATGTATGAAACATGGAGGGCCTAGGGCAGGCATGTCCAAACTGCGGCCCTCCAGCTGTTGTGAAACTACATATCCCAGCATGCCCTGACACAGCTTTGCTGTCAGAGAATGCTAAAGCTGTGTCAAGGCATGCTGGGATGTGTAGTTTCTCAACAGCTGGAGGGCCGCAGTTTGGACATGCCTGGCCTAGGGCATCCAGGAACTGATTTGTCATAACTAGAGATGATCACAATTTTAGAACCTGTCATCCAATAAAGAGAGAAGCAAACCAAAGGCTTGAAAAGAAAGGGGGCCAGATGCATCATCACTTGGAAAGTGATAAAATGGAGTGAAAAAGTGCCGGCCAATCAGCTCCTGCCATTTTTAAAACAGCCTGTGACATGGCAGTTAGGAGCTGATTGGCTGGCACTTTTTCTTTCTCCTTTTTATCACTCTCCAAGTGATAATACATCTAGCCCTGAGTCTGTATATGGAGCACAATGGAACTGTATTGGCAAAAAGCTGCGACAGCTACTGCACTTTGTAGCACTTCATATACAGAGACTCAGTCACACCCAGACATACAAGTGTAGCATATCAAATTAATCAGCACAGTCTATTGTTCCATCCTAGCCACATTGTCTTGCAACTAAGACATTAGCAGAGTCTCATGGAACTTGGCACCCAGAGGAGCTGCTTGTCACGAATGCAACAATGATGTGTAAAGACACATATGTATCACTGAAACTTTACACTGCTGCGAAACGGCCTTTCAACAACGTCATTAGTGCACATTGAAGCGTACAGCAATGTTGTTTAGCTCTTATATTACTCACTTGCAATGATTACATGGAGAAAAATGTTTGATTCCGCACAGAGCCTGTCTAAATAGGATAATAAAATTCACCAATGTGTACATTTTAATGACCAACATAAATACTGCGTACTGTGTATTGGTGATGCTCCCAAGAGTCAGGAAAAGGCACTAGTGTCAAGATACAAAGAGAAAAGACTCTGGTGTTCTGATCTTGGATGCTATGTAGTGTTGGGCCTGGTCAGTACTTAGATGGGAGACCACCTAGGAAGACTAGGTGCTGTATGTTTAGATATCTGCATGATAATCCCAATAGTGAGCTGGTGCTACTGTACTCTGTTTTAGTACTGCTATGCTCTGATGTAACCTGTGTATGCACCCACTTAATATCAGCCTGTTAGTAACAATGATCCTGCGTGATCATTTGAATCCTTACACACAGAGTTTTCTAGGGTGTTTTACATCTTTTTATCGAGTCCTTATACAAGACTGAGTAACAATGTCTCATCCCCGCTTTATGCATCCAATATCTCTATAAATCCATTTCATTAAACTCTTATTGCCAGGGGGGTTCCTCGTCTCCCCTGCGTTGGTTATTCCAACAGGGATTACCGGGAAATACCCAGGTAACAGCAAATTCAAGTGCTCTATGTTTCCTCTTTTCAGAGATCCACTCCATCTTGGAGCTCTCCCCTATCTGTTCACTGCCACTTGGCACACAGGGGGGCAGTAGAATCTAAGTGGAGCCATAACGATCTCTGAAAAACGTTATTTTTCCTTTTCCTTGTAATATTGATGCACACAGGCAGGTCACCTTCATACTTGTGTTGATACACGGTAGCAGCATTGATGGCCTTTCCAGGATAGTCACATTTTGAGAGACCCATTCTTTAGGTTATCTCAACCCATAAATGCATTAGAAAGGTCCTTATATTCACTTATCGACGGTTTGAGATATTATACCATCAGGACGTTTAGCAATTTTGTCGTACATTTCCTGTTTCAATAATACAGCCATATTTTATCTATATTTATGTAATTCTGTATATTCTATGACTAGCCTAACAAGATTGTTGATACCATATTTGAATGCATACCTATAAAAGTTAGATTTTAAACTTTCTATATATGTTAAGAGCGCCCCAACACCAGAGTATTCTTTTCTCCTTGTCTCTTGACAATGCTTACATATATCAAGAAGAGGTTTTAGATAAAGAACAGCAGTTTTCTTCATTACATACTGTATACTGGACCCTATTCAGCATCAGATACAGTTTTGCTAAACTTACAAAGCTGAAACTGCTTGCGATGCTGGCATTGCAAAATAAGGGATGCCCCCTGCCTGCGCAGCCTAGCTAAGAAGGCAGGTGCAGGGCGGACATGTATTGTATCGCAGCGGCAGCTTGTGACATCATGTGCGGCACTGAAAATAGCCCGGACCCACCCCCGTTTTTCACTGTGATGCCCCTGCAACACGTTGTCGACCCCAATTGCCCCGCAAACGCCTCTCCCTATCAATCAGGCAGAGGCGTTCACATTACTGAGATGCGATTGCATCTCCATGCCTGCACAAGTGCAGAGCAGGCCCTGTGCGTGCACACTGTGGTGCGAAAACTGGGGAGAAGCGGACGCATCTCAGTAGCGTCGGCTGCTTAATAAGACTCCTTGTTCCAAGCTTACTAAAGTCTTGTTTACAGTTGATTCATATGGCTAACATCTAACGACCTTCTCATTACATCTTTTTTGTAAAGCATATATTGTCTGCATACATACACAAATGTTATTTCATCTATTATACACGGTGCTCATCCTTTAATGAATCCAGAATTACCTAATTAAAGTATAAGGATTATTGATCACTAGGCAGATTGGATACTCAATTTACATGGATGTTTTACAAAACAAGTGACAGACCAATAATTTAGCGAACACCACTTTTAGTCATCTTGATCCTTCACCAAGAGCTGAGTGGCATAAAAATGGCAACAAAATCTGTTTATTGTTAACCATTTACAAACATATCTACTGTAGGTGCAAAATTGCTTTCACTGTCTAATTTGCCCAAGAGAAAAGATATAGTAACTTCTGATTTGTTGCAGTGGTTCAGTGCAATGTTGCACCTACATGCAATGCTAGTCTTATGCTGGGTACACACTGAGCGATATAGGCAATTGAACAGCCTATGTATGTATGTATATATATATATATATATATCTATCGTGGGCACGTTGGTGGGTGTACTTCTGCTGTGATGGCTCTGCTGAGTAGACTTGTTGTTGGCTTGTGAGGATGAAAAGCTTGACAAAGGTCTATGGTGACCGGAAACGTTGCAGAAACTCTATCTCTATGCACATCATGAGAAGCCCTGCATTTGTATGTATTGTGAATATATCATAAAAACCATCTTGGAGCATATTTAAATGTGACTTTGAGAGTGGCTATTTATTGGATATCATTTGTATACTGGAATTTTTAGATGAGAGTGCGGGACTTCTAACCATTTTATATATATACTAGTTGGAGTACCCGGCGTTGCCCGGGATTTTGAGAATGTCTGTTTCAAAAATACGTTTAAATATTAAACACACAGTATAATTAACATTGTAGAAAGCTGAATACCCGTGCTTCACTACGGGATGAGGATGGTAAATTAGAATGATAGTTGTTCGTTAATTTACGTTGGTTGGAGATCTAGTATATAGGCATATCTTGCTGCACTGATGCACTTTGGGGGTCATTCCGAGTTGATCGCTCACTGCCGTTTTTCGAAGCATAGCGATCAGGCTAAAAATCGGCTGTTCTGCGCATGCGTATGGGCCGCAGGGCGCACGCACCAAGTAATTTCACACAAAACTAAGCAATTTTACACAGGGGCGAGCAACGCTTTTCAGTCGCTCTGCTGATCGGTGTGTGATTGACAGGAAGTGGGTGTTTCTGGGTGGTAACTTATCGTTTTCCGGGAGTGCGCTAAAAAACGCAGGCGTGTCAGGCTAAAATGCAGGAGTGGCTGGGGAAACGGGGGAGTGGCTGGCCGAACGCAGGGCGTGTTTGTGACGTCAAAGCAGGAACTAAACGGACTGAGGTGATCGCAATGTCCAGGACAGCAGCCTCCAGTGGGCGGGTGGGAAGTGAGGCTTGGGCCCGCAGCTGTTCAAGTGAATGGAGGATTTCAGCCAAGGGAGGGTATGCAGGGAGACTGTCTCTGCGTCCCTCATATCCAGCACCCGGGGCAAGTGACCCCTTAGACAACCCCCCACCCCACCCCAATTGCGGCCATGCCTCCACAATATGTAGTTCTTTATATATGGTGCAACTCTGTCACCTACAGTGAGTACGTACACAAAACAACAAGAAACCATGACACATTTCTGAAATTACTGAACTACTGTACAGTGCAAGTGCCAAATTCAGGTAAGTATACTTATTTTCTTATTTTACAGAGGGTGGATTTGCTGTAGTAGTATCTGGTATAGCACATGCACTAACTTACCATATTCATCACTGAATATACAACACAGCCAGCTGCCACCACAACAAAGGGTGTTCCAAAGTTCCAAGTTTACTTGGTGAAACACAGCCCTGTTCTTTGCATAGATAGCATATCTGTGTATTTATAAAGCAGACTGAAAATAAAGAATTCTGCCTGAAGATATAACTACATATACGTGGACATGTACTGTATTTGGTAAAACTTGCAGGCGGGCACATGAAAGGCAATTGACGAAAGGAAGCTAAAGATGGAATGCCCGCTTACACATTGCTTCCTTGTGCAAGTTGATGCTGATTTGGAATCTCTAAATCCCTGTCAGACCACTCACTGTACTGGTACTGGAAGCCGTCCCATAGCAGTGTAATTGCAATGTATTGCTGCTGTATGCAACATGTTTGGCCTGCTACCCCTTATTTCCAAAAAAATTCTATTTTCATTCAGGCAAAAATACCTGAAACACGACTACATCTCTGTAAAAATATAACTGACCTCTATGCTTTAATACTACATATATACACAATACTAAATTTCCATTGTATATTAGTATGCTGAACCCAAATTGTAAAATGATCCTGCTAAGCTGTATAAGCTGTACCTGAGCAAGGTCATCACAGAACAGAAGCTCCCTCTTGGTGATCAATTGTCCTTACGTGACAGTTCAAGTGAATGACTACTGGATGCCTCAACCGTTTCCTAAAACCATGTTATGCATCACAGTGAAGCCTATTTGTTTTCTTGCCACCAGGGGTGATACTGGAGGCCATTCTAATTTCTTATTCCAACAAAGAAATTGCTACAGTTGAAAAGTGATTGAGTACTGGTTAATATGTATCAATAAAACTGACAAAACAGAAATGAAAAAAAAAATATATATATCATACTTTAGATCAGAGGTATGCAACCTATGAGCTGGACCACATCTGAGGTACTAATTGTCACATATGCAATACAATCTATTGGGGACGGCATCCTGGGTATACCAGATAGAACAATGGGGGACCCACTGGTTTAGGTCAGTTTTACTGTAAGAGCAATTAATGGTTACTAATAAGTACAAATGAGCCCATGCTGTCAGTGTTTTGTCCTCACATTCATACATCAATAGCACTTATATATATTTTTTGCGGTAATCACATAAATTATGCCTGGCTTTTAACGGCAGTCACTGCATTTTCGGGAAAAAAATATAAATTTTTTTGCTCTGTTTAACACATCAAATAAAATTTTACCAAAATTGCAAAAAATGGTATTTACTGAGATTTCATGAAACTGAGCTACATGCAGCTGTGATTTTTTATTTTATTATTGTTATTATTATTTTGTTTTTTTTATAATCACCACAACAGCACTATCAGGCATAATAAATTCAAAAAGATCCTAATTATCACAGAAAATTCGTTTTCAGCATGAAAACTCATTGATACATGGGAGCCTAGATCTGCAAACCACCCCTGTACACCACTTACAACAACTCCTAACATCCCACACAAAGACTTTTAATTTCACTTAAAAAAAATAAAAATATTTAATTGGAGATGACAGAAGGTAATAAACACAATATGCTAAATAGTTTACTTCAAAGAAGTAGAAACATAAGAAACCATCGATGTTCAAGAATCAATGTTTAAGACTGAATAATTTTTTTGTGGCCAATGGTTACAAAAAACGGTACTACCAGTTTTTTCTTTCAATATGCTATTCCCACTTCTCAGGCAGGAAATATGAATGGACTTCCTCTCTGAGCATGGCATTCTGGGGCATTCTGCCTGATGCCCCCTGTGCACTTTCAGACATCAATCTAAAATACATGAGACTGAGAAGGTCCTAAAGGGCTGTAATAATGACCGAGAACGGCCATCTAGTGAGTACGGCTGGTTTAAATCAGTAGAAAGATGTATAGGCCAACAGATTTGCAGATACTATTATAACAAAATAACAAATAATAAAAAAAGGATACAAGCAAAAAGTTAAATTTAATATAAAAAATATATATTAACTGACTGCAAAAGGTAAAACAAGTACTTATTATACTTACACTGAACTGCATAAGTTCTTGGCATGTACGAAACAAGATGAGCAATTATAGATGTCCCTACTTATTCACCTATTCATCTGGTCGGTGGGGCTTGTCCCACATTAGTTAAGCCAAGCTTGGAACCTTGGTAACTGGATGGATACATAGCTCATGTATGGGTAGTGACTGATTGTCCTCCGTGATACCTGATCACTACTCAGATAAATGGAAAATTCAATCTACACCCATAAATCACAGTGATGCCCTTGTAATAATCAAATGATGCGACATGCCAGACCTGGAGCACCTGGGACACCTCTGCCAGAACCCCCAGTAGTAGAGAATGTACTTACATGCTTTTTTATTATTATTATTATTATTATTAACAACATTTATTTCTTTAGTGACACCATATTCCATTGCACTTTACATTTGGGTACAAAACAGTAATTAGATAGAGGCCCTCTTTCAGCATGGATCGCATTTGTAAAGCTGCTTGCAGGCAACTTTGCAAATGCGACCCATAGTAATGCAAATAACAGGATTTTAATTACCTGCCGGTAAATCTTTTTCTCGTAGTCCGTAGAGGATACTGGGGTCCATTTAGTACCATGAGATATATGGGCGCTTTAAGAATTTGATAGTGTGGGCTGGCTCCACCTTCTATGCCCCTCCTACCAGACTCAGTCTAGGAAACTGTGCCCGAGGAGACCGACATACTTTGAGAGAAGGATAGATAAGGATAGTGGTGAGATTCCAAACCAGCACACACAAGAGGAAAGCCAAGCTAACCAAACTTGAACCAACATTACTTAACCAAGTAACAGTGCAGGAAGAACGAAGCACTGGGCGGGCGCCCAGTATCCTCTACGGACTACAAGCAAAGGATTTACAGGTACGGAATTAAAATCCTATTTTCTCTTACGTCCTAGAGGATACATGCATAGTAACATAGTTAATGAGGTTGAAAGGAAGAAAAATGCACATCGGGTTCAACCTGTAATCTGTCTTAAACCGAGTTCATTATAATGTCCTAAATTAAGTAATGTTTTATGTTTAGTTACCAACTGTAAATCATGTTCCTCCCACATTAAAAATTTCAATATTTTAAATGCTATAACCTTGGATATGTTTTTCAGTCAGAAATTTATCCAATCCGTTTTTAAATGCAGTTATAGAGTCCGCCATTATCACCTTCACTGGCAGGGAATTCCAGATCCTTATTGCCCTAACAGTGAAGAACCCTTTCCTACGTTGAGTATGGAATTTTCTCTCCTCTAGACTCAGCGAGTGACCTCGCATCTTATACAGAGTTCTTTTAATAAACAATTCCTCTGATAACTCTTTTTACTGGGGTCCATTTAGTACCATGGGGATTTACCAAAGCTCCTAAACCGGGTGGGAGAGTGCTGAGGTTCCCACAGATCTAATTGACCAAACTGAAGGTCCTCAGAGGCCAAAGTATCGAACTTGTAGAACTTAGCAACTGTGTTCGAAACTGACCAAGTAGCTGCTCGGCAGAGCTGTAAAGCCGAGACACCCCGGGCAGACGCCCAGGAAGAAACCACCGACCTAGTAGAGTGGGCCTGTAAAGATCTTGGACACAGCAAACCTGCCGTGGAATAAGCATGCTGAATAGTAAGCCTGATCCAGCGTGCAATGGACTGCTTTGAAGCAGGACACCCAATTTTATTAGGATCATAAAGTACAAACAGCGAGTCAGATTTTCTGTGACGAGCCGTTCGCTGTACATACACCTTCAAAGCCCTCACAACATCCAAAAACTTTGAAGTAGCAGAGGTGTCGGTGACAACCGGAACCACAACAGGTTGGTTGATGTGAAATGCGGACACCACTTTAGGAAGAAATTGCTGACGAGTTCTGAGTTTAGCTCTGTCCTCATGGAAAATCAAATAGGGACTTTTATGAGACAAAGTCCCCAGCTCCGACACAACCTTGCTGAAGCCAAGGCTAATAGTGTGACGGTCTTCCGCGTAAGATATTTTAAGTCCACCTTCTGTTCAAACCAGTCCGATTGGTGGAACTGCAGCACCACATTGAGATCCCAAGGTGCCGTGGGAGCCACAAAGGGAGGTTGGATGTGCAGAACAACTTTCAAGAACGTCTGGACCTCAGGGAGAGAAAATGCACAAGGCGAAAATCTGGACTTTTATGGAGCTCGAACGCAGGCCCACATCCACGCCTGCCTGCAGAAAAAGCAGGAAACGTCCCAGATGAAATTCCACCGCAGAATCATTTCTGCTCTCACACCAAGAGACGTATTTCTTCCAAATACGATGGTAATGCTTAGAAGTTACCCCCTTCCTGGCTTGGATCATAGTCGAGATAACCTTTTTAGGGATCCCACTCCTGGCTAGAATCAGCCATTCAATTTCCACGCTGTCAAACATAGACGCGGTAAGTCCTGATACACAAACGGGCCTTGTTGCAGAAGATCCTCGCGAAGAGGTAGAGGCCACGGATCTTCAAGGAGCATCTTAAGAAGGTACGCGTACCAGGCCCTTCTTGGCCAGTCCGGAGCAATGAGTATTGCTTAAACCTTTTCCCTTTTTATTCACTTTAGAATTCTTGGGATCAGAGGAAGTGGAGGTAGCACGTACACCATCTGATAGACCCATGGAGTCGTCAGGGCATCTATCGCAACCGCCTGTGGGTCTCTGGACCTTGAACAATACCGCCTGAGCTTCTTCTTGAGACGAGAGGCCATCATGTGGATCTGTGGATAACCCCATCGACTTCTCAAGCACCTGCACACTTCCTGGTGAAGGCCTCACTCCCCCGGGTGCATGTCGTGTCTGCTGAGAAAGTCTGCTTCCCAGTTGTCTACTCCCGTATTGAAGACCGTTGACAATGCCACAGCGTTTCTTTCTGCCCAGATGACAATTTTTGACACCTCTGACAATGCTGCTCTGGAAGATACGCAGACTTAACCGCAGTAGCTATGGAGATCCATTTGTCTACTTCATCTCCAAACAAGGCCTCTCCTGTGAATAGTAGGCCTTCCACGCCTTTCCAGGAGTCCGCGTCAGCAGTCCACTGGCGTAGCCACAAGCCCCTGCGTGCCGACACTGCCATATCGGTGGTGCGTGTGTTAAGCACGCCTATTTCCTTTATTGCTTCCCCCATAAAGTTCACAGAGATCTGTATATGCTGTAGGAGTAAGATAGCATCCCCCCTAGATAAGGAATCTAACCCCTCAATTAGGTTACCTGACCATTTCGCAATGGCTTTAGTGATTCACGCACATGCAATAGTGGTTCTTTGGGCCACCCCAGCAGCTGTGTACAATGATTTGAGTGTAGTCTCAATTTTACGATCAGCCGTGTCTTTTAGGAAGGATGCACCAGGAACAAGCAATACAATTTTACGTGACAGGCTAGAGACTGATGCGTCCACTATCGGTGGATTTTCCCATTTTTTCCTATCCTCCAGAGGAAAAGGAAAAGATGAGAGCAACCTTTTAGGGATCTGAAACGTCTTATCAGGATTAACCCATGGTTCTTCAAACAGGGTATTCAATTCCTTTGACACAGGAAAAGTAACTGAGGACTTCTACTGTACATTAAAATAAGATTCCTCAATCTCCTCTGACACCTTATCAGGAATATGCAGAACATCTCTGATAGCCTCTATTCCCTGTCAACCTAACCCTCCTCCAAGTCTGACCCATCAGCGTCAGAGTCAGATTGCAGGATATGGGCCAGAGATCGCTTCTGCTGACAAATGGGAGGGAGGGGGCTGAGACGCTGTTTTGGGGACTGAGTCTCTGTTCATAAATTCATCCACAGTTTGTTTTAAGTATTGCGTCTCTTTCTTATTGCGGGACAATTTTATAGAAAGAGTGGAAATCAATCCTTTGAGAGAATTAACCCACTCCGGTTAAGCCCCGCTAGCTTGTGAACCCGGAGTACCCAGTAGTGAGCCCCCTGGTGAAAAGGAACACTCTGCTGTACAAGAAACACACTCTTTGCCTGACATAATGTAAATGTGACAGCACACACACACAGGAAAAGGTTAAGCACAATCAACCCACAAAGAGCCCTTCAGAGAGACACATAGTTGTTTGGAGCCAGCCCCCACCGCTCCCTTATTGCTAATGCCAAGCTTAGCTGGGTCGCAGACTAAGACCCCTGATAGGGGACTTAGTACACTAACAGTCGCTCACCTTCCTGCTATTACCCCCTGGTACCGCTGAGGTAATCTGGAGTCACACCGGAGGAGCTGCGTGTCCCTGTCCTGTCAGTGTCTGTGTCCACTGCAGAGGCAAAATGGCGCTGGTGAGCTGCTGGATCCTCTCATAGTGAAGCCCCACCCCTTTAATCCGCACAGTCTTCCCGCTTTTTTTATACTGGCTGAGGAATCTGGTGCTTAAAATGGAGAGAAACCGTTTTAAGGCTGTGCTGCCAATCTGTGTACAGTGTACTGAGATGCAGTTGTGTACTGTGTCTGGAGACGCATTCCGACCCATTTAGAAGCTGTATGTCTCCGTACCCTCTTGCCGCCATAATGGCCGGTGCCCCGCTAACCTGGACGCCCGCACAGTACTCACCACTCTTCATTCTTCTGGCTCTGTAATGGGTGGCGGTGTGCTGCGGGAATGTAAGCTCGCCGTGGTGGGGCTTGCGAATAGTTCCCTCAGGAGCTCAGTGTCCTGTCAGCGGGGTACGGGACCATTAACCCTTCAAGAGGTTGGGCCGCCCCCCCCCCCTTCCTAAGTCCCACAAAGCAGGCAGGCTGGTGCCAACCAGCCCTGCCTGAAAACAACAAACATAGAAAATAAATGCAGAAAACTCTTCAGGAGCTTCCTTCAGCGTGACCGGCTCCTCCGGGCACATTTTCTTAACTGAGTCTGGTAGGAGGGGCATAGAGGGAGGAGCCAGCCCACACGATTAAATTCTTAAAGTGCCCATGGCTTCTAGTGGACCAGTCTATACCCCATGGTACTAAATGGACCCCAGTATCGTCTAGGACTTAAGAGAAAGAAGGTGTTAAACACCCCCTTACTGTATTTGTGATCCCAGTGATGCGACTGCGTCGCAGCCTGGGATCAACATTGCAACCAATGCTCGCAATGTTTCTCTCAGACTGACAGCTAAGCAATCCTCAGCTGGATAGTTGCATTGTCAACAGTTATGGCAATATCAGGTTGGTAACTACCCTAAGCTGGTGGGAAAATAATTAATTCTGTTTTGGAAATGTTGAGTTTGAGATGGCGAGATGACATCCAAGATGAAATGGCAGACAGGCCATAGATACGGAGAGCCCATACCAAATCCAAAGACCGCTCTTTGGAAAACAACTCAGGAGAATTAAAGGCCGATACCACAATATCCTGGTTAAGGTGGAAGGAAGACACCACCTTGGGTAAATAACCTAGCCGCGTTCTAAGAACCGCCCGGTCACGGTGAAAAATCAAATGGGGAGACTTAACGGATAAGGCACCGAAGTCCGAGACCCTTCTAGCAGAAGCAATAGCCAGCAAAAATAGCACCATAAGGGAAAGCCACTTAAGGTCCGCAGATGCAAGAGGTTCAAATGGAGACTCTTGCAAAGCCTCCAAAACCATAGACAGATCCAAAGGGGCCACAGGTGGCACATAAGGAGGCTGCATCCATAACACGCCCTGAGTGAAAGTATGGACATCAGGTAGGGCAGCAATCTTTCTCTGAAACCAAACCTACAAGGCAGAGATGTGAACCTTAAGGGAGGCCAGACGCAGGCCTAAGTCCAGGACCTGTTGTAGAAAGGCCAATAGTTTGGCCGTACTAAACTTGAAAACATCATGATTGTGAGACGCACACCAAGTAAAGTAAGCATTCCATACCCTATGGTAGATCCGAGCAGAAGCCAGCTTACGGGCCTTCAACATAGTTTGAACGACCGCCTCAGAAAAACCCTTGGCCTTCAGGACGGAAGCTTCAAGAGCAACGCCGTCAAAGCCAGACGGGCCAAGTCCTGGTAAACACAAGGGCCCTGAACGAGGAGGTCTGGTCGTTGTGGAAGTAGAAGGGGACAATCCAACGAGAGGCCCTGTAGATCGGAGAACCAGTGCCGCCTGGGCCATGCTGGAGAGACTAGAGGTAGGTTTCCTCCTTCTTGTCTGAACTTCCTTATTACTCTGGCCAGGGGTAACACCGGAGGGAACACATACGGCAGCCGAAAGTTCCATGGGATTGACAGATCATCCACGAATGCTGCTTGAGGATCCCTTGTCCTTGCTCCGAAGACCCACATCTGGAAGGCCCCACTTGTCCATGAGAAGTTGAAACACTTCTGGATGTAGGCTCCATTCTCCGGCGTGTACGTCCTGACGACTGAGATAGTCCGCCTCCCAGTTCAGAACGCCCGGTATGAACACTGCTGATATGGCCGGCAGATGGTGTTCTGCCTACTGAAGAATCCTTGATACTTCCCTCATTGCCATGCGGCTTTGAGTGCCGCCTTGATGATTGATGTACACCACCGTGGTGGCGTTGTCCGATTGTACTTGAACAGGACTGTTCAGTATCAGATTCTGGGCCATTGTCAACGCATTGAACACTGCCCGCAGTTCCAGAATGTTTATCTGGAGGAGAGACTCCTCCTCGGTCCACCGACCCTGGAGAGAGTGTTGTTCCAACACCGCACCTCAACCTCTTAGACTGGCATCCGTCATCAACAGGACCCAGTTGGATATCCAGAAAGGATGGCCCCTGCTCAATCGTTGGTCCTGAAGCCACCAGCTCAGTTACAGGCGGACCTCTGGAGACAAGGAGATCATGTGAGATCTGATCCGGTGAGGCAGGACATCCCACTTGGACAGAATCAACTTCTGCAGAGGGCGAGAATGAAATTGAGCATACTCCAACATGTCGAAAGCCGACACCATGAGACCTAGCACTTGCATTGCCGAATGAATCGACACTTGCGAACGAGATAGGAAGCATCGGATCTTGTCCTGAAGTTTCAGGACTTTCTCATGAGACAAGAACAATATTCTCCTACGCACAATATAATTTCAGGACCCACGGTCAGGACTTCGACCCTAGGTTCCAATAATCATTGGACCCTATCAGACCCGAGGGAGTGACCTCATTCTATTAGGATCTCTATCATAGAGGATACGAATACGTCCTTTTCTCTGAATGAGGGACTACTTATTTTCGCTTACTTATATCATTATTTCGCCTATAATATGAATATCAATGTTTATGAGTAATAATGCTCCAAATTATGAATGCTTGCTCTCATCTTTTTTAAGCATACTATAATAAAAGTTATGTTTTAACAATTTCATATTTTCAATTTTCAAGTGTGCCCTGGAAAAGGCATATAGTTGCTTTTTGTCTTTTGTCTTTCCAAAAGACCACACCCGTTGTTTCACAATCTTATTGAGGTCTTCTCCAAAGAGAATGTCTCCCTTGAAAGGAAGCACCTCCAGGG
The DNA here is from genome assembly GCF_028390025.1 of Pseudophryne corroboree. Taxonomy (NCBI): domain Eukaryota; kingdom Metazoa; phylum Chordata; class Amphibia; order Anura; family Myobatrachidae; genus Pseudophryne; species Pseudophryne corroboree. The sequence goes on along the minus strand of NC_086448.1, from coordinate 247,769,257 downwards.
TTTTCTTGGAATCCATATCCACCGACCACGATCTCAACCAAAGGATACGTCTGGCCAAGACGGACGTAGTAGCAGCCTTGGCCGAATGCACCCCGGCATCGAAGGCCACCTCCTTAAGGTACAGAGAAGCCGTGGTATTAGCTGAGAGACATTGTCGAGCATGCTCAGAAGCATTAGAAGGCAGCTCCGCCTCTAGCTCCTGAGCCCACGCCTCAACAGCTTCAGCAGCCCATGTTGCTGCAATGGTTCTGTCCTTGGTCCTCTTCTCTTCTCTCTCTATACGTCCTCACTAGGTGAGCTCATTAGTTCTTTTGGATTCCAATATCATCTCTATGCTGATGACACTCAAATCTATCTTTCCTCTCCAGACCTCTCCCCTGCTCTCCTCACTCGTATCTCCAACTGTCTCTCTGCTACCTCTTCCTGGATGTCCCAGCGCTTTCTTAAACTTAACATGTCTAAGACCGAGCTGATCATCTTCCCTCCCTCCCGCATAACCTCACCTCCTATAATCTCATTATCTATTGATGGCACTACTATCTCCTCTAGCCCCCAAGTGCGCTGTCTTGGAGTAATCCTTGACTCCTCCCTCTCCTTCAAACCACACATTCAGCACCTCTCACAAACCTGCCGTTTTCATCTAAAAAATATTTCCAGGATCAGACCCTTTCTGACCCAGGATGCTACTAAGACTCTTATCCACTCACTGGTCATCTCCAGACTGGACTACTGTAATCTCCTCCTGACTGGCATTCCTGACAAATACCTCTCTCCACTCCAATCTATCCTCAATGCTGCTGCCCGGCTCATTTTCCTCACCAAACGCACTACGTCCACCTCTCCTCTCTTACTAGACCTTCATTGGCTCCCCTTCCCTTTCAGAATCCATTTCAAGCTTCTCACACTTGCTTACAAAGCCCTCACCCACTCCTCTCCCATCTACATCTCTGACCTTATCTCCCTTTACACTCCCACACGTCCTCTTCGCTCTGCTAATGCACGCCGACTCTCCTGCCTACGGATTACTTCCTCCCACTCCTACCTCCAAGATTTATCACGTGCTGCACCACTTCTCTGGAATTCCCTACCTCTCCCCCTCAGACTCTCCACCTCTCTACAAAACTTCAAACGGGCTCTCAAGACCCACTTCTTCACCAAACCCAGCCAAATCTCATCCTGAACCTCTGTTCCATGCTCTCTATGTATCCCATCTGTCTCACCCCTGTCTGTCTACCCCTCCCCTTTAGAATGTAAGCTCTCACGAGCAGGGCCCTCTTCCCTCATGTGCTTATCCTTTTCTTACTCTAATAATATTCAACTGCACCAAATCCAGCAGTCCTCTGCCACCTGATACTTATCCCAGTGTCATCTGCTGATGTAGCTATGTTTATTTACCCTATACTTGTCCTATATTGTCATCAACTGTAAGTTGCTGTTTTCCTGCTTGATTATTTGTTTATGTACTCTGTAATTGGGTGCTGCGGAACCCTTGTGGCGCCATATAAATAAAGGATAATAATAATAATATGCACAGCCCTCATTAGGGTGTAAATTGCTTTCAAACAACTCTCCACACCTCTATTTATCAGTTCCTTCTGTCACACGCCATAGGCGGCGTTCACCGCGCTTACCCCTGCGTGCCTGCTGGTCTGTGTTGCGGCCTCCGCCTTCGTTGGTCCACGGGCTCCGGCGCCTGGCTGGCGCGGCTCCCGGCGGTTCGCCGGGGCAGGGGCGCCGCCATGACACCCGGCATCACGTGGGCGGGGAGCAGGTGACGTCATCAGACTGTTCCGCCAATCCAGCGGAGGCAGCAGATTCAAAGGCAGACGCCAGGCAGCGCCTCGGCGCCTGAGTATCGTCTTTTCCCCTGAAGTGGATGCCAGTGCTTCTGTTCTCGGCGGATCTCTCTGCAGCATACCCCAGTGTCTCCGGCATTTCCAGGTGTCAGTTGTTGCACATCTTCCAGCGTTCCCAGCCGCTGCTGGGTTCCACTGCGCTCTAGTCACCAGTGCTTCTTGGAGTCAGCATGGGCTGCAGGTTTAACATCGCCCTCAAGTTAAACAAGTCTTCAGTGTCTTTAACCCTCGCTCTCAAGTTATACAAGTCCTCAGTGTCTTTAACCCTCGCTCTCAAGTTATACAAGTCCTCAGTGTCTTTAACCCTCGCTCTCAAGTTATACAAGTCCTCAGTGTCTTTAACCCTCGCTCTCAAGTTATACAAGTCCTCAGTGTCTTTAACCCTCGCTCTCAAGTTCTTCAAATCATCAGTGTCTTTAACCACCACTCTCAAGTTCTTCAAATCATCAGTGTCTTTAACCACCGCTCTCAAGCTCTTCAAATCATCAGTGTCTTTAACCACCGCTCTCAAGTTCTTCAAATCATCAGTGTCTTTAGCCACCGCTCTCAAGTTCTTCAAATCATCAGTGTCTTTAACCACCGCTCTCAAGTTCTTCAAATCATCAGTGTCTTTAACCACCGCTCTCAAGTTCTTCAAATCATCAGTGTCTTTAACCACCGCTCTCAAGTTCTTCAAATCATCAGTGTCTTTAACCACCGCTCTCAAGTTCTTCAAATTATCAGTCTTAACCACCGCTCTCAAGTTCTTCAAATCATCAGTGTCTTTTAACCACCGCTCTCAAGTTCTTCAGTCACCAGTATCTTTTACCATCACTCACAAGTACTTCCTGGACATTTCTCCATACGCTCCTTCTCTGTTATGTGACATTGTGTTGCTCTCTTCCTGCAATAAAGTCCTTTGATATTTTCACCAAGCTTTTCTGTCAGAGTCCTGTATGAGGAAGACCTATATCAAGCCATCCCTGTTCCGACCCAACTGTGGTTCCTCTCCCCTACCATCGGGAGAACCCCCGAGTTCACAACACCCCCAACCTAGGTCAGTGACACCTTCAGAGAGGTGACGTTAGTTACTGGCAGAGCAGAGGAGACTACCATGCACGCCATATGAGAATCTACAGGTGGAAGAGTTTCCCAATTTTTACATAGCTCCGCGGAGAGAGGGTAGCGAGCCAACAGCCTCTTATTTGGTGTGAATTTTGTCCCCAGATTTTCCCAGGATTCCTGACGTATGTCAGCCAGGTGTTGAGAATGAGGTAAAACTTGTTTAACCACCTTCTTACGTTTAAATCTATCTGGCTTTTTAGAGACAGCCTCAGGCTCAGGATCATCAGACACCTGAAGAATGAGCCTAATTGCCTCAATCAAATCTGGGACATCCACCAATGACTTCCCTTCCCCATCAGAAACATCTGAGTCAGTGTCTGTGGGATAGCAGTGGACGTGTCTGGGATAGCAGTGGATTGGGAGGAGGTAATGGCCCGTTTAGAAGACGTCTTAGTGTTAAGCGGGCGAGAGTGACACTTAGATTTAGTCAGTGACCGGTTCAATTGCTGTAACTGAGTGGAGATTTGATCTGCCCATGGATTAATAGCAGGGACCATAAACTGCTGCATTGGCACAGGTGGTCCCACAGGGGGCGCCAATTTAGTTACAAGCATGTTTAACAGCGTGGAAAAGATAGCCCAAGGTGGGTGATTTGTTGCTCCCGGTGCCACAAACCCACTGGGGGGCAAGGAACCCCCTGAACCTGAACTCTCTGCTGCCAGATTTTCCTCCAAAATGTCTGTGGCATCACCACCAAGTAATGTGGGAGAAGACCCAGCTCCGTTGCCTCGTGTAGCTGACATAATAAGGAGCACAATATTGGGCAACCTGATACAATTCTTAGCAGCGATATACCTAGCAAGAACTCCCAGTGAAGTGTGACTGTGTCAGCACAAACTGGGAGTTCAAGAGATATATAGGGTGACTATAAATCACAAGGAAAAATACACAGCAAGTATATCTTGTGAAAAAAATCTTATATTATACAGAAAACCTGATACACTTAGCCCCCACAGGTTATGGAATATAGGAATAGCCCACTGAGTGAAATACCCGATAAGGCAGCCTCGCGGCAGCTACATGCACACACACATATATAGTCACAAGCGTACCATGCAGAAATTATGCACCATAAAACTGCACTGGACTAGCAATACAAAGTAATACTCAGTAAAGCTATATGTGTCAACAATAGATATAACAAAGCACAGTAGAAACTGGATGTATATCACAGGGCGTTTGTACCACACAACCCTGCACTCCTTCTTAACTAACACTGGGGGTAATTCTGAGTTGATCGCAGCAGCAGGTTTGTTAGCAATTGGGCAAATCCATGTGCACTGCAGGGGGGGCAGATATAACATTTGCAGAGAAGAGTTAGATTTCGGTGGATTATTTCGTTTCTGTGCAGGGTAAATACTGGATGCTTTATTTTTACACTGCAATTTAGATTTCAGTTTGAATACACCCCATCCAAATCTAACTCTCTCTGCACGTTATATCATTCCCCCCTGCAGTACACATGGTTTTGCCCAACTGCCAACAAATTTTCTGCTGCGATCAACTCAGAATTAGGCCCACTGTCCCAGTGACAGGTAGAATACTTAAGTGTCCTGTAAAATGCACAGCGCTGGCAATCAGGCTGCTTTACAGAGGAGGATTTGCCCCAACAGTCCCAGGAACAGCTCAGCTCCGTTGTGATGGCTGCTGACAGGGAGTGAGGGAAAGATATGCAGCTCCAGGGCGGGAACACTCACAGAAATGGCGCCCTGGGGCTGGGGTTACAGGTTAGGCCTTCTCCCCCTGCTGAGATCCCCACCAGTCGCTGCGGGCCATAAAAAAAACGGGGTTTTATAGAGGAGAAAAAACCCCACCTGTGCCCAGTGTCCCTGGTAGCTAGTGGAGCGGCTGCCCAATAACAGTGTCCACGCCAACGCGCGCGCGGCCCGCCTCCCAAGGCCGCACCGGATTGCAATAAATTGCGGCCAAAGAGACCCCTTACCTCCCCCCTGTACCTGCAGCCACACGATCCTGGAGGGTAGCGGCGGTTGTGTGACTGACTTTGGAAAACACTGGAGCCTCCGCTGTAGTTACCGGGCAACCAGGGCGCGGGAATATACAGCGCCGCTGGGGGTGATGGAGCTGCAGCAAAGTATGTCTAACTGACAACAAACGCTGCAGCCCTTGAAGTCATAAAAGTATTCTTTCTTTTTTCTTCAATAAAGCTATAAATAGGCTGCAAAGGGCAGCCCCCCTGGAGTATGCCTGCTTACTGCATGGCACCAACTTACAAACTGAGCTCCTGTGCACGGAGGCGGGGTTACAGAGGAGGCGGCGCTGTGCATCTTGGGAACAGTCAAAGCTTTGAGCCTGTTGGTGCCTCGGATCAAGATCCTACTCTACACCCCGATGTTAATCCTTGTGGAGCCCAGTGTACCCCGCAGCAGAAAAGTATTTTTCTAAATATTTAAACATTATATTATGCACATCTGCAGAATGGATCTCCTCATCAAAAACGGGGTGGGACGGCGCAGTCGCATGAAATCTGACCATGCCAGTTAAGTGGTTAAAGAGACCACTCCAGATGTGCACAGTGATGCAGGTTCACACAATGAGAAATCAAGATGAAGTCTTGCCTTCAGGGTAAAATACAATACAGTATATACAGGATCCGGTCAGGATCCCGGGGGTAGGGATCCTGGCAGTCAAAATGTCAACACCGGAATCCCGACACTGTTCGGAATGCCGGCGCCGACATCCTGACAAGGTACACATACCCACCGCCAGGACCCTAACACCCGAGATTCCGAATGAGCGTCAGCTGGCCGAGAGGTAAGCCGCACGGAAAAGGTTAAGCTGCGGAGATGGGGGGGTAGGTTTGGGCTGTGGGAAGAGGGGGGCTTACAACAAAATCATTTGCAAACACAGAGTTTACAGTTACCCTAACGCAAACATATGATACGCTGCCTGAATCATAAAGGGGAGTGATTGGCACTGATAGGGCGTTAGTCTAGGGGTGTACGTGAGGTAATGTCTTCTCAAGAAGTGTTCGCATCTTTCATAACAAACAGGGGTTATTTTCTCCATTTAGCTATAATCTGAACGTACATTATCCTTCTTCATAGCTTGATTAAACAGGTCACAGTGACTTGAAGACTTTTATAATGCCAAGTACTTTTCCATCCAGCCTCCCGTGTAGTGTCTACTTCCTACTGAAATAGGGAGAATGGTGATGTGAAACTCAGCAAATTACGTCATTATAGCTCTTACCCTCTGTAATTTGCACTGTATGGAGAAGGACCATAGTGACGCAATTCGCCCTGCCCCTACCCCCACCCACATGTCCTGTCCTGTCCCCCCCCCCCCCGCCACACACACACACACACTAGCAAAGGCTCTCATTACAGCGATAGGAAAGACCAGCTGAAGAGGACAACTACTTTATCAGGAGTGTTGTAAGTAATACAGCGGGGAGGGACAGGATTGGGACTGAGGACTGTTTAGCATTTACTTTATTTCTGTTGCCACTTTAAAACCATCAGTCAAAACCGCCCATCATTAAAGGCTTTGACAAACAGCGGAATAGTAAATCTGTTTCTTAGTTAATACTGACATTATTTTCAAATAAATTTTACCATATGGGCAAAAGCTATCCTTTACATTATTACTATTAACCTCTGTGGAAAACCAGTGTTTTATTATGTATTATGCAAATAAGAAGACATACTATAAATCCAGTGATGTGCATGTATACACACGGGTCTGGGACTCCAGGTCGACAACAAAAAGGTCGACACACCTTAGGTCGACGCCAATTGGTCGACACACCTTAGGTCGACATGGACAAAAGGTCGACATGAACAAGGTCGACATGGAAAAAGGTTGACATGAGTTTTTTATTGTTTTTTGGTGTCGTTTTCTTCGTGGAGTGACCGGGAACCCCAATTAGTGCACCGCGTCCCCTCGCGTTCGGGCATGGTGCATTCGCTCCGCTACTGCTTCGATCGGCACAGATTACCGTTCCAATCGTAGTCCACGTGGATCGTTCCAAAAACGAAAAAAATCTAAAAAAGAAAAAAATCGTGAAAAACTCATGTCGACCTTTTTCCATGTTGACCTTGTTCCTGTCGACCTTTTGTCCATGTCGACATAAGGTGTCGACCAATTGGCGTCGACCTACGGTGTGTCGACCTTTTTGTTGTCGACCTGGAGTCCGGATACCATACACACCCTGCTGAGAATCGCTGCACAGCAACATCACAGATTTTCTTGTGCAGCTCTATCGGCAACGATATTGGTATTTGCGAATTGCTGAGGGGAATAGTGTGAACTACGGTAACTTGCAGTTATTACCAACAATTCAACTGCCCCCACCAACTTTGTAGAGGAGAGAGAGAGAGAGAAACTCTCAATGGAAGAAGAACACTAGATCCTGCAAAATCAGAGACACATTTAAGAATGAACTTGGCGGTCCTGTTGCAATGCTCTTATTGCTACCGCCAACTCAGAATGGCTGTGGTAGAGGCCAGCAGTAGTAATAAGAAATAAATATATGATTTTAAGCTTTGCTATTTTTGACATATTTATCGAATGCAGGAACTATGATATGACCACTACACACCTATGTTTCTTATACTCTCATCATAATAGTGGTGATAAACATTGGGAGTATATGATAACCCCAACTAAAATCTCCATAATCAACACGACTAAAATTTCTTGGTCTATTAAAAAATAATTCTATTAAACCCTATGATGGCTGGCAATCCGTTAGGTACAAATAGTGCAGGAAATTTCCAGCTAATTTGAAGACATTAAATTTCCTGCAAGAACCAATTTAGCTCAGCACTATAGTCATAAAAATAAACTGTTTAGTTAATACAAACCAGATATAGAACTATTACCTAGCTCACATGCAACCGCCATATGGACAGTAATTATTATCTCTTGTGCACAAAAACAATTCTAAGCAGGCGGTACATCAACTTTACATGGACAGGTTTACTTTTACTTAAACTTTCTGCAATTGCATAGAGCGGGTTATTCAGATGTAGAAGCAAACCAAAAAAGCAAGCAACTGGGTAAAACCGTGTTGCACTGCAGGTGTAGCAGATGTAATATGTGCAGAATGAGTTAGATTTGGGTGGGGTTTGTCCAAACTGAAATCTAAAATGCAGTGTAAAAATAAAGTTGTCTAACATCTGTGGGCTACATGCAAAAGCAGACAGTATTTACCCTGCACAGAAAAAAATATAAATGTATTTCCTCCCATTGCATTGCAACACTGATTGTTCCAGATACAAAGATACATGCTTTTTTTTCTGCCTTGCTTCTAAATCCAAATCAGGCCCAGAGAGTTTTATTGACCTGTATATTTGCATGTATTGATAGGAAGCACAGGACCTGAATGCTTGCCTGCCTCTAACAAGCAACATATTTCCAACATAAATGAAAGCGGTAGACAATGTGACATTGTTGGATTATGCGGTTTTTCCATTTGTCCAGTTTCTGAAAGATGAAGACCATCTCATGGATCCACTGTTTCAGGATGATAACTGTACTGTCCATTTCGCTAGGGTTGCGCAGGATTGGTTTGCAGAGCACTAGAATGATGTGTCACATGTCGTGCTGCATTGAAGGACCACTTGGTCACAGAATGGGCACAATACAACATGAATGTGATCCAGAGCCCTTTATGAAAACATGCCTTGGAAAATACGAGCTGTCATTAAAGTAGGTGGTGATGTAACAACATATTAACGTCTAATGTGAGCACTCATTATTTTGTCTGGTGTGTTTTATAATTTCTCATAGTAACCCTGTCCCAGGACAAGACTTATTAACCACTTTACTGGGACACAAGGCCAGGGTCTGTATGTGTGCAATACAGAAAGTCTCCAAAAAATGGTGAGGAACCATTGACTATCAATGGTAGAACTGTTGATGGACAATCCTACATTATTTATTACTACTATTTTTTATTTGTAGTACACTTTACAAAAAACATTGAATTATTCATATCACTTGTATAAACCAAAAATCCGGGCAGCACATTTTCGAAATGTGTGATGAACCCTGTGGAGAACACACAAACTCACAAATAGTGACCTGTTCAGTATAGGACCCATATCCCCATTGCTTTACCATGAGTTCCTAGATGCTGCTTTATATTTCTGTAGGCGTGTGCTGTGGTTCTTATTCAAGCGTTATAGGATTTGAAATATGTCAAACTTGCACGACTGGTGGTTAATTGAAGGGGGGAGAGGGGTGTGGTTAGTTCAGGATGAGTTACACCAGAGATATTCCAAGATGAAACATGCAAATAAACCACAATTCAAAGTAAAATTTAGTAAAAGTTTACCAATAAAAACTACAAAGTAATTTGCATTTACATAAAAAAGCTGCTCAATGTTTTAGGGGTTGATGCAATGAAACGCAAAGTGCTGCTGAGCACCAGGAACAATGCAAGTTTTCCTGCATACCTCTATGGCACATTGCAATCAAGGAACTAACTGAATTGGCCACTTGGGACCTGATTCTGAATAGGACGCTGTATCTTTTGCAGTTATTGCTTCTGCGACTATATGCAACAATCCTTCAATCCTTCCATGGTGTACAAGCTACAATCCTTCCATGGTGTACAAGCATGCATCTAAATGTGCAAGGACAAAAACACCTACTTTGAACATCTTTAGATGCTGAAGTGCTATGCAACTATAGGTCACACCATTGAAACTAGCACCAGACCCATGACAGGTGCAGAATCTCCATCAGATTATGTCCTCTAATGTCAACAATTCTCAACAACTACAGTGACCCGCCTGCAACACTCCCATAAGACGCAACATCTCTATAAATCTGCATAGCAACATCCCTTTCACATCTCGGTTACCGCCCAATACATTTTCGAGACATTTCCAAAACCGTGCTTCTCAATCACAACTGTGACTCTGATGGCACGTACTCTGGACGCATGCATAGTATGACTTAGAAGCATGCGCAGAAGAAAAAAATTGCTCAGGTGCGTGCAACATCAACATTGCATCCTATTCAGATTCTTGCAAATTCTAGTACATTTTGTTCTATCTCTAAAAAATAAAAAAAAAGAATGAAACCCTAAACAGAACCAAAAGATACATGGGAAAATGCACTTCGGAATTGTGGTTAAACATATACAAATGATAGGTGAATGAAACATTTCCAACAACAGAGAGAAAGAAACAAGATAGTAGGTCCCGGCAAATAAGATTTACAGGATAGCCCACACTGAGCCCTAATTTATCTACCATGGCACACGTATTCCATGGGGAAACAAACCGTCACATTCTCTTGAAAATATTTGACGTAAGTAATAAGTTCAGTGTGTTCTACTGAATTAGAAGGAAGTCAGTCTTCCCATGCACAGTGGGGTTTTTTGTTTTTTTTTTGAATCAAGGCTACAACCTGCCTAATGGAACTTGATTGTTTAAGATGTCCCTGTTTGCTGGCTGAAAATTGCTAATCCAAAAAGAACCTTGTGTTTCTGTCAGGGTGAAATCCATACAAAATAGGTGCATCTTAGTACTATTGTCTGCATGTAATCATTGTAGTGCTTTACATTTCAAGTATTGCTTATATCCCGGTGATACAAATCCTTGTAGTCAAACATTGAATTCAGATTTCCCAGGGGACCGGAAAAGAATGATATTGACTTCGGATAGTGACAAATTAGTGAGCAGACATGTATCAATACTTGGAAAGAGATAATGTGAAGAAGTTGCTTGTAGCTTCTGTCACTCACCTAGCACAAGGTGAGATGCACTATACACATCGGACCATGGATGCTTGTAGCTTCTGTCACTCACCTAGCACAAGGTGTGATGTACTATACACACCGGACCATGGATGCTTGTAGTTTCTGTCACTCACCTAGCACAAGGTGTGATGTACTATACACATCGGACCATGGATGCTTGTAGCTTCTGTCACTCACCTAGCACAAGGTGAGATGCACTATACACATCGGACCATGGATGCTTGTAGCTTCTGTCACTCACCTAGCACAAGGTGAGATGCACTATACACATCGGACCATGGATGCTTGTAGCTTCTGTCACTCACCTAGCACAAGGTGTGATGTACTATACACACCGGACCATGGGTGCTTGTAGCTTCTGTCACTCACCTAGCACAAGGCGAGATGTACTATACACATCGGACCATGGATGCTTTTAGCTTCTGTCACTCACCTAGCACAAGGCGAGATGTACTATACACATCGGACCATGGATGCTTGTAGCTTCTAACTGTCACTCACCTAGCACAAGGTGAGATGTACTATACATATCGGACCATGGATGCTTGTAGCTTCCGTCACTCACCAAGCACAAGGTGAGATGTACTATACACATCGGACCATGGGTGCTTGTAGCTTCTGTCACTCACCTAGCACAAGGTGAGATGTACTATACACATCGGACCATGGATGCTTGTAGCTTCTGTCACTCACCTAGCACAAGGTGAGATGTACTATACACATCGGACCATGGATGCTTGTAGCTTCTGTCACTTACCTAGCACAAGGTGAGATGTACTATACACATCGGACCATGGATGCTTGTAGCTTCTGTCACTCATCTAGCACAAGGCGAGATGTACTACACACATCGGACCATGGATGCTTGTAGCTTCTGTCACTCACCTAGCACAAGGTGAGATGTACTATACACATCGGACCATGGATGCTTGTAGCTTCTAACTGTCACTCACCAAGCACACGGTGAGATGTACTATACACATTGGACCATGGATGCTTGTAGCTTCTGTCACTCACCTAGCACAAGGTGAGATGTACTATACACATCAGACAATGGGTGCTTGTAGCGTCTGTCACTCACCTAGCACAAGGTGAGATGTACTATACACATTGGACCATGGGTGCTTGTAGCTTCTGTCACTCACCTAGCACAAGGTGAGATGTACTATACACATCAGACAATGGGTGCTTGTAGCGTCTGTCACTCACCTAGCACAAGGCGAGATGTACTATACACATCGGACCATGGATGCTTGTAGCTTCTGTCACTCACCTAGCACAAGGTGAGATGTACTATACACATTGGACCATGGATGCTTGTAGCTTCTGTCACTCACCTAGCACAAGGTGAGATGTACTATACACATCGGACCATGGATGCTTGTAGCTTCTGTCACTCACCTAGCACAAGGTGAGATGTACTATACACATCGGACCATGGGTGCTTGTAGCTTCTGTCACTCACCTAGCACAAGGTGAGATGTACTATACACATCGGACCATGGATGCTTGTAGCTTCTAACTGTCACTCAACTAGCACACGGTGAGATGTACTATACACATTGGACCATGGATGCTTGTAGCTTCTGTCACTCACCTAGAACAAGGTGAGATGTACTATACACATTGGACCATGGATGCTTGTAGCTTCTGTCACTCACCTAGCACAAGGTGAGATGTACTATACACATCGGACCATGGATGCTTGTAGCTTCTAAATGTCACTCACCAAGCACAAGGTGAGATGTACTATACACATCGGACCATGGGTGCTTGTAGCTTCTGTCACTCACCTAGCACAAGGCGAGATGTACTATACACATCGGACCATGGGTGCTTGTAGCTTCTAACTGTCACTCACCAAGCACAAGGTGAGATGTACTATACACATCGGACCATGGGTGCTTGTAGCTTCTGTCACTCACCTAGCACAAGGTGAGATGTACTATACACATCGGACCATGGGTGCTTGTAGCTTCTGTCACTCACCTAGCACAAGGTGAGATGTACTATACACATCGGACCATGGATGCTTGTAGCTTCTGTCACTCACCTAGCACAAGGCGAGATGTACTATACACATCGGACCATGGATGCTTGTAGCTTCTGTCACTCACCTAGCACAAGGTGAGATGTACTATACACATCGGACCATGGGTGCTTGTAGCTTCTGTCACTCACCTAGCACAAGGTGAGATGTACTATACACATCGGACCATGGATGCTTGTAGCTTCTGTCACTCACCTAGCACAAGGTGAGATGTACTATACACATCGGACCATGGATGCTTGTAGCTTCTGTCACTCACCTAGCACAAGGTGAGATGTACTATACACATCGGACCATGGATGCTTGTAGCTTCTGTCACTCCCCTAGCACAAGGTGAGATGTACTATACACATTGGACCATGGATGCTTGTAGCTTCTGTCACTCACCTAGCACAAGGTGAGATGTACTATACACATCAGACAATGGGTGCTTGTAGCGTCTGTCACTCACCTAGCACAAGGTGAGATGTACTATACACATCGGACCATGGATGCTTGTAGCTTCTGTCACTCACCTAGCACAAGGTGAGATGTACTTTACACATCGGACCATGGATGCTTGTAGCTTCTGTCACTCACCTAGCACAAGGTGAGATGTACTATACACATCGGACCATGGATGCTTGTAGCTTCTGTCACTCACCTAGCACAAGGTGAAATGTACTATACACATCGGACCATGGATGCTTGTAGCTTCTGTCACTCACCTAGCACAAGGTGAGATGTACTATACACATCGGACCATGGATGCTTGTAGCTTCTGTGACTCACCTAGCACAAGGTGAGATGTACTATACACATCGGACCATGGGTGCTTGTAGCTTCTGTCACTCACCTAGCACAAGGTGAGATGTACTATACACATCGGACCATGGGTGCTTGTAGCTTCTGTCACTCACCTAGCACAAGGTGAGATGTACTATACACATCGGACCATGGGTGCTTGTAGCTTCTGTCACTCACCTAGCACAAGGTGAGATGTACTATACACATCGGACCATGGATGCTTGTAGCTTCTGTCACTCACCTAGCACAAGGCGAGATGTACTATACACATCGGACCATGGATGCTTGTAGCTTCTGTCACTCACCTAGCACAAGGTGAGATGTACTATACACATCGGACCATGGGTGCTTGTAGCTTCTGTCACTCACCTAGCACAAGGTGAGATGTACTATACACATCGGACCATGGGTGCTTGTAGCTTCTGTCACTCACCTAGCACAAGGTGAGATGTACTATACACATTGGACCATGGATGCTTGTAGCTTCTGTCACTCCCCTAGCACAAGGTGAGATGTACTATACACATCAGACAATGGGTGCTTGTAGCGTCTGTCACTCACCTAGCACAAGGTGAGATGTACTATACACATCGGACCATGGGTGCTTGTAGCTTCTGTCACTCACCTAGCACAAGGTGAGATGTACTATACACATCAGACAATGGGTGCTTGTAGCGTCTGTCACTCACCTAGCACAAGGTGAGATGTACTATACACATCGGACCATGGATGCTTGTAGCTTCTGTCACTCACCTAGCACAAGGCGAGATGTACTTTACACATCGGACCATGGGTGCTTGTAGCTTCTGTCACTCACCTAGCACAAGGTGAGATGTACTATACACATCGGACCATGGATGCTTGTAGCTTCTGTCACTCACCTAGCACAAGGTGAGATGTACTATACACATCGGACCATGGATGCTTGTAGCTTCTGTCACTCACCTAGCACAAGGCGAGATGTAGTACGCATCGGACCATGGATGCAATACATCCCGCCACTTATCGAATACATACAGATGTGTCCACTTATATCTAGTCTCCTTGCACGCTAAACTGCCCTTCTAGTAACGCCATGCCGTGGCGTGGCTTGGTAGCATTAAATGCGTCCTATTTGCAAAACGTTGTGAATTGGACGCACAAGCAGCTTATGCTGATTAAAATGATGTGCAATGTGCCTATATTCTGTGTGTGACATGGCTGTATCTGCATACAAAATGTAAAGTAGCATTCTGCATATCATTTTAATCAGCAGAGTCTGCCTTTGCGTCCTATTAACATTGCAATGCCATAAAGATGCATTTTCGTCAATAAAAAAGACGCTCGAGGCTGACGGAGTTGCATAGGGCCTATCAGCTCACTCACGCCAGGCATCTCCCGCTACGTGGTGCTTTGAGGCAAGCTGTATGAGGACACATCTGTATGTGGTATGTACCTAAAAAACGCAAAGGACAGCTCTCCTGATAAGAGCTGTCCTTTGCGATACAAGGACTTTGGGTTGAATGCTCAGAATGATGCAGGGGATAGTGGGATTGGATCCCTCTCAGTTTGGAATAAGAAAAGAAGCCCATAGGCTTCTATTAGGCAATGCTATCTAAAGTATTGCATTCCGGAGCTTGGTATATATGGGAAAAGCAGCCAAAGATTTTTGCCCACAATTTCCTTTAGTATGTCCCATCCACAGTATATAAAGTACGTATTACAGTTATTAGCTGATTGATTGATATCGGCAACTTCTCTATTTTATCTGTCTGCAAGATTTGATAAATCTCCTTCAGAATACTTAAAATAATTATCAAACATACCAGCCATATAAATGTGTTACTCAGTCAGTCCTACTGACTGACATGACACAAAAAAACCTCACCAGTGCTGGTCCTCTCAGTAAATTGGGATCATCACATAACTTTAAAACACAAAACTATTACAAAATAAAAATGTTGATGGCATTATAGAAAATTTAGATATACTTGTTTCCATAATGGCAAAATAAAACAAAAAAACATGATTTAGTTGGACACACAAAAAACATGATTTAGTTGGAAATGTAAGATCCTGAGAAACACATTTGTATTGTTATAAAATGTCTTCATAAATCATTTTAAGGTGGTTCCTTTTGTTTGTGTAATTCACAACCCAGATTGCAGCAGCAAAGAAGTTCTACTTGATCATTAACAGCCTCCTATTGGGTTTGCTGGAGATGAGAAGAAATAAAGTTTCCAGGCGCAGACCTTTAGCAAAGCAGGAGTGCATGGATTTTTTAGCCAAAACTAGATTAAAAGAGGAGGAGAGGTGGCTTTGCTATAACCCAGAGTCATTAATAATATAGAGCAATAAATCAAAGTTTCAGACAGAACAAAGAGGACTGCAGCAAATAAACAAGGGGATACACAGGGAATTGTGGCAAAGCAGGACAAAACTCTTGAAAGCAACAATGGGGATGGCACTGCCAATAAAGTGCAGTTGATTTATGAGAGCATTCATTCTTTAGAGTCACAGAAAGTGACACAGTTCACACATGATGTCCGAATGTGCAAAACATGCCCACGTGACTGTAATGGCAATCAGGCCCAGTTACAATGTGATGTTACAGAGTATAAAACATTCCCTCTGGCCTTACTACAATCATATACATTGTATAACTGTAATAAATAATATTATTTAAATGGAACACCTTGACACATTACTTATCTCCCACACTAAGTTTCTTTGGTTATCAGAATCCAGAGCATATGCATAAATTTGGCCGACAACATACAAGCATTGACTTTTAATGGTTATGCATAAAATTGCTAAGCAAGTACAGGTGTTAAGCAGATTTCAGATTTTACCTCCACTAAAATATATTTACTGCAGCTCCCAAATGGTTGCCCATATATGAAAATCTCAATGAAGTGTTTCTAAACCAGCATGTGACAAGCCTGGCTATAAATGTCAGCCGTAGTCTAAAGAGCCGTAATTCTAACCACATCATCTTTCATAACATATGAGCTTATAATATTCCTATTGTAATATTATCTGAGAAGTAATAAAAATATGTATATTCCCATGTAGATTTATGACCGTATAAAGAGGCAGGAATCGCTGCTTCCTATCAAAATTCAAAGCATCTCACGTACCTGCCTGCACCGTGTGTAACATTACTGAGCAGGGAAATGGAGTCACGGGGATGAATGGCGAGCGTTACTTCTGATGTGATGATGTAATGAAGTCGTTGGGAATGATCTATGCCCCATTGTTACGGTTCACAGGAGCTTACATTTGCCCATGGTCTCCAGCTTCACTATAACATAACTCCTTTCTTATTTAGATTTTATAATATTATAAACTGTTCACTTGCAGTAATCAGGTAGATTTACTCCACAGAGCAAGTCATAATTCTACTTTATTACAGCTTTTGTTGGGAATTGTTTTATTGTGCCGAGTTCAGAGGATAATTCACAAAACATTCCAATACAGAAGCAATGAAACATTAATGTAGCTGCTGTAAGCTGCCGGGCAAAGCACGGCTAACGCCTCAGCTGCTGTACTGCCTATTGTGTGGCCGCAGAGCATATATTGCTCGCTCTCAAAAATCATAAAAAGAGATATACTGTCTGCATGCACACACACAACATGCACATTGCCAAATAAACAACACAATGAGGAAAATGGGGCAATAAACAGTGGTGTGTGACTTACCATAGAGGAAACAGAGTAATGTAATGGTCTGTATCGAATCCCATACGTGTAAAGTGTTCCTATATTACACCTGCTTTATATTTCATCAGCTGCTGTTCAGAAAATGAAATAAGTATCATATATATGGAAGTAAGCAGTACAATGTGATAGGCACGTAACATGAATAATATACACATCGCAAAAACCCAGAATATATATATATATATATATATATATACACACACACACACACACACACAGGTTGAGTATCCCTTATCCACAATTCAAAATCCCACATTTTTGGGGTTCCCCTACTGGGATAATGACACATATATATGCATATTGTATTATACATCTATATACTATATCTATAGATACACATAATATATAATATATATGTAATTATCTCAGTAGGGGACCCAAAAATGTGGGATTTTGAATTTTGGACAAGGGATACTCAATAAATATAATATAAAAATCTGAAACCCACATCATTAACCAATAAAAACATGGGCTTTCCAAGGCCAGAAGACCCATGGTATGTAAGTTACATGCCCTTGTCTGTCCCAGCAACAGATGCTTCTCCAGGCATGCTAACCTGGCAAATTTCCAATACAAACAGCACAGTGCAAGTCTATTAGACAAAAGTCAACTGGGCAGAGCCACAGGAGGAGGTTATAAGGTAAATAGAGCTTCCCCTTTACAATGAGTGACTTGCAGCAGCCTTCAGTACTTCATAACCTCACAGGTTCACAAAGCAGTCTGATCTCTAAAGGAAAGACTGTAGGTATAGTACTGTATATCAGAGATGCAGGGCTTTACAGACTCAATGAGAGTGGGAGAATACAGAATCCAATGCACCACTTAGGCTATTATGATGACTGGAGACACAAGACTGTATATGCAAGTTTTCAGTCTGTAGTTGCAACTTCCTTAAACACAAATTGGGGGAGTTGAAAAGTGATACGTTCATGGTGATAAGGTGTCAGCCAACTAGCTCCTAACTCCTTACAGGCTGGGCTTGAAAAATGTCAGTTAGGAGCTGATTGGTTGGTACTTTATCACCGTGAAATGTATCACTTTAGTAATTAGTGGTTAGTAAATCTGGCCCAACGGGATCACAAGTTCAGTATTACACAACTAAGCAATTCTCTAAAATCTAAAGATATATACACTGTAAATATATCTATATATTTTAAAGAAAGCAAAACCTGTTCTTGACGTTTAAACAAAATAACAAAATGTAAAAAACATATTAATAGTAACACGTGCCAACACAAAGGATTTGGGTAACCGTTTTCAAAATACTGATCTCTAGGAGTACAAGAGGCTCTTCAACTTATACTTCAGTGAAGCAGTTCCTATCATTTTCTGCATGTAACGTCAAAGCAGCCATGCTTACCGATTTACAAAATATTCTGCATTTGGAAACACTGAACATATCATTTAGAACAACCCCCCCAAGGCTTATATGAAAATGGTGTCTATTTCAGATACAATAAAACCACTGAAGTGCATCACATCACCACCTTGTTTTTGCAGCAGCAATTTGGGTTATGAAAAGAGTTATAGAGGATGCATATTTTACCAGCATCTCTCTTTCCCCCCCACTGTGCTCACTAGCCCCTTCACCGTCCAACTGAGTTTTAATGGCCTTGACTTGCATGTGATACACTTACTGCACTCGCACAGCAAAAGGATCTTATTTCTACAGCTGTTCACAAATGGCAATTAGAAACACCTTGTTCCAGCAAAATTTTATTATTTATATGTTAATATTTTCCATGAATGTAAGCAGAAGACAATGCTTCACACTGAGAGAAGCCTCTTCACTTGTTTCAGATCTTTGCTATGTATTGTGGAACGTGCTTGTTTGCTCTGCAAGAAAATGGGCCAGTAGATCCCAGAGCATGTTATATAGATCAGGGTAATTGAAAATCACCAATTTCGTATTAGTTTGAAGATGACCATCACCACTGTTGGCACTTTGGACATAATACTGTAATAGTGAACAAACACTTGTTTTATAGGAAAGAGAATTGGAGGTAACGGCTTACTACATTAAGGTGGTAATTCCAAGTTGATCGCAGCAGGAACTTTGTTAGCAGTTGGGCGAAACCATGTGCAGTGCGGGGGGGGGGGGGGCAGATATAACATGTGCAGAGAGAGATAGATTTGGGTGTGGTGTGTTCAATCTGCAATCTAAATTGCAGTGTAAAAATAAAGCAGCCAGTGTTTACCCTGCACAGAAACAAAATAACCCACCCAAATCTAATTCTCTCTGCAAATGTTATATCTGCCCCCTCTGCAGTGCACATGGTTTTGCCCAACTGCTAAAAAATTTCCTGCTGCGATCAACTTGGAATTACCCCCTAAATCTGAGAACTCTCCAAAAGGAAACACCCTAGTAAGTGCAATTTCTCTATTTCTAGGATCTCATCTAACGATCTCATACCGCAAAGAATGCCCCGATCTACTGTACCCATTGCATTGTGAAACTGAAACTGCCATGTTAACAAACGTATGTTTGTTTCCCATTTATCTCTATGGGAACCCATTTTCCACACAGTCTCAAGGTATAAACAAGAGCCATTCAATGGGTACTTCACGCATATGGGCCATTCATTTCTATGGAGTCCTGTAATACATGTAAATACCCACAATGATATGAATAGGCCATTGACATTCACACCAATATGCATGCACTATATAAATAATTGCAGAAGTGCCTTGTGTCTCCATTTAAGAACAATACTATTTAGCATCAGCATACTGCATTTGGCAGTGATACATAATAATATGGCATGGGTATTTAACATGGCTTACCTGTCCAGACAGGTGGTGTCTCTCTTCTCCATGGCATCCTCTGCTGCTAACACTAACGGTGATGATACACTGATAGCGCTTCAACCTGGCAGGGATTCAGCAAAGCCTGGAAAGCTTCTCTAAAGCCAGGAAGACTTTGTTGGTACTGCTTATGTGTAAGGATTTCTTCATAAACAGCATCATAGCTTTAGCAGAAGTGGGGCTGCAGCGCCACACCAACTGCCACCAACTGTCATCACACACTGGCTCACTGGCCGTTGGTGTGGTTCCCCTTTTTGAAATGTGGACTGAGCTGCAGCCCTACCTCTGAAGCCGCCACTCATGACTCACGCTGCTGGATTCCTTGCTATTGTTACTGGGGACCAATAAAAGCAATTTAGCCTGGTGCTGGTTTGCACTATTGTAGGGATACCACATTTGGTGTCCCTTGGTTTTAGTGGGAAAAGGCCCAGGCTGGAGAGCAATGGAGCTGGTTGAGAATTTTTATTCATTTTTGAGGGGGCTACGGCGCCCCCTTTCAATTTATATACAAATCTTTCTCCATTCAGTATATTATCCTATTCATTTCACATACTGAAAACCCCAATGAAAAAAATCTGAAATGCTTAGTACCACTTACATTCTGCTCTTGTGAATACATGCAGCACATGTCAACTGTACTCACACTGCATTTTCTGTATATGTGTTATCACATGCACTTGCGTATTTTCTGACACAAACATAACAGCAGTGGATATAGGGTCATGGCCTTAGTGACCCTGTAACAACCTGACAGCCTGATGCTTTATCAGTTTATGTTTCTTTTCAATGTCCCTATTCTTAAGGCCTGTACACACTCGGTGATGTTGTAAGCGATATCGCTCATTTTTACCCTCCTGAGCAACATCATTTACAATATCGCCCAGTGTGTATGCTGCAGACGATGCCCAATGCGCGCTCTTGGGGTCATTAATGACCCCCTCTGTCGTCTGTGCATGCAGCTCAATCTGACGATATCGTCAGATGCTACATGCTTGGGCAGCGATATCGCACAGTGTGTATGCACACTGTCAGCAGCCCAGATGGGGAAACACTAGGCGATATTGGATCGAAGTATCTAGGGTGTATGCATCTTTAGTCTGTAATGATACATTAGCTTATGCTTGTTTTTTGCAATATCGAATCAAAGAAATAAAATCAAACAAATCCCCCTTGCTTTCATTTATTATCAGTTCTGTATTCAAAATCAATTCACAAAGCAAATAAACAGGTGAAAAATAGACCACTAAAGTAAATTACATAAAATTTCCATAATACAAGAAAAACACCCAGGCCATAGCGAAACCCTGTGTGAAAATGGCAAGCGTTAAGCTATTGAAAATAATACTGTAGTGGGAGAACATTAAATGTTACAGGCCAGACATCTAGGTACCAGTAACTAAAGACTTGCTACGATAATAAAAGAATAAAAAGAAAATTCCTAAGTATGTGTAGAATGGCCACATATAGTAGCACATTTGTGTGAATCAGCTACAACTGATAATGATTTGCCTTGTTGATAATGAGGTTCCACAGCAGCATCCCCAGAAGAGACAATGGGGGTCATTCAGAGTTGATCGCTAGCAGAAAATGTTCGCTGCGCAGCGATGAAGCAAAAAGCTGGCACTTCTGCGCATGCGTATGCGGAGCAATGCGCACGCGTGATGTACTTTCACAACGGCTGATGCAGTCTTACACAAGGTCTAGCAAAGCTTTTCTGTCACACTGCTGGCCGCAGCGTGATTGGCAGGAAGAGGGCGTTTCTGGGTGTTATCTGACCGTTTTCAGGGAGTGTTTGAAAAAACGCAGGCGTGCCAGGAAAAACGCAGGCATGGCAGGCCGAACGCAGGGTGTGTTCGTGACGTTAAAACAGGAACTGAATAGTCTGAAGTGATCGCAGGCGCTGAGTAGGTCTGAAGCTACTCTGAAACTGCACAATTTATTTTTGTAGCTGCTCTGCGATCCTTTCGTTCGCACTTCTGCAAAGCTAAAATACACTCCCAGTGGGAGGCGGCATAGCGTTTGCACGGCTGCTAAAAACAGCTAGCGAGCGATCAACTCGGAATGACCACCAATGTGCAGAACTTGAAAGGCTACAAACGTTAAAGCGAACACTCAACTTTACCTCGAAGCAGATATTCTAATGCTCAAGAAAAGTCTGCCAGGCATGACAAATGGACGTCCCAAAACTGATTGTACTATTTAAAAAAAAAAATGATATCATGGAAACCATAAGATCGCTTATTTACCATCTTTACACTGCGCACTGAGCCATTGGGATGCACAGCAAATATGATTTTATTACACCAGAATGTATCAGTGTCTCAAATAGAAAGGTTTTATAGTTCTCTGTCTGTACACAAAAACAAAATACAACCTTTATCTAAAATAAAATTAAATGGTGTTTAGCAAATCACTTCATTGTAACATGCATGAGATAAATATGTAAAAGAAATGGGGGTACTATATATTTATTAAAAGTTGATTTGAGAACTTTTTTTTATTGTTTTTGTGTTTCAGGGTCTAAATCACACATTTACAGATGATTTTTACATCCTTAAAAAAAAAAATCAGTCACAAAACATCTGTTAGTAAATGTGGGAATTAGGGGTAAATTTAATAAAATTAATCCTGGACGATCTTGGATAATTTTTGACATATTTATTTTAGACAATGTCAAAAATCATCTGTTAGTAAATGTGTTACTAAAGGCCCGTACACACTGGTCGATATATCGGCCGTTCTCTTGAACGGCCGATATATCACGGGACCGTCGGCCAGTGTGTACGGCCGATACGTATGTGAACTCCGTCGTTCACAGACGTATCGCGTCGGCCACGCACAAGCCGACGGCCAATATATCTACCGATATATTGGCGCGTCGCTGTGTGTGTACGGCCGACGCGATACGTCTGTGAACGACGGAGTTCACAGACGTATCGGCCGTACACACTGGCCGCCGGTCCCGTGATGCTGCGGCGGCCGGCGGTGATTGACAGGTGAACTGGGCGGGCGTGTGTACACGCCCGCCCAGTTCATGACGTCAGTCCCCGACGGATCGGGCAGTGTGTATGCTCAACACACTGCCCGATCCGTCCATAGATATATCTGCAGATCGTTGGTGCCTACACACTGAAAGATATGAACGATATCTCGATCATTAATGAACAAGATCGTTCATGTCTTTCAGTGATATCGCCTAATGTGTAGGGCCTATTACTTTAACCACTGAACTGACAATTTTTGTGTTGAAAAAATGCTCAGAAATTGTAGTTTTCATTTCGAATTCAAAACTGTTTAAAAAGTATTTTCAATAAAATATATAATTAAAAAAATATATATATACCTAGAGTATTTTAGACCCCCCCCCTCCCCAGTCCGCACCAATTACTTCCCACCCCCTATCAGAAATAGCGCCCCAACTGGCAAAAGAGCCCCAACATTACCTACCCCCACCCCCCCAGATCCTAGTGGCAGAGCCCCCTTATCCCTGTGTCAATGGGTCCCCCACTGATTAATGCCCAAGTTTGTTAGTTCTAAACCATGTGACACTGGGGGGTCATTCCAACCCGATCACTCGCTGCAGTTTATCGCAGCGCAGCGATCGGGTCGGAACTGCACATGCACCAGCGCTGCAGTGCGCCGGCGCATGCCAGACGGCCGAAGGCCGCTGTTGCCTAGCGATCGCCTCTGAGGCAGAGGCGGTCGCTGGGCGGGAGGGGGCTGGACGGCGGCATTAAGCCGCCGTTTAGGGGGTGCGTCCTTGGGGGGCAACGGACCTGGGGCAAAGGAAGAGGTTCTCCCGGCCAGCCGCAGGAGCTGCGCTGGCCGGGAGTAACTCCTGAGATGCAAAAGCATTGCCACTGTGCGATGCTTTTGCATTTCTGCAGGGGGGGGGCACTGACATGCGGGGTGGACTAGCTCTGTGCTGGGCGTTCCCCCGCATGTCTGAGTGCCTGATCGTAGCTGTGCTAAATTTAGCACCGCTATGATCAACTCGGAATGACCCCCATTATTGGATCTTCGAGTCCAATCAATTATCCTGGTGAAAGTAATTTGGCTGGGAAATAAAATCTGTTATCCCGCTTGCAAAATTATCTAACAGATTAAATCGTACAAGGTGTGAGATATTTGAACATCTGAGGTTGGCTAATTTCATTGAACAATCTGCTACTTTGTCTTTGCATAACAGAATCGGTTTTAAAACCAAGTCGCACACCTAGCTAGCATCACTCTTCCCCTCTCTACGTTTTTCTGTTATCAACTTTAATGTCATTTTACTTAAATTAGATGTTTCTGCTGGATGTCCTGTGGGTTGAAAATCCTGTGCCACTAATCTCATGCAATCAATCTGAGACAATCAGGATCAATTCTGGATGTTTCTCAGTACAGTGAGCATGCTCCTGCCAGTATATGAGAAAGCACTCTCATTAACATTCATTCATATTTAATATCACCCAAGAAGGTTAGCTAACTTTATTCAGACATGTAAAATGTTGTCTACACAGCTGTAACACACAGTACACATGTCGTCTGATGAGATATATATTTAATGTGCAGATGTCCTTGATTCTGTGTTATAAATTATATGTAGAGTCAAATGAGTTACGTTACTTTTTTATCTTGTATGATGTTGCTGTTTTATTTTCAGAAACCAGTGACTGCTATCATTCAAATCAATGCAAGGATATACAATATACTAAACAATAAACGTAACCCCATTTGTTTTACTGAATAGTGAAAAGCTGCAAACATCTACTAAGGGGCTATTTTTCATTTATCTGAAGACTGTTTTAGCCATCATGCTGGAAGCATGACAATGGAAATGAGTGCACCAAGATTGCAATAATAGATGAAATGTTTCATTCTGAGTTCAGAGACAGAATAAACTCTTCTAGCTGGTACCTACACACTTGACGTATCATTCTGCTGCACTGTCTTTGAACTTACTTATCAACGGCTAACAGAAAGTGGACTGCGTACGGATAATACTATTTGTGTGTCACATTCTGTAAAGGCTTTTAAAGTTCTGTGACCAAAATCCCCTGTGACCAAACCAGGCTGTTGTTTGAAGGTGACAGCATGTTTTTCCTTGACACAATATAAACAGCATCAAAATTGAAAAGCAACTGGATTGTAACAATCCCCCCTGCAGCTGTCAAAGTGGCAAATGTATTAATTCTGAAATCTATTCCCTGGACTTTAAACAAACATATACGAGCAGAACCTCTGATACATTTAACTCCTAATAACAATCAAATGGTACCTGTAACACCTAACCCTAAGATGCACAATATCAGGCATGCATGTCCTACAGCATGGGTCTTCAACCTGCGGCCCTCCAGGTACTGTGGAACTACACATCCAAGCATGCCCTGCCACAGTTTTACTATAAAGCCATGCTAAAACTGGGGCAGGGCATGCTGGTATCTGTAGTTCCAGAGCAGCTGGAGGGCCACAGGTTGAAGACCCATTTCCTACAGAATACTGCACATAGCATTTATCAAGCAAGCTCTTTTCCAGCTTTAGATATTGTCATGTCTAGTTTCTAAAGTGTTGGTATTGCAGCTAGAAAAGTGCCGTGTGGAACTTCCCTGTCATAGTGGTACCCAGTCATAGCCAGCCTGGTCATTACAGGACATAATGTAATCTAGGAATCTGCACCAAAAAATAATGTCTCTCAGAGCGAACCAGCTGATACAGTAGTAAAGGACCTCTCCCAAACTCAGTTGACCGGCGAATGTTTGGACAGTAAATGAAAATCCATTAGTTTACTATATTGAGCAATAAGTACCAGCAAGCCTTGGCAGCTGGCCATGACTGATGGCGCATGCCGGTATTTGGAGAACTACAAGTCCTCGTAACTACTGATAGTAAAGTAACAGTGAAGTACTTGCACACGATGTTGAACTTTACTTTCCACAGAAGAGCAATTGGAAGGGTAAAACAAAAATGATGGGAGCAGACCTGTCCCCTGTAGGCTAGGAGATGCTGGGGAAAATCATGTCTTTTTTTGTGGAAAGAACGGGAAGAGGCCATCCTGCAAAGTAATGAAATAGTCACATTTGCAAAATGAAACCTTGTTGTTGCATATGGATAAAAAGACAGCAGACTTAAGTACCTCACCAGCACGAATGCTGCTTGTCTGCCAACCAGCTTCCATCAGGCGGTGCAAACCTTTCCTCCCAAGCAGATGTGGCCATTTTGGAATGAGCTTACCAGTTAAATCAGTTGTGTTTGCAAAAAAATAAATTACTAATTCTGAGTTAAACACAAAAAACGCACACAGCAGCAGTGGTTATTGGTTGATACCTGTCTTCAAGTATATGCAAATGGAATACAAGTTCTTTCCCTTATGAATATTCGCAAATCCAAATTTGCAAGGACTGAGACACCCACTTTTCGCTAACGTGCACACAGTAATCCAGATTAGTGTGTTCTTATGCATGATGCACCATTGAAACTTGCATCAGCCATATGGCAGGTGCAGGGGGCAACAAGACATGGTGGGCCTGGGTGCTAGAGGAGGCGTGGCCAAACAGAGATGTAGCCACATCCACTTGTTAAAACTTTGATTTAAAATACTAGCATTGCAGAGGCATGGGCCTATAAGATGCACATTCCATCTCTTTCATGGCTAGCATGGGACCCTTCCACACACCCCATGCAAGTTTGGGCCCGGAAAAATCAGTAATATTCCCACCTCCTCTGGGCAGGTGCAGTTTTCTCCTTCTTGCATTGACACACCTGCAACACTCCCATAATATGCACCCTGAAAGGAACCTTTTTACATGACCTAGTAGCTGCCGTCCAGGGATACCCATCTCTCATACACCTGTGTGTGTACACTGTGTAACGCATACATCATCGGGATTTCACCCAAATACATGAACACCGGCATTGTGTGCAGCTCTGAATCAGGCCCTAATGTCACTGTGCAATAATCAACATTTTAAGGTATCATGAGATTCTATATACTAAGCCTTGGAAAGAGACAACATTAATGAAGTTCCAGCCAATCAGCTCCTAACTGCCATGTCACAGGCTATATTTGAAAAATGACAGGAGCTGGTTGGCTGGTACCTTATCTCTCTCCAAGGCTTAGTACATAGACCCCTTCCTAAAGTATGTCTCAGATGATTACTAGAAGAGTTTCATGAATAAGTGTCTAAATAAAGAGGACTGAAACCTTCCTTATTGCTTTCTTCGTAAGAGGGAAGCATGGCAAAAAAAAAAAAGGATCTGCACAAATATCAACAATATTGAATCTTATTCAAATGTCTCAGAGATGTCACTAGTTTCTAGTGCCAGACATACTGCATTCTGATGTAACAAAATGGCTGCTGCTCCTGCGTGCGCCCCCCCTTCCGCCATATGGGAAGCCCAGCTGCCTAAGAGCTGGGTGATTGCACTGCACCCAATGGCGGCGACACACTTCTACTGTGTGGTGTCGGCGTCATGTGGTTATCTCCTCCAGCCGGAGATTGGGGGTGGCTTGCTGCAGGGTAGTGGGTCACTCTGGTAGGGTGGCTGGTGGCGCCCTCCTCTGTTGGGGCACCCTCACCCCATGCTAGTTACGCCACCATTCTGCTGAGCCACACTGTTCAGCTGTACCGTATGGCATGGCATGTTCTCTCGCCAATGCTTAGGATTAGGAACACTTGTATTTCCCGCTCCCGCCTCCCAGTCCCATCTGGCAGTGCACTGCATAAATTAATACATTAAGTGGCAGAAACTGAGGTGATTTGCCCTCAAAATCTACCTTCTGCCTCAGAAAACCCCTCCAAACTTGTTCCCCCTGACGGAGGGAACACTCAGCGGTGGTGGGATAGTGTTGCGGAATCGGGGAGCCGGTTTACCGGCTCCTGCGGGTTGCGGCCTACCCACCACTCCAAAGCCGGGGCCTAGATTTTGGAAGATCCAGCGGCGGGCAGCACGGAGCTTCAGCCCCGACCCTACGGTGTTCACCAGCGCTCTGAAGTGGATCCCCTGGGAGCCGACACACGCCTCCCCAGACTGACGCTGCATCAGAGGTGGCAGAGGAGAGGGGGAATCGGCTGGAACACAGACGCCGGGGACCCGGAGCTCCGGGAGCGGCGGCCATTTTGGATCTCGGACCCTGAGGCAGTGCGGCGGTCCAGGGACTCTGCAGCCTTCAATATACCCTGAGGTGAGCTGCTTCCCTAACACACCATCTCCCCCACCGTTACCCGCGCTCGAAGCCAGCTGGAGGCTGCGGCGGGACACTCCGCGCTGAACGCCGGAGGGGAACGCGGCAGTGCAGCACCACCGCACCTACACCTGCTGCTTCATCACTGGCGCCTGGCGGTGGGGCCCCTACAACCCTCGACCCTCCTCCGTTCTCATCTGGCGGGTGGCCCTCGGCCCGCGGCCCTCACCTGATCACTGGGGTGCCCCATACAGCTACTCCCACGGATGCTGGTGTCTGTCCTCCGGAACAGGTTGCCAGCCTCTCCCACCACAGGGGCTCTATACCGCGGCTGCGGGACCCGACAAAACGCCACGCTCCTGCTCTCCCCCACCAACGCCTACCTATTCCCGCTTCTGCTACAGGTGATGTACGGCCCCGCAGCGGCTCTGACCGGGATCATCTTTGGGGGCGCTCAGCCCTGTACCCGGTGAGGTGTGGATGGTCCGGCCCGGCGGGACATGCGACCCGAGGTGACAGGCTCCAGGGATCTTTGTAAACACGCTCCACCGGACTGCTGAGCCTTGCTTTCCCTGCCTCTCCCTCCTGGCCCACAGAGCTGAACACGCACGGTACACCGGGGGGCCCTGACTGAGGTTAACTAGCCCCCACACACGCTGGCACACCATCCCTCTCCGCAGCATTTGCTCTAAACCTGACCACGGGAGGTACCTCCTGGCCCGTTCTGTGAGGCCTTTTTTCATTAGGTCCCTTCTCACTCACTCTCCCCCTAAGTGCCACCTATAACCACATACGACTGGGGCTCCCTGTATCCTGTATCTATCTCAAGGCACTGGACTCTTCCTATATTACAACCTACAGTCCGAGGGTGCCACCCCCCCCCCTACCCAATACCGGGGGAATGTCCTGCTGAGTCCCTATGGGCGCGACCGGGGGGGTCTTCTCATGTTCTATCTCCATGCAGCCTACATGATGGATCACTAATTACTTACGTTATACCTCAGCTGTGACCTATGACCTTCATTATCCTCGGGACTGTCCTACACCATGCCTAAATCTAAATCCAAGTCTAAGAAATCCACAGCGTCGACGGAAATCTCAACCTTTATTTCCAAGATGAAGTCTAGTGCGGCCAAACCTCCAGTTGCCCCCCCCTCTGACCTGGTTTCGGAATCTGAGGAAGACCCGTCAACCCCTGAACCCTCCATGAAAGATTGCTTCTCCTCAATTTTAACAGAAATGAAGTCGCTGAAGCAGGCTTTTCACTCGGAGATCCACAAAGCCATCTCCGGCCTTAAGGTCGAGATATCCGATCTTGGGGCCCGCACTAATGATGTGGAACAGAAAATCGATGAAGTTATCACCTTCCAACAGGAGCTGGAGCACTCGGTACAAGTTATGCAGGAGGATATATACCTACTCCAGGACCAACAAGAGGACGCTGATAACCGCGCGCGACGTAACAACTTGCGTATTAAATATATTCCAGAGTCAGTAGAATCAGCCCAACTAGAGGCCTTCCTCCTCAGGTTCTTTCAACACCTCCTGCCGGACACTCAGTGTGAGCAGTTCCTCTTGGACAGAGCCCATCGCTCACTGCGTCAAAAGCCCTCGACCTCGTCGCCCCCAAGAGACGTAGTTTTGCGCTGTCACTATTTCAAAACTAAAGAGAAAATTTTGTCGGCTGCCCGGAATAAAGACGTATGTCTATTCGAATCACATAAGCTACTGGTGTTTCAGGACTTATCCCCTACTACTCTCAAAAGGCGCTTCGATTTGAGGGAGTACACCCAAATCCTCAGGAATAATCAAATCCGCTACAGATGGGGCTTTCCCTTTGCCTTAATTGTACAACTGGATGGGAAGAGATTGTTGGCACGATCCAAGGAAGAGGCCCACAGGCTCCTGTTGAGACTGAACTTACCCCCCCCGGAGGCCAACAAATCTTCCTCTCCACGGGATGCTCCAGATCTCCGACATTCTCCAAGCTCACCCCTCCCTCAGCGAGCACCTAGACGTCTTTGGTCGATAGTTCCGGAGAAAACCTCTACAAGCCATGACCCGCCGTGAAAATCTCTGCACAGATGTGCTGCTGGGTCATTATACGTCGAATGTTACTGTTTTATAAACTAGTTTAGAGGTTTAAGAATTTTTTCTCGAGCTGAGATTATTTACTTATTTACTTATGTAATTTCAATGATGGTCCATTGTGACGGGCTGTTGCAACGACCCCCTTGGTCGCCCCCCCTATGTTTAACTGGTGGGCGTCCCGGTGGCCGGTGCCGCGCCCTCCACCGAGCCTCCATAGTCAGTTTTGAGCATAAGGGAGTTCTCTTCTCCCTTACATTCCCCATACGGGTGCTCAAACATACGGACCCGTACGCAACGTACAATGGGTCGAAGGCTCGGTCAATTCTATTTGTTCATGTTACAGTCTCTTAAATGTTTTTTTGTGACTCTTTTGATTTTTCTTCTCTTTCTTCTTTTTCTCCTCCTCTCCTTTCTTCCCCCACTTCCCGCTAATTCCCTCCTCCTCGCTCCCCTTGTTCCACTGGGAGACTACTTATGGTTCTTTAAGATTACTCATACTATACTTACACTTGTAACACTATGTCTGTTAACGTAATATCCTACAATGTGAAGGGCCTCAATAGCCCTCAAAAGAGATCTAAGTTATTTCTTTTTCTGAAGCAGGTGAGGGGAGATCTGGTATTCCTTCAGGAGACGCATTTCAAAGGGACTACCCACCCTGAACTACGCTCTAGACGCCACCCCGTTGCCATACACGCCTGTGATCGCACTCAAAAGAAAAGAGGGGTCGCCATTCTGATTCCCGCTCATTTACATTTGGAATCAGATCGAATCATTAAGGATAAGCGCGGTAGGTTTCTCATTCTAGTGGGTAAACTTAATAATGTTCCTATCACCATGGTTAATGTCTACGCTCCCAATATTAACCAGGCCTCGTTCTTTGCTTCCTTAGACTCCAAAATCGCCCAATGTAGGAAAGGTGACCTCTTAATAGCAGGAGATTTTAACACCACACTACACCATAGTCTGGATCGCTCCCATCCCCCCCCACGATCCCAGTCCCACCTCAACACCCGCAACTCTAGAGCCCTCCAATCGCTGCTCAAAAATCACCTTCTATTTGACTCCTGGAGAGTTGTCGATCCCCTAATTAAGGATTACACATTCTATTCCCCAGTCCATAATCTATATACTAGAATTGATATGATTATGGTCGGGAGAGATCTAACATCTAGAATTCAGAACTGCGGTATTTATCCAATCACGTGGTCTGATCACGCCCCGATTTCTCTAACTTTGACTGGGCTAGCTCGCACTCCTTCCCCCCCCTCCTGGTCGCTTAACGATGCCCTCCTCCAACAACCTGAAGTGTTACAGCAAACTAACCAGGTATTAACTGATTACTTCAATGAGAACCAAACCCCCGGCATATCCGATATGACCCTGTGGGAGGCACACAAGGCGGTCCTCCGGGGCCACTTCATCCAGACTGCGGCCAGGATCACCAAGCAGCGTTCCCAAAAGATCTTGGAGTTATCTACTCGGCTCCACCAATTGGAGGAAGTGCATAAGTCCTCTCTAGACCCTGCTGATTTAGAGAAGGTACTTAAAACCAGAGGCGATCTTAATTTACTGTTGTCTCATAAGACTGAAATGTGCCTCAGACGTCTTAATCAGATTTACTACGAAAAAGGGGATAAGGCGGATAAACTTTTAGCCAGAAAATTGAGGGCTCAGATCTCCTCCAAAAATATCTTATCCATTCGCACCAAACAAGGGGCTCTGACCCATGATCCTGACCGCATTCTGAGTGAATTCGAGGAATTTTACAAATTGCTGTACAACTCGGAAACTACCTCCCCTGCATCACCGAGACTTGAAAAGGGAATTGACGCCCTCCTAGACAAATGTAACCTACCATCACTGAGCGGCCCGACAGTGTCCCAATTAGGCTCAGAGATTACTATCGAAGAAATAGAGAACGCACTTAAAACTCAGAAACCGGGTAAGGCCCCTGGACCTGATGGGATATCAATTACTTATTATAAGAAATTTAGGGGGACGATCCTGCCCCACCTTTGCCGGCTCTTCAATGGTTTCCTAAGTGGTAACCCTCTATCACCCCGTACCTTAGAGGCACGAATAGTCTTAATCCACAAGCCTGGGAAAGATCCCAACTCCTGCGCCAGCTACCGCCCCATTTCCCTATTAAACAACGATATTAAGTTATTCGCCAAAATTATAGCCTTAAGATTAAACCCAGTCCTCCCGCGCTTAATACATGCTGATCAGGTGGGCTTCATCCCAGGCCGACAAGCCAGAGACAATACACGGAGAACTATTAATCTGGTCCATCTTATTAACAAAACTAAATTACCCTCCATTCTTCTCTCGCTAGACGCAGAGAAGGCTTTCGACAAAATACTATGGCCTTTCATGTTTGCCACTCTGCGTAGATTCGGTCTGGGGGGAAGCTTACTACAGGGCATCCAGGCACTTTACTCCAATCCCTCCGCTAGAGTTCGGGTCAACGGCAAGGATTCTCAAATCTTTCACATTAGCAACGGTACACGCCAGGGGTGCCCCTTGTCACCACTAATTTTTGCCATGACGATCGAACCTTTGGCGTGTATGATTAGGGCCAACCCTGATATCAAAGGCATCCATGTTGGTGAGGAAGAATTCAAATTATCGTTATTTGCAGATGATGTCCTCTTGACTATCTCCTCTCCCAATATATCCATCCCTAACCTATTTAAAACCCTCTCATTATACTCTCATTACTCTGGATATCGTATTAATTACTCCAAATCGGAAGCCCTTCCACTGCATCTTGATGAGAATACCAGATCTCTCCTAGCTGTTAACTATAATTTCTCTTGGCGCTCCAAGAAAATCAAGTACCTTGGCGTGTACATCACAAACTCCTACGACTCCCTATACTCTGAAAACTTCCCTGCCCTCTTCAAATGTATAGAGTCTGACCTTAGAGCTTGGAACAAACAGATAATAGCCTGGTTTGGACGGATAGTTTCAATTAAAATGAACATTCTCCCGAGGATCCTATATCTGATCCAAACAATACCCGTGGGCATCCCCGCTGAGGCCTTATGTCGAATGCAGAAACTATTTGTGAAATTTATATGGTCTGGTAAGCCCCCTAGAATCAAGACCTCCACCCTGATACGTGACCCGCTGGCGGAAGGTAGGGGATTGCCGGATATTCGTAAATATTACCATGCAACCCACCTGAGTCAGGCTCTGGCATGGTTCTCCCCCGCCCCCCACCTGCCTTGGATCCGAATCGAGCTTCTGGCGGCCGGGGTCTCCTCTTTGGTCTCCCTCCTCTCACCGACCAAGCTACTACGGTCATTACAAACTTGTGCCCCTTCGACAAAACTCACCTGCGCCTTGTGGGTTTTCTGCATTCGACATTATGGCCTGTCCACCTTCCCATCTCCTATCACGTCCATCTGGGATAACAGGGACTTCCCCCCAGGTTCCACTTTGCAATCTCATTCGTGGCTTCATCTGAACCCACGCCCGGGTCTTGTATTTGATTTTATAGACGGGTCCTCATGGCGTTCCCTACAATCTTTATGTGACAAATACGATATCTCCCAACCCGTATTTTATGAATATTTACAGCTCCGCTCCTTTTTAAGCTCCCTGCCCAAAGCCCAGGTTATTCGCCAACTCACTCCCTTGGAGCGGCTATGCATTTACTCTCCTATGCGGCAGGGTATTATCTCTATACTCTACGGATTATTACGTTCCCTGAAGGCAACAAACATTCTCCCCCATGAACGTAAGTGGGAGCAGGACCTAGGCCCTCCTCCTGATGAAGACTCATGGGAAACCATTAGACAAAAAGTTGCCCAATCATCAATTTCCTCTCTTGTGAAGGAAAATTCCTATAAAGTGTACACTAGATGGTATCGGGTCCCAGCAACAATGCATAAGATCTTTCCCGGGTCCTCCCCACTGTGCTGGCGTGGATGTGGCCAAACTGGAGACTTTATACACATCTGGTGGACATGCCCCAAAATGCACACGTTCTGGTCTCAGGTGGAGGCTCTCTTAGGCTCTATCTTTGGCTCACGGATAACCCTGGGTCCCTGGTCAGCCTTGCTAGGCCTACCTTTATCCAACCTAGATAACCAGACGAATAGCTTGGTTCTCCAAATCTTACATGCAGCTCGCTGTGTGGTAGCCAAAAATTGGAAAAACACCAACGCTCCCCATAGGAGCATGCTAATAGCAAAAATTTGGCATATCTCCATGATGGAGAAAATCACAGCCTCCTTACATGACAGATCGGACAAATATAGGGGGATATGGGAACCATGGTTCTCCTATACTACGCCCCCCGCTACCGGGTTTTGATGGATTAGGTCACATTAGGAGGCAGCTCTCAACACCATACAGGTCCCAATATACATAAGAGATGAAACACAGACCCCGGTTGATCAGATGGTGTGATTTGTAGCTGGGAAGTGTTATTCTCCCATCTCATGTACTCACCTAGTTCGTTTCCCTGACGAACCACCACTCTCCCTTCCCCCCCCCCCTCTCTTTCCCCTCTCTCCCCCACTATTTTTCTCTCTCTTCTTCTTAGAACCTTTCTTATTCTTTTCTTTTTACTTGTCTGTTGTTTAAACATAAAAAACTGTGATGGTCGAGACATGCATATACTTAGTATTGTCATAATACTCCCTTGTTTCTGTTATATTTGGCTATTCCCTAGGGGATAACTTGTATGTGATTAAGCATTTACTTGGAGCTGTCTTTTCCTCTCCTGTCTGTTCTGTACTTGCATGCTCGACTTTTCTTCAATAAAAAATATTAATTAAAAAAATTAATACATTAAGTGACGTCACTGCAACAGCCGACCCCGGACACGGACTAAATAACTGTACATAACAGTGCCAGACCTAATAAACCTGTCAGGGAGCCCACACCCAGCCCCAAAACACTTCCCACTTGTTTTGTTTGACATAAACGGGGCTAAATACTTATATTAGCACAGCTCAAATCGGCTATGCGGGCACGTCAGCCATGTTTGTACACCCAAGTGAAGCCTCTCTGAGAACACCCCCTGCTGGCGGCCACTGCGCAGGCGCAACAAATTGAAATGTCCTATCTTTAAAATGGAGCATATTTAACTAAATAAAAAAAATCCTGTAACTTTCTGAAAAAACCTAACCCCAAAAGGCACTACAATGGGACAATCTCTAGCTAATAAAACAAACCCCAAGTCTTAATTCATCCTCTACCCTGAGTAATGCTTTCCCAAAAATCCCTCCATAGACTACATTACAAAACTGACAAAAAAAGGCAAACAGGAAGTGGCAGAAAAACTGACAGTTTAAACATTAGATAGCTCCCAATTACTATTTTTTTACTTTTTTGCCCTGAACAGGCATGCAGCACCGGGTGACACTTCTACGCATCCATGCCAAATTTCAGCTCAGTAGATCCAATCACTTTTGAGTTGTACCCCCTCAAACACCATGCCCCCATCTCAGGAAGTTCCCTATGGGAGAATTCCGTTTGTTCGATTCAGCCTTAATATAAGGGCACGACCGTATCCTTATAATATCTATTAACAACAAAGAATAAAAACATGGACAACAGTGCTGAAGTTTACAAAAAGAAAATCTAATTTATTATTGACAAGTGATACTTTTAGATTTAAATTTTGAAATGGTGGCAGCACTACAGATCACACAGGACAACCAAACACACCCACTCAGAAACCAATCATTGGTGTTCAACTCTCCATTCCACAACCCACCCTTTAAGGTGGTGACTATTGGCTTTTAAAAATTAAGCTAACTGCCTTAAAGGGAAAACTACCAGCACATTCTTAAAGGGGCAGCACTCAAGTTCTTCATGGTTTAATATCCCTCATGCTTATACTGTCAGCTTTTGGTGGAACATAGTACAATAGCCATACTCCTTATTGTAATAGATAATTAATCATATATTTGAATAATAGATTTAAAAAATTAAAAAAAAAAAAATTCTTTACACATATTTTTGTTAGAAGTTATATTTACATAATAAAAAAATACAAAAAGTATAAACATAATCTTTTTAAATGTTGTGCAGCCTTTACCTGCACAATACTTAGGCTTTGCTACACAAAGAATGACAGGTGCACGTTAAAACACCCTAAAGTAATAGGACATAAAAAAGTATAAAGAATTAGTATGAAAATGGATGAGATTCTCCACAAGAGAGCACACAACGTACACAGATTTCAGATGCCTCATTATAGAGGCGTGAGGCTACTTGCTAGGCCAGAATACATGGGACTCAGTGACAACATAAAAAACGGTCTGCATGGAGATGCATCCAAGCAGAATGTTTTAGGTAGAATAAAAATAAGTAGTGTTCCTTCTAGGCTGTTTCAGCAGAGTGCTGCACCCTGCCCATTTTTGAAATGTGAAAAAGCACCCTGCCCTTTTTCAGTGCACCCTGCAGGACCATAAATCGCCCCCTTGTATACAGAATGCAACATTCAGAGTGCATGTTACAATGTTGTCGTCTACTCCTTGCCCACCACTGAAATTGGAACACAATTTCTATCCTTTAGCCAACTGGATGGCAGAGGAGGCACTGTAAATAACACAGCACTCTGATAAAAAGGGAAAGAACATGGTAAGCAGTGAGCATGTACTGCTTACAGTATTTCCCTAGTAGAACAGACTTTTTTTCCCCCAATATATTTTAACCCATTGATTAACTTTTCTGTTTTATAACACATAGAAGACTGGACATATACAGTATGTTTCTCAGTACAGATGTTAGATGTCTTATATGTATGTATGGCTATATGATTTACTAAGTGCAAAATGTATGTACAAAAACTACAAACATATGCGCTATGCTTTGTGCGCAAAGTGTCACATAAAAAATGTGCCCTTCAAAATAAAAATGTGCCCTTCAAAATAAAAATGTGCCCTCTTCACTGCTCAGCACCCTGCCCTAAAAAATCCTAGAGTGAACACTAAATAAGCATTATGTTACTTTCACCAAAAAATATTACAAAATTTCACATACTTAGCAAATATGTAGAAATACAGCAATATCTTAAAATCCATTTCATATAGGGAACCTCAGTTGATCTCTACATAAATTCCATTACAGTGATCACAAAACATGACACATTACAATTATTTGTTTTAGCAACAAGCAGGAAGCAGCTGATAAGAATGACATTTATTTATATAGGTAAATACGGGCACACATCTAGATTTTAAATCAAGATTCATTGGGCTTTCATAAGATCTGTGTGTGTGTGCTTTTGCACTGCATGTGCCAGTGATTACATCCCCGGTGTTCAGCATATACTGAAATTTAATAAAACGTAGAGGGAAAACTCCTGGCCCTGCCAAGCATACAAACCCTTTATTCAGCTGGTCACTTGTACATGTGTTATTCATCTGAAATGGGGAAGGGGGGGGGGGCTGTCCTGAAGAATATCACTAACACATACACTCAAAGTACCAAAAGATATATTGGGACCTGAAATAATAAGGCTAGAAATAATTACTTTTCCAAGAGAAAAACCAAGATAATCCAGTTTCGAAGCCTACTTTTTCAATATAAATAATCTAATGTCAAAGATGTGAACAAGCGCAGTGATTTTTCAAAATTGCACATTTTCATTGATTTTTGCTGCAGGATTTAAAGTAGTAGAAAAAAAAGATGTCACTTTAAATCCTGTGGCTAAAAAACTATCCCCCCATACCCTTCATTTCAGTTATCAGCGTTTCCACTATGTTTGTGTTACCTAGTCCATGATCTGTTCTTCACCCAGGTAGCCAGCAGTCTCCACCCATACTTGCTTACCTGACCCTCTCCATGAGGGCGAAAATGCTCTGTTGGTGGACTTTCCTGGTAATGTATGATTGCCATTACCTGTGGTGAGCTAGTTAATTGATAAGAAAGGTGTTTCACCACAGGTGATGGCAATCATACATTACCAGGAAAGTCCAGGAACAGAGCATTTTCTCCCTCATGGAGAGGGTCAGGTAGGCAAGTATGGTCTCCACCACATATGCTGACCCAACACACCAAGGCTGCCAGCTCAGCACCCCCTACACCGGGACTCACACATGTCGCACCATGGTGTACTAGGGTACACTATAAAGTGCCATGTAGAAAGGGTATATAATACTACTTTTCAGATAGCAGATGGCAAAATGTCCTATTGGTGGGCAGTGATTGGGCCCTTATTGGTAGTTTAATTATCCTTTTGGTAGTTTAATTAGGCTTAACAGCAGAGGTTCTCTGCAAAAAAAATACATTGGGCGGAATTCAAATGTTTATCCACCGACAGCCACTAATGGCGCCCAAACAGAGCTATTCAATTGTAGCTCAGTTTGGGCTCAATGGCTGTCGACGTCTGCATACTCACACCCCCAGGGGGTGGTGGGCTGAGATGCGTGAAAAGTGACTCTTTTTGCGATCGCGCCCATCACTTTGGTCGGGTTTAGCTGCTTTAAGCGGTTAAACTCAACCTCTATGGCAGGCATTCCCAACCGCGGTCCTCAAGGCACACCAACAGTGCAGGTTTTAGTGATATCCAGGCTTCAGCACAGATGGTTAGATCAAAATAACTGAGGTACTAATTAAGTCACCTGTGTTCAAGCATGGATATCACTAAAACCAGGACTGTTAGTGTGCCTTGAGGACCGTGGTTGGGAAACACT
This sequence comes from Pseudophryne corroboree, assembly GCF_028390025.1. Classification (NCBI taxonomy): domain Eukaryota; kingdom Metazoa; phylum Chordata; class Amphibia; order Anura; family Myobatrachidae; genus Pseudophryne; species Pseudophryne corroboree. The sequence goes on along the minus strand of NC_086448.1, from coordinate 247,730,298 downwards.
GCTCTATGGGCACGATCAGTACGAAAACCAGAAACAACTGAATATCGCCCTGCTATCTCCCATCACTTTAGACGGGAGATCAGGTGCGATAATCAATTGAATATCACCCATTATAGGTACCTGAGAATGGATAGCAAGTTAGTCAACATAGATATCCATCTAAGGTGACACACTGGGGGTCATTCCGAGTTGATCTCTAGCTGCCGTTGTTCGCAGCGCAGCGATCAGGCTAAAAATGGGCAATTCTGCGCATGCGTATGGTGCGCAGTGTGTACGCGCGACGTACTTTCACAAAAGTCGATGCAGTTTTACACAAGGTCTAGCGACGCTTTTCAGTCGCACTGCTGATCGTTGAGTGATTGACAGGAAGTGGGTGTTTCTGGGTGGTAACTGGCCGTTTTCGGGGAGTGTGTGAAAAAACACAGGCGTGCCAGATAAAAACGCAGGAGTGGCTGGGGAAATGGGGGAGTGGCTGGCCGAATGCAGGGCGTGTTTGTGACGTCAAAACAGGAACTAAATAGGCTGAAGTGATCGAAAGCTAGGATTAGGTCTGGAGCTACTCTGAAACTGCACTTTTTTTTTTTGTAGCTGCTCTGCGATCCTTTTGTTCACACTTCTGCTAAGCTAAAATACACTCCCAGAGGGCGGCGGCTTAGCGTTTGCACTGCTGCTAAAAGCAGCTAGCGAGCGAACAACTCGGAATGACCCCCATTATCAGTTAGTGGGTAGGTTATTGTGACTATGGTTAGAGACATTTAAATTCTAATCAGCAGTCTTTGTTGATTTTGAGGCAAATTAGTACAACACACAGCACTTTGTAAAAGAGTGAAACAGTAAAAGCTAAGACCGAGGGGTAGATTTACTGAAGCTCCAAAAATGAAAAGAGGAGTTGTTGTCCATAGCGTCCAATCAGATTTTAACTCACATTTCTCTATTGCATTCAAGAAAATGATGGACACAATGTGATTGGCTGCTATGACAAACACCTAAACTTGTCTAATTCAGAAGCTTAAGTGCAGATGTGTCTTCATACATCATTGCGGCAGTCTCGCCAAACAGTCTCTCCCAGCACGCCAAGTCCTGTGAGACTCTGTTAGCGTTGAGCATCATTTTGCATCTTTTTTTTTACGTGACTGCATCTTAGTGGCAAAGCAACACGAAAAGCTGAACATTTTTATGAAGAAGATGGCAGTTTAATCACATCTACATATCCTTTTAGAACTACCAAAATGTAGCTAATGTCTAACAGCAATCAACATGTATTTGACATTTTATAAACTTCCATAGATTTTCTGCTATTAGAGGTTATGTGCCCTACATACTTTGCGACTTACAGCCGAGGTGCCCGACGGCCAATACGGCAGACGGGCGTCCTGCCGCAGGTGCAGGTGACGAGGTGAGTAAAAGTTTTTTTCACTCCCCACGTAACCCAGCCCCATTCACGAACATGCAGGTCGTCCATATCGACCTGCATGTTCAAATGACGGGAGAACAACAATGAACGCATCATCATACATCGTTAAAGAATCCACATTGAAAGATATGAATGATTTATCATTAATTTATGAACAATATCGTTCTTATCTTTCAGCGAAATCGACCAGTGTGTAGGGACCATTAGTTATTACCACCTGGCATAAGATTTATTATCCTGTCATTTGAACATATACCTTAAATGTTCAAATTTCTGTGATATAGTCGCGATTTGAGGACTCTGTCCTGTCCAGGGCAGAATTGGGTCAGAAGATATCTCTCATTCACTGCTGTGCTGCATGGAATCCAAATGGTGCCTTTAGGAACGGTTAATGGGATGATGTAGCCGTCTGGATTGCTTGACCATGGCCATGCCCCATTCTACTACACACCCCTTCCAAACCTCCAATGCCACAACCTAAAAGTTGGGAGGTCGTATGTAAGGATATTGTGGACATTTCTAAAAAAAAATGGTGCAGACTGTTTGCTATATGCAGTATTTTTACTTTGCACAAGTTCACAGAAATATCCACCAAATGTACTTCATTACAAGATGATTACCCTTTGATTTGAATGTCCCTTATATCAGAGTTTCCCAAACTTTAATATTATTGTCTCGGTTCTAAGGATATTCATGCTTGAACACAGGTGACTTAATTAGTACCTCAATTTAATTCAATCATCTGGAGTTAAGCTTGGACATCCTTAAAACCTGGACAGAATTTGGGAACCGCTAGATGATATATTTATTATTGGGTCTTCTGGGCTTTTTACAATCTTTGATTTGACAGTCAGTACATGCAGTACGCTGGTCTTTTCTGGTTCTACAGACCAAACTTATCCACAATTTTTTGGCTCGACTACTGCAACCTTCTCTTCACTGGCCTCCTACTTTGCTGCAGCTAGAATAGCTCTTCCTCTCCCGCCTTTCCAAATTTGCCACTCCCCTTCTCCTACAGACTCCTCTTCAAGCTCCTCGACTAGAAAGGCCCTCTCCAACTTCACTGCTCCCTACATCTCCATCCTCATCTCTCTATATATTCCCTCCTCTCTGGTCGATCAATGACCGTCGCCTCGCCTCCATCTAAAGTCACTGCATATCACGCTCAAATCCAAGATTTCGCCAATGCTACCCCACTTCACTGGAACAAACTCCCTCGTTCTTCCTGTCCTTGCAAAGCTTCAAACAGGCACTGAAAACCCACCTGTTCATCAAAGCATACCCTTCCACCACATAACCAGTTACAAGGTCATTCCCCCACCCCCTGCCTCATGTCTTGGCCATCTCACCCCTGCTTACTTCCTGCCCTCAGGCTAGCTCACGCCTCATGTCACCTGTCTGTCTTCCATCTCTCCCTATATTGTAAGCTCCTTGAAGCAGGGCCTTCTTCCTTCCTGTTCTCACAGCCCTCTTCTCTCACACTTCAACTGCAGCCTTCACCTACCCAGTGTCCGTCTATCCTGCATCTCCTCTCACTCATAGCGGTTCATCTTTCCCAATGGATGCACTACCCTAGTGGTACACCGATTACTCATTCGGTTACCATACAACACAGCTGTATTGTGTACTGATATTTGTGGTGCTAATTGTTACTTCTGCTACTTTTAGTTTTGGTTACTGTAATTGATGTCATGTTTACTCTTTATTGCTCTAATGTGTGCTGTACGTATGGCACTGTGAACCACTTGTGGTGCTTTATAAATAAAATGTAATAATAATAAATAAATATTTTCGCTGTTTACCAAAGTTTCAGCACTTAAGTCAATCTATTATTATTATTATTATTGGACTGCCCTAATGATATGTTACTGCCTAATTATGTCAGCACATTTTGAGCGGGATGCATGACGCATCGCATTCACATCCCACCACTTATCGCATGCATATCAACATTAACTAACGTCGTATGCATGAAGATTTCTGCAAAGGACAGCTTTCCCAATGAGAGCTTTCAGTTGCAGAGTGAAGGCTTCCAGGTTTAGAACCTAGGTGTGTGTCTGTGCACACGCTGTATGACGCACTCGCTGTGGGGGGGTGCAGTAAGGAATCCGATTGGATCCTTCTCAGAGAGCAATGTGATAGAAGCCCCACAGGATTCGTTACCCACTGCATCCAAGCTCTGGAATGTATCACATTCTGGAGCTTGGTGCATATGCGTTAAGCGGCCAAACCTTTGAAAACTGCATTTTTCGGAAGTTTGCAGCAAAATGAATGCATCCAACTTTCTACGGAAGAATTCCATTACTTAATTAAGTCCTCTTTCAAATCTGTGTTCTTACAGATCATACATATATAGTAGCAGATGCTCAATTAGCTTAGTGATATCATTCAGGTGCTTGAAAGGGGTATTTCTAAGCAAGAAAAAAAAAAACATTTTGTTTCCCCCAGCACCCTGAATGATAACAGTAACCAGATTTAAATCCCACACAATATTAGAATTCAGAGATCTCGGCTACATATATTTGCGCAAATGTATGAATAAGCCCCAAAGCCGCATCAAGGCGTCTCTGTATATTTGGGGTCGCTAGCGCTATATATAGGTGCAGGGTGTGGCACCCAAAAAAAACAGCATAAGCCAGAAAACCCAGGGCAGCATACGAAAATGAAACTGAATGATATCACTATATATATGTCTGTTGTGAGAGGCAGAGAGGTTCCTGCATTAAGAGGAGGTGCAGGCCCTGACATGCCATATGTAGCATTATAGGGTTGCTCCAAGGTAGGTAGCTCTTAGCTTAGATATATTTAAGAAAGGAGCCATTATCACGTGGCTCCTTGCTGGTTAATCATAGACCAAGATTGGGGTAACGGAGGTGTGGGGTGGGGTGTGGTGCTTCTGGACTGGCTGAGCTGGATGGCTTTAGTGTGGCATACCTTTACATTCTATTAACACTTTTCACATACTAATTTCTTTGACACTATTTCTCCATTTTAATTACATCTCATTATTTATCACCTTTATAGCTTCGGCTTCCTAACACTAATTTAATAACACTATAGTTTTTTCACTGGTATGCTACCCTGGGCTTTCTGGCTTATGCTGGTGGTTTGGGGTGCCACACCCTGCACCTAGATATAGCGCTAGAAACCCCAAATATACAAAGACGCCTTGATGCGGCTTTGGGGCTTATTCATACATTTGCACAAATATATGTAACCAAGCTCTCTGACTTCTAATATTGTGTGGGATTTAAATCTGATTACTGTTATCATTCAGGGTGCTGGGGGAAACAAAATGCCTTTTTTTTTCTTACATATCATGACATAAGTAATAGTACATATCATAAATAAAAATAATTTACTCCTCATCAAGTACTTAAATGTTATTCATTTAAAATAATCGCTGTGAATAATGTGACAAATAACCCACACCAGATCCTGTTTTCTTATTTTCAATTTAATAAAAATGTTATTTATTGATTTATTAATACATTATTATTATTTCATTCATTATTCAATACAATTATTATCATTTTTTTCTATACATGAATGAGGCGTGTGAAAAAAATAAATACACCCACATTGTTTAATAACCATAAAGCAGATCATTTCAGCTCTTTGCCTCTAATCAGGTCATTACTTGATCATTAGGAAATGCTGCCACCTCTATATGAATCCTTGGCAGTTAATCTGGAGCGTTCAGGTATGTGTTTGAACAATAAGAAGGAGAAATAACATCTGCAATTAACTCAGAGAAGCAATTGTTGCTGTTCATAAAAGGACATTTCCAAACAATGTGAAGCCAATTATTATACAGTGAAAATGATTAATGTCAAAGAAAGAATACTGAAGAGCAGACAGCATAACACTCAAAGAAATTGCAAAAAATCCCTAAAAGTGACATCCAGGACACTACAGGCCTCCGTCAACATGTTAAATGTTAAAGTCATGACTCTATCATACCATAAGAAAGGAGTAATTAAATGCGGCAAACAGAAGTAATTTCACAAAAAAATGCAGAATAAAACACCAAGCTTATGAAACAAATTCATCCAGACAATTACACAACCACAGGAACTGCAAACCAACCAATCTGTGGTGGGAGAAAGATGATGGTTTGAAGGTGCAGGACGCGGACGCTTTGTACGCAAAGTGCAACTTGAACACATATTTATAGTAGAGTATTACGGAAGAAAATATGAGGCCACCTGTCTGACAGATCATACAGCACCATACCAACATGTCCATCATCTCAAAAAGGAAAGAATCAGGGATTTGGGCAGCCATATCAAAGTCCATATCTGTAACCTATCGAGATGCTGTGCTGTGACCTTAAAACATGTGCATAAACTAGAGCTCTCAATCGTCAATGACTTCTGTAAGGACAAGTTGGCCAAAAATTCTCCAATGTAAGAGAGTGATAAATATAGAATACAACTGCTTTGAGGTATAAACTTGCAAACTGCTGTATAAGGTATAAGTACTTACTTTATCACTCATGGCACCTTCATATTGTTGAATATTTCTTATTAAATAAATATCATAAATATACAGAAAAAGGTGTTCTGTGTTATCTGTCATAAGATGACAGCTATCAAATTTAAGGACTTATCGGTTATGTAATAGGATCAGAGAATACAGAACCACTGTGATTTGGGTGAGTTTGCCGCTACATGTAAAGCGTTAATCAGTTACTGTAAGGCTGGTTTTTACACCAGTTCCGTAATCTCGGAACCTATTACATATGGTGAGCATTACATGAGTAATGCAAATGTGGAAAAGGTTGTACTTTCTTTGTCATACTATTTTATATAATGGGAATATAACAATTCAACTTGCCAGTTTGGTCAATGCACAACGGGATATTGCTTTGGCATTCGGCACACTGCAATTATAAGAAGGAAACCAAATGAAACATATGTTATTTTTAATAAAAGGGTAAAGATTAACCGAATAGCAACTATGCTGGGGACCCATTTAGTAAGAGTTTACCAACACATGGGGCACATATATGGCTTTTTATTATAACTTAATAATAAAAAATAAATAGGTAAGTTAATATAAAAACAAAAAAGGGGGGCACACACAAAATAAGTTTATTTTAAAATAAAATTCTATGGAAGCATTTCAATTCCGCACAATGGGAAGGCACTTTACGACAAAATGTCATCATTCATTATCCATCAAACTCCATAAAGGTGATCAAGAAAACTAAGCAAAGTTTGAATAGGTTCCTATGTTTCATATATATAGAATTTAATGCATCAATTCTCCAGTTTTCATTTCTTGACAAAGCATATGTATAGCATATTTCCATCTTTTGCTGTATGCAATTGCTATTATATGCTAATATGGGCAGAAGCTGACCTGAACATAGGGATGCCCATTGCTGTTGCATCATTTCCAGCTGACGGCATATAACTGCTGATATATCGGTATCACCGTCACAAATCGGGTCTTGTTGCAGATTCTGAGTGCCTCTGAAGACGCGCAGGCTGAGCTGCTCTCCTAGTACTCAGAGAGCTGTCAAGAAGTAAGTATATTCACAGTTGCTAATTAATGCACATCCAGAAAACGCCAACTGAATGGTCATGGCACGCCTGGGTTTGGCCAACCACTCCCCGTTACCACCCCTTTACGCTGACTTCCTGTGAATTCACTCGCTGCGAATGTGCACTGCAGCTCAGATGCATGTGCAGTAAGAAAACATCGACTGATGTGAGGACAATAGCAGCTTTGTGACTGCACCTGAATGAGCATCCTTGATATTTTTAAATGCAGCATTAGGTCTATGGGGGAATTCAATTACAGTAGCTAGGGTAAATTACTGTGGCTAATTGATCCCCGGGGGCTTTTTACAATTAGACCTGATCGCCAACAGTATCTGAAGAAAAAAAATCCCAATAACTCACCAGTTTTCACAGCCGCGAAAACATATGAATCCGGGAACTTATCCTGGACTATATGTTTTTTTAATGTGATATCGGGCTAGTTTTTTCACTAGAAAAAAAACAGGCCGCAATTAAATTGCACAATAACACCATCGGGCACTAAATCGGGCAGTAAAGTCCTCCCTATGTGTAACTGGTATTTCTTGCAGTATTATTATTATTATTATTATTATTATTATTATTATACTTTATATGACTGCTAGGAAATTCATTTTCTGTTTATAATACTATATTACCCTATTTTGTCTTGTTCTTCTCCTGTTTTAATTAAAAATACTAAATAAAATAATAGATCTGCTCTTTTTTCAGGTCAGAGGGAAGGGGGTCAAAATAAGATAGGACAGTACATTATCTTGGACTAGTAAATCCAGCATCCAAAATATGACACTGTCACTTAAGCACTCCCATCTGCTAGTACAATCCTATTTCCATAGCCGACTATGGGCCTGATTCAGAGATGGACGCAGTAGCACAGCCGCTGCCTCTGTACAAATCTCAAAACACTGGAGATGTACACAAACTATTAGATCTGCATACATCTCTGAATCTGGCCCTACATGCTGTTACCGTGTATAGGGACAAATTCAGTATGAATCGCAAGTAGCGATTCGTATGGAATTTTTGCTGAGGGACTGCGGACTGGTACGCGTGAATGGGGGCGTGTCGGGGGTGCAGCCGCAGCGGCTGCGCGATGTCACACGCAGCCGACACGACAACAAAAACGGCGCCGGGACTCCTGCGGCCGCAGCTAAGCTGCGCCAACAGGAGTCATCCTTAATTTCTGCTAACAAGCAGAAATTGCGTGCTGTTCGCAATTTCTGCTTGAAGCAGGGGGGAGGTGCAGGTCAGCATGCTGGGCGGCCTTGCCCAGCGCTGGGCGGCCCCCAGCATGCGTGCTAATGGTTAGCAAGTTCTGCTGATTAGCAGAATTTGCTAACCTTACTGAATTGGCCCCATAATACAGTACCATGTACAGATTTACTGATAACATTTAATTAAAGTATCAGCAAGAGAACGTAGCACTAATAGAATGGGAATAGACTATAAAGATTTGCTAATGTGCATTTTCCCATAGTCAGAACAATGTTTTTTTTTTAAATGATATCAGAGGAGGAATGGGGCTATATGATTGAGCAAAAGGAAAAATCACAAGTCACAATTTCTTTATTGTGTTTGTGATTGGTCCTCGTGATCAAAATACCACCCCATACTCACTGATTTGGGAGGCGTACATTTTCAGTAGGTGGCAGTCAGGGACGTGCAGTCAGGGGAGGCAGTGCCTCTCCTGTCATAATGATTAAAATAATAAAAAGAAGATATTTATAACACAGAGTCTGTTATAAATTTCTTCTTCTATTATTTTAATAATTTTCCCCTGTGGAAATGTTAGGCTGGGAGGCAGCAGGAGAGGTGCCTCCCGCACCTAACATTATAGTCCGGGCAGCGGGGGGCGGGGCGCAGCAATGGGCTGTGAAAGCCCTTTGAAAAAGAATGGGGAAGCGGCACCACTACAGGTGCCTCAATGACAGGGGCGTGCATTCAGCCACGATGAATGCACGCCCCTGTCAGTCCCCCAGATGTGATTGGCCCAGCGGATCCAGTGCTGGATCCGCTGTCCAATCAGTAGCGAGCCCCCTTCCCGGCTGCAGCAGGCGCCGTGGGCTGTGTGGGCGTCATGACATCTCTCCCATAGTACAGCAGAAAGGAGCCGGCGGACGGAGGCAGCGCTGTAGGAGCGGTAAGTATGTGTGTGTGTATTTTTTTTATTTTTTATGTGTTTGGGGCACAGCTACAGGGGGCACAACTACAAGGGGCACAGCTACAGGGGGCACAGCACCTGGGGGCACAGCTACAGGGGACACAACTACAAGAGGCACAGCAACTGTGGGCACAAGTAGAAGGGGCAAAGCTACAGGGGGCACAGCAACTGGGGGCACAACTACAAGGGGCACAGCAACTGGGGGCACAACTACAAGGGGCACAGCTACAGGGGGCACAGCAACTGGGGGCACAACTACAAGGGGCACAGCTACAGGGGGCACAGCAACTGGGGGCACAGCGACCGGGGGCACAGCTACAGGGGGCACAGCTACAAGGGGCACAGCTGCAAGGGGCACAATTACAGGGGTCACAACTACTGGGGGAACAGCCACAAGGGGCACAGCTACTGGGGGCACAATTGCAGAGGGCAAAACTACTGGGGGCACAGCTACTGGGGGCAAAGCTACAGGGGGCACAGCGACTTGGGGCACAACTACTGGGGGCACAGCTACAGGGGTCACAGCGACTGGGGGCACAACTACAGGGGTCACAACTACTCGGGGCACTGCTACAGGGCGCACAGCAACTGGGGGCACAACTACTGGGGGCACAGCCACAAGGGGCACAGCTACAGGGGGCACAGCTACAAGGGGCACAACTACAAGGGGCACAGCTACAGGGGCACAACAGCTGGGGGCACTGCAACTGGGGGCACAGCTACAGGGGCACAAATACAGGGGGCACAGCACCTGGGGGCACAACTACAAGGGGCACAGTAACTGTGGGCACAACTACAAGGGGCACAGCTACAGGGGGCACAGCAACTGGGGGCACAACTACAAGGGGCACAGCAACTGTGGGCACAACTACAAGGGGCACAGCTACAGGGGGCACAGCCACTGGGGGCACAGCGACTGGGGGCACAGCTACAGGGGGCACAGCTGCAAGGGGCACAATTACAGGGGTCACAACTACTGGGGGAACAGCCACAAGGGGCACAGCTACTGGGGGCACAATTGCAGGGGGCAAATCTACTGGGGGCACAGCGACTTGGGGCACAGCGACTGGGGGCACAACTACAGTGTGGAGCCATCCGCCGTATCAAAATGTCATTGCAATATAAATCACTTAATAATTCAAGACATGTACTGAAATTAGCTAATCACTAATAAGTGTAAGCTTTGCCCTGTCAGGGCCTGACCCCATGTGGCTGTAATTTATTGTGACTCTTCATATAGTGTACAACATCTGTTTTACATACAGTATATGCTAATCTGGTTAAGATAGTGCTCTTGTATTAAACACCAGGTGTAACACTTTCCAGGACTAGAAACGGACTTAAATTATGGTGTGATTTGAGTATAACTATCGGGACACACTTTTTTTTTTCTGGCTAGCGAAGGCCACTTCATCCATCTGCCCTGTGTTTGACTCCACTGTGGTACCCATTAAAAGAAACAATAGTAAAATCTCCTTTGAAACTTTATTCACTCTGGCTGAAAAAAACAAAAGAGCCAGTGAAATTCTTTGTAACCATGCTTTAATCTTTCTGGAATGCAACAAATTATTTCCATATGTGCTCCCCAAAACCAGTCAATCACAGCTATTTATACTGACATGATACAATCCAAACAATCTGAGCCCAAATGCTTTGTCTTTCTTATAATATAGCTTTAAATGTCAGTATTGTTGAATTTGTAGAGGTGTTGAGACGGTCATGCAGGATTTTGCGAAACAGGGGTCTTATCTAATGATAAACTGTTGCATTTATTTTTAATACTGTTTATAATCCATTATTAAAAATAAGATCAAACAAGTCTCCAAGGTCATGGTGATGAGACATCTCCAACAGAGACCATTTCACTGCAATAAGTTGCAGTGATACAAGACATAATCACATAAATTAACTACAAAATTCAGCTGGTTAGAAGCTTTAAGTGTATTAAGGTTAATTATAGAGTTTATATATATATATAATATAATAATAATAATAATAATAATAATAATAATAATAATAATAATATCTTTATTGTCATTAACAAACACCAAGGGATGTCAACGAAAAAAATCAAGCAAAACCATATCACATAACATAGACGTAGACGTGCAGCAAGTTACATTTCAAGACCTTAAATTTTATTAAAAAAATGCAGAATGTTTGGCACTATCACACAATCATGTCATAGGGCCTCATTCAGAGATTTTTGTAAACCCAATATTTACACAAATCTCCAATGTTTTTCAATCTGCCCATGTGGACAAGCTGCACTAGGTCTAGGTCTGCAGTGCCACTTGCAGTGCTCCAAAACCTGTAGCATAATTGACATGCTGCTGTCACTTGGGGGGCGGCAACGGGCAGCGTTCCAGAAAATAGGGTCTTGTCGACCCCGTTTTCTATGTGTACTGAGGCCAGTTTTTTTCACCAGACAACAGGGTTACTCAGATTTCCTATGGTCATGCAGAGGATCCGATGCTACGTTTTCGGAAGCAACAACAAACCACAGAAACCTGCAGTGGGCCTCTTATAACACATATATATTTAAAAGAAGTAATAACCACCAAGGTTGCACAAGAAATGGTTCACTTATACAGAGTAACACAAAAATAGTTGTATTTATTAAAATATACACATGCAAGTAAAGACCACATAAAATGATTATATATAACAACAATGCTTCAATCACATAAATTATTTTTCCGATAAATAAATCCACCATAAGCTGCCTATATATTTAATTGATCACTGCTCATACATAAAAGTCACTGGCTTGAACATAGGTGGGTGTCAAGTGTATTCTAAGTTCCGTGTTAACACTTGCTGGTAATAATTTGTATTCCAGTAGGTTGTACAATAAACTGATGCTAGTGAATTGATGAATTATAAAAAATTTTGTTTTTTTAAAGAAAATATTTAAATATATTTAAAAAAATTACTAAATAATATGAAATTAAACATTTTTACAATTTCGGTTTTGGTGATAAAAACTTGTTAGTTAAGTGTTTAAAAAGAAAGTATTGAATTTTTAAACACTCAAGAGAAATTGAAAGCTGACACCCATAACGACGGCCACAATAAAATTTCAAGTCAAATTGAAAATACCAGTCGGATTTAATGAAAATAAGAATTTACTTACCGATAATTCTATTTCTCGTAGTCCGTAGTGGATGCTGGGAACTCCGTAAGGACCATGGGGAATAGCGGCTCCGCAGGAGACAGGGCACATCTAAAGAAAGCTTTAGGATCACCTGGTGTGCACTGGCTCCTCCCCCTATGACCCTCCTCAAAGCCTCAGTTAGGATACTGTGCCCGGACGAGCGTACACAATAAGGAAGGATTTTGAATCCCGGGTAAGACTCATACCAGCCACACCAATCACACTGTACAACTTGTGATCTGAACCCAGTTAACAGCATGATAATAGAGAAGCCTCTCGAAAAGATGGCTCACTACAACAATAACCCGAATTTTTTGGTAACAATAATTATGTACCAGTATTGCAGACAATCCGCACTTGGGATGGGCGCCCAGCATCCACTACGGACTACGAGAAATAGAATTATCGGTAAGTGAATTCTTATTTTCTCTGACGTCCTAGTGGATGCTGGGAACTCCGTAAGGACCATGGGGATTATACCAAAGCTCCCAAACGGGCGGGAGAGTGCGGATGACTCTGCAGCCCCCAATGAGAGAACTCCCGGTCCTCCTCAGCCAGGGTATCAAATTTGTAGAATTTTACAAACGTATTTGCTCCTGACCAAGTAACTGCTCGGCAAAGTTGTAAAGCCGAGACCCCTCGGGCAGCTGCCCAAGATGAGCCCACCTTCCTTGTGGAGTGGGCATTTACAGATTTTTGGCTGTGGCAGGCCTGCCACAGAATGTGCAAGCTGAATTGTACTACAAATCCAACGAGCAATAGTCTGCTTAGAAGCAGGAGCACCCAGCTAGTTGGGTGCATAGAGGATAAACAGCGAGTCAGATTTCCTGACTCCAGCCGTCCTGGAAACATATATTTTCCGGGTCCTGACAACGTCTAGCAACTTGGAGTCCTCCAAGTCCCTAGTAGCCGCAGGCACCACAATAGGTTTGGTTCAGGTGAACGCTGAAACCACCTTAGGGAGAAACTGAGGACGAGTCCTCAATTCCGCCCTGTCCGAATGGAAAATCAGATAAGGGCTTTTACAGGATAAAGCCACCAATTCTGACACGCGCCTGGCCCAGGCCAGAGCCAACAGCATGACCACTTTTTCTGTGAGATATTTTAACTCCACAGATTTAAGTGTGTCAAACCAATGTGACTTTTGGAACCCAAAAACCACCTGGAGATCCCAAAAGTGCCACTAAAGGCACAAAAGGAGGCTGTATATGCAGTACCCCTTTAACAAATGTCTGAACTTCAGGGACTGAAGCTAGTTCTTTTTTGGAAGAAAATTGACAGAGCCGAAATTTGAACCTTAATGGACCCCAATTTCAGGCCCATAGATACTCCTGTTTGCAGGAAATGTAGGAATCGACCCAGTTGAATTTCCTCCGTCGAGCCTTACTGGCCTCGCACCACGCAACATATTTTCGCCAAATGCGGTGATAATGTTTTGCGGTTACATCCTTCCTGGCTTTGATCAGGATAGGGATGACTTCATCCGGAATGCCTTTTTCCTTCAGGATCCGGCGTTCAACCGCCATGCCGTCAACGCAGCCGCGGTAAGTCTTGGAACAGACAAGGTCCTTGCTGGAGCAGGTCCCTTCTTAGAGGTAGAGGCTACGGATCCTCCGTGAGCATCTCTTGAAGTTCCGGTTACCAATTCCTTCTTGGCCAATCCGGAGCCACTAATATAGTGCTTACTCCTCTCCATCTTATCAATCTCAGTACCTTGGGTATGAGAGGCAGAGGAGGGAACCCATACACTGATTGGTACACCCACGGTGTTACCAGAGCATCTACAGCTATTGCCTGAGGGTCCCTTGACGTGGCGCAATACCTGTCGAGTTTTTCCCAACGGTTTATAATCATGTGGAAGACTTCTGGGTGAAGTCCTTACTCTCCCGGGTGGAGGTCGTGCTGAGGAAAACTGCTTCCCAGTTGTGCACTCCCGGAATGAAAACTGCTGACAGTGCTATCACATGGTTTTTCGCCCCGCAAAGAATCCTTGCAGCTTCTGCCATTGCCCTCCTGCTTCTTGTGGCACCCTGTCTGTTTACGTGGGTGACTGCCGTAATGTTGTCCGACTGGATCAACACCGGCTGACCTTGAAGCAGAGGTCTTGCTAAGCTTAGAGCATTGTAAATGGCCCTTAGCTTCAGGACATTTATGTGAAGTGATGTCTCCAGGCTTGACCATAAGCCCTGGATATTCCTTCCCTGTGTGACTGCTCCCCAGCCTCGCAGGCTGGCATCCGTGGCCACCAGGACCCAGTCCCGCATGCCGAATCTGCGGCCCTCTAGAAGATGAGCACTCTGCAACCACCACAGGAGGGATACCCTTGTCCCTGGTGACAGGGTTATCCGCTGAAGCATCTGAAGATGCGACCCGGACCATTTGTCCAGTAGGTTCCACTGGAAAGTCTTGCGTGGAATCTGCCGAATGGGATTGCTTCGTAGGAAGCCACCATTTTTACCCAGAACCCTTGTGCATTGATGCACTGAGACTTGGTTCGGTTTTAGGAGGTTCCTGACTAGCTCGGATAACTCCCTGGCTTTCTCCTCCGGGAGAAACACCTTCTTTCTGGACTGTGTCCAGGATCATCCCTAGGAACAGAAGACAAGTCGTCGGAACCAGCTGCGATTTTGGAATATTGAGAATCCAATCGTGCTGCCGCAACATTACCTGAGGTAGTGCTACACCGATCTAGAAAAAAGGGTTTTGTTTGCCTGCACCGCCACTATCAAATTTATTTGAACATGTTTAACCAACACTATAGGAAGTCAAAAAATAGTATTCTATATATCTGAATGTGTTGGCGGTGCACCCCAGAGGTATTAATATAGTCTGTAAAAAAAGGGGAATGATCCCTACAAAGAAATAGGAATCAAGGAAAAAGCCTCTTTTTGGGGGCACTCTTTCAAAAAATATATTTATTGTTTATTGTTTAAAATTTATATTTTATTTTTCCGATTAAAGGGTAATATGTATAGAGAAGGGCAAAAAATACCTATTGGTATAACCCTGACAAACAGTCAATGCAAATTCAATGGTATAATCCTCCAAATACAATAATTCTCAAGAGAAAAGAGTATATTATATAGTTTGTAGCAACCTCTGTGTACAGAAATGTGTTTTAGAGTGAAGATGGTGATCACTGCACTCTAGACACAGGATGCAATTTTATATAAATCTTATTGGAGGTAATTAATAACTCAAATGCTGGGTGAAAATTTCTAAGCGAGATAATAATATGTTTAGGTAGGCAAAAACAACCAAATCTATAACATACTTGTTGATATCTTAATAATTGTTATTATTATCATAAAGCAGGTTCCAAAGGTAACAGATCCTTCTACTGAAAATTGCAATTGTTTAATAAGATACAATAAAGAAATTCTGTAACTAGCAATCAGTAGATTGAATAAACAGTGTCAGTTATTTCAAATCTTGCAAATAATGATCAAAATGACTGTATCTGCCTAAACAGATGTAATGAGTAAAGAAAAAAGAAGAAAAGTATACATGCCGTTAATCCGCTAACTTCTGCTGCCTTCCCATGTGTGAAAAATTATCACAGTGAATGGGAGGTGAGAGAGCCAGCAGCCGGAATGTATATGAAGAAAGTTAGTGGCGTTACTTGCTGTTGCCAGGAAAACAGGGAGGGGTTATCCTGATAACATATTGTCATTGCAGAAAAAACCCTCTCCCGTCCCGCAATGAGTGTGCGCCGAAAGTACCTTGTGGAGATATGATCCTGCTGTGAGACGCTGTCCTTGCTTGGACGCGTCTCAGTGGTTGTGCCTACGAGTCCGGGTCCGTGAACTGTTCACGGACCCGGACAGCGTCTCACAGCAGGATCATATCTCCACAAGGTACTTTCGGCGCACACTCATTGCGGGACGGGAGAGGGTTTTTTCTGCAATGACAATATGTTATCAGGATAACCCCTCCCTGTTTTCCTGGCAACAGCAAGTAACGCCACTAACTTTCTTCATATACATTCCGGCTGCTGGCTCTCTCACCTCCCATTCACTGTGATAATTTTTCACACATGGGAAGGCAGCAGAAGTTAGCGGATTAACGGCATGTATACTTTTCTTCTTTTTTCTTTACTCATTACATCTGTTTAGGCAGATACAGTCATTTTGATCATTATTTGCAAGATTTGAAATAACTGACACTGTTTATTCTATCTACTGATAGCTAGTTACAGAATTTCTTTATTGTATCTTATTAAACAATTGCAATTTTCAGTAGAAGGATCTGTTACCTTTGGAACCTGCTTTATGATAATAATAACAATTATTAAGATATCAACAAGTATGTTATAGATTTGGTTGTTTTTGCCTACCTAAACATATTATTATCTCGCTTAGAAATTTTCACCCAGCATTTGAGTTATTAATTACCTCCAATAAGATTTATATAAAATTGCATCCTGTGTCTAGAGTGCAGTGATCACCATCTTCACTCTAAAACACATTTCTGTACACAGAGGTTGCTACAAACTATATAATATACTCTTTTCTCTTGAGAATTATTGTATTTGGAGGATTATACCATTGAATTTGCATTGACTGTTTGTCAGGGTTATACCAATAGGTATTTTTTGCCCTTCTCTATACATATTACTTTTTAATCGGAAAAATAAAATATAAATTTTAAACAATAAACAATAAATATATTTTTTGAAAGAGTGCCCCCAAAAAGAGGCTTTTTCCTTGATTCCTATTTCTTTGTAGGGATCATTCCCCTTTTTTTACGTGCTACACCGATCTCCAACTGTTCCCTGGATCTCACCCTTATCAGGGAATCGTCCAAGTAAAGGATAACTAAAATTCCCTTCCTTCGAAGGAATATCATCATTACGGTCATTACTTCAGTAAAGACCCGGGGTGCCGTGGACCATCCCTACGGCAGCGTCTGAACTGATAGAGACAGTTCTGTACCATAACCTGAGATACCCTTGGTGAGAAGGGTAAATTTTGACATGAAGGTAAGCATCCTTGATGTCCCGAGACATCATGTAGTCCCCTTCTTCCAGGTTTGCAATCACTGCTCTGAGTGACTCAATTTTGAATTTGAACCTCTGTATGTAAGTGTTCAAAGATTTTAGATTTTAGATTTTAAAATCGGTCTCACCGAGCCGTCTGGCTTCGGTACCACAATAGTGTGGAATAATACCCCGTTCCCTGTTGCAGGAGGGGTACCTTAATTATCACCTGCTGGGAATACAGCTTGTGAATGGCTTCCAAAACTGCCTCCCTGTCAGCGGGAGACGTCGGTAAAACAGACTTTTGGAAACGGCGAGGGGAATACGTCTCGAATTCCAATTTGTACCCCTGAAATATTACCTGAAGGATCCAGGGGTCTACTTGCGAGTGAGCCCACTGCGCACTGAAATTCATTGAGAACGGGCCCCCACCGTGCCTGAACTTGTAAAGCCCTAGCGTCATACTGAGAGCTTGGCAGAGGCGGAAAAGGGTTTCTGTTCCTGGGAACTGGCTGATCTCTGCAGCCATTTTCCTCTCCCTCTGTCACGAGCAGAAAAGAGGAACCCTTTTGTCAGCTTGCCAACCAGGACTGCGCCTGATAATACGGCGTCTTATTTTGAGAGGCGACCTGGGGTACATCCCCTTTTTTTTTTTTTTTTTTTAAGGCAATACTTCCAAATGCCGGTTGGAATCCGCATCACCTGACCACTTTACTGGTATAATTGGACAACGCACTTAGACTTGATGCCAGTCGGCAAATATTCCGCTGTGCATCATGCATATATAGAAATGCATCTTTTAATTGCTCTATAGGCAATAATATACTGTCCTTATCTAGGATATCAAATTTCCAGTCAGGGAATCCGACCACGCCAACCCAGCACTGCACATCCAGGCTGAGGCGATTGCTGGTCGCAGTATAACACCAGTATGTGTGTAAATACATTTTAGGATACCCTCCTGCTTTCTATCAGCAGGATCCCTAAGGGCGGCCATCTCCAGAGAGGGTAGAGCCCTTGTTCTTACAAGCGTGTGAGCGCCTTATCCCCCCTAGGGGGTGTTTCCCAACGCACCCTAACCTCTGGCGGGAAAAGGTATACTGCCAATAACTTTTTAGAAATTATCAATTGTTATCGGGGGGAAACCCACGCATCATCACACACCTCATTTTATTTCTCAGATTCAGGAAAACTACAGGAAGTTTTTCCTCACCAAACATAATACCCCTTTTTTTGGTGGTATTTATATTATCAGAAGAGTGTAAACTTTTTCCATTGCCTCAATCATGCAATGTGTGGCCCTATTGGAAATCACGGTTGTCTCTTCACCGTCGACACAGGAGTCAGTATCCGTGTCGGCGTCTGTATCTGAGGTAACGGGCGCTTTAGAGCCCCTGTATGAGACGTCTGGACATGCACAAGCTGAGTAGCCGGCTGTCTCATGTCAACCACTGTCTTTTATACAAAGCTGACACTGTCACGCAATTTCAACAGTACATCCACTCAGGTGTCGACCCCCCAGGGGGTGACAACACTATTACAGACACTCTACTCCGTCTCCTCATCATTTTTCTCCTCATACATGTCGACACAAACGTACCGACACACAGCACACACACAGGGAATGCTCTGATAGAGGACAGGACCCCACTAGCCCTTTGGGGAGACAGAGGGAGAGTTTGCCAGCACACACCAGAGCGTTATATATATACAGGGATAACCTTATATAAGTGTTTTTCCCTTTATAGCTGCTGTATTGTTTATACTGCGCCTAATTTGTGCCCCCCTCTCTTTTTTAACCCCTTTCTGTAGTGTAGTGACTGCAGGGGAGAGCCAGGGAGCTTCCCTCCAACTGAGCTGTGAGGGAAAATGGCGCCAGTGTGCTGAGGAGATAGGCTCCGCCCCTTTCTCGGCGTCCTTATCATCCGTTTTCTTGTATGTTTTGGCAGGGGTTAAATGCATCCATATAGCCCAGGAGTTATATGTGATGCATTTATTTTAGCCATAAAAGGTTTTCTATCGATTTATTGCGTCTCAGGGCGCTGCCCCCCCAGCGCCCTGCACCCTCAGTGACCGGAGTGTGAAGTGTGCTGAGAGCAATGGCGCACAGCTGCGGTGCTGTGCGCCTACCTTTATCTGAAGACAGGAAAGTATTCTGCCGCCGATTTTTCCGGACCTCTTCGCTCTTCTGGCTCTGTAAGGGGGCCGGCGGCGCGGCTTCGGTGACCCATCCAGGCTGAACCTGTGATCGTCCCTCTGGAGCTAATGTACAGTAGCCTAAGAAGCCCAATCCACTCTGCACGCAGGTGAGTTCGCTTCTTCTCCCCTTAGTCCCTCGATGCAGTGAGCCTGTTGCCAGCAGGTCTCACTGAAAATAATAAACCTAAACTAAAACTTTCACAAAGAGCTCAGGAGAGCCCCTAGTGTGCACCCTTCTCGTCGGGCACAGAAAATCTAACTGAGGCTTGGAGGAGGGTCATAGGGGGAGGAGCCAGTGCACACCAGGTGATCCTAAAGCTTTCTTTAGATGTGCCCTGTCTCCTGCGGAGCCGCTATTCCCCATGGTCCTTACGGAGTTCCCAGCATCCACTAGGACGTCAGAGAAATTAAAAAACTGAGTACTGCAGACAAAGATTACTCCAAACACATAGCGAATACTTGGGTATACAACCATAATCAACAATTGGACAAAACTTCCCGATACAAGCAGCACAGAAAATATCCTACAGAAACGTATTCTTCAAGTGCTGCTGCTTCATCAAGTGAGCCAGAATGTGTAGGAGCAACTCAGAACATTACTCAGAAGCCCCCTTTAGTAGTTACCATAGTGTTCACGCTAAGCTTCTTTCGCAGGGCGCTGCGCCCTGCCCCTTTTCTGAGTGACAGAATGCCCCCTGCCGGTTTGTGCCTGCCCTGCTAATCACCAAAGGACTGCCTTCTCCCCGCGCCAGCGCTGTCACTTCTCCCCATGCCAGCGCTGTCACTTCTCCCCCCGCTGCACTGTTACTCCTTCCCTGGCTGCGCTGATAGCTCTCAGCTGAAGGTGGAGACAGGGTCAGCGTGCAACGGGGAGGAGCAGCCAATCAGAGCCTGCAGTGTCTCCCGCCAGTCCTTAGGCATGGTTTGATTCCCCCTCACCACGGCACTGCACGCTGACCTGGGCTCCGCCGTCAGCATCAAGAGACTGGACCCGCTGACCCAGCACAGCGCCCTCCTCCGCAACGGTGAGTGCCGCTCTGCATCTGCCCTGTGCCCGTCCTCCCCTCCCTCCCAGTGCTCTCTACCTGGTGCAATGTGCCTCAGTGCTCTCTCCGTGGTGCAGTGTGCCTCAGTGCTCTCTCCCTGGTGCAATGTGTCTCAGTGCTCTCTCCCTGGTGCAGTATGTCTCAGTGCTCTCTCCCTGGTGCAGTGTGTCTCAGTGCTCTCTACCTGGTGCAGTGTGCCTCAGTGCTCTCTACCTGGTGCAGTGTGTCTCAGTGCTCTCTACCTGGTGCAGTGTGTTTCAGTGCTCTCTACCTGGTGCAGTGTGTCTCAGTGCTTTCTACCTGGTGCAGTGCGTCTCAGTGCTCTCTACCTGGTGCAGTGTGCCTCAGTGCTCTCTACCTGGTGCAGTATGCCTCAGTGCTCTCTACCTGGTGCAGTGTGCCTCAGTGCTCTCTACCTGGTGCAGTGTGCCTCAGTGCTCTCTACCTGCTGCAGTGTGCCTCAGTGCTCTCTACCTGGTGCAATGTGCCTCAGTGCTCTCTACCTGGTGCAATGTGCCTCAGTGCTCTCTACCTGGTGCAATGTGCCTCAGTGCTCTCTACCTGGTGCAGTGTGCCTCAGTGCTCTCTACCTGGTGCAATGTGTCTCAGTGCTCTGCCTGGTGCAATGTGTATAACGTGCTCTATCTGGCGCAATATGTATAATGTGCTCTACCTGTCGCAGTGTGTATAGGAGGTTCTACCTGGTGCAATGTGTATTAGGTGCACTACTGTGTGGTGTAATGTGAATTGCCACTATTATGTGGCCACGCCCCTTCCCCACAAAACAACGCCCCTAAATTTTTGCTGCGCGCCTACGAGCACTGTCCATGCTTTGGCCTATGGGAATGGGAGCACGAAGCATTATAGTATGCACCTAATTTTGCCCTTCTAACTTAAAAATGTGCCCTCCCGAATGAAAAATGTGCCCTCCCCGTCATCAGCACCCTGCCCTAAAAAATCCTAGAGTGAACACTATACCAGCAGGGTTCAAGGAGACACTGCAAAAGACCCTACCGTCGTCAGGATATTATAGGATACTGGTCACGTATTCCGTTTGTTGCATATACCAAATTCTAGATATAATTGAAGTTAATGAAGGAGGAATCAGTTGTTTCCAGTCAGCGGCTATATGACAAGCAGTAGCAGAAACAATGTGGCGTATTTATTTGTTTTGGCATTTGGATGCAGTTGGGAGACTCATATGAAGGAGGAAAAACTAGGGCTCGTATGGGATGGGAATCTGAAGAATCTGTGATCAGATATTAATAACTTACCTCCAGAGATTTGAGATTTTTGGGCACGACTACCAAATATGATGGAAAGTAACTTCAGAGGCACAGCATCCCCAACATCTGTTTGATGTGTCTGGGAACATTTTATTAATATGTGCTGGAACATTAGACTGTACCACTTATATGGTAACTTGTAAACATTTTCAGCATTTTCCCAAACATCCACTCTTCCTCATCCAATGGGGTCGGTCTACCTGGTATATCTACAGTAAAGGTGCATACACACGGTGAGATTTGATTATGCCAATTTTGACTTTGCGATTTTCCTTGAACTCTACGGAGCCTAGAACCACAGATTTTTACTATCTTGAGATTTTGACTACAGTATGTGCCGTTTTGACTATACTATGTACTAGATTGTAAACAATATTAAATAAAAATTATACTTACAAACAGTCCGGCGTCGTTCTTTCCTCTTCTTTCTAGACTTAATCCACGGACTTGATTAAAATAAAAAAACAGAAACCCGATCCAAGCACTGAAAGGGGTTCTATGTTTACACAAAGCTGGTAGACCCCAGCCAATCAGGGAGCGCCACGTCATGGAGTGCACAGACAATCAGGAGAGCGCCATGACGTGGCGCTCCCTGATTGGCTGGCGTGACCTTCAGTGACAGAAGTCACGTGGTGTCCCGGCATTCGGGGAAAGGGTTTTCTATATAATTAGCACATGAAAAACCAGATGCCCAGGTTCAGAGACAAATCACCTAGCAGGCGAACCCTCAATGCTCTGCATAGGTGGCTGAGCATCTGCGTAAAGTTTGAACCTGGGCTTCTGATTTTTCATGTGCTAATTATTCCATTATAACGCTGGATCGAGTGGCCAATTTGAGTTCCTAGTGGCCTATATGGCCTTGTCACCAAGTACTCACGAATGAGCTGTTGAGATTGTGGTTCTGTATACTATTTACACTTACCATTTAATCGAGATTTACCCCTGATGAAGTCTTGGAGAAAAGACAAAACGCGTTGGCTTGTTTTCTTATGAAGCTCATTTTTGAACAAGTATAAACAGAAAAAGTGGATATCATTGAGTACCACCTGCAATATTGTTACTGAGGTCATTGATCTGTTGGAAAGGGTGAAGTGAATACCACTCTTTTTCTGTACAAATATTGATTGTATGTTTTTATGTTAATAAAAGTTTTTAGATGCAACATGTCACTATTGTATTTTACGAGTGAAACCCATTAAAGGGTCTATTTATATTATTAAGTATTAATACGAACTGTGGGCGCCAATTCTTGTGCTTTATATTCCTATTATCAATTCCTTCTAACAGGGAATTTAGAAGATTCGGGCTGCCACTCCTACAGTCAGTGTAGCAATTGCATTAAGCTCAATGTATCCATTAGCGCAGAGGGAGAGTATTGTTGTTATATATATATATATATATATATATTATATATACATATTCAAATCACATTATTATGACCACCTCCTACATTTGACGTCAGCACCGCGTAGCCCATGAAGTACGTCACGTATCGTGCCCTGGCTTTGTGGACATATAAGGTGTGCGATAGGCCATCTGCAAACATATCACTCATTGCTGTTAATGGTAAAAGGAACGATTCATCAGAGTTGCAAAAAGTGATGATTATTAGCTTTCGGGTCAAGGGTGGCAGTACTGCTGAAACAGCGCAGTTTGTGAACTGTTCGTGTGCTGCTGTGGTGAAGGTGTATAGTGACTGGATGTGTTGGGAATGTGTGACCAGCGATCAGGAGACCGACGGTCACAATACCTATGGCGGGATCCCGGCTGTTATATTGCCGACGAGGGGGCTCAATGAAGCCCCTTGCGGGCGCACTGTGCTCGCTACACAGTGGGCTTGGTAGCTCGCTGCGCTCGTCACAGGTTCTATTCCCACTTTATGGGTGTTCTGGACACCCACGAGTGGGAATAGTCCCTGTTGGTCGGCATGCCGACCAGTGGGATTTTCAGATGCCAGGATCCCGGCGTCGGTATTATGACAGGTCACATAAACGCATCCCGACTGAATAAATGTCACCACTGCGAATAACCGATGTGGAAACTGCGGAGCACCACGTGCCATTGATGTGAGAGGTGAATGTCGGCTACGAAGGTGTGTGAGGGCCGACTGACACGCTACAGAGGAGCAGCTCACCATCAAAATTAACCTGGGGGCTACCAGGCGTGTGTCTAAATCAACAGTTCAGCCCACAAAGCTGCTGTCCATGCTGCACACGGCGGTTACTGTGGCTGTTAGCGACACAACTGTGTATATCTCATACATAGATGCAGGCCAACTTTCTAATTATTAACCATTTGTCATGTTACTCAACTGTGTATATCTCATACATAGATGCAGGCCAACTTTCTAATTATTAACCATTTGTCATGTTACTCAACTGTGTATATCTCATACATAGATGCAGGCCAACTTTCTAATTATTAACCATTTGTCATGTTACTCAACTGTGTATATCTCATACATAGATGCAGGCCAACTTTCTAATTATTAACCATTTGTCATGTTACTCAACTGTGTATATCTCATACATAGATGCAGGCCAACTTTCTAATTATTAACCATTTGTCATGTTACTCAACTGTGTATATCTCATACATAGATGCAGGCCAACTTTCTAATTATTAACCATTTGTCATGTTACTCAACTGTGTATATCTCATACATAGATGCAGGCCAACTTTCTAATTATTAACCATTTGTCACACAATCCACTAATGATTTGACACCCTTTATTCTCCATCCCACTTCAGCTCTGTTACAGAAGAGGGACCGCCTCTAGCACGCAGATGAAGTGAAGAGGCAGTGAAAATAATAGTGTACACCAGCTATATAATGCTTAAACATCTTCCATTTTAGTTCTTTCTCCAGCTTCCACTGATGGCAATGCACACAGAAAGATGGTTATCGTCATAAGCATGATCCCTAGGTTTAGATTAGATTTTGAAAAAGAAGACATACTTCACACTACACTGTAGCTAATGAATGCAGACAATATGTTCAGATTATATTTTGCATTTTAAATCACCAGTGCCCCTAGGAAGCCATATGCTGAAATCCTGAAGATAATGCAGGCCCTGTTGTAGTGAGCCTGAGAGTGCTGATATGTGCCCAGATTGTGCTCGTGTGAGCCCAAGAGTGCAGATGTGAGCCTAAGGGGTCTATTTGTGACCCATCACATATCGTCCCTGAAAAATATAATTTCTTATCGCAGCAATAAGAATAATATTCTGTTATAATTTGTCATGAAACTGCTGTGACAGTGGCTCCTATAAGAGTCTATCGATATCACTTTATTTCCAGGTTCTGAAGCGGCATATTAATTTATGAAGCCACTGCTCTTTCATCAGAATAAAATAGTCTTATGCAGACAGCTTTCTTTAAGGATACTAAATTGTGTAATAAATCTATATAATCCGTGGTTTATCAACTTAATTGCTCAAAATAAAAGTAATATATTTACCCGGTTGTTATAAAGTCTATATTGACACATTGGCAATGAGTGTGTAATTCCCCCTGCCACTAGGAAGAGTGACAGATACTGAATTCACACACTTACAGGAGCAGACAGTACAGTATGGATATTGTAGATCAGAGACTCAGCTGATTGTGGATGTTGGTAACTATGGAATAGATAGTGGATAGCCACGCCAGAATGAAGAAGGTGGAACATATGAGCCATAACGAATAGTGATATACTGTAAATATATAAGGGTGAGATTGAGATAACAATGAATATGATAAATTTAAGTTCAGAGTAAAATTAAATGGAGGAGAGGCACCATATCAACCTGCTGTATACATCACTTAAGGGTCTGGGAGTCTGGAGAGATTTGGCATGTGCATGCTCCGTGGCCATGTATCAGCAACTGGGCGAATCTCCACGATGCACAAATTCAAACAACATACTTCTCCAAAATACTGGACCAAAATTTTAGTGGGTCTTAAGTTATAGGGTAAGGCATTGCTACTAAGCAATTAAGTTTTCATATAACAACAATTTCTTAACAGTCCAGTATAAAAAAATAAAATAATTAAAAGTGTGTAATGCACTGGACTTTATGTTCAGTTTCTGGAGAATCACCCAACTATGGGGTATTCAAAGTGGGTGTAATGGAGTATCCGGTCTATAGATGTACACTAAAAACGTCTTCAGTCAATAGGTCGACCACTAATGGCAGCCATGCATTAGGTCGACAGGGTCAAAAGGTCAATAGGGTCAAAAGGTCGACATGAAAAAAGGTAGACAGTTCAAAAGGTCGACACAAGTTGTGGGGGGGGGGGTTCAGTTTTTTTCACCAACTTTTTCATACTTTACAATCCACGTGGACTACGATTGGGAATAGTATTCTGTGCCGACCGCAGTGGCAGAACCTTGCCCGAAGCAAGTACACTAATGGAGCTTGTTTGTGGCAGAAAAGTGACAAAACACCCCAAAAAACATTGTATGTACCTTTTTCATGTCGATCATTTCCATGTTGCTGTCGACTTTTTCTACTGTCTACCTATTCTACAGTATGTCGACATTTTGACCCTGTCAACCTAATGCATGTCTACCATTAGTGGCCGACCTACTGACTGTAGACCTTTTTAGTTTAGATCTAATAATCCACACCCATAATAAGGTACCAACCGCTGAGATGACTGCACACAGACAGACATGTGAATGGTTTCAGACAGATCTCTTGGGCTAGAGTGCAATGATAGTGATAAAGTTACGTCCACAAACTGATTTAAAGAGTGGTATTCGCATTTCTTTTCATGCCCACACTTAAAGCCAACTGTGGGTGCCACTCTGAATCAGCCCGTAAACAAACACATGGACAAAAGTGTGACGTTACGCAGCCGCCGCACCGCAAACGGTCTGGACTGCATCCCCCCAACGTGATACCCACCCCGATCAATCAGGCAGGGCTTCAGCATGCATACGCTGTCGTAACAGCGTTCCATGCTGAATTACGCCCACTGTCTGATACTAAGAAGATAATAAAACAGTTTGATGTGCTCTGTCTATCTTCACCATGTATCTAAATAGAGACTCAACTGCATCAAAAGACATTATCCCATTCTATTTACTGGGTAGCTTCATCTAAAACCTACAATAGAGTTTTGGTTGTCTGTAGAAAAAAGTACAAAATACAAGAACGCCAACTTTGTAGCGGATAGTTACCAGACCTGCCACTGTCTCTGATGGCTGTCAGCAGCCTGGAGACGCACAGTCTGTTTGACACAAACCAATAAGGGTTTGATAATAACTAAAACCTTCTTCTGTAAACATTCCATTCAGCCGAACAGCAAGTTTGCAGAGGAGGTACAGTGACACCCTCTCATTTTGTCTGCATAAGATTGCAGTGTGGAACCGTTACAGCCACCACACGTGTGCTCATACACTATTGCAGTTGTGCCAAACATCCTTTCTTGGTACACCAGGTACCGTGTGACACAGCTTGCGCAGAACGTCTTTGCAATAATTAATCTGATACGCGACACTTGTATATCTGTGTCTGAATCTGCATACTGTATGAAGTGTTCTATGCAGAGCCCCCAGCTTTTTTACTCACTAAGGGGGTAATTCCAAGTTGATCGCAGCAGGAAATTTTTTAGCAGTTGGGCAAAACCATGTGCACTGCAGGTGTGGCAGATATAACATTTGCAGAGAGAGTTAGATTTTGGTGGGTTATTTTATTTCTGTGCAGGGTAAATACTGGCTGCTTTATTTTTACACTGCAAATTAGATTGCAGATTGAACACACCACACCCAAATCTAACTCTCTCTGCACATGTTATATCTGCCTCCCCTGCAGTGCACATGGGTGGTCATTCCGAGTTGTTCGCTCGGTAATTTTCTTCGCATCGCAGCGATTTTCCGCTAATTGCGCATGCGCAATGTTCGCACTGCGACTGCACCAAGTAAATTTGCTATGCAGTTAGGTATTTTACTCACGGCATTACGAGGTTTTTTCTTCGTTCTGGTGTTCGTAATGTGATTGACAGGAAGTGGGTGTTTCTGGGCGGAAACAGGCCGTTTTATGGGAGTGTGTGAAAAAACGCTACCGTTTCTGGGAAAAACACGGGAGTGGCTGGAGAAACGGAGGAGTGTCTGGGCGAACGCTGGGTGTGTTTGTGACGTCAAACCAGGAACGACAAGCACTGAACTGATCGCACTGGAAGAGTAAGTCTCGAGCTACTCAGAAACTGCACAGAGAAGTCTTTTCGCAATATTGCGAATCTTTCGTTTGCAATTTTGATAAGCTAAGATTCACTCCCAGTAGGCGGCGGCTTAGCGTGTGCAAAGCTGCTAACAGCAGCTTGCGAGCGAACAACTCGGAATGAGGGCCATGGTTTTGCCCAATTGCTAACAGAATTCCTGCTGCGACCAACTTGGAATTACCCCCCATGTGCACTGCAGGTGTGGCAGATATATTTGCAGAGAGAGTTAGATTTGGGCGAGTTATTTTGTTTCTGTGCAGGGTAAATACCGGCTGCTTTATTTTTGCACTGCAATTTAGATTTCAGTTTGAACACACCCCACCCAAATCTAACTCTCTCTGCACATGTTATATCTGCCCTGCCCCCCCCTCCCCTGCAGTGCACATGGTTTTGCCCAACTGCTAACAAATTTGCTGCTGCGATCAACTCTGAATTACCCCTAGGTTCCGTTGTGTTTCGTATAAAGGGGGTCATTCCGAGTTGATCGCTAGCTGCCGTTGTTCGCAGCGCAGCGATCAGGCCAAAAATCGGCTTTTCTGCGCATGCGTATGGGCCGCCGTGCGTACGCGCGAAGTACTTTCGCACAAAACTATGCAGTTTTACACAAGGTCGAGCGACTCATTTCAGCTGCACGGCTGATCGGTGAGTGATTGACAGGAATGGGGCGTTTCTGGGAGGCAACTGACCGTTTTCTGGGAGTGTGCTAAAAAACGCATGCGTATCAGAAGATAACGCAGGCGTGCCTGGGGAAACGGGGCAGTGGCTGGCCGAACGCAGGGCGTGTTTGTGATGTCAACACAAGAACTAAACTGCAGTGATCGCAAGGTAGGAGTAGGTTTGGAGCTACTCAGAAACGTCATGAAAATTTTTTCGAGCAGTTCTGCTAACCTTTCGTTCGCACTTCTGCTAAGCTAAGATACACTCCCAGAGGGCGGTGGCTTAGCGTTTGCACTGCTGCTAAAAGCAGCTAGCGAGCGATCAACTCGGAATGAGGGCCATAGATTCAGGCCCAGGGGGAGATGTACTAAGCCTTGGAGAGAGACAAAGTGGAGAGAGATAAAGTACCAATCAGTTCCTAACTGCCATGTTACAGGCTGTGTTTGAAAAATAACAGAAGCTGATTGGTTAGTAATTCACTTTTTTCCACTTTATCACTCTCCAAGGCTTAGTACATCTGCCCCTAAATCACACACAGATATACAAGTCGCATTTTCTTTACATTGTGTGAAAGAGACGCAAACAGACCCTCAGCGCAAGCTGTGGCTCACTTGCGTCTGGTGTCTTAAGCCACATGGAGTACTGAAGCAAGGTGTATGAGAACACATCTGTAAGCACTGTATGCTCAGTTACTGGTTTTTTTTTTTTACATTTAAATATCATCTCTATACAGAACTATTTTTTACTGTTTTGGGTAGAATGCTTTAAACCACAATGTAGCACATTTCAAGATAATGGCCCTCATTCCGAGTTGATCGGTCGCAAGGCGAATTTAGCAGAGTTACACACGCTAAGCCGCCGCCTACTGGGAGTGAATCTTAGCTTCTTAAAATTGCGACCGATGTATTCGCAATATTGCGATTACTAACTACTTAGCAGTTTCAGAGTAGCTCCAGACTTACTCTGCCTGTGCGATCAGTTCAGTGCTTGTCGTTCCTGGTTGACGTCACAAACACACCCAGCGTTCGCCCAGGCACTCCCACCGTTTCTCCGGCCACTCCTGCGTTTTTTCCGGAAACGGTAGCGTTTTCAGCCACACGCCCCTGAAACGCCGTGTTTCCGCCCAGTAACACCCATTTCCTGTCAATCACATTACGATCGCCGGAGCGAAGAAAAAGCCGTGAGTAAAAATACTTTCTTCATAGTAAAGTTACTTGGCGCAGTCGCAGTGCGAACTTTGCGCATGCGTACTAAGCGGATTTTCACTGCGATGCGATGAAAAAGAACGAGCGAACAACTCGGAATGAGGGCCAATGAACCCATTGTCAGATACATGTGCATTGCTTACAATTGGGATGTGTAAATGATCCAAAATGCATAATAATCTATCAAACGGATCAAATGCAATGCTTCAAAGCTAGAACAGCATGGTCACTGTAGGATTACACCAATGACCTTAGCAGATGAGTCCACATCTACAGTACGTGTGTGGTGCAATTAAATAATTATCCACGTTTCCATGCTGTTACTGACACATCTTAATACGTGGACTAACGTGCTGGGGGAAGTAAATATATTTTACACATTGAACAGTATGCCAATAATTTGTTACAGTATTACCTGTCTCCCAGGGCCCGTCTTCATTGTCTGCTACAGTACATGCAGCAAACGTGTATGCCTTGGGGGTCATTCCGAGTTGTTCACTCGTTGCTGATTTTCACTATACTGCGATTAGTCGCTTACTGCGCATGCGCAAGGTTCGCAGAGCGCATGCTCTTAGTTATTTTACACAAAAGTTAGGTATTTTACTCACGGCATAACGAAGCTTTTTCATCGCTGTGCTGATCATAGTGTGATTGACAGGAAGTGGGTGTTTCTGGGTGGAAACTGGCCGTTTTATGGGAGTGTGCGGAAAAACGCAGGCGTTCGAGTTGCAAAACGCAGGAGTGGCTGGAGAAACGGGGAAGTGGTTGGGCAAACGCTGGGTGTGTTTGTGACGTCAAACCAGGAACGAAAAGGACTGAGCTGGTCGCAATGGCTGAGTAAGTCTGGAGCTATTCAGAAACAGCTAAGAAATTTCTATTCGCAATTCTGCTAATCTTTCGTTCGCACTTCTGCTAAGCTAAGATACACTCCCAGAGGGCGGCGGCCTAGCGCGTGCAATGCTGCTAAAAGTAGCTAGCGAGCGAACAACTCGGAATGAGGGCCCTTATGCACTGCATTCATCACTCTAACTAGCTGGGGAGGCCCTGATGTTTGGTGAGTACAGAGGATGTAAAGGTAGGCAGAATACAGTTTCTTCAGTAATGCCTTCCAATTTTGACAGAACCTTAAAAGTAAGCAATTATCACTCAGGCAGGTCTCCCAGGAAGCATTATTGAGGCACCAGATGGTTATTTGAAAGTGTGTCAGATTAGACTGCCAATAGGCAGGGCATACCAAAATGTCTGATCTATTTACTGATAACCTCCAACTGCAAGCTTTTGCTCTGGAATTGAAATATCACGTTTTGTGACAGCTTTATTTTGGCTCCTTTTAGAAGACAAATACATCAGTAAAGAGATTCTTAAAAATTGAGGACTGATTGACTGAAGGCTCTAGTCCCAAAGCAACACTAGATCATGGATGGATGAGAAAAAGCTGTTAGCAAAACCAGGCACAAATGAGTGATGAAAGCCATAAGCAGCAGGCGATACGGCTCAGCACATGTACACATTGGGGCAAAGCAAACAAACAAGTAACTGTATCTAGAACAAACCATGCTGCAATGCAAGGGGTGCAAATAATAGGATTTTGGTTACCTACCGGTAAATTCTTTTCTCGTAGTCCGTAGAGAATGCTGGGGTCCACATTAGTACCATGGGGTATAAACGGGTCCACCAGGAGCCATTGCCACTTTAAGAGTTTGAGAGTGCGGGCTGGCTCCTCCCTCTATGCCCCTCTTTCCAGACTCAGTCTAGAAACTGTGCCAGAGGAGACGGACATCTTCATGAGAAGGATTTAATACAGATAGTGGCGAGATTCATACCAGCTCATACATACAAGGCACATCAAGCTAACTAGCTTGAAAAACTGAGCAACTGCTGAAACATTACTTACCAAGTAACAATGCAGTACATAAATAAACAAAGTTGTACTGAACCAGATAACGGTTGCAGGAAAACGAAGCGCTAGACGGGCGCCCAGCATCCTCTACGGACTACGAGAAAAGGATTTACCGGTAGGAAACCAAAATCCTATTTACTCTTACGTCCTAGAGGATGCTGGGGTCCACATTAGTACCATGGGGATATACCAAAGCCCCCAGAACGGGAGGGAGAGCGCGGAGGCCCCTACAGAACTTCAGATAATCAGAGGCCAAAGTATTGAACTTGTAGAACTTAGCAAACGTGTTTGACCCAGACCAAGTTGCCACTCGGCAAAGATGTAATGCCGAGACACCTCGGGCAGCCGCCCAGGAAGATCCGACCTTACGAGTAGAGTGGGCCTTAACAGATTTTGGACACGGCAGTCCTGCCGTAGAATAAGCATGCTGGATAGTGAATCTAATCCAGCGAGATATAGTCTGCTTTGAAGCAGGACACCCAATTTTCTTGGTATCATACAGGACAAACAATGAGTCCGATTTCCTGTGACGAGCAGTCCTCTTCACATAGATTCTCAAAGCCCTCACAACATCCAAGGACTTTGATGAAATTGAGGAGTCAGTACCACAATAGGTTGGTTGATATGAAATGCCGACACAACCTTTGGAAGAAACTGCTGACGTGTCCGGAGCTCAGCTCTATCTTCGTGGAAGATCAAGTAAGGGCTTTTACAAGACAAAGCCCCCAATTCTGATACACGTCTAGCAGAAGCTAAGGCCAACAACGTGACAGCCTTCCATGTAAGAAATTTGATCTCAACCTTCTGTAGAGGCTCAAACCAGTCTGACTGGAGGAACTGCAACATCACATTAAGGTCCCAAGGCGCCGTAGGCGGTACAAAGGGAGGTTGAATGTGCAGAACTCCCTTCAAAAAGGTCTGAACCTCAGGGAGGAAAGCCAATTGTTTCTGGAAGAAAATGGACAGGGCCGAAATCTGGGCCTTCACAGATCCCAACCTCAGGCCCATATCCACACCTGCTTGCAGGAAGAGGAGGAAACGTCCCAGTTGAAACTCCACCGTAGGAAACTTTTTGGACTCACACTAAGAGACATATTTCTTTCAAATACGATGGTAATGCTTAGACGTTACCCCTTTCCTAGCCTGTATCAGGGTAGGAATGACCTTCTTCAGAATGCCCTTCCGAGCAAGTATCAGGCGCTCAACTGCCATGCTGTCAAACGTAGCCGCGGTAAGTCTTGATAGGCGAACGGCCCCTGCTGCAGCAGGTCGTCCCGAAGAGGAAGAGGCCTCGGCTCTTCCTGCAAATGATTCAGAAGGTCCGCGTACCAAGCCCGCCTTGGCCAGTCTGGAGCAATGAGGATCGCTTGAACTCTTGTTCTCCGTACGAGCTTTAGAACTCTTGGAATGAGTGGAAGTGGTGGAAACACGTACACCAAATGGAACACCCACGGAGACACCAGGGCGTCCACTGCCACTGCTTGTGGGTACCTCGACCTGGAACAATAGCGTTGAAGCTTCTTGTTGAGACGAGAGCCCATCATATCTATTTGGGGTAACCCCCAAAGGTCTGTTATTTCCTTGAACACCTCCGGATGGAGACCCCACTCACCTGGATGGAGATCGTGTCTTCTGAGGAAGTCTGCTTTCCAGTTGTCTACTCCCGGAATGAAGATTGCTGACAGCGCCAACGCGTGCTTTTCTGCCCAGAGGATGATTCTTGTTACCTCTAACATTGCAGCTCTGCTCTTCGTTCCGCCCTGTCGGTTTATGTAAGCCACTGCTGTCACATTGTCCAACTGCACTTGAGTGGCCAGATTCCTTAGAAGATGGGCCGCTTGGAGAAGACCGTTGTAGACGGCTCTTAGTTCCAGAATGTTTATCGGCAGGCCGGCTTCCAGACTTGACCTCCTTCCTTGGAAGGTTTCCCCTTAAGTGACTGCGCCCCAGCCCCAAAGGCTCGCATCCGTGGTTAGAAGGACCCTGTCCTGAATCCCGAACCTGCGGCCCTCTAGAAGGTGAGGCAATTGGAGCTACCAGAGGAGTGAAATCCTGGCCTTTGGCAACAGACGAATTCTCTGGTGCATGTGGAGATGAGATCCTGACCACTTGTCCAGGAGATCCAGTTGGAAGGCCCGAGCATGGAACCTCCCGTACTGGAGAGCCTCGTAAGCGGCCACCATCTTTCCCAAAAGGCAAATGCATTGATGAACCGGCACCCGGGCTGGCTTCAGGACATCCCGGACCATTGTTTGTATCACCAACGCCTTTTCCTGCGAGAGAAACACCCTCTGCACTTCTGTGTCGAGGATCATCCCCAGAAAGGACAACCTCTGGGTTGGTTCCAAATGTGATTTTGGAAGGTTCAGAATCCAACCGTGGAGTCTGAGTAGTTGGGTTGTGAGAATAATGGACTGCAACAGCCTCTCCTTGGACGATGCCTTTATTAGCAGATCATCCAGATATGGAATGATGTTTACCCCTTGTTTGCGGAGAACCATCATCTCTGCCATCACCTTGGTGAATACCCTTGGTGCTGTTGAGAGGCCGAATGGCAGTGCCTGGAACTGGAAATGACAGTCCAGTAATGCGAAACGGAGATAAGCCTGATGCAGTAGCCAAATCGGAATGTGGAGATACGCATCCTTGATATCCAGGGATACCAGGAATTCCCCCTCTTCCAAACCTGATATCACCACCCGGAGAAACTCTATTTTGAACTTGAACTCCTTTAGAAAGGGGTTCAGTGATTTAGGTTCAGAATGGGCCTGACTGAACCATCCGGTTTCGGTACCACGAAAAGGTTCGAATAGTAACCTATAGTTTGCAGATGAGGAGGAACTGGCATAATGACCTGTGCCTCCACCAACTTCTGGACAGCCTCTTGTAGGACAGTTCTGTCTGCCAGTAGAACTGGCAAGCCCGATTTGAAAAATCAGTGAGGAGGGAGATTTTGAAATTCCAGCCTGTAACCCTGGGACACAATATCTATCACCCAGGGATCCAGGCTGGACGATACCCAGACGTGACTGAACTGTCTGAGTCTCGCTCCCACTGGCCCCACCTCCAGGCCGCGCGGTCCACCGTCATGCGGAGGACTTTGGCGTACCTGAAACAGGCTTTTGTTCCTGGGAACCTGTGGCAGCAGGTTTCCTGGATTTAACTCGACCTCCACTAAAGAAGGTATTGGACGGTTTGGCCTTTCTAGGCTTGTTAGGCCGAAAGGACTGTGATGCTGATGAAGAAAAGGATTTCTTCGGAGCAGGTGCAGCTGAGGGAAGAAACGGAGACTTACCCGCTGTAGTCGTGGATATCCACGCATCCAAAGCTTCCCCAAAGAGAGCCTGACCTGTGTAGGGTAGGGACTCAGCGCTTTTCCTGGATTCCGCATCGGCCGGCCACTGGCGCAGCCACAGTCCCCGACGAGCTGAAACAGATATGGAAGAGATTCCCGCAGCCATGGAACCCAGGTCTTTCATGGATTCTACCATAAAACCTGCTGAATCGTGAATGTTATGCAAAAACAATTCAACATCACCCTTATCCATCGTATCCAAATCCTCAAGTAAGGTGCCTGACCACTTTACTATAGCTTTTGCAATTCATGCACTAGCAATAGTGAGATGTAATATTGCCCCCGAAACGGTGTACATTGATTTAAGTGTATTATCGTTTTTGCGATCAGCCGGATCCTTTAAGGCGGTAGATCCCGGAACAGGCAAAACCACCTTTTTTGAGAGTCTGGACACAGATGCGTCAACAATTGGCGGGTTTTCCCATTTTTTCCTATCCTCCTCAGGGAAAGGGAACGCCACCTGGACCCTTTTAGGGATCTGGAATTTTTCTCAGGGTTTTCCCATGCTTTCTCAAATATAGAATTTAATTTGACGCAGGAAAGGTTAGCGAGGCTTTCTTATTTTCAGTGAAAAAAGCCTCCTCAACCTGCTCAGGTGTGGTATCATTAATATTCAACACATCCCTGATAGCCGCTATCATCAATTGTACCCTCTTTGCAAGAGAGGCAGACCCCCGCAACACATCCCCATTACCGTCTGTGGTGTCAGAATCGGTATCCGTGTCATCTTGCGTGACATGAACAAGCGCACATTTGTGGAGGTATATAGCGGAGCGTCCTGAGGTACCAGAATCGGGTCATACTGCCATAGAGTTCTGTAATACCTGGGTTGTAGATTCATTACTTTCAACCCTGCCTGAAATCTGAGAAATCATAGATTTGACAGAGGAAAACCACTCAGGTTCCCTTGCTGGAATCTGTGCTAAACCAGTGCTATCCTGATTACATGGAATGGGATCATCCTGGGAGGACATATCCTCCGCAGCATATGACACAGTGTCCCTGGACATAGCTAAAGGACAACACCAAACACTCCACACACACACAGGGGAGGGCAGACAGAGTTCCCCCCCCCCAAGAATGGCAAGAGAGACACAGAGATAGGAGCCAACCCACACACAGCGCTTCTAACCAAAGGGAGACCCCTTTTCAGCGCTGACTGTGCACCTTAATAGGATACACAGTCATATTACAGCCTCCCCCCCCCCCCCCCCCCCCCCCCTTCTACAACCCCCTGGTACCGTTTACAGATAGCTGGAGTTGCTGTGGAGGGACCTGTTTCTCCTGATCAGCGTTTCGCAGGCAGGGAAAATGGCGCTGAACGCTGCTGGGTCCGCTCTGAGAAGCCCCACCCCCAAAATGGCGCTGTCTTCCTGCTCTTCATAGGATTATACTTTCCTGAGGATTGAGTGCTGGCTGAGATCCGGGGACCCTGACAGGCTTTTGGACCAGTGTAGAGTGTAGCTCTGGCTCAGGGCGCCCCTCACAGTGCCGCACCACGTACCGCTGAGCCTTCCGGAGCGCAATTAAAACTGTGCTCCTACCCTGCTGCCGCCATCTTCACACTGACCTCACTCGCCACCGATTCGTCAGCTCTGTAAGGGGGTGGCGGCATGCTGCTGAGGTGAGCAGTAACCTGCGGCGAGGAACGATCTGACCTCTCAGGAGTTCAGTGTTCTGTCAGCGGAGTAAGTTGCTCAGACCCCGCAGGGCGGACACTACACCCCCCTGTGACCGGCTCCTCCGGGCACATTGTCTAAACTGAGTCTGGTAGGAGGGGCATAGAGGGAGGAGCCAGCCCACACTCTCAAACTCTTAAAGTGCCAATGGCTCCTGGTGGACCCGTCTATACCCCATGGTTTTTCAGGGGTGGAATGGGATGGAAAACCAGCCCAGAAAATATCTGGAAGCAGCCCTGATGGATGTGGAATCTGTTTAGAGGTTGGGGTCTGTCAAGGGCGGGCGGTATCCCTTCTCATAGGGTCTGATTCTGAGTTGGACGCAGTCATGGCCTTCCTTGCATCTATTGCAGCAGTAGTGTATGTAACTTATTTGTAATGCCGCTGAAAAACTCTTCCCTGGTATACATGCGTCCGAATGTGCAAGAATGAGATGCCCACAGTCAGTATGTACAGATGCTGGAATCAAGCTTTATGCATCTTTAGACGCCACCATCGGTTGTACCATTGAAACTTTCAGCAGCCCTATGCTAGGTGCAGATCTGTGTTTATAATCACAGCGCTTTAACACAAAATTATAGACAAATAAAAATCACCATAACGTCCCTTAATGAAGGTTCCTGTGATGGAGTCCTCAAAGCAAATGTTCTGATGGAATTTCTCCAGAGTACAGTAACATGTAAGGGAATAAAAATAAAGACCAATGTGTAGTAGATTCCTTTTATGTATCCACAGTTCTTAGTGTATTTTTTATATGATAAAGAGGTGGCTTAGGAGCGTACCCCACTCACACTTTGATTAAGAAGCTATAAGCCCATCAAGGTTTCTTTGCCCAATACCGTGGCCTCGCCCACTTGAACTACGCCCGGCGTGATGTTTTAGGATGGAAATATATATAAATGAAGCGTACCCAAGAACTCACACTCACAAGGTGGGTGTTAAACACATCAAGGTATCTTTAGTATGGAAAGGAGTGAAATATGGGTCCACTCAAGCGTACCCCAACTCACACTGCTCGGTGTGTCTCGGACATGTCTTGATAAAGGCCCAGGCCAGGGCTGAAACATGTTGACAACAGGAGTGTGAGTAGTTATTTACCTATTGGATATTTCAAACAAAAACTTTTCTGCTGCTTTGGAACTTTTGACCCCTTTGCCGATTTTTGCTGCTATTTTTCTATTTGTTTATTTTATGGATGGACTCCATTTTAAGTGTTCATGTTTGTGATTTTTATTAAATTTGTGTACCCCCCTGCTTCCACTTGAGAAGAGTGAGTTTCTTTGGGGAGCCAACATTACCACTTTATGAACACAGTCCGGGAAACAGAACTGAAAGATATCTTTATGGGAGTATCATCACACCGAGCACTGTGAGTTGTGGTACGCTTGAGTGGACCCATATTTCACTCCTTTCCATACTAAAGATACATTGATGTGTTTAACACCCACCTTGCAAGTTTGAGTTCTTGGGTACGCTTCATTTATGTATATTTCCATCCTAAAACATCACGCCGGGGGCGTAGTTCAAGTGGGCGAGGCCACAGCATTGGGCAAAGAAACCTTGATGGGCTTATAGCTTCTTAATCAAAGTGTGAGTGGGGTACGCTCCTAAGCCACCTCTTTATCATATAAAAAATACACTAAGAACTGTGGATAAATAAAAGGAATCTTCTACACATTGGTCTTTATTTTTATTCCCTTACATGTTACTATACTCTGGAGAAATTCCATCAGAACATTCGCTTTGAGGACTCCATCACAGGAACCTTCATTAAGGGACGTTATGGTGATTTTTATTTGTCTATAATTTTGTGTTAAAGTGCTGTGGTTATAAACACAGATCTCTGATTTTGTGGTAGTATTTGTTGTTTTGGAGATGTGGTGACATCTCATGAGGTCTGCTATACCATAGCTGCTGAGCGCCTGTTCTGGAACACACCCTAACCATACTGTTTTGCTAGGTGCAGATCATCCGATTACGTATGGCCTCCAATGTGAGCAATTCAGCGTCTCTGTACGCAACCACTTTCAGCAACACACCCGTATCGGGTATAGCGCAACTTAAGCCTATCTTTAGAATAGTCTTAATGAGAGTAAATCTGTACTGTATAAAAAACAATTTATTGTAGATACAGATGTGTCCAGATCCATTGTTGCCAATGATGCGGTCACATCGCAGGCTGTGTGTTGCAGCGTAGCATATGGTAGCTGGAGCATGTGTACAAACACTCCCGCGACCCCATACAGCAGATTCGGCAAAAGACGCGGGAGGTAGTAGGCAGCATTGCTCCCACCTACCAAGAAAGGTCAGGGGGGCCAGCTGCAGGTGAAGAACATGGGTAATGGAGAGCAATGCTCCCGCTACCCATGGAAACAGCCCAGCACTCGGGGGAAGCGTTCACGGAACATTCCCCTTATCCCATAGACATCAATTGTGCGATCGCCCGCTTAGGTACAGTACACTATGCAGCAATGCACCATGCCACGCTACTATAGGCAGCAATAAACTGTGAGGACACATCTGCATCATGGACATATAATCAAAAAAGCAGTGTCTGTACATGCAGTAAATTGACATCAATAAAAGTTGCATAAATACATAAAAATGTACCAATACATAAGTCCAGAATAAAGAAAGTATCAAAAATTGTGCAGATGATACTATACTTCTTAAGCCGCATACACACTGGAGTAATGTCGCTCTAAAACGCTGTTTTGGAGCTACATATTACCTACATCACAACATTGTCATTCCGTCCTTCATTAAAGAAGTCGCCCCAGTGTGTAGGAGCAATATGGGCTGGCGGAGATTCGTTCCTATGTCGGAATGAATCCTTGTCACGCAAGTGTGTACCCAGCTTTACAGTCCATATCATAAAGTCATGTATTTAGCTGGGTAGTTTGTAATAAGGATATTTATCCTTGAAGACCGAGCACCATCAGCCAGGCAGGGGCACTGTAGGTGGCACAAACATTATGACATTGGACCTGATTTAGGTTCAGTAGCAGATTCTGCTAAACAGCAGAATATGCTACTGAAAAAATCTCATGCGGGGGGTCATCCAGCACTGGATAAATATGCAGACGCAGTGCCACCATCTTTCAACTAGCAGTGGCCGCGTGTGACGTCAAGCAGCTGCTCCTAAAACAGTCCGGAAACACATACGTCATCATGCGATCTGCGTGTAGTAACTGCTGCTGAACGAGTTTCTATGTCAGCAATGGCCATGTCGACATTACATACCAAACCCCACATTTATCATATCACATTATTTGCTGGTTCATTTGGGGAAGAAGGGATGTCTTATATCTAAACATAATAAGTGAACTCAGAGCACCACAACTGGATATTAAATTCTTGTTTTACAATGACATTAAAAAGCAGAGAAACGTGTCAATGTGATTATCAGAATGGCTAATGGCTGAACCTCCCCACTGGGCAAAAAAATGTAAAGCATACACAGGTGTTAATAAATATACACAGAGAAAATGGACACACCCTATATATATCAGTGCTGTTCTTCACCCTAGGTAGTTCACAATATACAGTATAGACAGAGAAGTAAATATGGTATAAATCTATTTATGGACATAGGTGAGCAGACTCCATTATCTTCTAAAAGCTGATCACTGACACATATGACATAACTGACTCCAGTTTTAGGTGTACAACATAAAACACAACAATGCACATAAACTGTCAGATTTGGTCCATCATATTTGTAATAAAAAAGGAGATTTATGGTAGACTTACCATGGTTAAATCTCTTTCTGCGAGATACACTGGATTCCACAGGGAATACATCGGGGTGCAGAGTTGGTTCTTGATCCGAGGCACCAACAGGATAAAGCTTTGACTGTTCCCAGGATGCACTGCACCGCCTCCTCTATAACCCCGCCTCCGGGCACTGGAGCTCAGTTTCGTTAACCAGTCCAATGCAGTAGCAGGTAAAAGAGACGGCAGATGTTAGTCACATAGAACCACATTCTCACAACAGGAGAAAGGACCAGCAGCTAATGCCATACAAATCCAAAGAAGCTAAGTGCATCAGGGTGGGCGCCCTGTGGAATCCACTGTACCTTGCAGAAAGAGATTTAACCACGGTAAGTCTACCATGAATCTCCTTTTCTGCAGCAGGGTACACTGGGATTCCACAGGGAATACATCGGGGATGTCCTAAAGCAGTTCCTCATGGGAGGGGACGCACTGTAGTGGGCACAAAGACCCGGCGTCCAAATTACGCATTCTGGGAGGCGGAAGTATCAAAGGCATTGAACCTAATGAACGTGTTTACGGAGTACCACGTAGCCGCCTTGCACAATTGTTCAGCGGACGCGCTACGGCGGGCCGCCCAAGAAGGTCCAACAGACCAAGTAGAATGGGCTTTGATAGCAGCAGGAGCTGGGAGTCTAGCCTACGCATAAGCTTGTGCAATCACCATTCTAATTTATCTGGCCAAGGTTTGCTTATTCGCAGGCCAGCCATGTTTGTGAAAACCAAAAAGTACAAAAAGGGTATCTGAAATCCGGATAGAGGCAGTCCTCTCCACGTAGATACGGAGAGCTCATACCACATCCAAAGACCGTTCTTTGGAAGACAAACAAGAAGAGATAAAAGCCGGTACCACAATCTCTTGGTTAAGATGGAAAGAAGATACCACTTTAGGTAGATAATAGGGGCAAGTTCGAAGAACTGCCCGGTCACGGTAAAAAGTCCGACACCCTCCTAGCAGAGGCAATAAACACGCTGAGTTAAAGTACGAACATCAGGAACAGACGCAATTTTTCTCTGAAACCACACAGACGAGGCAGATATATGAACCTTGAGAGAGGCCAGACGAAGGCCTAAATCTAGGCCCTATTGCAGAAAATCCAAAAGCCTGGAAGTTTTGAACGAATAGGCATCATAATTCTTTGTAGCACACAATGTGAAGTAAGAGTTACAGACCCTGTAATAAATCCGTTCAGAAGCCGGTTTGCGGGCCTTCAACATAGTTTGAATAACCGCCTCGGAGAATCCTTTGGCCCTCAGGAGTGATGCTTCAAGAGCCACGCCGTCAAAGGCAGTTTGTCCAGGTCCGGGTAGACACAAGGGCACTGAACGAGGAGGTCTGGGCGTTGAGGAAGTAGAAGAGGATGCTCTATCGATAGACCTTGCAGGTCTGAGAACCAATGCCGTCTGGGCCACGCTGGAGCGACTAGAAGTAGTATTTCTCTTTCTTACTTGAACTTCTGTAGTACCCTGGGCAGGAGTGACAATGGTGGGAACAAGTACGGCAGCCGAAAGTTCCATGGAATTGCCAGTGCATCCACGAACGCTGCTTGAGGATACCTTGTCCTTGATCCGAAGACCGGAACCTTGTGATTGTGTCGAGGCCCCATCAGGTCTACATCTGGTAGGCCTCACTTGTCCACTAGGAGTTGATAGACTTCCGGATGAAGACTCCACTCTCTGGCGTGAACGTCCTGACGACTGAGGAAATTCACTTCCAAGTTGAGGACTCCGGGAATGAACACTGCCGATATTGCTGGCAGATGGTGTTCCGCCCAACGGAGGATTTTTGATACTTCCAGCATTGCCATGCGGCTTCGAGTGCCACCTTGATGATTTATGTACCCACCGTGGTGGCGTTGTCTGATTGTACTTGAACAGGCCTGTTCTGTGCCAGAGACAGGACAAGTGTCAATGCATTGAACACTGCCCTCAATTCCAGAATGTGTATCGGGAGGAGAGATTCCTCTCTGGTCCACCGATCCCGGAGAGAGAGTGTTGCTCCAACACCGTGCCCCAACCCCGCAGACTGGCGTACATTGTCAGGAGGACCCAGTTGGAGATCCAGAAGGGACGGCCACCGCTCAACTGTTGGTCTTGTAGCCACCAGCTCAGTGACAGACAAACCTCCGAAGTCAAGGAGATCATTTGAGACCTGATCCAATGGGGCAGGCTTTCCCACTTGGAAAGGATTAACCTCTGTAGAGGGCGGGAATGAAATTGAGAGTACTCTACCATGTCGAAAGCCGACACCATGAGGCCTAGTACGTGCATCGCCGAGTGTATCGACAATCTTGGGCGAGAGAGGAAGTATCTTATCCTGTCCTGAAGTTTCAGGTCTTTCTCTGGAGACAGAAACAATCTCTGGCTGTGTGTGTCCAGCAGTGCCCCCAGGTGCACCATGTTCCAAGCAGGGTCCAGCAAGAACTTTATCCAGTTGATGAGCCACCCGTGGGCTTGTAGGAATTGGACCGTCAGTTTCAGATGACTGAGGAGAACACCTTGGGAGTACGAAAGGATCATCACGTTGTCCAGATATGGCAGGATCCTGATTCCCTGACGGCGGAGAAGGGCCGTCATCACAGCCGTGACCTTGGTGAAGATCCGAGGGGCCGTGGCCAGTCCAAATGGCAGAGCCTGGAACTGATAATGGAGGTTGCCAATAGCAAACCGCAGAAATTGTTGATGCGATACGGCAATAGGTATATGCAGGTAAGCATCCTGTATGTCCAGGGATACCATATAGTCTTCGAGGTCCATGTCAAGTACAATAGAGCGCAGAGTTTCCATACTGAATTTGGACACACTTACAAATTTGTTCAATGACTTGAGGTTGAGGATAGGCCGGATGGACCCATTTAGCTTCGGAACTACAAACAGGGTCGAATAGTTTCCCCTGCCTCTCTGGGACAGAGGTACCGGCACTACCACACCTGTGTCCAGGAGGGATTGCACAACCAAGTGTAGAGCTTGCGCTTTCAATGGATCCAAAGGGATAACCGTCGAGCAGAACTGGCGAGGGGGACATCTCTTGAAAGAGATTGCGTTACCGTGAGAGACAACTTCCTGCACCCAGGCGTCCAAAGTGTCCTGGGCGAACTGCTGAATTTGGCCTCCCACCATGTGGTCCCCCAGGGGAGGCCCGCCCCGTCATGCAGCAGGCTTGTCTTGTTTGGAAGCAGGCTGATAGGTGGCCCAGGATTGTTTAGGTTTGGACTTAGTGCATTTGGAAGTACGAGCCTGTCTTGGGTACGCCTGACCCTTTGCCTTCCCTGGAGGTCGAAAGGAATTAAAAGTGGTACTCTTTGCGTTCGGTGCAGAAGGATTAGTACTTGGGAGAAACGCAGTCTTAGCAGTTGCCAAGTCAGTAATAATCTTATTCAGACTGTCAAAGTCAGAAAAATATCTCTATACACACTGCCATATTTGCACCTCA
The DNA here is from genome assembly GCF_028390025.1 of Pseudophryne corroboree. Classification (NCBI taxonomy): domain Eukaryota; kingdom Metazoa; phylum Chordata; class Amphibia; order Anura; family Myobatrachidae; genus Pseudophryne; species Pseudophryne corroboree. The sequence continues at coordinate 247,686,297 of NC_086448.1, read as the reverse complement.
TACACGTCCGCGCTGCGCATGCGTACGCTCTCCCGTGCGTGCGCATACTCACAGTCGCGGGCACCCGCAGGCGCACGGTATGCGTATTTACGGTAGAGTTTATGTGATCGTAGCGTGCGACTCAATCGTTACATATTTTAACTATATAATGTATTTTGTAGATCATGGTCCCTTTGATAGATTCTGAAAGTTTAGTTAATATAGCATGTTCCTGGACAGAGGGATCCCTCTTTGTATTGTACGAAGGGTCTAACAGGAGTCATACAGTGGTGTTTAGTACCCATCGGAAGAGTATTTAATTAGCAATATTCCGGTGTTGGTTTGGAGCGGATTAATCGCTCGTGCGAATAGTTATGGACATAAGAAGTTTATGTCCATTTACTATTATTTGCTCTTACTTAGCCATGCGGCGGGAAACCCAGTATCCCACCCACCTGAGCTGTTGGAAATCGTCACAGCCCACCTGTATGAATCAACCTATGACCTTTTGTTATAATGCGAAGCCGAATTCCTGTGTCCAATGAACAATGAGATTGTAGGGACCATTGAATTGTATTGTGTGTGGGGCATAAATAGACAAGCCGATCACATCCAGCTCACTCTTCAACGGTTATCATTGCTGAAAATCGGGAGCTGGATGTCCAGAGGCGCATGCGATCGTTCCCCTTGTGCGTAAGTGTTTCTCCGCAATCATATTGTTCTTACTGTTATTGTGAGCCATTTCTCTCTATTTCTCTCTCTTCTCCTCTTTCTCTCTTATTTTCCCTTAAAACATAATTGTATTGTATTGTATTTCCTGTGTAGTTATCTGATTAGGTAGTCTATGTTATATTGTAGTGTATGACTTGTATTGTGTTAATTCTTTTGCAAGTATATCATTCATAATATATATATATATTAGGCATTGGACCCTAAGCCCAGGTATCTGTGTATTTCTTGTAGTGTTAAGTATTCACAGAGCGTCGGTGACGCTCAAACAGCTTTTAAGTTAATAAGGTTACACTAGGTTGCATCTACACCCTATCTCTACACTAAGGCTTTACAGCATATTACATTGTTTATGGTTTAGATATAAAGGTTTAACATTGTGAGCGTCAGCGCCGCTGGTGATCTCCTCGTGGTCCCGAGCGTCCGCTACGCTATAGCGAATCATTACGTTAGACGGCAGCCAATAGCGTGCCTGCCTGTGATCTCTTGGCCGTGAGCGAACGTGACGCTTGAGCGTCTCGACTACGGCTAAGCGATTGCTACGCAACGAGCGTACCCTTACGGTACTCCATACGTGAATAACGTACAGTGTTCATAGACCTCATAAAGGGTTTTATATAAGATAAATATTTAGCTTTATCAATTGGCGGCTTGCCCGTCCTTCACATATCTGCACTAGGTAATTTCAGCAGACATTATCCAGCAGCAAAGGGCGGGAGGTCATATTCCTCGTAGTGCTGTTTGGATAAGCGTCTGCTTCACTTAGTAAAGGGTGCTGAAGGAATCCGGGACCGGAGGTAAGAACAAAACGATAGTGTCTTTTTAAAACTGTTTATTTCTGTCTTGCGTACACACGCACGCATATCTGCATTTCTTTTCATTCGTGTATTTTCATATATCACTCTCCTGTTTGCCATTGTATAATTGATAAACGTACTAAGAGAGATTTGCCGCTATTTCATAGTTAAAGAGTAAAGGTAATACAGTTAAGGTATAGAAATACACACAGCTCTACCTAAAGGTAAAAGGAGAGATTGGTGTGGTGTGCGGTAGATGATCGAGGATCATCTACATTGATAAACGTGTTAGTTGTGTTACGGTGGACAAAGACTGGTGTACACGTGTCTCTAACAAAGGGAGAGACTCGCGTACGCAAAGGGCCGACGCACGCAGCGTAAATTACGCAACGGAGCGTCTGGGTACGCCCACGTAACTCAAGTCACACGATAGTGTTGATTTTTAAGTAACGCAACAGGCGATAAATAGCGCAACAAGCGATAAATAGCGCAACAAGCTATAAATAGCGCAACAGGCGATAAGTAGCGCAAATCTATTTTAAATTCGAAATTTAAACTAATAGATCCTTCTCCTAATTTGTAACACATCTGGTCTAAAGAGAAATTTCTGCGCAGAAATAGAAATAGAAACAAAAGTGTATATGTGGTGAGTGAGTGTTTGTTTTTACAATTTTGAGGATTGAACCAAAAGAAATCATCGAGTTCTCGTGAGGTACATACGTGTAAGTGACATGCACGGTGGCTAGGGAGGCATCCTTGGTTAAACAAAAAATTTGAGCATTAGAGTATAGCAGACCAGGAGGTCATACTGTAGCAGACCAGGAGGTCTAGGTACAGCAGACAAGGAAGTCCGCTATAGAGTCCACAGGCACAACACCAAAAAAAAGGGTTGGTGCAACACCCATATAGGCCATACAAGCTCTTGCTGAAGGAATTCGCAGCCGCAATTTTCGATTCCGCTGGTCGCTCCGTACATAAGATTAGTTGCTTATGTGCTGAACGATTGTACCGCACGTAATTGTGTGCATTAGTAAACCTGACCGGTACTATTTGTGTACGAAGGTCATAAACGCTATTTGTACATTCTAACGTGATTTGTGTAATTTTTTATTTTTTCAAAAAGGGAAGTTCGCTGGTCACTCAGGAACTATCTGACAACCACACCTTTACTGGAAAGGGTTAATGCTCTGCGGATCACACTCACATGTTCCAGTAAACAAAGGTTAATAGGGGCCCTGGGTCGAGTACGCCAGCACTATATCAGTGTGATCAGGTCGTATTGGTCGGCGTGGGCGAGTGAGTGAGGTGCTCGGTAAACTTCACCGTCAACCTATCGTGAATATCTTGGTTTTTTGTAAGGTTCCGTAACACCTGCAAATTATGGGGGCCAGTTGTTCAGGAAGGGGGCGATCAACCTCGGTTCGGGTTGATTCTATAAACCGACCAGTCGGGTCGGCAAGGTACGTAATGTGTGAAAAGTACGGAAGTCACACAGAAGCTTTATGTGATGAATGGGAGAGAATGACAGTACATGACGGGGAGAAATTCCCAAGAGTAGGTAGCTTCAGCACAGAAGTGTTAACGAATTTAAGGAGAAGGATATGTCTCATTAAATCAGCAAAGAGACGAATCAAGCATTATGATTATTTGCAGTTGTGGCAACAGGAGGGTGACATACAGAGAGGATTGGCTCAGGCGGCGGGATCTGGCTCGATCAGGAAACTGATAGCCACGGCCCCACCGCCACCATACATATCAGGAGAGAAATTGGTTGCGGAGAATGACGCACTAAGGTGTAACAAACAAACACTTAGCAACTGTGTAAATGTTAAAGATAATGTTAACCAATTAACCAATGCAAGTATTAACCCGTGCAAGTTGTACCCTGTTTTGAACTTTCCCCAGGAGTGTGATCAAGAGGACGAATCGGCAACAATATCAGCGCTCTCTCTAGCAGCCACCATATCAGAAACAACAGTAGGCACGGCCCAACCCATAAGATTAGTAACAAAGCCCCCTAGCGGAGGGACAGGTGAGGTCGTATCAACGGGTAAGTACGGCACCATACACTATGCTGAAACTATTTCACCACAAACTGCAGAATCTACACAGAATGATGTTGTTAGAATTAATCCTGTTAAGGTAATAGTAGTGCCAAATGGGAAAACGGACACTTCAGGAGTCACTCCTGTTAGGAATATCGCCATGTATAGCCCGTTTACCCGAATGGAATTAAGGACCATAGTGTCTGAATTCCCTGACCCTAGAAAAGATTTAGTTGCTAGCCAAAAATACATCAGAGACCTAGGAAACACTTTAGAGCCCAATAATAAAGATTGGCAAGTACTGCTAAGAGCTTGTTTACCCTCCAATGTCGACGCAACTCAATTTTTAGCTGACTGTGGATTAGATCAGGATGTACCTCTTACAGATGTGTACAACAAAGATAATGTAAAAAGAATAAGCTTACAGTTAAAGGAGTATTTCCCAGCGGTAGTTAAATGGAACAAGATATTCTCCATTAAACAAAAGGAGTCAGAAACAGCTGCAGAGTATTTTCACAGAGCATTATCAGAGATGGCAAAATACACAGGCATAGAGGACATTAAAACAAACATAAACCATCGAGAAGTAGCAGTATCGGTACTGATGGATGGTTTAAAAGAGTCATTAAAGACTAGGGTACAGACCACACAACCATGTTGGCGAGGTCTGTCTGTGGCTACTTTGAGAGAGGCTGCTATTGATCACGACCGGAATATCACCAGACACAGGGAGTCACAAGGTGATAAGTTAATGTCAGTAAGTATACAGGCCCTGACCACAAAACAGCCTGTGTTAATATCACCAAACCCTGTGGGTAAGTCAAATGTGGTAACATGTTATTTTTGTCACAAACAAGGACACTTTGCACGAGACTGTAGATCGAGAAATGTACAAAAATCTTATCAACCCCCTAGACAACGACACGACACACGACATTGGGATCAGGGTCCACAGAGACGGAGTTATGAGCCACATACAGGGGAAACAAAAAGATACCCCCCGAACAGAGACTGGCACGCCTCTGGTAGTTCCCAGCTAACTCCCTCACAAGTAGTTGCTGCCAGCGGGATTCAGGGAGGTCACCATACCCAATAGGGGTGTGGCCATACCTGTAATCTGCAGCCAGTAAAATTGATTGCAAGCCTTGGAAGTGAACCCGAAGTTGCAATTAATGTAGCTGGTAAATCATTAAACTTTCTTGTAGATACGGGGGCGGCCAAATCAGTGATAAATTCGACAGTGGGCATGAGAACCACTGGTAGGACAATTCCAGCCATGGGAGTAACAGGAGTAGTCCAGCATTACCCTGTTAGCAAACCAGCCGAGATTACAATAGGGCCTTTACATACCAAGCATTCCTTTTTGCTGGCTGCATCGGCACCGACTAATCTCCTGGGAAGAGACTTACTGTGTAAAATGGGGTGCGTCATTTATTGTACTCCAGAAGGTGTATTCTTGGACATACCTGAGAATCACGCTCAGGAAGTGCGAGACATGTTAGACTCCCCATCAAAATTAATGTCACATACCATTATGACAAATAGGACTCCCTCCCAAGTAGAAGAAATGACATCTCAGATACCAGAGTCACTTTGGACTAAAGATGGACAGGACACTGGATTAATGGCAAACGTAGCTCCGATAGTTGTACAAGTAAAAGATGGTAGGATAGCTCCAAAAATCCCACAGTACCCTCTGAAGCCAGAGGTGGAGTTAGGAGTTTACCCAGTAATAGAGCGCTTGCTACAACAGGGCATTCTGGTAAGAACGTCCAGCACTGCCAATAGTCCCATCTTCCCTGTGAAAAAGAGTGGGTGGAGGGGTTACCGGCTAGTGCAGGATCTAAGGGGGATTAACAAAATAGTTGAGTCAGTTCCCCGTAGTGCCAAATCCAGCTGTCATCCTAATGCAAATCCCTCCCACTGCGAAATTTTTCACTGTTATTGACCTCTGCTCCGCTTTCTTTTCGGTACCTCTGCACCCTGACAGCCAATATTTGTTTGCATTTACATACAGAGGAGTCCAATACACATGGACTCGATTACCACAAGGATTCATAGATAGTCCAAGTATATTTTCCCAGGCTTTGCATGATTGTTTACAGTCTTTCCAACCAGAGAGTGGATCAGTATTAATACAGTACGTGGATGATCTACTACTGTGTTCTGATTCATTGGAAGCATCCCTGAAGGATACGAAACAGCTCCTGTTTCATCTTTCAGACACAGGACACAAGGTTTCCAAAGACAAGTTGCAATTATGCCAAACTAAGGTAAAATATTTGGGACACTGTCTAACACAAGGACTGAGACACCTGACCGCTGATAGAATTCAAGCAATTAGAGACATGACTCTGCCACAAACCCAGCAACAGATCAGAACGTTTTTAGGAATGTGTGGGTATTGCCGTAACTGGATCCCAGGATTTTCCATTCTAGCGTTACCTTTGCAGGAGATGGTCTCCTCAAACAAACCTGATCGGATTTCGCATACAGACGAGTCTGAGACGGCATTTGAGAGACTTAAACAGTGCCTAACGCAGGCACCAGCATTAGGTATGCCAGACTATGGGAAACCCTTTGAGCTGTACGGAACAGAAAGTGCTGGTTGCGCGGCAGGCGTACTAACCCAAAAGCACGGTGATGCCAGCAGGCCAGTAGCATATTACAGCGCTCAGCTAGACACGGTAGCGCGATCCCTCCCCACATGCTTGCGAAGCGTTGCTGCGATAGCATTGCTAGTAACGAAAAGCGAAGATGTAGTGCTAGGTCACAACCTCACAATTCATACACCACATGCAGTGTCAGCCTTGCTGAATTCTGCCCAAACCAGGCACGTCTCATCAGCGCGGTTTACAAGATGGGAATTGGCACTAATGGCCCCCGTAAACATCACCATAAGGAGATGCAGTGCATTAAATCCTGCAACATATCTCCCAGGTGTGCCTGGACAGGCACAAAGGGTGGAGGATGAGAGTGGTGGGGAAGGAGGATTTAATACAAAGGAAGACACACATGATTGTATGGAATATTTGACCCAAAATTTTACCGCAAGGCCTGACATCAGTGACAACCCACTGGAAGATGTAGAACTTACGTTCTACACGGACGGTAGTTGTCATAGACAGTCAGACTCGGGAGACTTGTGTACTGGATACGCAGTCGTAGATGACCAAGGCACCATAGAAGCGGAACCGCTAGGCCCACCTCACTCAGCCCAGGTTGCTGAACTGGTCGCCCTAACCAGAGCATGTGAATTGGCTAAGGGCAAATCAGCCAATATCTACACCGACTCTAGATACGCATTCGGGGTAGTCCATGATTTCGGAGCCCTATGGCGCCTCAGAAATTTCATGACGGCAGCTGGTACACCGATAGCGCATGCAGCTCACATAAAAAGGCTTCTAACAGCGATACAGGAACCCGACAGAGTGGCTGTTATCAAATGTAAAGCACACACATATAGCCAAGACCCAGTATCACTTGGTAACAGCCGAGCAGACGAAGCTGCTAAGTTAGCAGCTGGTACCCCCAGACAGACAGACACCACACAACTGATGGTATTTAATACCATCAACACACAGAAGTTGTGTGAGATGCAAAATTTGTGTTCCACACAGGAAAAGGCAGTCTGGAAGGCAAAAGGATATGGCCAGGAGTCCTCAGGACTCTGGACGGATGGACACGGTAAATCAGTGGCCCCCAGAGCATACCTTCCATGTTTAGCTGAGGCAGCTCACGGGCTGACTCATCTGGGCAAGGAAGGGATGTGCAAGTTGGTAAGAGCATATTGGTGTGCCCCAGGATTTTCATCTCATGCGAGTAAAAGAGCAATGTCATGCCTTACCTGTTTGAGAAAGAACATCGGAAAGGCAATACCTACAGAACCATCTCATATCCCACCTGCCGGCGGCCCTTTCCAGGTAATACAGATTGACTTTATTCAATTACCCCCTTGTCGAAATTTGAAATATGTACTTGTTTGTATAGATGTTTTCTCAAATTGGGTCGAAGCATTTCCGGCGGCCACAAATACCGCTATGTTTACTGCTAAGAAAATTGTGCAGGAATTTGTATGTAGATACGGTATCCCTAGAATAATTGAGAGCGATAGGGGTACCCATTTTACAGGTGATGTCTTTCAAGGAATGTGTAAGTTGATGGGAATTGATAGCAAGCTGCACACTCCATACCGTCCACAGGCGAGTGCGAAAGTGGAAAGAGTGAACAGCACTATTAAAAATAAACTGAGTAAAGTGATGGCAGAGACAGGATTGACATGGCCAGAAGCTTTACCCATTGTACTGTACAGCATCAGAACCACTCCCAGGTCCCCTCTTAATCTGTCTCCCTTTGAAATCTTGTTTGGTCGACAACCGCATGTTATGATTAACCCTCAGGATGATTTGAAGTGTAACAATGAAGTGACTGTAAAATACTTGATTAACATGAGTAAACAGTTAAGGAATCAAAATGATAATCTGAAGTTGGTGATTCCTGATTTACCAGATAGTAATTGTCATGACATTGAACCTGGGGATTATGTAATGATACGGAATTTTCTACGCTCAGGTTGCCTTATTGACAGATGGGAAGGACCATACCAGGTCTTATTGACTAGCACTACAGCATTGAAGGTTGCTGAGAGAGAGACTTGGGTTCATTCGTCCCACTGTAAGAAGGTTGCTGATCCAGAGAGGTCCCGTGATAAGGAACAGACGGTAGAGGTTGTATCACTGGAGTGTCTGTTCCAGGAGGATTGAGGCGGCACCTGAGCATTGAAAATCACAAGACCAAAAGCAGTTGTCGATCCCCTGTTCCCTTTTATTGTTTTTCTCCAACTTCCCATCCCCTCTCCCTCAAATTATTTTTTCCCCCTTCTCATTCTTCTCCGTTTCCTCCTACAAGATGGACTTGCCCCAAGAGACTGTGATCCGGATTTTCCTGTTGACCATGATGTTGACCAGAGCAGTCTGTTCCGGCGAGAGTACCATGGAGATCGAGAGAGGTTCTGGAATGGGTTCTGATGATAAAGATGGAGGCGTAATTTTCCAAGAACAACTTAACCAACAAGTAAAGGCGAGTATCAGAAAACGATCCGATAGCATTGACAATAGAAGGAATTGTGAAGGATTGTTAGCTGAAGAAAACTGTATCTGTAGGCTCTGTGACAACGTAGTGGAGGATGGGTGCATTAAGAAATGCCAATCCAGTTTTAATATCCATATGGACCGGCATCCATTGAGTGACTATCACTCCTTAGTGGGTAGTGTGTTAAATAAAACAGATTGTTGGGTATGCTCTCAAGTACCTCAAGGTCATAGCAAATCAGGGCTAGTACCATTTCCTTTAACGTTAGGGGAGGTACTTGAGTTAAGTGGTGGGAGACCGGTGGACAGGAGGTTTAATATCTCCAGCCCTCCTAGTTTGAAGCTCCACCAATACCATGTGGATAGGTCCCTATTATGTTTTAACATCTCCAATCCCCGAAAGCCGGGAAATTGGGAAGTATCATGGAGTAACCAAACCATGACCTTTTCGCATAGAGCAGATAGAATGCCTACAGATACAGAGCTTATACGCCACATAGCCAGTAGAGGAAAATCTTTCCGATATAGGTATACCTTAGGAAATAGGATTACGAGAGTTGGAGAGGTATCACCAGGATACTGTGCACATATCGTACAACCTGATACGTGTACTAAGCAGATGGAAGAATTAGGGTTAGGAGATTTCACATGGAAGGTGTGTAATATGGTTATGTCCTACTCCGTCCCATATGTTCTCCCCGATGATGCATATTTCATATGCGGGAGAAAGGCGTATAAGTGGCTTGCCCCAAACTCTGAAGGATTGTGTTATATTGGAAAAGTACTGCCTGAAGTAATGACTGTATCACATGACAAAATGAAAGATATACACCGTGTTGCCCAAACTCCTTATACTCACACCCATTACGAGCACGTAGTTAAACGGCACCTGATAGAAAGAACAGAGCATCCGGCCTCTGACATGATCCATGAATCCACCGGGATTCAGTTTCTAATCGCGTTAGACATCACTCGCACCGCCAGAGGAGTGTTGAATTATAAATACATATCTGCGCTTGCAAATTTGTTAGATAATATCACTGAAATGTATGATGACACGTTTAGGTATACTGGAAGAGAACTTCAAGCTTATAAAACAGAACTGGTACAGCATAGAATGGTTCTTAATTACCTCACAGCAGTAACAGGCGGATATTGTGTCACACTGGCAACACAATACGGCGTGAAATGTTGCACATATATTACGAATAGCACCGAGGACCCGGTCGAGGTCATAGACCAAAAGATGGACGATATTCTCCAACTGAAGTGGGAATTTCGCAGGAGACACAATCTCACTCTCGCTGCTGTAGGTAATGAGCTGACTGGTTGGGTGTCATGGTTGAACCCACGAAATTGGTTCTCTGGTTTAGGAGACTGGGCTCAAGGAGTCATAATGGATGTTGGGAAGTTTCTTCTATGTATCTTAGGTGTTGTCATATCAATTGGTTTGATATTTAGATGCGGTCAGGCTTTAATGAAGTGCAATCGTCGTACTAGGGTAATGAGTCTGAGGAGTGAGGAAACTGTAATTCCAATGGATTTGATTTATGACCCCAATGTAGAAACAATGATGTGATGAAAATGCGATTTCTACGGTCCGTTTCTTTCACCTGTTTTTCCGTTTCCTCCAAGGTAAAAAGACCCACTTGGACGAGGAATTTGATGAGCCGATATACAGACAACAGATGGATTAAAGAAGAAGCTTTGACAACCTGATACACAGATTTTTGATGAACTTTGCCATAGATCCCCAGTTTCCCTAGAAATTTTAAAATTACGCTAGCCCAACACTTTTGTAAATCTATGGACATTGACATAAGCTTTTGCTCGCATCTTATGGGCAAAAGCACAAAGAAGACTGCAACCAACAGACACCGAACAAGACTTCAACCGACAAATGTACATTAACCTGACATAGAATACCACTGCATTTACCATAAGTGTTCTTTATCTTCATTTCTACAACCCTCAGGTAATGACACACATAGTCGATAGGGAATACAGGCACAGATATCAGCAATCACATATTCCCCCATTCATGTATCATCAACTAAAATGTGCTCCCCCATTTTGTTACAACCAAAAGCCGAAAAGAGCTCGGTAAAGTTTGACAGCCCATCCACAGACCCGTACCACGGGATAAGAAGGAATTCAAATGTATACTTCGCAATGCCTCGAAGCTTGATGTACAACACGTACGGCACGATGATACATGACCCCCCCAAACATGGATTCATACACACATGCTTCTACTATCTCACTAGGTCATACCCTCTTCACACCTTCTCCACTCTCCTCCCTTACCCAACCATGGAAATGTATTAACTCCTGACATATATTTTTCTCTTTTTGAAATGTTTTAGAAGGTGGCAGTTATTGTTGACTGCCAAAGGGTGGACTGTCAAAGTCAGAAAAATATCTCTATACACACTGCCATATTTGCACCTCATACACGTCCGCGCTGCGCATGCGTACGCTCTCCCGTGCGTGCGCATACTCACAGTCGCGGGCACCCGCAGGCGCACGGTATGCGTATTTACGGTAGAGTTTATGTGATCGTAGCGTGCGACTCAATCGTTACATATTTTAACTATATAATGTATTTTGTAGATCATGGTCCCTTTGATAGATTCTGAAAGTTTAGTTAATATAGCATGTTCCTGGACAGAGGGATCCCTCTTTGTATTGTACGAAGGGTCTAACAGGAGTCATACAGTGGTGTTTAGTACCCATCGGAAGAGTATTTAATTAGCAATATTCCGGTGTTGGTTTGGAGCGGATTAATCGCTCGTGCGAATAGTTATGGACATAAGAAGTTTATGTCCATTTACTATTATTTGCTCTTACTTAGCCATGCGGCGGGAAACCCAGTATCCCACCCACCTGAGCTGTTGGAAATCGTCACAGCCCACCTGTATGAATCAACCTATGACCTTTTGTTATAATGCGAAGCCGAATTCCTGTGTCCAATGAACAATGAGATTGTAGGGACCATTGAATTGTATTGTGTGTGGGGCATAAATAGACAAGCCGATCACATCCAGCTCACTCTTCAACGGTTATCATTGCTGAAAATCGGGAGCTGGATGTCCAGAGGCGCATGCGATCGTTCCCCTTGTGCGTAAGTGTTTCTCCGCAATCATATTGTTCTTACTGTTATTGTGAGCCATTTCTCTCTATTTCTCTCTCTTCTCCTCTTTCTCTCTTATTTTCCCTTAAAACATAATTGTATTGTATTGTATTTCCTGTGTAGTTATCTGGTTAGGTAGTCTATGTTATATTGTAGTGTATGACTTGTATTGTGTTAATTCTTTTGCAAGTATATCATTCATAATATATATATATATTAGGCGTTGGACCCTAAGCCCAGGTATCTGTGTATTTCTTGTAGTGTTAAGTTTTCACAGAGCGTCGGTGACGCTCAAACAGCTTTTAAGTTAATAAGGTTACACTAGGTTGCATCTACACCCTATCTCTACACTAAGGCTTTACAGCATATTACATTGTTTATGGTTTAGATATAAAGGTTTAACATTGTGAGCGTGAGCGCCGCTGGTGATCTCCTCGTGGTCCCGAGCGTCCGCTACGCTATAGCGAATCATTACGTTAGACGGCAGCCAATAGCGTGCCTGCCTGTGATCTCTTGGCCGTGAGCGAACATGACGCTTGAGCGTCTCGACTACGGCTAAGCGATTGCTACGCAACGAGCGTACCCTTACGGTACTCCATACGTGAATAACGTACAGTGTTCTTAGACCTCATAAAGGGTTTTATATAAGATAAATATTTAGCTTTATCAAGATCCTCCCCAAAAAGGATGTATCCCTTAAAAGGGAGCACCTCCAAGGTCTTTTTGGAGTCTAGGTCCACCTTCCAGGACCTCAACCACAGAATTCGGCGAGCCAGTATAGACGTAGTAGACGCCTTGGCTGCCATTACACCTGCCTCAGAGGCTGCCTCATGAATATAGTGGGAGGTTGTGGTAATACGAGACAGATATTGTCTGGCAGTGTCAGAAATATCCTGAGGCAGCTCATCCTCAATTGCCTGAACCCATGCTTCAATTCCTTTCTCAGCCCAGGAGGCTGCTATAGTGTGTCTATGTACAGCACCGGTAAAAGAGTAAATAGACTTCAGGCATCCCTCCACATACTTATCCATCGGTTCCTTCAGTGAGGTGACAGTGGTGACAGGCAGAGTAGATGACAACACAAGATGGGCGTCATGAGAGTCCACTGGCGATGGAGTTTCCCACTTGTTACTCAACTCCGCAGGGATAGGATAACAAGCTAGCATCTTTTAAGACAGGGAAAATGTATTTCCTGGAAACGACCAGGATTCCTGACGTATGTCAATTAAATGGTCATAATGTGGTAAGACTACTTTAGTAACCTTCTGACGTTTGAACTAATCAGGTTTCTTAGACGCAGTAGTGGGATTGATCTCATCATCAATTTGGAGAATCAGCTTAGTAGCCTCCACTAGGTCAGGAACCTGGGTAGTAGATTCCTTATCAGAAGTGACTGTATCAGTGTCTGATGGATCAGTATATTTCCCATCCTCATCAGAAGAATTATCCAAAATATTAGTGGATTGTGAGGAAGAAATGGCCTGCTTAGAGGACCCGTTGACCCCAGAGGGGCGTGGGGTAGACTTCTGTCTAACCAAAGATTGATTTAATTGTTGTAACTGGGTAGACAGAGTGTCCGCCCAAGGCGGATTAACTACAGGGACAATATGTGGCTGCAATGGCACAGGAGGTCCCACAGGGGGCGTAAGACGTGTCACAAGCGTATTCAGCATACTTGAGAATGCTGCCCAAGGTAGTTCCTGATTGGCCACAGGTGCTGCAGGCCGATTGGGAGATATATGGCACCCAGTGCCTGAACCATCAGCTAAAACTTCCCCCGCAGGTAAATCCTTGGTGCCAGCAGTGCATGATGCAGAAGCATCCGCGGATTTCCCGCCCTGTGTGGCAGACATTATAGGGAATGTAGCCTTAGAGCGTAACAGTACAATATAGCCAGACAAACACAATACCTGCAAATAACCCCCTGATTTATGTGACAGTAAATACAGGGCACAAATAGAGGATTAAAGCCGTATGAGGTGACCGAAATACACAGTAAAAAAAAACAAAAAACAGTATACTGTATGCTGTGTAGCACTATATATATCTGTATATTTTATATATATATATATATATATATATATATATATATAAGACCCTGACGCACCTAGCCTCCCAGGGTACAGAATATAGTGATAGCAAGACGTGTGATACACTAGAATGAAATCCACACAGCAGCTACAGGCACACTCAATCACAGGTACAATGCAGAAGTTATTACAGATAAACAATAAAACTGCACTGGACTAGTAAAACTACATATAGATATGTATGTATATAGATATAACAATGCACAGTAGATACTGGATGTATATCACAGAATACTTGTACTAAATATTCAGGTAGCAGTACACTTGTTCTTAATTAATACTTTCTAAAATGACATGTAGAATACTTAAGTGCATGTAAATGCACATCGCTGATGAGACAGGCAGCTTTACAGAGGAGACAGTGCCCTGCAGTCCCGGAGATCAGCCCAGCTACTTGTGTAAAAATGGCGCCAAAATCTCTGTCAGGGAGTGAGGGAGAGTGAAATGCAGCTTCAGGGCGGGAACACCAGCAGTAGATGGCGCCCGGAGCTAGGGGAGGGGCTACAGGTCAGCGCCTTATCCCCTATGCTGGTCCTCACCACCGGGTACTGTGGAGCCTATGTAAAATGGATTTTAGTAAATCCGACCTGTGCTGCCTGTCCTGGTGGATATAGTGGGGTCCACGCCAGTTTCCACGCCAGCGGTGCGGTCCATCTCCTGGGACCGCGATTTACCGGCGGGTCCCACCTGGGGGACCCTCTTACCTCCTCCCTGATGTGCAGCCACGCGATCCAGAAGAGCGTCAGTGGTGGTGTGCCTGAAGACAGGTGCGTCTCCGCTGCAAGTACCCAGGAACCCGGCCGCAGGAGTATGCAGCGCTGCTGGGGAGGTGATGTCATAAAGACATAAACAGTGCTGCGGCCCTTGAAGTCTTTTTAAAAAAGCTCTTTTCAGGGCTGCCTAGTGCAGCACCACCCGTTAGTGACCTGCTCTGCAGGCACCAACTTACAAACTGAGCTCCAGTGCCCGGAGGCGGGGTTAGAGAGGAGGCGGTGCAGTGCATCCTGGGAACAGTCAAAGCTTTAGCCTGGTGGTGCCTCAGATCAAGATCCAACTCTACACCCCAATGTATTCCCTGTGGAATCCCAGTGTACCCCGCTGCAGAAACATTTTTTACAGCTAATGTCAGGGGAAAGGGGAGTGTCAGGTAGTGAAAGGGTTAACAATAACAAAGCTAACATTCAAAATAAAGTCGATAATGTTTCAAATGTTGACAGGCAACTTGTAGACATTGTCAGAAACTTCAACACTGCCGATATGTCAACATTGGGGTTAGGCTGCAGAGTGAGGTTAGGTGCATGTTTTAGGGGTTACTGGAGAAATACTTACCGGAACGCCAAAGGAACACAGCTGTGACACGAAATGATAGTCACATGACTGCCAGGACCAGGAAGCCACTGGAGTTGTCAGGAGCAGGTAAGTCACTGCTGGGCCACCAGGACCAATACGTCATGTTTTCAGTCCTTACTCATCTTTACCGCCTGCCTTGGCAATCGCGAGTCGTGTGCCACGACTGGCGTGCCCGCAGTTGCGTGCATGCACTGCATACGCATCCATGATCCATAGGATTACATGGGTGCATACGCTCCTGCAAACGGGTGACACAAGGGCGCAGCTAGTCGCAATCGCGATGCAGACGCACATGCAACCCGTTCAAAGGATAGATGAGGGAGGACACATCTGTATTTTGCTAGTTGGGGGATACCTGAGGACTGGAGTTGATGACCCTTGCTGTACAGTAAATGGGTGATCTGAGCACTCTCACATTTTCTTCGATTACTTTGGGAATTCTATTATCCCAAAGTAGTCCTTTATATTCCTGCATGTTTACGGGTGTGGGTTGATATGTCGACAGTCATCATGTCGACATGATCATAATGCCCATGTAATTGCTCTGTTGTCCACCTACCTATCTCTTATGACCTTATCCAAGGTCATCCTCTGACACTGCTACAAGCTGCCTTCAGTAGCTTGAGGCCGTGAATTTGGGTTTGTCCTATCACCTTCTGGCCAGCTACAAGGCCTTTATCCATGTTGTCATCATACATTGATCATTGTGTTCTCCCCTAATACTGCAATAGCTAACAGTGAATGGATGCCTTCTGCAACATTCTCATTCTCTTCACCAAAACACTTTTCTTTTCTTTTTTTTTAATGGCCACCGCAATAACAGATATTGCAGTCTTGCCTAAAAATTAGGAGTGGGACTGTTTGTTAGTATCACCACCTTGTTAAACAACACGTTATAGGCCTGGTGTTGTAGGATAAAAAGATAAGCTTATAGCATGTAATCAAGGCTTTCCAAATTTAATTTATAGTTATGAAAATAGAAATAGCAGGCCACAAGGGACAATTCAATTTGCAGAATAAAATACGGTATGCCAGATACTTTAAGCCAAGACATTAAGAGATGGCAAACATGTACAAGATTAATACAGACTAGTAAGTGCAGTGAATATTAACAAGAACACAGCTAGCGCTAAAAGGTTATATGGAAGAATGTATGATGATGCCTAGATGCATGTTGTGAACAGCAAACCGAGGTGATCACACCACTCCAAGACAATTTGCCAAAACAGCAATCCCTTATTTATTGTACTGCATTTTCACTAACCTGATAGGGAATTCGCATTATAATTAAAAATTAAACCATGAGAGTAATTCTGAGTCTTTACACAGAGGTCAGGTTTACCTATTACAAATCTGAAGATTCTAATGCATTCTGCGTAAGGCAGATCATACCTGTTGCATAAAAATATGTGGGTTTTGGGTTTAGGGACTTTCAGTTTAACTTTCCCTCCTAACTTATAAGTTATGACCTTTACAATGGTCTCCTATTTACATTTCAGATATGCTGACAGCAAACTTTCTTTTAGTATTCTCAAATTATACTCAATGTTAACTCAAATGTTGACAACACTTTGATGTACATCTCAAAGCTGACACTTTGATGTTAACTTCAGAGGCAAAAAAATGCTTTAATGTTGACATCGGTCCACCTGCTAAAGTTACAAATTCAATTATAATTCAATAAATTCTGTATTACTTTATCACATATGCACATTTTTAACACTACACTGGAATGATAAAAGTGTATTGTAGTGATGGAAGTAAATTTACTCAGAAAACTGTAAAAAAAAATATATATATACCATAGTCTTAAAAAATAAGAATTTACTCACCGGTAATTCTATTACTCGTAGTCCGTAGTGGATGCTGGGAACTCCGAAAGGACCATGGGGAATAGCGGGCTCCGAAGGAGGCTGGGCACTCTAGAAAGATTTAGGACTACCTGGTGTGCACTGGCTCCTCCCACTATGACCCTCCTCCAAGCCTCAGTTAGGACACTGTGCCCGGACGAGCGTACACAATAAGGAAGGATTTTGAATCCCGGGTAAGACTCATACCAGCCACACCAATCACACCGTACAACTTGTGATATGAAACCCAGTTAACAGTATGAAACAACTGAGCCTCTCAACAGATGGCTCAACAATAACCCGATTTAGTTAACAATAACTATGTACAAGTATTGCAGATAAACCGCACTTGGGATGGGCGCCCAGCATCCACTACGGACTACGAGAAATAGAATTACCGGTGAGTAAATTCTTATTTTCTCTGACGTCCTAGTGGATGCTGGGAACTCCGAAAGGACCATGGGGATTATACCAAAGCTCCCAAACGGGCGGGAGAGTGCGGATGACTCTGCAGCACCGAATGAGAGAACTCCAGGTCCTCCTCAGCCAGGGTATCAAATTTGTAGAATTTTGCAAACGTGTTTGCCCCTGACCAAGTAGCTGCTCGGCAAAGTTGTAAAGCCGAGACCCCTCGGGCAGCCGCCCAAGATGAGCCCACCTTCCTTGTGGAATGGGCATTTACAGATTTTGGCTGTGGCAGGCCTGCCACAGAATGTGCAAGCTGAATTGTACTACAAATCCAGCGAGCAATAGTCTGCTTAGAAGCAGGAGCACCCAGCTTGTTGGGTGCATACAGGATAAACAGCGAGTCGGATTTTCTGACTCCAGCCGTCCTGGAAACATATATTTTCAGGGCCCTGACAACGTCTAGCAACTTGGAGTCCTCCAAGTCCCTAGTAGCCGCAGGCACCACAATAGGCTGGTTCAGGTGAAACGCTGACACCACCTTAGGGAGAAACTGGGGACGAGTCCTCAATTCTGCCCTATCCATATGGAAAATCAGATAAGGGCTTTTCCAAGACAAAGCCGCCAATTCTGATACTCGCCTGGCAGAAGCCAAGGCCAATAACATGACCACCTTCCACGTGAGATATTTCAGATCCACGGTTTTTAGTGGCTCAAACCAATGTGATTTTAAGAAACTCAACACCACGTTGAGATCCCAAGGTGCCACAGGGGGCACAAACGGGGGCTGAATATGCAGCACTCCTTTAACAAATGTCTGAACTTCAGGTACTGAAGCTAGTTCTTTTTGAAAGAAAATCGACAGAGCCGAGATCTGTACCTTAATGGAGCCCAGTTTTAGGCCCATATTAACTCCTGCTTGCAGGAAATGCAGAAATCGACCTAGTTGAAATTCCTCTGTTGGGGCCTTTTCGGCCTCACACCATGCAACATACTTCCGCCATATGCGGTGATAATGATTTGCTGTAACCTCTTTCCTAGCTTTAATAAGCGTAGGAATGACTTCCTCCGGAATGCCCTTTTCCTTCAGGATCCGGCGTTCAACCGCCATGCCGTCAAACGCAGCCGCGGTAAGTCTTGGAACAGACAGGGCCCCTGCTGTAGCAGGTCTTGTCTGAGCGGCAGAGACCCCGGGTCCTCTGAGATCATCTCTTGAAGTTCCGGGTACCACGCTCTTCTTGGCCAATCCGGAACCACGAGAATTGTGTTTACTCCTCGCTTTCTTATTATTCTCAATACCTTCGGTATGAGAGGTAGAGGAGAGAACACATAAACTGACTGGTACACCCACGGTGTCACTAGAGCGTCCACAGCTATCGCCTGAGGGTCTCTTGACCTGGCGCAATACCTCTCTAGTTTTTTGTTTAGGCGGGACGTTATCATGTCCACCTGTGGACGACCCCACTGATTTACAATCATTTGGAAGACTTCTGGATGAAGTCCCCACTCTCCCGGGTGGAGGTCGTGCCTGCTGAGAAAGTCTGCTTCCCAGTTGTCCACTCCCGGGATGAACACTGCTGACAGTGCTAGTACATGATTTTCCGCCCATCGGAGAATTCTTGTGGCTTCTGCCATTGCCATCCTGCTTCTTGTGCCGCCCTGTCGATTCACATGGGCGACTGCCGTGATGTTGTCTGACTGGATCAGCACCGGCTGGTGTAGGAGCGGGGATTTTGCTTGACTTAGGGCATTGTAAATGGCCCTTAGTTCCAGAATATTTATGTGAAGGGAAGTCTCCTGACTTGACCATAGTCCTTGGAAGTTTCTTCCCTTTGTGACTGCCCCCCAGCCTCGTAGGCTGGCATCCGTGGTCACCAGGACCCAGTCCTGTATGCCGAATCTGCGGCCCTCCAGAAGATGAGCACTCTGCAGCCACCACAGAAAAGACACCCTGGTTCTTGGGGACAGGGTTATCAAGCGATGCATCTGAAGATGCGATCCGGACCACTTGTCCAACAGGTCCCACTGAAAAATTCTGGCATGGAACCTGCCGAATGGAATTGCTTCGTAAGAAGCTACCATCTTTCCCAGGACCCGCGTGCAGTGATGCACCGATACCTGTTTTGGTTTTAGGAGGTCTCTGACTAGAGAAGACAACTCGGCAGCGTCTGGAATTGGTAATGGCAATCCTGTACCACAAATCTGAGGTACTCCTGGTGAGGATGGTAAATGGGGACATGCAGGTAAGCATCCTTGATGTCCAGGGATACCATGTAATCCCCCTCCTCCAGGCTTGCAATAACCGCCCTGAGCGATTCCATCTTGAACTTGAATTTTTTTATGTATGTGTTCAAGGATTTCAAATTTAAAATGGGTCTCACCGAACCGTCCGGTTTCGGCACCACAAATAGTGTGGAATAGTAACCCCGGCCTTGTTGAAGTAGGGGTACCTTGATTATCACCTGCTGGGAATACAGCTTGTGAATCGCTGTTAGCACCGCCTCCCTGTCTGAGGGAGCAATCGGCAAGGCAGATTTTAGGAACCGGTGGGGTGGAGCCGCCTCGAATTCCAGCTTGTACCCCTGAGATACTAGTTGAAGGATCCAGGGATCCACCTGTGAGCGAGCCCACTGATCGCTGAAATTCATGAGGCGGGCCCCCACCGTACCTGGCTCCGCCTGTGGAGCCCCACCGTCATGCGGCGGACTTGGAAGAGGAAGCGGGGGAGGACTTTTTCTCCTGGGAACCTGCTGTTTGTTGCAGCCTTTTTCCCCTACCTCTGCCTCTAGACAGAAAAGACCCTCCTTTTCCCCGCTTGTTTTTCTGGGTTCGAAAGGACTGAACCTGATAAAATGGCGCCTTCTTAGGCTGTGAGGGGACATGGGGTAAAAATGCTGACTTCCCAGATGTTGCTGTGGAAACTAGGTCGGAGAGACCATCCCCAAATAATTCCTCCCCCTTATAAGGCAAAACTTCCATGTGCCTTTTGGAATCTGCATCTCCAGTCCACTGGCGAGTCCATAAGCATCTCCTAGCAGAGATGGACAATGCACTTACTTTAGATGCCAGCCGGCAGATTTCCCGCTGTGCATCTCTCATATATAAGACTGAGTCTTTGATATGGTCAATTGTTAGCAGAATCGTGTCTCTGTCTAGTGTGTCAATATTTTCTGACAGTTTATCCGACCACGCAGCGGCAGCACTGCACATCCATGCTGACGCAATAGCTGGTCTAAGTATAATGCCTGAGTGTGTATATACAGACTTCAGGATCGCCTCCTGCTTTCTATCAGCAGGTTCCTTAAGGGCGGCCGTATCCTGAGACGGTAGTACCACCTTTTTAGACAAACGTGTGAGCGCTTTATCCACCCTAGGAGGTGTTTCCCAACGTAACCTATCCTCTGGCGGGAAAGGGAACGCCATTAGTACCTTCTTAGGAATTACCAATTTCTTATCAGGGGAAGCCCACGCTTCTTCACACACTTCATTTAATTCATCTGAAGGGGGGAAAACTACAGGTAGTTTTTTCTCCCCAAACATAATACCCTTTTTTGTGGTACCTGGATGTAAATCAGAAATATTTAACACCTCTTTCATTGCCTCAATCATGCAGTGAATGGCCTTAATGGGCATTAAATGTGACTCATCGTCGTCGACACTGGTGTCAGTATCCGTGTCGACATCTACTTGTGCCATCTGAGATAGCGGGCGTTTCAGAGCCCCTGATGACTTTTGAGACACCTGGACAGGCACGAGCTGAGAACTCGGCTGTCCCACAGTCGGCATGTCGTCAAATTTCTTATGTAATGAGTCTATACGTGCACTCATTTCTTTCCATAAGCTCATCCACTCAGGTGTCTGCCCCCCAGAGGGTGACATCCCTTCTAAAGGCAACTGCTCCGCCTCCACCTCATTATCCTCATCAAACATGTCGACACAGCCGTACCGACACACTCCACACACACAGGGAATGCTCTATATAGAGGACAGGACCCACAAAAGCCCTTTGGGGGGACAGAGTAAGAGTATGCCAGCACACACCAGAGCGCTATATAAGGCAGCGACTAACTGAGTTATGTCCCTTATAGCTGCTTTTTAATATAAACTATATACTGCGCCAAATTAAATGCCCCCCCTCTCTCTTTTTTACCCTTTTCTGTAGTGTAGTCTGCAGGGGAGAGCCAGGGAGCTTCCTTTCAGCGGAGCTGTGCGGGAAAAATGGCGCCAGTGTGCTGAGGGAGATAGCTCCGCCCCTTTTCCGCGGCCTATTCTCCCGCTTTTTTATGGAATCTGGCAGGGGTATTTACCTCATATATAGCCCCTGGGGCTATATATTGAGGTATTTTTGCCAGCCAAGGTGTTTTTATTGCTGCCTCAGGGCGCCCCCCCCCCAGCGCCCTGCACCCTCAGTGACCGGAGTGTGAAGTGTGAGAGGAGCAATGGCGCACAGCTGCAGTGCTGTGCGCTACCTTGGTGAAGACTGATGTCTTCATGCCGCCGATTTTCCGGACCATCTTCTTGCTTCTGGCTTTGTAAGGGGGACGGCGGCGCGGCTCCGGGACCGAACATCAAGGCTGGGCCTGCGGTCGATCCCTCTGGAGCTAATGGTGTCCAGTAGCCTAAGAAGCCCAATCCGGCTGCAAGCAGGCAAGTTCGCTTCTTCTCCCCTTAGTCCCTCGCTGCAGTGAGCCTGTTGCCAGCAGGTCTCACTGAAAATAAAAAACCTAAGACTATCTTTCTTCTAAGAGCTCAGGAGAGCCCCTAGTGTGCATCCAACCTCGGCCGGGCACAAAATCTAACTGAGGCTTGGAGGAGGGTCATAGTGGGAGGAGCCAGTGCACACCAGGTAGTCCTAAATCTTTCTAGAGTGCCCAGCCTCCTTCGGAGCCCGCTATTCCCCATGGTCCTTTCGGCGTTCCCAGCATCCACTAGGACGTCAGAGAAATGCTGATATACCACATTCTGCAAAACAGTTACGTCTTTTACCTTAGCATTAATAAAGGGAGAAGTCCTTTAACCTGAGACGGTTGAGTCCTATTTCATGCAGGAAAGTGGGGGGGAAATATCCAAATTAAAGTCAACAATCACTCCCTTTACCCTAATCCCCTAATAGAGCAAAAAACAGGAAATCTTTAAGAAGAGCCTGTATTATTATGACACCATTCAAACAGGTGAACAGTAAACAATAGCTTGACCTATTTAAAATATATAAACTCCTCATCAATCACACTGTAGCATGAACGAAAAAGTCAGACGCTAGTGACAACATTCCATTAGGTCAATTCAATTAAACGCGAGGAGGGCGAGTTGCCACTGTAATAGCATGGAAACAGTGCCAATGAAGCCACAAAACACCCTCCTTCAAGGGCGAATCTCGCCCGGGACTCGTAGATGTCCGTATGGAACAGAAGTGTTTACAGCAATGACAGGTTGAGTTCTCCCAAATTGCAATATGACCATAACAGTTTTGCTTGTTGGTGAGCAGTGATTTTGCCTGCATACCTTTCACAGATAATGGGGGGTATTCAATTTACCCAGCAAATAACTGCCGACAATAATGCCTGCGGTGCGAGGAAAGGCTATTCAATTAAATAGCTTTTTTTCCGCGTCAAAAAAAAATCTGGATTCACAAGTGGAAAGCACTATTTTCACATAAACAGCGGAATCAGTGGGTTTTATCCCGTGCACGACCCATATTTTTTTCCGCGAAGGTTCAGTTCATCTGCGGGTACTCGGGACTGTGGGGGCTCGCGCACGGGCAATTAGCAGCGGGGTTTGAATTCGTCCCAATGTCTTTAAAGTTTTATGTTATTTTTAATAGAAATGTCACATTCACATGTTGTGCTTCAAACATTCTGAAAATGTCCCATAAATGAAAGGCACAACTTTCAGAACATGTTGTTACTATTATGTCTTGAACACAATTCTATGTGAGTAGTTTACCTTACTATAAAGCATTCTATTCTCACCAAATGTGAATTAGAAATATACAGTAGCAATTTACGATTGGTTACCACAAGTTGAGTCTCCCATATACGAAAATCCAAAATATTCCAAAATCTAAAGTTTTTTTGAGTGCGGCTGATGCAGTGTAACTTTTGCTTTCAGATGGATCAGTGTACACAAACTTGGTTTCATACACAAAATTATAAAAAATATTGTATAAAATTACCTTCAGACGTGTATTTGATGTATATGAAACATAAATGCATTTTGTATTTAACATTTTAGGGGTATCCTATCGGCAAAAAAAATATATCGCAGACTGCCCGTTTCATTTTTTACACCTATCCTATTCCAAAATCACAAAAACGGGATTTGCATGATATTTATAGCTGGCAAAACCAGAGATAGGTGTAGGATAAAATGTGAAAATCTGCCTAAACCCCCCAAAAAGCCAAACTAATACAGTAAAACATTGTAGAAGTCTATTTGGGTCAAATGGCTTTAAAAAAAATGTGGAAAAATGATAGAAAACTATTCATTAAATAAGTGCTCTCATTAAATTTGGGTTACATAAAAATGGGTATAAGTATATATTTGGTTCATTTTAGGGGACTTTAAAAAAAAAAGTGGAAACAGAATAATTACTCCCACCTGCAAGCCTAAAAACACTTGTCTCACTCATAAAGCACCCCAATATACCTGTCCCATACCTTGCACCCCAATTTCCATCAATTTGCATTTTTTTGAATAATGTGTTTATTAAAAAGATTCAAACGGTACAGGTAAAAACAGCAACAACAAAAAAAGATATAGGCACATGTACAAAAAAGGCATGGCGACAAACCTGAAAAAGTCACACAGGAAAACTGAATAATTCGAGAGACAATATTCACATTACTACATTGGTAAACTATAACATATATGGAATGTATTTTAGGCAAGAATAGATATCAGAAATCCTATCAAACACATTAACAATGGAGAGTCTTCAATCCAGAGACTCAGAAAGGCGGGCTACCACCTTCCAGAACAGCCATGTTATACCAAGTAGATAAGCGTACAAGCTGTCCAATGCAATCTTTTTCAACAGGGGGAAGGGAAACAATGTAGGGCAGCCAAACATCAAAGAATTTTTGTGCATGGGATTCAACATCTATTGAGCACTCAATCCAGTCCATTTGATAGACATAATTAAGTCTCGGTAACATACACTGTAGAGAAATACGTTCAGTATGTATCCATTGTGAGAGAATGGTTTTCTTAGCTACCACAGCTACTATTGCCAAGAGACGGTGAGTATTATAAAGCGGATTAGGGTCGGGAAGGAGAATAGTGATTCCACAAAGTCCAAGAAACATTCACTGTAAATGGTATATGCAATGTATTGTTAATATAAGACTGAAGACTGTACTGCATTCCAAAATTATTGGACAATATCACAGGGCCACAAACAGTTGGAATTTTCCGACACACCTATTATGTGACGAAGTTTAGGGGAATAATAAGCTCCATGCAGTATTTTGTACTGCATTTCCATAAAAGATGAAGAAATTAATTGTTTATTTAACAATACCGAGGACTTAATTATTAATTGCATAGAAAAGTCAGGAAAAGCATCCCGCCACTTGACCAGGCCAGTGGTAGCCTGAGAGAGGTCAAGTTTTTTCCTAATTTGCTCATAGAGTAAGGAAGTGGGTCAGGGGCGTCTTAAGAGAGGAGGGGTCCCTTGTGTACACTCCGGGTGGACCCCTCCTCTCCACGGCGCCGCAGGCTCCGGCAATATGCCGAAGTCTACTGCGCTTGTGCAGGTCTCCCGAAACATCGCGCCCGCCATGTATTGGACACAAAAGTCGAACTGCGCATGTTTAGTTGTTTTTTTGCTGCGATGGCTGACACTGCGGTGGACTTTGGAGAGGTGAGTATAAAAATATGGGTGCAATGTGTGCGGTGTGGGCCCACGCTGGACCCAGGGGCCCGTGTGCACCGCACACATTGCACCCATGATACGCCAATGAAGTGGGTAATGGACCCCCCTTACGGCCCAATATTAAAACATCAAGGATATTATTCCGATCACGTACTGGTTCAGACATTAATTTCAAAATATAGCTACAAGATTGAAAATAGGCAAATAAAGTGACGGAAACCTGTGGATCTAATTCCCTAAGGCTGGACAGGTCAAGAATCTGCAACTAAAAATTGATGTACTAAACGAAGTCCCTGGATGTGCCGAGTAGTAAAAAGAGAGTCTGCAGCCCCACCCTGAAAGCCCTCATTATAAACTAGAGGCAAGAAAATAGATCTAGTACACGACTGGCCCAACCTTCTTCTAGAAATCAGCCAAGCCAAATAAGGGGTATAAAGCAAGGGGTTATCCCTCACCGCCACCGGAAAAGAAGACAGAGGTTTATGTAGCAATGCATCCAAAGTAAGATCCGTAAGAAACGCTTGATCCAATGACTTATAGACAAAATTATCTATTTCCCCTATCCAGTCCAGTGCATACCTTAAATTTGACGCTAGGGCACAATCTTGAATACTTGGAAGGTTAATACCTACCAGCAATAACGGTTGTTGTAATTTCAACAACGAAATCCTGGGCCGTTTGCCGGCCCATATAAATTTGGTAATAGCCCTTTCAATAGCAGTAATATCACATTTAGTTAAAAAGGAAAGGCAGCATCTGGACCGGGTAGAGGAGCCTAGGAAAGGAAGCCATCTTAAATAAATGGCAACGTCCAATATACAGTAGGAAAGTGGAAAATGCTTCCATTTATCAAAATCAGACAGCAGTTGGGAAATCAAATTAGAAACATTTACAGAATATAGGTCTAGAACATCCCTGGGAAATCACAGACCCAAATACACTAAATACTCCGAACTCCAGCGAAAAGGGAATGAGGACCCCCAGCCCAATTGCGCATCAGGGTGCAATGCTAGTGCCTCTGTTTTATTAAAATTAACAAGAAAACCTGAAATATCATGAAAAGTACTCAATATGTTCTGCAGACCAGGCAAAGCTAATCGTGGGTTACTAAAATATAGAAGCAGATGATCAGCAAAAGCCGATACCTTCACCTCCACATTGCCCAATACCACTCCCTGCCAAGCGATGTCATGGAAGAAAGTACGAATTAAGGGATCAAGAGCCAAATGAAATAACAATGGAGATAAGGGGAAGCGCTGACTGGTCCCCCTAGACAAAAGAAAAGAGGATGAATTTAAACCACTGATCGTGATATAGGCCTCAGGAGAGGAATATAACATTATAAATATCCCTAGAAAATCAGGGCAAAATTGCTGGATTTGTAATATTCTCAGGATATGTGACCAGGAAACACAATCAAAAGCTTTATCCACATCCCAACTAACAATAATAGCCTCTTTGTTACCAAATTCACGCAGACGGTGGAGGGCTGCCACCAACATGCGAACGTTGTACACAGAAGTACTACCCTTAACAAATCCATTTTGTGCCGGATGCAAAAGTCTAGGGAGAATGGACTGTAAACGTTGAGCTAGTAATTCAGTAAATATTTTTAAATCTGATTCAACAAAGATATAGGTCAATAAGATTGTACTTGAGTAGGGTCTTTCCCTGGCTTCGGAAAAACACCACAATCCGCACCTCAGAAAAAGTACATGGAGGATGAGTTTCCGAAAGGAGTGAGTCAGTCACAGGTGCAGTCAAAGAACCCCTTTCCTCATCAATAAGCAGCAGCAATTCAGCCTTCTGAAGGAACTGCATACCCTCAAGAGGCCGATCATTGGGGGCTTCATAAAGATGTTTGTAATAAGCCTGGAATGCCTCGGACATTTCTAGCGTGTCCGAAGCCAGGGACCAAGAGGGGGAAACAATTTGCAGGATATGTGAGGGCGTGGCATGAGAACGTACTAAATTGGCCAATAATCTCCCCGATCTATTACACCCACGAAAATATTTGTGACGCTGTATATTATGCGTAAATTTGGTCCTTTCCGTGCATAAGGTATCATAAGCATGCTTAGCATCTAAATAAGCTTTACGCACTTCAGTTGTGTTAGTTAAAAGTAAAATATCATATACAGAAGCTAGTCTCTTACTATAATCAGTTATAATAGTATTAAACTTTTTACGTTTCCTGGACACATATTCCACAATCTGACCATTAACGACCGGCTTAGCCGCAGCCCAAAACAAATGTAAATTTTTCTACATGTTGTATGTTATCCGCAGCATAAGTAAGAAAAGCATTTTCCAGATGGCAACGAAAAATCAGTGGAATTAAATAAATAAGAAGAGAACCTCCAGTTATAAGATGTAGTTATGGGATTTTTAAGTGACATAGTGAACCATATCGGGGCATGATAAGACAAAGCAATAAGACCCACCCCTGAGTTAAGTACTTGAGGATAAAAAGAAGCAGAAATTAACCAAAAATCAATTCGGGAGGAGGTGTGGTGGGGATGAGAATAGAAGGAATACTCGCGCAACAAGGGATGGTGGCACCTCCATGGATCACACAGCTGCAAGGAATCAATTAATAACCTCAAAGGAGGAGCACATCTCTCACTGTTAACAGCTCTCAAACCACCCAACCTGTACAAACCCTCGGAAAGAACACAATTAAAATCCCTGCCCAATATTAAATCTCCTTCAACCCAGTATTGCAGTTTAACATATAAAGAAGTGAAGAACGCCTTATTCGGGCTAGGAGGGGCATAAACCGCAACAAATGTATACAGGGAGCCAAATAGTATAAGTTTAATAAACCGAAAATGGCCTTCCGGGTCTAACCACGTATCCTGAATAGTATATGGCAGATGTTTTTTAAACAAAATCAGAACACCCCTACGTAAATTCGCCAATCCAGGAATCTCTGATCACACTGGAATCTTTTACATCCCAATGAGTTTCCCGAGGAAACGCCACATCAAGTTTGAGGCGTTTCAGATGGCTCAGAACCTTGCGCCACTTCAGCGGGGAATTAAGACCCTCAACATTCCATGACACGAATTTCAGTGAAGATTGAACCCTGGTGACACTAGCTTGGGAGCTAGACATTATCAACCAACACCCACTCTAGGCCATGAAAATAAAAAGAATAATGAATACAACAGTCTCCAGCCTGCCCCAGCAAGAGAGAGCAAACGCCTAAGGCGCCATGCCAAATCCGCTGGAATCACCGCACAGGGAAAGTAACTCTTACCCTGGTCTTGTTCTGCACAAAACTTTTTTTGCATAGCAGGGCTGCACAAGCGATCACAGCCTTGCTATGCAAAAAAACACTCCCCCATAGGCAGCGTCTAGTTGATCGCACGGGCTGCAAAAAGGTGCAGCGTGCAATCAACTTGGAATGACCCCCTGAGTCTCCGTCCCCAAGGCCAGCCCCAAGTCTAGACATAGGAGAGGGAGGCGAAGCAGCAGGATGGGTATCTTTGCCTCAACTTTTACCCTGATGATTTCCTTTAGGGCCCCTCTGAGGCTTCACCACATACTTATCCATCACTATGAAGATAGTATATCACCAAGCACCAGATCAATGGTATACAAAGCGGTATATTCAATTGAAGTCGGATCCATTCGGGCATTCATTTGCCGGAATGGATCCGACCTGGGCTATTCAATGTCATCTCAATTTTCAATTCAACTTTAAAAAAAGTCGAATTGAGATGCGGGAGCTGAGACAGGGGAGAGCTGCTGTAGCACTGTTTTCCCCCATCTGCCCGCGGCTCTCCCCCCCTTCCCCCGCATCACAGCCGCCGCTCATGGCAGCATCCACCCGGCTCCAGCAAGCGAGGTCTCGCTTGCTGCAGCCGGGTGGACGCTGCTGTGAGCGTCGGCTGTGACTTCCTCTGGCGCTGCTCTCCGTCTGCCCGCGGCTCTCCCGGTCTATGCTCCCGCATCTCACTTCGACTTTTTTAAAGTCGAATTGAGATGGTTCGAAAAGGGGGCCAAAACCTATTGGTTTTGGCCCCGTTTTCGACACAAGCACATGGATCGGCAGCTATTCTGCCGATCCACGTGCTTTTCGACAAGTCGAATTCCTCGACTTGTCGAATAATTTGGGGTTAGATTGAATAGGTCGGAACCCCTTCCAACCTAAAAAAGTCGAAAACTACCGTCTTTTCGACAGACGGCAGCGTTCGACTTGTGCAGAACAGCACTGTAACCAGCAATAAGCTGAATGTAAAAGCAATAATAAAAAAAAAATTGTCAAAATAAAATAAATGAGCCCACGATAGGTAACACTCAGTGGTAGGGGGGGTATAGAAAGCCCAGCAGAGACCCTCAGCACAAAATACGTCCCAGGGGCTACAAGGGGGGTCTCCAGTACTCCCCTTATAGGATTACCTGGGCAGCATGGGGAAGGGGAGGAGAACCTGGGCAGCCTGGTGAAGGGGAGGAGAACTTGGGCAGCCTGGGGAAGGGGAGGAGAGGGGATTCTCTCTCCTGGATCAGATGTAGCAGGTCCTAACACAGCCCAGCCCCAGACAGCAGGGCCGCTGGTAAGGCTGCAGCAACAGCGCTCAGCAGGGCAGCCTGGAGGTGAGCCGCAGAACGCTGCTACGCGGCGGGTGGAATATCTGGTCCCGGGAGACTCCAGACCAGAGACCGCAGCTTGGCACGAGGAGGCAGGCCGCAACCCGCTGGGAACCGAATTCAGCGTTCCCTGGTTCCACGGACCCACCACCCAGCTCCAGGTAGAGTGCTGACGGGCGTGAAATCCAGCAGGGTGCCGGGATGTCCGTGGGTCAGGTCCTAACAGCCAGTGCAGGACCTGCAATCCAGGAGCTCGGCAAAAGCACAGACTCCCTGTCAGTCTGCCAGGCCACACCCCCCGCTTTGCATTTTTTACCCCAAAAATGACATGTCATTATTGGCCAATTAAAAATAATTAAAAACTTTAAACTGCCTTATTAGTCATTCATGGGGTGCACCAGGGTTTATGAACTAAATCCCCATATATTTGCCTTAAACCAGGGATTTTGCACTACTTATCACCTGCTCAGAGATGGTGAAGAAAAATTAGTAATAAAACCTATGGCGATTTTCTGCAGCTAACTGGATACCGAGTTATTGCAAATGTGATTAAAAAAAACCCTGTTTTACTCACAAAACCATGTTTTTGCGGCTAATTGGATACCCCCTTTGTGGTTAGATATGGGTTACATCCACAAGATAGCTCATTATGAAATGCAAATATTCCAAAATATGGAAAAATGTGAAAACCGAAATACTCCTGGTCCCAGGGATTCATATATGGGAGACCCAACCTCTATACAGAACATCACCTTTTTCCATCTTACTGGCTTTTATCAAATATTCTAGATGGTAGCTTTTGCTCTTCCAATCAGAGAGATTGTTGTCAAAGCCATACAATACCATGATTTAAACAATACAATAATTATAGACTACTAAAAGAGTTAAGCCTACCTACCTTAATAGAAAAATGGACAGTGTTGTCTATTCTTGCAGATAAGCTTTCTTTTTCGGTAGATCTGGGCTCTTATCATTTGTCAAACTCCTAGTGGGGATCTTAAGAGTTGCACATCCACATAACATCAACCTCCTGCTCCAATACTTTTCACTTGAACATTCTGTTCTTACTCTGTGTCTATGGATACCTGCAAAATGATGACATCACAAATAAAGAATGTTAGTTCAGTCATAATAACTGTGGAAAATAAATATATCACGTGTATTATTTCACTTGGGCCTTATTCAGTATTGTTATCAAACTAAAAAAGTTAGCAATTGGGCAAAACCATGGCCCTCATTCCGAGTCGTTCGCTCGGTATTTTTCATCGCATCGCAGTGAAATTCCGCTTAGTGCGCATGCGCAATATTCGCACTGCGACTGCGCCAAGTATCTTTGCTATGAAGATAGTATTTTTACTCACGGCTTTTTCATCGCTCCGGCGATCGTAATGTGATTGACAGGAAATGGGTGTTACTGGGCGGAAACACGGCGTTTTATGGGCGTGTGGCTGAAAACGCTACCGTTTCCGGAAAAAACGCAGGAGTGGCCGGAGAAACGGGGGAGTGGTTGGGCGAACGCTGGGTGTGTTTGTGACGTCAAACCAGGAACGACAAGCACTGAACTGATCGCACAGGCAGAGTAAGTGTGGAGCTACTCTAAAACTGCTAAGTAGTTTGTGATCGCAATATTGCGAATACATCGGTCGCAATTTTAAGATGCTAAGATACACTCCCAGTAGGCGGCGGCTTAGCGTGTGTAACTCTGCTAAATTCGCCTTGCGACCGATCAACTCGGAATGAGGGCCCATGTGCACTGCAGGTGGGGCAAATGTCACATGTACAGAGAAAGTTAGATTTGGGTGGGGTGTGTTCAAACTGAAATCAAAATTGCAGTGTAAAAATTAAGCAGACAGTATTTACCATGCAAAGAAACAATATAACCCACCCAAATCTAAATCTCTCTGCACATGTGACATCTGCCCCACCTGCAGTGCAGCATGGTTTTGCCCAATTTCTAACTTTTTTGGTTTGCTAACAAACCTCAAGGATTTGCCCTGTTATCGTCACACTCCAGTATTTCACTGAATACCCTTGCTAAGCACTGTACATAAAAATCATAATGGATATTTATGAAACATCAGTGCCAAAATGAGATGCAAAAACACCTCTCAAAGACCAAAAAGTATATAAAAATGTGACAATTAATCAGCTCTGGAACTTCACATAACTGTATAAAGAACATGGAGTTGCCAACTATAATCAATTATATTTTAATATTGTAAGTTTTTAAAAAAATGAAGGCAAATATTTGCTTTATTTGCTACCACAATTATGGGGGGCATTCAATTAGGGCAGTTTTTTTCGCCTAGGCAAAAAATGACACTTTTCGCTATTTTTTAGGGAGAATGGGGATTCGCCCTATTCAATAGCAGGGCCTTTTTGTTTTTGCCTAGGCAAAATATTCGTCAGGAGAGAAAAACATGTGGATCAGCGAAGCCACGTTCTTTCGCAGCTGCGGCGGCGAAAACACAGGCCATTTTCACAGATTTTGGGGCATTTTTCTCCAAATGTTTTTTTGAGAGAAAAAAAAGAAGTGAAAAGGGCATTGATGAAAATGCCCTAAAAACAATCGAAAACGAGCCACAACTGCATACGCAGGGGGGTGAATTAAATAGCTCCAAAAACGATCTGAGCTAATTGAATACACCCCTATATGTGCAATCATTTTATTCCCCAGCAATTTCATAAAAGAAAAGCAAGAACATATCGGATAACTCAAAAACACAACATAAATTCACAAAAAATAAAATATACACCTAGTTATCAACTGTTCTATGAAACTGCAGGGAAAAGAAGTCAGAGTAATAAAAGAAAAAATATCACTTTGAATGCAATATGGTAATTTTTTATTGGGTAAAACTACATTTGATTTATAATTTATTTTTTAAATATTCTAGTGAACAGCAAAGTTAGAAAAGCTGTCATAATATAATGTAATGATATGTACACGTATTTAAAATGCAGAGGTTGCTCTTTGGTGGCCAACGTGGATAAATCATGGAAAAAGTACACTAGAAATATGTGAATTGAGTGACTGTCACTTATCAGTTTTATCTCATTTCACCAAACCATTGCCATTAATCACAAATGCTGAGACAGTGAGAATGAATGTCTCTCTCAACATAAAGATGGATATGTTTTTGCAAGCCGTGCAAGTTGTTTAGCTACGCATTATCGAAGGGAACCATAAAATGAATTTGCTAACTGAGGTTGACATCATATGCTTTTAAAAAATGTTTCTCTGGAAAACAAAACAAATAAATATATTGCCCAGTTACCCACTTACAGCTCTGCCTTCATTTATTCGTCTTGCTCGTCTGTGGGGTCATAAACAAATTTCCAGACAGATTTTCCAAAAACAGCCCTAAGGCCATACAAGCACCCTGATAGGCCCAAACTTGCTTTCTCTACAGTAGGTGAAGTTGGGTGGATGTGCACAATCTGGCATGGGCAGGTACAAGGGCGTAGCTACCATAGGTGCAGGGAGTGCAGCTGCTATGGAGCCCAGAGCTGAGAGGGGCCACCTTCCCTGTCACAGTTACACGTGTTATATACATTTTTTGCCATTGGGTGGTACGTAGTGGTCCTCTCAAACATTTTCCTTGGGGCCTGCAATATATCTAGGTATGACCCTAGACCTCCTCATTGTAGTGTGGTATGAAATGAACTGTAGGGTATTTCAATGTTATATAATATGAACTGGGGCACTCTAATGAGGCACAATATGAATGGGGAGCACTATATGTCATAATGTGAATAGGGTGAACTTAAGCACTATTACGATTCATTAAAAAAACTAGGGAACTACTATGGGGCATAGCATTAAATAAAGCTCTACTATAGTTCAGAAAATGAACAAGGGCACTATTATAGGGCATAAAATTAACAACTGCTGCAGAGAAGTGTCTCTCTAGAAGCATTGGGACGGGGGCCACTTCAAAATGTTGCTATAGAGCCCACAAAGTTCTGCCTACGCCCCTGGGCAAGAATTGTCTACTTTGTCTTTGACAAAGGTGGCAAAGAAATAGACTGTAAGGGATCGGCAGAATGTGGACTGAGATGCAAGCAGAAGGTAGTGATGATGACTCACCACAGCTTACATGACTGTGCAGTCTTCTTAGTGTTTTTAGATGGACATTGACAGACACTCTGCGGACCCTTATAAATAAAAGATAGTAATAATTTATACAGTAGTTGCAATTTGGAATAAAATTCCATCAGCGCAGTGCGAAGACTTTGTGTGTTGACTCCAGGTCTGAAGTGTGCGTTTCTTTTAGGAAAGCAGCAGCCAAATCAGGATCAGAATCAGCAGTAGCTTTATTGGCCAGGTATACTTGCTTATACTAGGAATTTGTCATCAGTTTGCTATACAACAGGCAAGTAGGTAACAGATAAGCAGGTGGGGGGGGGGGCAAGTAAAGTCATACAGATAGGCATACCGTAGGGACACAAGTGAGTTACATGTACGTCTAGTCAATGTTCAGGAGTTCAGCAGGTGGACAGCTTGGGGAAATAAACTTTTGAGGCATCTGGTGGACCCGGCAGGGACGGCCCTGTAATGCCTGCCTAAAGGAAGCAAGTTAAACATGCTGTGGCCAGGCTGTAGCTGGTCCTTTACTATCTTTGTTACCCGCTTTTTAGCTCTGGACAGGTACAGGTCCTGGAATGAGGGAAGGTCGGCCCCGATGATCTTCTCTGTGGTTCTGACCACCTTTTGGAGCCTGCAACTGTCCCCCATGCTGGCGGAGCCATACCATACCAGTATCAAGGAGCACAGTACCGACTCCACAATCGTAGAGTAGAAGAGGAGCAGACGCTTCTGTGGGATATTAAACATCCTTAGTTGCCTGAGGAAGAACAACCTCTTCTTGCCTTTTTCCGACAGTGGCATCAGCGTTGGACCCCCATTTAAGGTCCTGGGAGATTGTGGTCCCTAGGAACTTGAAGGAGTCTACTAGCGATACCACACTGTCAGCAATCTTTAGCGGAGGTGCACTAGCTGACTTTTTCCTGAAGTCCACTATCATCTCGACAGTTTTGAGGGGACTGTGCTCAAGGTTGTTGTGGCTGCACCACAGGGTCAACCAGTCTACGTCCTGACTATATGCCGATTTGTCCCCATCCTTGATGAGGCCGATGACGGTGGTGTCGTCAGCAAATTTGATGATCTTTACTGATTGCACCTCTGAGGTACAGTCATTTGTATACATGGAGAAGAGCAGGTGTGAGAGGACACAGCCCTGAGGGGCCCCTGTACTAAT
This sequence comes from Pseudophryne corroboree, assembly GCF_028390025.1. Taxonomy (NCBI): domain Eukaryota; kingdom Metazoa; phylum Chordata; class Amphibia; order Anura; family Myobatrachidae; genus Pseudophryne; species Pseudophryne corroboree. The sequence goes on along the minus strand of NC_086448.1, from coordinate 247,651,099 downwards.
GGACCGCGCTTGAGAGGTGAATTCCACAGCTTTCACCACCTGTGCCCAATCTGTCAGGAAGTCTACTATCCAGGAACAGGTAGCTTCTGGGACCCCTAAGCAAAGTAATTTGGGGTGGAGGATGCTGGGGACGATTGTATTGAAGGCCAAGCTGAAATCGACAAACAGGACCCTCGCGTAAGTACCGGTAATGTCTAGGTGCTGTAGAATGTAGTGCAGGCCCAGGTTGACTGCATCCTTGACACACCGATTCGATTGATAGGCAAACTACAGGGGGTCCAGTTGGGGGCCAGTTACAGTTTTCAGGTGATTCAAAACCAGACGCTCTATCGTTTTCATGACCACAGACGTCAGTGCTATCGGCCTGTAGTCGTTCAGGTTCGTGATAGAGGGTTTCTTGGGGATTGGGACAATAGTGGACCTTTTGAGGCAGGAAGGGTCTTTCTGTAGCTCCAGCGATTTGTTAAAGATCTTGGTGAATATGGGGGTGAGCTGACCCGCACATGCTCTCAGGGCAGATGGCAACACTCCGTCAGGACCTGGAGCTTTCCTGGGTTTGGCCCTTTTGAACAGTGCCTCCACCTCTTCTTGGGCGACTTGCAGTGCCTGGAGTTGGTAGTCAGTGTTTGGGGCATTGTAGAGGTGATTGTTTGGGTCGCAGGGGACTTCTTTTGCGAACCTGCAATAAAAGTGGTTCAGCTAGTCTGCTTGGTCTTGGTGCATGGCGGTGGACGTCGATGTTTTCTTGTAGTTGGTTATGGATTGCATTCCTTTCCATACAGATACAGGGTCATTGGTGGAGAGATCGTTTGTCAGCTTGTCCGAGAACCGCTTTTTTGCTAGCCTGAATTCTTTAGTCAGAGAGTTCCTAGTTCGGTTGTATAGTGCTCTGTCACCACTGCTATAGGCCTCCTCTTTGGCCCAACGAAGTTGCCTGAGCTGGGCGTTGAACCAGGGCTTGTTATTGTAAATGCGGTAAGTCTTGGTAGGTACGCACATGACCTCACAGTAGCTGATGTAGGATGTGACAGTGTCTGTCAGGTCGTTCAGGTCAGTTGCCAAGGCTCTGAAGATCCCCCATTCCATGCAATCAAAGCAGGCCTGGAGCTTCATCTTAGCCTCGCTGGTCCATTTCTTAACAGTCTTGACGACCGATAGGCTTAACCGCTCTCAGCTTCTGTGTATAGGTAGGGAGTAGGTGGACGAGGCAGTGGTCAGATAGGCAGAGTGCAGCACGCGGGATAGACCGGAAGGCAGACTTAAGGGTAGTGTAGCAGTGGTCACGGGTGTGCCCTTCCCTAGTGGGACACGTGACTTGTTGTTTGTACTTAGGTAGCTCCTTGCTCAGGTTAGTTCTGTTGAAGTCGCCCAGCACTATAAGCAGAGAGTCTGGGTGTTTTTGTTCTATGTCGGATATGCATACGGCCAGGTGCTGCAGGGCTTCGTTTGCACAGGCGAGGGGGGATGTACACTCCCACAAGTACAATTGAGGCAAATTCCCAAAGGGAATAGAAGGGTTTGCAGTTGATACTTAGTATCTCCAGGTGAGGGCTGCATGATTTGCCTAGGATCATGACATTGGTGCACCATCTGTCATTGATGTAGAAGCAGATGCCACCACCCTTCGTTTTTCCTGAGAGAACCTTGGAGCGATCGCCCCTGAAGAGACCGAAGCCCGGCAGAGACATCGGGTTGTCCGCAATATGGTCATCCAGCTACGTCTCCATAAAGCAGAGGACAGACGACCCGGTAATGCCTGACCCTGCGCTGCCCAGAAGGAGGGAAAATACGTCTAACTTTTTTGCCAGTGAGCACACATTCGAGAGCAGGATCACGGGAAATGCAGACTGGTACCCTCGCCACCTCACTAGGGCGCATGCACGAAAGCCTCTCCTCTGAGCCCAGATCCTTCTACTAAGGCCGACATGAGGGCCGCCGTCATTCTCTTTCTGGGGTCGCCAATCAGCCCGCCAGTTGTCGGGGGGGGGGGAGGGGCGGCAGGGGAGAGGAACAACTCGGTCATTCACTTCGGTGTCCAAGACGTCTGCATCCCTGCCACACAGGGCAGCGAGGGCTGCAAGGGCCGCTGATCCGCCCAAATGTGGGGTAAGCACCGCGGGAGCGCTCCAACTTAGGAGGGCTTCCCTGCTGTATTTGGTCACCGGTGGGGTAGACAAGGGCAGGGGGAAACAAGGGGAAACATCTGCGACGCCATCTTGGATTGTAATCGCTATAATTGTTAGTGCTATAACCTATTGCTGCTCTTTAATCCAATGGGTATATTTGAAACAAGTGATCAATAGCTTTGCTTCAGGAAAGGACGGGTTATTTCTAGGAAAAATAGTAATTTTAGGGAACAGTATGGTTAGAAATATATGAACCAGGAAGTAAAGGTGTCAATGAAGTGGGAAACTGATTCTGGAGGGTTATAAATTACAGCAACACATAGATAGAGCATAGCAGATAGATGGATGGTGTGAACATCAAAGAAAGAGTAAGTGAGCAGGAGATGGAGGGCTCCTGGTATAAAAGTAGGATGCCTACTCCACAACCCTGTCTGCATCTGAGTTTGGGAGTGTGACTTAGGGAGAGTCCTCTATGCAGAAATCTGCAGTGCATGTAATAACAGAGGAGTAAAGGTTTTTGTGAAGGCACAGAGATTAAGTTATTTTGAAATGAATATAGAATGGTAGTATGTGAGTTTGTTACCTTGCATACCAGAGTCCATAAAAGAGGTTGAGGGAATTGGAGAAATGTGAATATGGTAGGTGGGAACGGAAGTACAAGATCGATTAACATTTTAGTGTGGAACAACGAATGTGAGCAGATAGTGGGGACTGCCCAGAGCCTAGGGATGGTTGAGATGCCGCTTGCAGCAACGAAAAGCAGAACAAGAAAAAGGACATAGGTGGTCATTCCGAGTTGTTTGCTCGCTGCCGATTTTCGCAGTGCAGCGATTAAGTAAAAAAACGGCAAAAATTGCGCATGCGCATGGTACGCAGCGCATATGCGCTAAGTACTTTCACACAAAACTTTGTAGATTTACACAAAGTCGAGCGACGTTTTTTCATCGCTCGAGTGATCGTAGTGTGATTGACAGGAAGTGGGTGTTTCTGGGCGGAAACTGGCCGTTTTCAGGGAGTGTGCTAAAAAACGCAGGCGTGCCAGATAAAAACGCAGGAGTGGCTGGAGAAACGGGGGAGTGGCTGGCCAAACGCAGGGCGTGTTTGTGACGTCAAACCAGGAACTAAACGGACTGAGGTGATCGCAGTCTAGGAGTAGGTCTGGAGCTACTCAGAAACTGCAGCAAATTATTTAGTAGCAGTTCTGCTAATCTTTCGTTCGCTATTCTGCTAACCGAAGATACACTCCAAGAGGGCGGCGGCCTAGCGTTTGCAATGCTGCTAAAATCAGCTAGCGAGCGAACAACTCGGAATGAGGACCATAGAAGGATGTTTTGTGTGTTTGCTGTTGTTCAAAAGTGCAAACAAGGGGGCAAATTAACTAACATACGTGTCGCAGCTGATTTGAGCTGAGATCAATCTCGGCTGACATCGGCCATTTGAGTTTGCAACTTTTGGAGAGAAAAAAAACCCGTAATTTACTAAACTAATGTGTTTTTTCAATTCCAGTACACCGATGTCAATGTAATTTATCCGGGCAATGTTTTACTGGAGATATTAGTAAAACACTGCTTGACATAACACAATGAAGCCCGGTCAGATCAGTGAGATCCATGCAGAGCTTCAATGTGTAAAGTACTTAAATAGTTAAAAATAAAAAATAAAAAAAAATTGATGGGGTCCCCCCACCTAAACATAACCAGCCCCGGGCTCTTTGAGACGTTCCTGGTGCTTAAAATACCGGGGAAAAATTGCATAGGCTCTTCCTGTATTTTAAACACCAGCACCAGGCTGTTGGACCGGTCCTGGTTCCAAAAATACGGGGGTAAAAGGACGTAAGGGTCCCCCATGGTTTTGAAACCAGCACCGGGCTCCACTAGTCAAGAAGATAATGCCACAGCCGAGGGACACATTTATACTGGTTCCTGCGGCCTTGGCATTAAACCCTCCACTAGTCACCTCTGCCCGTGGTTCCCTGGTGGAGTAGGGACACCCCAATAAAGGGGTCCTCCCACCTCCAAGCACCCAAGGTCCAGGGATGAAGCCTGCGGCTATGGCCGCCACCCCTGGGCTGTGGGTGGCGACTGCATAGCTTTAGTGTTAAAAATAGAAATAAATATTGTCTTTTGCTGTGGAACTACAAGTCCCAGCAAGCCTCTCCCGCATGCTGGTACTTGGAGAATCCCAAGTACCAGCATGTGGGGCACTAAAGAGCACGCTGGTACCTGTAGTTCCACAGTAAAATAAATATTTAAAAAAACATAGTACACACACACACACACACACCGTGAAAGTAAAATTGTATCTAAACATACATGCACACTTACACACTCACATATACTTACTTAGTGTCTCACAGAGCCCCTCGGTCCCCTTGTCAAGTAGAATCCACTGGGTACCTGTAAATAAAATAATATGTACTCCCCTTAATCCGGTGTAGATTGTCCTCTTCAGTCCACGTAGGCATCCAGGGGTTAAAAAAAATAAATGCAGTCCACGCAATTTAAGGGGATCCATGTGTACACATGGATCCCCTTTCCCCCGAATGCTGGGTCCCCTCATGACTCCTGTCACTTTGGGACCCGCTACCCAATCAGGGAGTGGCACATCATACCGCTCTCCTGATTGGCTGTGCGCTCCTGGCCTGCCAATCAAGTGGAGCGCATAGGCAGTAATGAGGAATGAAATCCCGATTATCTCCTATGGTGGGAACCTGCGGTCTGCAGTAGACGGCAAGGTTAATTGAGGTGACCCACAACTACGGCTTTGAAACACTTTGCAAGGTGTTAACATGGCCCAGCACTCCTAAATGACCCAAATCTGCACCAATTTAAGTGCAAAATTTTCATAATTTAATATAGGAAGGAATCTAACATGCATTTGATTTATTGTTGGCGTCAGTGATATCTATCCTAGCATTTAACCCATTTCTTTGACCGATATCATTACCCGCGGTTAATTGGATAACTCCCTATATATCAAATAGTAGCACCTATCATATAATAAATATCAAAATAACGAACAAAAATTTACATCACAGACATATGTATTAACAATGCTGAACATATACCTGAAAATAAGAATTTACTTACCGATAATTCTATTTCTCATAGTCCGTAGTGGATGCTGGGAACTCCGTAAGGACCATGGGGAATAGCGGCTCCGCAGGAGACTGGGCACAAAAAGTAAAAGCTTTAGACTAGCTGGTGTGCACTGGCTCCTCCCCCTATGACCCTCCTCCAAGCCTCAGTTAAGATACTGTGCCTGGACGAGCGTACATAATAAGGAAGGATCTTGAATCACGGGTAAGACTCATACCAGCCACACCAATCACACCGTACAACTCGTGATCTGAACCCAGTTAACAGTATGATAACCGTAGGAGCCTCTGAAAAAATGGCTTCCAACAATAAACAACCCGATTTGTTTGTAACAATAACTATATACAAGTATTGCAGACAATCCGCACTTGGGATGGGCGCCCAGCATCCACTACGGACTATGAGAAATAGAATTATCGGTAAGTAAATTCTTATTTTCTCTGACGTCCTAGTGGATGCTGGGAACTCTGTAAGGACCATGGGAATTATACCAAAGCTCCCAAACGGGCGGGAGAGTGCGGATGACTCTGCAGCACCGAATGAGAGAACTCCAGGTCCTCCTCAGCCAGGGTATCAAATTTGTAGAATTTAGCAAACGTGTTTGCCCCAGACCAAGTAGCTGCTCGGCAAAGTTGTAAAGCCGAGACCCCTCGGGCAGCCGCCCAAGATGAGCCCACCTTCCTTGTGGAATGGGCTTTTACAGATTTTGGCTGTGGCAGGCCTGCCACAGAATGTGCAAGTTGAATTGTACTACAAATCCAACGAGCAATCGTCTGCTTAGAAGCAGGAGCACCCAGCTTGTTGGGTGCATACAGTATAAACAGCGAGTCAGATTTTCTGACTCCAGCCGTCCTGGAAACATATATTTTCAGGGCCCTGACTACGTCCAGCAACTTGGAGTCCTCCAAGTCCCTAGTAGCCACAGGTACCACAATAGGTTGATTCATGTGAAACGCTGAAACCACCTTAGGGAGAAATTGAGGACGAGTCCTCAATTCCGCCCTATCCGAATGAAATATCAGGTAAGGGCTTTGATAGGATAAAGCCGCCAATTCTGATACGCGCCTGGCTGAAGCCAGGGCCAACAGCATTACCACTTTCCATGTGAGATATTTCAAATCCACTGTGGCAAGTGGTTCAAACCAATGTGATTTTAGGAACCCTAAAACTACATTGAGATCCCAAGGTGCCACTGGAGGCACAAAAGGAGGCTGTATATGCAGTACCCCTTTGACAAACGTCTGAACTTCAGGCACTGAAGCCAGTTCTTTCTGGAAGAAGATCGACAGGGCCGAAATTTGAACCTTAATGGATCCTAATTTTAGGCCCATAGACAATCCTGCTTGCAGGAAATGTAGGAAACGACCCAGTTGAAATTCCTCCGTAGGGGCCTTCTTGGCCTCACACCACGCAACATATTTTCGCCAAATGCGATGATAATGTTTTGCAGTTACATCCTTCCTGGCCTTGATCAGGGTAGGGATGACTTCATCTGGAATGCCTTTTTCCTTCAGGATCCGGCGTTCAATCGCCATGCCGTCAAACGCAGCCGCGGTAAGTCTTGGAACAGACAAGGTCCCTGCTGGAGCAGGTCCTTCCTTAGAGGTAGAGGCCACGGGTCCTCCGTGAGCATCTCTTGCAGCTCCGGGTACCAAGTTCTTCTTGGCCAATCCGGAGCCACGAGTATCGTTCTTACTCCTCTCCTTCTTATGATTCTCAGTACTTTTGGTATGAGAGGAAGAGGAGGGAACACATATACCGACTGGAACACCCACGGAGTTACCAGAGCGTCCACCGCTATTGCCTGAGGGTCCCTTGACCTGGCGCAATATCTGTCCAGTTTCTTGTTGAGACGGGACGCCATCATGTCCACCTTTGGTTTTTCCCAACGGTTTACAATCACTTGGAAGACTTCTGGATGAAGTCCCCACTCCCCCGGGTGGAGGTCGTGTCTGCTGAGGAAGTCTGCTTCCCAGTTGTCCCCTCCCGGAATGAACACTGCTGACAGTGCTATCACATGATTTTCCGCCCAGCGGAGAATCCTTGCAGCTTCTGCCATTGCCCTCCTGCTTCTTGTGCCGCCCTGTCTGTTTACGTGGGCGACAGCCGTGATGTTGTCCGACTGGATCAATACCGGTTGACCCTGAAGCAGAGGCCTTGCTTGACTTAGGGCATTGTAAATGGCCCTTAGCTCTAGGATATTTATGTGAAGAGACGTTTCCATGCTTGACCACAAGCCCTGGAAATTTCTTCCCTGTGTGTCTTGCATGGAATCTTCCGAATGGAATCGCTTCGTAAGAAGCCACCATTTTTCCCAGGACTCTCGTGCACTGATGCACTGACACTTGTCCTGGTTTTAGGAGGTTCCTGACTAGCTCGGATAACTCCCTGGCCTTCTCCTCCGGGAGAAACACCTTTTTCTGGACTGTGTCCAGAATCATCCCTAGGAACAGTAGACGTGTTGTTGGAATCAGCTGTGATTTTGGGATATTTAGAATCCACCCGTGCTGACGTAGCACTACCTGAGATAGTGCTACTCCGACCTCTAACTGTTCCCTGGACCTTGCCCTTATCAGGAGATCGTCCAAGTAAGGGATAATTAATACGCCTTTTCTTCGAAGAAGAATCATCATTTCGGCCATTACCTTGGTAAAGACCCGTGGTGCCGTGGACAATCCAAACGGCAGCGTCTGAAACTGATAATGACAGTTTTGTATCACAAACCTGAGGTACCCTTGGTGAGAAGGGTAGATTGGGACATGGAGATAAGCATCCTTGATGTCTAGAGATACCATATAGTCCCCTTCTTCCAGGTTCGCTATCACTGCTCTGAGTGACTCCATCTTGAATTTGAACCTTTTTATGTAAGTGTTCAAAGGTTTTAGATTTAAAATTGGTCTCACCGAGCCGTCCGGCTTCGGTACCACAAACAGCGTGGAATAATACCCCTTTCCCTGTTGTAGGAGGGGTATCTTGATTATCACCTGCTGGGAATACAGCTTGTGAATAGCTTCCAATACTGCCTCCCTGTCGGAGGGAGACGTTGGTAGAGCAGACTTCAGGAACCGGCGAGGGGGAGACGTCTCGAATTCCAATTTGTACCCCTGTGATACTACCTGCAGGATCCAGGGGTCCACTTGCGAGTGAGCCCACTGCGCGCTGAAATTCTTGAGACGGCCCCCCACCGTGCCCGAGTCTGCTTGCAGAGCCCCAGCGTCATGCTGAGGACTTGGCAGAAGCGGGGGAGGGCTTCTGCTCCTGGGAAGAGGCTGCATGGTGCAGTCTTTTTCCCCTTCCTCTGCCCCGGGGCAGGAACGAGCGGCCTTTTTCCCTCTTGCCCTTATAGGGACGAAAGGACTGGGTTTGAAAAGACGGTGTCTTTTTCTGCTGAGAAGTGACCTGGGGTAAAAAGGTGGATTTTCCAGCCGTTGCTGTGGCCACCAGGTCCGATAGACCGACCCTAAATAACTCCTCCCCTTTATACGGCAATACTTCCATATGTCGTTTGGAATCCGCATCACCTGACCACTGTCGCGTCCATAACGTTCTTCTGGCAGAAATGGACATCGCACTTACTCTAGATGCCAGGGTGCAAATATCCCTCTGTGCATCTCGCATATATAGTAATGCATCCTTTAAATGCTCTATAGTTAATAATATACTGTCCCTATCCAGGGTATCAATATTTTCAGTCAGGGAATCCGACCAAGCCACTCCAGCGCTGCACATCCAGGCTGAGGCGATCGCAGTATAACACCGGTATGTGTGTATATACCTTTTAAGATATTTTCCAGCCTTCTATCAGCTGGTTCCTTGAGAGCGGCCGTATCAGGAGACGGTAACGCCACTTGTTTTGATAAGCGTGTGAGCGCCTTATCTACCCTAGGGGGTGTTTCCCAACGTGCCCTAACCTCTGGCGGGAAAGGGTATAGTGCCAATAATTTATTAGAAATCAGCAGTTTTTTATCGGGGGAAACCCACGCTTTATCACACACCTCATTTAATTCATCTGACTCAGGAAAAACCACTGGTAGTTTTTTCACACCCCACATAATACCCTTTTTTGTGGTACTTGTAGTGTCAGAAATGTTCAATGCCTCCTTCATTGCCGTGATCATGTAACGTGTGGCCCTACTGGACATTACGTTTGTCTCGTCACCGTCGACACTGGATTCAGTATCCGTGTCAGGGTCTGTGTCGACCATCTGAGGTAACGGGCGTTTTAGCGCACCTGACGGTGTCTGAGACGCCTGAACAGGCACTAATTGATTTGTCGGCTGTCTCATGTCGTCAACAGTTTTTTGCAAAGTGCTGACATTGTCACGTAATTCTTTAATTACTACCATCCAGTCAGGTGTCGACTCCCTAGGGGGTGACATCACTAACACAGGCAATTGCTCTGCTTCCACATCATTTTCCTCCTCATACATGTCGACACAATCGTACCGACACCCAGCACACACACAGGGAATGCTCTGATAGAGGACAGGACCCCACTAGCCCTTTGGGGAGACAGAGGGAGAGTTTGCCAGCACACACCAGAGCGCTATATATATACAGGGATAACCTTATATAAGTGTTACTCCCTGTTATAGCTGCTGTATTTATATATTAGCTGCCAATAGTGCCCCCCTCTCTGTTTTACCCTGTTTCTGTAGTGCAGGACTGCAGGGGAGAGTCAGGGAGCCGTCCTTCCAGCGGAGCTGTGAAAGAAAATGGCGCTTGTGTGCTGAGGAGAAAGGCTCCGCCCCCTTCACGGCGGCCTTTTCTCCCGCTTTTTTCAGGAAACTGGCAGGGGATAAATGCATCCATATAGCCCAGGAGCTATATGTGATGCATTTTTTTTAGCCATATAAGGTTTTTATTGCGTCTCAGGGCGCTCCCCCCCAGCGCCCTGCACCCTCAGTGACCGGAGTGTGAAGTGTGCTGAGAGCAATGGCGCACAGCTGCAGTGCTGTGCGCTACCTTATTTGAAGACAGGAACGTCTTCTGCCGCCGCTTTCTCCGGACCTCTTCGCTCTTCTGGCTCTGTAAGGGGGCCGGCGGCGCGGCTCCGGGACCCATCCAGGCTGAACCTGTGATCGTCCCTCTGGAGCTAATGTCCAGTAGCCAAGAAGCCCAATCCACTCTGCAGTCAGGTGAGTTCGCTTCTTCTCCCCTTAGTCCCACGATGCAGTGAGCCTGTTGCCAGCAGGACTCACTGAAAATAAAAAAACCTATTTAAACTTTTACTTCTAAGCAGCTCAGGAGAGCCACCTAGCTTGCACCCTTCTCGTTCGGGCACAAAAATCTAACTGGGGCTTGGAGGAGGGTCATAGGGGGAGGAGCCAGTGCACACCAGCTAGTCTAAAGCTTTTACTTTTTGTGCCCAGTCTCCTGCGGAGCCGCTATTCCCCATGGTCCTTACGGAGTTCCCAGCATCCACTAGGACGTCAGAGAAATTTTAAATACACTGTAAATCAACTGTGCAAATCATATAATGACATGGATACAAGTAGTGATAAAACGTAACTATTTACTGTATATATACAGTAAATAGTTATGTACATACTGTGTAGATAGATAGATAGATAGATAGATAGATAGATAGATAGATAGATAGATAGATAGATAGATAGATAGATAAGATAGACAGACAGATAGATATAGGGTGGGGAATCCGAGTTCACCCGACATGCAGAATGTCAGGCCATGTCAGGAATCTGCGTACAGTACGCATGCACTTAGCATGGGCGGATTGGTACGCCGGGACGGTTTGCCGGTGGGCTGAGGCTGAGCTCTGTCATTTCCGTGGCTGCTGTGCTATCCCTCCCCCACCTTGCCGATCCATCTATGTACCGCTGCCGCTGGACTCGCTGGAGCCACAGCTATGAGAAGTTGCTGGATACCACCCACTATGCAAATAACCCAGCCGCAGTCAGCGCAGTGATAGGCCAGGCATCACACATATCCAGGCCACTGGCCTCTCACTGCGCTGGCTGCGGCTGGGTTATTTGCATAGTGGGCGGCATCCAGCAACTTCTCATAGCCGTGGCTCCAGTGAGTATCTGGCTGCTGCGGAAATGATGGCCGAGGACCTGCTGCTGGCTTGCTGCTGACCTCAGGTCGCCCGAACACCAGCGAAAGTTAGCTGGATCTTGGTAAGCAGGAGGTGGGCTGGCCAGCTTTGCTTCTGGGCAGCAGATCCTCTACCTAGCTCTCTCCAACCCCACACTCACACTGACACACAGTCCCCTATACACACACACACTGACACACAGCTCCCTGCACCCAGCCTCTCACTAGCATCTCACGCACTGCCCCCTGTACCCAGCACCTCACGCACGGCCCCCTGTACCCAGCACCTCACACACGGCCCCCTGTACCCAGCACCACACACACTGCACCCTGTACCCAGCACCTCATACACTGACACCTGTACCCAGCACCATGCACACGGCACCCAGCACCACACACACTGCCCCCTGTACGCACCTCACACACGGCCCACTGTACCCAGCACCACGCACACTGCCCCCTGTACCCAGCGCCACACACAATGTCCCCTGTACCAAGCACCACACACACTGCCCCCTGTACCCAGCACCATGCACACGGCACCCAGCACCACACACACAGCCCCCTGTACCCAGCACCTCACACACGGCCCCCTGTACCCAGTACACCACACACACGGCCTCCTGTTCCCAGCACCACACACACGGCCCCCTGTACCCAGCACCATGCACACGGCCCACTGTACCCAGCACCACACACACTGCCCCCTGTACCCAGCGCCACACACAATGTCCCCTGTACCAAGCACCACACACACTGACACACTGCCCCCTGTACCAAGCACCACACACACTGACACACTGCCCCCTGTACCCGGCACCATGCACACGGCACCCAGCACCACACACACAGCCCCCTCCCTGTACCCAGCACCTCACACACGGCCCCCTGTACCCAGTACCACACACACGGCCTCCTGTACCCAGCACCACACACACGGCTCCCTGTACCCAGCACCACACACACTGCCCCCTGTACCCAGCACCACACACACAGCCCCCTGTACCCAGCACCACACACACAGCCCCCTGTACCCAGCACCACACACACTGCCCCCTGTACCCAGCACCACACACACTACCCCCTGTACCCAGCACCACACACACTGCCCTCTATACCCAGCACCTCACACACTGACACCCAGCTCCCTGTACCCAGCATCTTACAAACTGACACAGAGCACATCACACATTGACACACAGCCACCTGTAAACACAGCACAACATACACTGCCAGTATTGCTGTTGGGCATTCCTAGGCGGTTGTCTAATCAGACGCAGTTGTAACATAATGTTATAGGAGGGACACGGTGTGTTGCTAATAGTGGTTACGTATAGAGACACTGCTCACATGGGAGGCCATACTCAGATAGACGATCTGCACCTAGCATAGGACTGGTGAAAGTGTCACTGGGGTGACCGATGGTGGCGTCTAATGATGCACAAAGCAAGATTGCAGCTAGCATCTCAGTCCTTCATATGAACGGATGTACACCAGAGAGCTGCATTAGCAGAAAGTAGCAGAACCAATTTCTGTAAAAGACCCAAGGAAGGCTGCAACTGCATCCAACAGAATCAGGCCCTTTGAGGAGCGAGTTTCCTGCCCCGCGTGACAGACCCCACCCCCTCAACAGACTCCGCCTCCAATAGGGCTGCATCCAGAAATTTCCTGGGCTGGTTTTCTATCCCAATCCACCCCTGCCTATGTGCTATTCTGCGCTGTCCTGGAGGAGTCCCCAATGTCTGCGAACATGTCCCATTGTCATACCTCCCAACTTTTGTACTTCAAGATTCGGGACCATCGCAACACGAAAGGGGGCATGGCTTTGCATATAAAGGGTGTGGCCTCTGCCAATGGGCATGGCCTCACACACTGACCCGGTTTTCTGCATAATGGGGGTGTGGTCAGCGCTCCCCGAGCAACTGGCCAGGCCCCTGCTCATCTCCCGGCACTGAATAGATGCCATGCGCACGGCATCTATTAAGAGATCACTTGTTACTTTGCAGAGCAGAGCAGCGGGTGATCAAAGGATTCCCTAATTGCAATGTGCCTACTTTAAAAAAAAAAATCAGTGCTTTTTAGGTGGTTTTGCTTGTGATAAACCCCAAATTTAAAAACTACACAAACACATACTGAAAACCCATGATTATAAAAAAATTTTTGCTTGATAAACTGACCCTATCATGTTTCACTTGAATTCTTAGTAAGACATATGCACTTACCACATCAAATGGTCTTAGTGGGCCTGATACTAAAGAGCACCAACCTGTGGCTACTTTTCCGTAAGACTGTTTTCTACCTTATGCTAATACGAGTGTAATTAGGTATCATGGCAATTGATCTGACTTTTGCAAATACTGTATAGTTTTATTGGATTTCATCAGGTTGAAATTATTGGACCACATCAGATTATTTGTGGTGTCTTCATTCAAACAGAATGCACAGTCCTCTGCAATAAGGTTATTGGGCACAAATACATATATTATGTAACTCTTACTTTGCGTCATTGGTTGGTTCTTGGTTATATACATTAGGGAACATGTTTCATTTGTACAATAAAGTAGCAACGTTGTTTATTTATGTGTATATTTACCTCATTCTCTCATGTAAGTTTAACAACAAAAAGTGTGGGGGGAAAGGATGTTCGTTTAGGGATGTTCTACTCTACTTATTCAGACTTTTATGTACAGAAACGAGAGACAAGTTTAACTAATTAACACATCGTGTTACTGAGTATGATGCATCAATTTTCTCAGAGATGGCTCCCTTATGTATCCACGGAGGCAGCTAACAAACTACATTTCCACAGGATTACTATGCAAAGTAAAGCAACATTTGAGTCTGTGCAAAGCATTCATTTTTAATAAGGCCATTTGTAAATGCTACAATAGTGTCTTAATAAACAGCTAATGCTTCCAGCAGTTTCTGATATTTTAGATAAAGGTGGAGGGGGAGCAGCATTAGACAGAAGGCAACTCATTTCTATAGCTCATTGGTGGACAACAGTAACGTCCGGGTAAGTGAAGATATAAAAAACATACAATTTCATAATAAGTTGAATAACACAACTGAAGGGGTTGTCTGTTAGTTTTTGTTTGCTTTTTATTGTCTTGCCATCTTGTGATACAGTTTTGGAATATATTTGTACTTCATTGGGCACATGAATTGTAATTGTAACCGTGATCAGCAGATGATGATTACCATTGTGTGATCAGCCAATCCCATATTAATCTACTGTTTAGACTTTGTGTACAAGGCAACACTGGTTGTCTGATATTACCCCATGTCGACATAATGAAATAGCTAAATACATCAACTGCTTAATGCAGCAATTTTACCTGGGGCTCTGTAGTTTGTCTTGCACTGCACCCTCTGTGGTTTGTCTTGCACTGTACCCTCTCTGTTTGGTCCTCGCAGCCCTCCCCTCATCACACTGCCTCGGGGCAGTTTGATGAGGGGGGGGGGGGGCAGTTTGATGATGGGGGGGGGCTGGGGGGGGCTGCAAGGACCAGACAGAAGACCAGTCATGGACATTGCACCTTCTCTGGCCACTTTATTTCTCTCCAGGGCTTAGTACATGTAAGTAAATGGTACTTTAATGTGTATTATTTAAGCTTTGTTTTATTTAATTTTTAGTTCATAACCAAAGCACATCTTATTCTTTAAAAGGATTTTTTAATACAGGTTGAGTCTCCCTTATCCAAAATGCTTGGGACCAGAGGTATTTTGGATATGGGATATTTCCGTATTTTGGAATAATTGCATACGATAATGAGATATCATGGTGATGGGACCCAAGTCTAAGCACAGAATGCATTTATGTTACATATACACCTTATACACACAGCCTGAAGGTCATTTTAGCCAATATTTTTTATAAATTTGTGCATTAAACAAAGTGTGTGTACATTCACACAATTCATTTATGTTTCATATACACCTTATACGCACAGCCTGCAGGTCATTTAATACAATTAACAACTTTGTGTATTAAACAAAGTTTGTGTACATTGAGCCATCAAAAAACAAAGGTTTCACTATCTCACTCTCACTCAAAAAATTCCGTATTTCGGAATATTTGGATATGGGATACTCAACCTGTACTAATAAACACAATAAGTTACTGTTCTTCAGGATTAGCAAAGCTCCACATTGGACCCTTTTTGAGTATGCACCTGAAGGTAAAGGATCAATCTGCTTTACTATTGTCGAAGTCAAAAATATTACATAGAGAGAACATACAGACTCCAAACATTATGAGTCGCTATGCTTGCGAATACGCACAGCGTGCACAGCAATATATGGTAACATACGCATTTACACAGACATGCCACAAAGATAGATTCAACACATATTTCATACAGCACATAAATTGAACATATCAAGCACCAGACATCTTAAGGTTTCAAATTATATAATGGAATATAACGTCATGTATGTGTATCATTGGAGTGGAGCAAGAATGACATGTCGTGCTTGGTGTCAAAGTAACCAGATTAATGTGTAGATTCATTTGGTGCCTGTGATTAGGTTGTAGCACATTGCTATGAGTATATATGATTGAATGTATGAATATGAAGCCACAATTTAACTGACGACAAATGACATTCCATTTAAAGCATGTGGACAGGAAACTCAAGCCAGCCCTTTTGATGTCTTCAAGGTCGCATATGAACTGACCAATGACTCATCATGAATGAGAAAGTTCCCTCCCCTAGACTAATAACAAGAGACCTGTGCACGCCCCCAACTCTCAGTGCATTGCTGATCACACAGACAGAAGTCGCTGTTTTCCCCTGGGTCCTGAGCGAGATGGAGTGTTGGTAATATTTTGCTGATGTTAGCTGGTGTTGAGACACAGCTAAAGATGGAGGAACTGAAGCGATTATAAAGTGCATTGAGCAAATATGGTGATGTATTGCTGGCCGTGTATGTATTTGAATTAGTTTGTAATAACTGCTTACTGTGTAAATTGTAACCATGTAACTATATATATATATATACTGTACATTGTGATATATTGAATACATATCCTCTTAATAACAAATATATACATCAACGAGCTTTGGAACTCAGATAATGTGTGGGTGTATTGTTTTCTCTTATGGGACGTATTGTTTTGCGATGTATAGCGCACATTCATAGCACATGGTAATAAGATGCGCAGGCGTCCACAGTATATAATAGAGCTGGCATTTTAAATATTTGTTAGAAAATAATTTGACTTTTACACTATTATACCGCCTATAGTAGCAGGGGATCAGGTAGATGTTAGCCCCTCCAGCTGCTGTTCCCTGTTATGGCTTTTAGCACTGGAGGAGGGGTGTCATTATTGCCAAAGGTAGAATATGAGAAGCAGAGAACCCCAGAGACCTCAGCTCATGGAACTGAGGGGTCTATTTACTAAGCCTTGGATGGAGATAAAGTGGATGGAGATAAAGTACCAGCCAATCGGCTCCTAACTGTCATTTTTGAAACACAGCCTGTGGCACGGCAGTTAGGAGCCGATTGGCTGAGGGTTTATCTCCATCCACTTTATATCCATCCAAGGATTAGTAAATAGACCCCCTAGTCCAGGAATGGGGAACCTTCGGCCCTCCAGCTGTTGTTGAACTACATATACCAGCATGCCTTGCCACAGTTTTGCTATTTGGCCATGCTAAAACTGTTGCAGGGCATGCTGGTATGTGTTGTTCAACAACAGCTGGAGGACCGAAGGTTCCCCATCCCTGCCCTAGTCTGTAAGAAACGACATGTAATCTAGCACCATAGAGGCAGCAACAGCAGCTGCCACAATCAGAAGACCAGGCTCTAGCAGGGGGAGGGCTTATCGGCCACTGTCACTGCAGGACAACTATGGAGGGGGGTATGACTTATGTCTTATTGGCTAATGGACCGTCGCCAGCCCTGCTTCCGTCTGCTGTGCAAGAGTTATGGCTGACCAAATGACGAGTAAAGGAACGGATCAGGACAATTCACATCATTATTATTGTTTATTTATAGGGCGCCACAAGGGTGAAGATAGTGTAAGTAGGGAAAGGAAAAGCACATGAGGGGAGAGGGCCCTGCTTGTGAGAGCTTACATTCTGAAGGGTGGGGGCAGACAGACAAGGGTGACACAGATCGGGGTAGAAGTGAGCATGAAGCAGAGGGCTATGATGAGACGACTGGTTTGGCCTATTCTCCGTGATGCACGGGACAGCTACACAAATTCAAATGACATACTTCTTCAAAATACCAAGATTTTAGTGGGTCTTAAGTTATAGGGTAAGGCATTGCAACTAAGCAATTAAGTTTTCATATAACAACAATTTCTTAACATACCAGTTTAAAGGGAAAACATTTTTAAAAGCGTGTGATGCACGGGGACTTTATGTATACTTTCTGGAGAATCACCCGTTTGATGAAGATGTGGGTCTTGAGAGCCCGTTTCAACGTTTGTAGAAAGGTGGAGAGTCTGATAGAGAGAGGTAAAGAATTCCAGAGATCGAAAGCAACACTTGCAAAATCTTGGTGGCAGGAATGGGAGGAAGTGATCAGTTGGCAGGAGAGGCAGCATGCATTTATGGAGTGAAGAGAGCTGGTGGGAGTATAGAGGGAAATATGGTCAGAGATGTATATGGGAGAGAAATGGGTGATGGCGTTGTAAGTGAGTGTGAGAAGCTTGAATTGGACTCGTAAGGGGAAGGGGAGCCAGTGAAGGGCTTGTAAGAGAGGGGAGCACATGAATATATCTGACAGTGACAGTGAGTGGCAGCTTCTATGGCATCCATAGCTGGATGATATATAAAAAACGCCTGTTAAATTGCTACTATCTGCTCTAACAGAGAAACAGTCTCAGGCAAGCAGTATATGTGATGCATGTAGTTACGGAAAAGAGAGAGCTGGGGATAATAGAAAAATGGGAACATATGTTTCTACACTATACAGTTAGCAATTTCTTCCAGCAGACAATTACTGTAAAGATGCCATTGAAGTGTACACTTTAGCTTTCTATGCTCAGAATGTTGTATTTTACATTAGCTTGTAATATAATTAGTGCTAACATATGGCACAATCAATAGGACATTTGCAATCAGTTTATCGTGCCCTTGGGCCTAAAGGCAAAGCGTTTTATTGGTAAGAAAATAACAGAACTGCCCATCAAAGTGATATTTTTAACTACAGGACTAGGCAATTTTTCCCCAGCGGTCAAGCTTTAAAGGCTTTCAAAAAGACTGGAAACGGATTGCTTCAAAGATTGGAAAAAAGAAAAGAAAAAAGTAATACTGATTATAAGCATGGTTGTAGGATGATGGGTAATAAACAGCACAGTCCCCCATGGCAGCAGCTATTTTGTTGGACGTATGAGTATTAATGTGTGCAGTCTATTAACTCGCAAGGAACTAGTGTCATCAGCTGAAAGTGAAATGAAAGGAACTCCTAGATCCGCTGGTTCCTAGGGAATTGATAACGCTGCATATCCATAAGGTTTGGTTCAGATGAAAAAATGGATACTACCGCTGCATGAGTCTCCAGTGTTCTTTATGAAGCTCAGCACACCCACCAAGACAGGTTTATTATTTAAAATGAAAATACACGCAAATACATAGCAGTACATTGCAAGCATGCAGGGTAAGAGCATATACTTTTGCAGATCATGGTGTGTGGCAACCATTAATATACATTAACACTACTAATGATATCTTTTAGTGGTCGCCAAGTTATTTTCATATTTCTCAGCCCTTTGGCATAGATGCATTCTTATCATTTATATTGACAGGATACATCCTGAAATAAAGCTACACGTGCTCTTTTACATCGTTGTGGCGATCCGTACACATCACCGTAACGCTATGCTGTGACAGCAGACTACGTACGGTCGCACCCGCAGATTTCCAATACAATGTGAATGGAACATGCCCTCGTACACACGCCACCAGGATTCTCGCGAGTCGCATGCCGCGATGCATACGCAATGGAGCAACAAAGTAAATGGACAGTAGAAGTTTTTGTTCTACTTCTGTCTAATTTTACCTTGCCTAGGCGACAACAGAAGTAATAACTGGCTCATCTTACCCCACTCTCCACTACACATTACACAGTAAATATAGTATTCCAATGTAATGCACAAATGTTGTATCTCAAATACAGCAGCACGGTAGCCAGCACAGCCAGATAAAGCCATTCCACAGGCCACAAAAAAGATCCATAAATGTTGACAGCAATAAGAACAGAGATTACCTTGATCATCTTATCAAGGATACCTGTCACCACCTCCTAGGCCATTAAGCACCGATGGCTGCTGACAGAATCTAGAAATTGGCCTCTGCAGTGGACCTTATAATTTAGCACTGAATGCTAGAGGGTACTATATGTTTATGTTGTGATTGTAGTATGGATTACACAACAGCTAAACTGAAAAGTGGGTTAATTTGGTCACCAAGCAATCAATATGTAATTAGTGATGATGGTACAATTGTAAAACAAGCGTAACATCTAAAATCTCTCAAGCACTTGTGCCAGTGTTTGACAGGATTTATTCAATGCACAAAAGTAAAGGGACCTACACACCTAGCAACCTGCCGCCGAGCTGCCCAACGGATGATACAGCAGAGGGGCGACCTGGCGGCGGAGGAGAGGTGATGGGGGGAGTGAAGTTTCTTCACTCCCCCGTCACCCAGCTCCATAGCACTGCATGCTAATATGGATGAGACTGTCCATACTGACCTGCATGTTTAAATGAGCCCGCACCAGCGATGAATGAGCGCGGGGCCACGCATCGTTCATCGCTGGTGCCTACACACTGAAAGATATGAACGGTATCTCGTTCATTAATGAACGAGATCGTTCATATCTTTCACTGGTATCGGCCAGTGTGTAGGGCCCATAAGATACATGAATGGAAAACTGACTTAATATATTTTCTACAGTCATCCGTCTCCATACCGGCAACACAGGACCCCAATCAGTCCATGCATTTGTCTTTATATATCAACAAGACTGGTGAGACTTTAAATTCTAAAATATCAGCGTATGTAATGCTGGAGATCATTTACACCAGATATGACAAATCCCAGCGTACAGGCAGCTCTGGCTGAATTGATAGGGTGCATTATCAGAGATATTGGCAGTCAGTGACTGGTAATGATATTGTTGTATGTTTATAGTGAATAAATACAAACTGCGTTTTTTTCTAACATAAATCCACCACCCCACCGAAGGTAGGTTTGTTTCACTTACTACAAGAGCTGTAACAGTTCCAGGTCTCTAAGTTATTAAAGTTACAGTAGCTCACATGCAATAATGTGAGGATAAATTATAAATGTATGAGTCATCCTATCAATTTTTTTATCATCCATAACTGCTTCCAAAAACCCATTATTATTTGTTACACTACCCCAAATTCATATCTGTATCTAGTCTTACAAGGGTCCACTAATCTTCAATTATATAATATTACATATAAACAGGAAGAAGCACATACTGTAAAAATGTAATCCATTGTTGGCATGGAATGTACGCAAAATATAATACAATACTATCCAGTAAATTATTCATATTGAAGTAATTTAATTTACAGTGCATATATGTTAAGAAACAAAATGTTTACAGAAATTAACAAAAATATGTCCTGAATTTTAGAACGTTTAATCAAAACACAATATAGAGACAGCGGTCTAATGTGTTTAGTATAAATATTACAGTACAACAAGGAAAATATAACACACTAGCTTAGGGCAGCCATCAGGGGAGGACTGCAGGGACTGCAGTCCCAGCCCTTATAGAGAGGGTGGCCCACCCCTGGCTTTTACCGTCAATACCTGGAGAGCTGCACAAATAGTGTAACAACAGCGAAAACAGACAAAATAGCAGAAGTGCTAGTGTGTGGCTGATTAAACAAGTTGCCTGCTGCCGTCAAGGTATGAGGTATGCCTTCCACAAAATACTGAAATACAAAAAAAAAAAAAAACCCCAATGGCACAAAAGCAAGTTAAAAGTCTGACAACACAAATGTATAGTACAAAACAATTTATTAAAATGACACAATAAAAACTACCGGTATATTGTCTCCGGAGATACTTAGACAGTGCGGTGTGAAAGCGCCATAACGGAAATCCCGGGTCACCTGACCCGACAATTCAACCCGGGAATAAAGCAGTGTTATTCCCAGGTTGAATACCGGGTTAATGGCAGCGTAAACGGGCTCCCTGTCGATAAGACCCGGGAACCGTTCACTACAACCCCTGCTGCCGACTCCGCCCCCTGCTGCTATGGCAACCCGCCTGGAATATTGCCGGGTCGGGGAAGCCAGCAGTAGCGTACAATGCCAGATCCCACCCGGGAAGGACCCATTTCCAATTCCCGGGTGGGATCCGGCATTGGCGGTGTGAAAGGGGTTTAAGATATTTCCCTATATTTAATACCAAAAAATATTTTGTTTCACTAGTCATAAAATACAAATAAATGAACAAGGTGGTAACTTGATACAAAGCCATACATGCGTGAGACCAGTGCTTACGCTATCCTTTGTTTCCAGCCCTTTCTATTAGCTCATTAACAGTGCTCGCTGAAGGTTCTGGCTGCTATTGTGCCTCATACTTAATGATGGAATATATGGGCTTTATAAACAAAGGCAGCAGTGTTCTTTGAATGCGATCATCTAATGGGAAAATGTTGTCCTAAACACTGGAATGTGCACGCACATTGCCTTGTGACTAATATACAAAGCCGAGTAAACACAGAGAAACATAATACAGTATACAGAAAAAACTTATCAGTCGCTTTCTAGTAATTTCGTCACTGGAAATATTTCTCTACTTAACATAATAAAATGGTGTAAATTCCTCTATTTACCCATCACTCCAACAATAGCGAAATAGAATGCACACATCTCTTCCAATACAAAAGAAAAAGCAATACAAATTTACATTAAGACACATTACAAATATGCATTTACTACAGCACCGGGCACCTCTGAATATGGCATAGAGCTATTTTATGTGCATAGTTAGTCAGACCTATGGAGCTAAATCTCAAGTGATGTGTGTAAAACTGCGCACATCAGTCACAATAAATGTACAGCAACCTGGGCAAGGTAAAATAAGCGGTGTAGCAGTCGTGATGTGCCACCGTTACTAGAGTTTCAATGCAGTCTTAACGGTATATCATTTGCATGCTTGTAATTGAATCGGCCTCGATGCTGGATTTTCCAAGGAGCCAGGGAAGATTTGACCTCAATAAAAATGGCTCCTAGAAGCTTTGGGTGATTCAGCCAGTGAATGAACATTTTCAGCTTTAAATCATTAGAATATGCTTTAAACTTCTCAGCCAATCATAACAAGTGCCTCACTTGTGGAAAGTGGGAAAAAGTCCATTATGGGGTCATATGTAATAGGCTCTGAGTTTGCCAGAGATGTGGGATGCCAGCCGATGGTTTTTGCCTTGTAAATAATTGTGGCTTTAAAAAAACCTCAGAGATTGGCCAGCATCCCCCACCTCCAGCAAACTTGGACCGTATTACATATGCCCCATGAAGTGTTCTTTAAACAGAAATTGGGGATCATTTATCAACGAGTGCTAAAATTCGTAAATTATAGAACTCTTTGCATAGGATAAATGGCGCTCCAGCCAACCAGCTCTCAACTGTCATGTGTTCAGCTCCTAAATGTCATGTGTTTGAAAAATGACAGTTGGGAACTACTCTAATTGGCTAGAGCACCATTTATCACATGCAACGAGTTTTATCATCTACGAGTTTTAGCACTCGTTGATAAATAGGCCTCACTGTCTGCAAGAAAGTGATACAAAATTTGCTAAATAGGAAGCATTTGACAGTCCAAGGGTATTTTGCTCAAAATAGTGACTAGTGGTGCAGTGGTTAGGTCAGGATCAACATGTAGCTTTTCAGGGTTCAATAGGTAAAAATAAGCTTCACTGATGTGAGCAGAATGCATAAACAAAAACAAACCTGGCCACAATGCAGGGCACTGCCTCACTTCTTGACCCCTAACTACAATGGTCAGCTAGTCTGCGTGAAAAGTCTTAAAGTTTTTAGAGTCCTGTCTCTCACAAGTTAAGGTGGGTACACACTAGTAGATATATTGATCTGCAGATATATCTATGGACGGATCGAGCAGTGTGCTGTGCATACACACTGCGCGATCCGTCGGGGACTGACGTCATGAACTGGGCGGGCGTGTACACACGCCCGCCCAGTTCAGCTGTCAATCACCGCCGGCCGCCGCAGCATGTGTACGGGCGGTCGGCCGACCGCCCCGTACACACACAGCGACGCGCCAATATATCGGTAGATATATTGGCCGTCGGCTGTGCTGCGCAGCCGACGCGATACGTCTGTGAATGACGGAGTTCACAGACGTATCGGCCGTACACACTGGCCGACGGTCCCGCGATATATATCGGCCGTTCAAGAGAACGGCCGATATATTGACCAGTGTGTACGGGCCTTAAGACATCCTAGTCTGGCCTGGCCTGGCCTGTGGTTTCTGGCTGCCTCAGCCTAACCTTGGCTCTGAACACAAGGCAGGCTCATTTGACTGCCACAGTTACACCCGGACAGTCTCCACACGGCAGCCCTTACGTATGGTCACCCTTCTTTTTCTTCCCTCTGTGCGTGGATCCTTCCAGCCCCACAGAGAATCCATAGCTCACGATCGCCATCTAGCTGAAAATTTCTGGTGCCGCATATTTATAATAGTATGTCTCATTCGCAAATGTGCATATTGTTCATAAATTAGAAAGGTACATGGGACATATTAAAAGTGATAGAAATGTCCCATCACTGCTTTAAAAAGTCATAAATTGTTATATTTTACATTTACTGAAAATATTCCGATCTCCTAAGTAAATGATTTATTTTATTCTGAGTCAAACTGTATGTATGCAGTCATCAATTGTAACCCTATTTCAGATCTCATTTAGATAACTGGAATACTCAATAGGTAGCAAATGTTCCATTTAAAGTGTAATACCATCAAAGGGAAAATTAATCCAAGGTGAGGGGCAGAAAATACAATTTACATATAATAATTGTATTAGAAATGTATAAAATAAAAAATAAAACAAAATAAATGGTGTTCCCAATTAAATAAGATCCTACGTGTTAATAGGGTAAATGCTCAAAGAGAAAATTGATTATGAGATCATATACATACAGCTCTAAAGCTGCAAAACTAAATCATGTTATACAATGGGGCCAATTCAAATGTGTTTTTCGCGGCCACCACTTGAGGGCGCTCAATGGCAGAAATAAAAAATTTCTGCCGTTCGGGTGGCTGCGGAGGACACATTTTTTTCTCGTAGCCTCCTGGACACATTTTTTTCTCGCCTCTAACTCTCTCTGCACATGTTATATCTGCTCCCCATGCAGTGCACATGGTTTTGCCCATGTACTAACAAATTTGCTGCTGCGATCAACTCTGAATTACCCCCAAAGAGCACATGCTAAGAATTGTGAATGCAGCAAGAAAAGATGGGGAGGTGGATATTATTGTCCACCTAGGGAAAAATTACCTGGTTAATAATAAAGTCATGGCCGTAAAAGATGAATTTAGAAAGTTAGGGACTGCTCTGAAGCAAGTAGCAACGACTGCAACTTTATCAAAAGCATTGCCATTACACAAAGGGGAATATAGAACTTCAATGTTTGGCTAAAAACGTGGTGCAATGAGTTGAGATTTGGATGTATAGGCCAAAAGTGATGGCCTGCACACATCTTCAATGGGAACAAGAATACTAACTGATATGCAAAAGTTTGGGGTGCCTTGGTGCGCTATTGTGTTACAGCCTAAACAATATTTGAATGTGGAGTCACACAAATTCCACAGAAAACAAGTATATAACAAAAACCAAATATTGCGCTTTAGGCGCTCACAATGTGACAATACACTTCCCTTTAATTCTTGAAGCAGTGGATCTGGGATTTCCTTCCTCTCAAATTTTCACGTTGTATGTTCATGAAAGAAAACACAGAATATACACCCCGATCCTCGTGTATTATTGTGAGGTATATTAGATATTCACTCTATATAGTTCCCCATAAGCCAAAGAAATAATGACGGGGAAACCCCCCTTCCAAAACACTTACAACAGTGCAGAGGGAAACACACGTGTAAAGCTGATCTTTATGGTCATTCATTCAACACCATGTGTGTAAAGAATACCGGGGTTGCCCCCTTCTTATAACACTCACGATTTCACTGATATATATTGTGCACGTAAGGTGGGTCTTTTTTCTTCTCCACGCCTTAATCTAGAAAGGCCATGCACTTTTTTCCTCCAAAAGAAATATATAGGAGAAGGAGGTCGTGATAAAAATCCTTTTTAATAACAAACAGACATCAGATAAAAGCAAAGGATGATCATACCCAAGTGGATAAAGGTGATGAGGTGTTGTACAGAAATAACGGGGCCCCGTTAGTCTGATCTCCTTTAGTTCCCACAAGGGTGAGTCTAGTCGTCCAGTGCAGGCCTCTCCACCAACGCGTTTCGACCCGTGCCAGGGTCTTTGTCAAGGTGTGACACCTTGACAAAGACCCTGGCACGGGTCGAAACGCGTTGGTGGAGAGGCCTGCACTGGACGACTAGACTCACCCTTGTGGGAACTAAAGGAGATCAGACTAACGGGGCCCCGTTATTTCTGTACAACACCTCATCACCTTTATCCACTTGGGTATGATCATCCTTTGCTTTTATCTGATGTCTGTTTGTTATTAAAAAGGATTTTTATCACGACCTCCTTCTCCTATATATTTCTTTTGGAGGAAAAAAGTGCATGGCCTTTCTAGATTAAGGCGTGGAGAAGAAAAAAGACCCACCTTACGTGCACAATATATATCAGTGAAATCGTGAGTGTTATAAGAAGGGGGCAACCCCGGTATTCTTTACACACATGGTGTTGAATGAATGACCATAAAGATCAGCTTTACACGTGTGTTTCCCTCTGCACTGTTGTAAGTGTTTTGGAAGGGGGGTTTCCCCGTCATTATTTCTTTGGCTTATGGGGAACTATATAGAGTGAATATCTAATATACCTCACAATAATACACGAGGATCGGGGTGTATATTCTGTGTTTTCTTTCATGAACATACAACGTGAAAATTTGAGAGGAAGGAAATCCCAGATCCACTGCTTCAAGAATTAAAGGGATGAATACTAACTGAACAGTTTGGATGCTTTATCAAGAACTATTTAAACTAGCAGAGGGGGGCAGTGAACCAAATAGGAATAATGCAATCTGCTCCCTTAAACCAGATGTATTGTTTCTGCAGGCAATGGGAATAGGAAGCATATCAACAGCAACATAAGATAATTCAGATCAAACCCAAATAAACATAGGCAGAGAGATGAACATAGCTATGAACATGAAAAGCACAAACAAAACTCTACAAGCTAGAGATTTTTTTGACTGTGTGACTAAAGTAATAGATAAATGTGAGCCGTAGATATAGCTTATCTAGACTTTAGTAAGGCTTTTGACACTGTCCCACATCACAGACTGCTAAACAAACTTGAAAGCTTGGGATTTGATACTAAGATGGTTGAATGTATAAGATGTTGGTTGCAAGATAGAAAACAGAGAGTTGTAGTAAATGGAGTGCATTCACAGGATGGAAATGTTACCAGTGGAGTACCCCAGGGATTTGTACTTGAACCATTGTGCTTTTTAATATTGTTATTGGTGACATTGCAAATGGCATTAAAGGGAAAGTATGCCTTTTTGCAAATGACGCAAAAGTATGCAACAGGGTAGACACAACAGGTGAGGTAAAACAAATGATTGAGGATCTAGGTAGACTAGAGGAATGGTCAAGAGCACGGCAATTACAGTTTAATGCAAAAAAATGCAAAATCATGCACTTGGGTCTCAAAAATCCAAAGGCTAAATAATAAGAATTTACTTACCGATAATTCTATTTCTCGTAGTCCGTAGTGGATGCTGGGGACTCCGTCAGGACCATGGGGATTAGCGGCTCCGCAGGAGACAGGGCACAAAAGTAAAAGCTTTAGGATCAGGTGGTGTGCACTGGCTCCTCCCCCTATGACCCTCCTCCAAGCCTCAGTTAGGATACTGTGCCCGGACGAGCGTACACAATAAGGAAGGATTTTGAATCCCGGGTAAGACTCATACCAGCCACACCAATCACACTGTACAACCTGTGATCTGAACCCAGTTAACAGCATGATAACAGCGGAGCCTCTGAAAAGATGGCTCACAACAATAATAACCCGATTTTTGTAACAATAACTATGTACAAGTATTGCAGACAATCCGCACTTGGGATGGGCGCCCAGCATCCACTACGGACTACGAGAAATAGAATTATCGGTAAGTAAATTCTTATTTTCTCTGACGTCCTAAGTGGATGCTGGGGACTCCGTCAGGACCATGGGGATTATACCAAAGCTCCCAAACGGGCGGGAGAGTGCGGATGACTCTGCAGCACCGAATGAGAGAACTCCAGGTCCTCCTCAGTCAGGGTGTGCCCCTGACCAAGTAGCTGCTCGGCAAAGTTGTAAAGCCGAGACCCCTCGGGCAGCCGCCCAAGATGAGCCCACCTTCCTTGTGGAATGGGCATTTACATATTTTGGCTGTGGCAGGCCTGCCACAGCATGTGCAAGCTGAATTGTACTACACATCCAACTAGCAATCGTCTGCTTAGAAGCAAGAGCACCTAGTTTATTGGGTGCATACAGGATAACAGCAAGTCAGTTTTCCTGACTCCAGCCGTCCTGGAAACCTATATTTTCAGGGCCCTGACAACATCTAGCAACTTGGAGTCCTCCAAGTCCCTAGTAGCCGCAGGTACCACAATAAGCTGGTTCAGGTGAAACACTGACACCACCTTAGGGAGAAACTGGGGACGAGTCCGCAGCTCTGCCCTGTCCGAATGGACAATCAGATATGGGCTTTTGTGAGACAAAGCCGCCAATTCTGACACTCGCCTGGCCGAGGCCAGGGCCAACAGCATGGTCACTTTCCATGAGAGATATTTCAAATCCACAGATTTGAGCGGTTTAAACCAATGTGATTTGAGGAATCCCAGAACTACGTTGAGATCCCACAGTGCCACTGGAGGCACAAAAGGGGGTTGTATATGCAGTACTCCCTTGACAAACTTCTGGACTTCAGGAACTGAAGCCAATTCTTTCTGGAAGAAAATCGACAGGGCCGAAATTTGAACCTTAATGGACCCCAATTTGAGGTCCATAGACACTCCTGTTTGCAGGAAATGCAGGAATCGACCGAGTTGAAATTTCTTCGTGGGGCCTTCCTGGCCTCACACCACGCAACATATTTTCGCCACATGTGGTGATAATGTTGTGCGGTCACCTCCTTCCTGGCTTTGACCAGGGTAGGAATGACCTCTTCCGGAATGCCTTTTTCCCTTAGGATCCGGCGTTCAACCGCCATGCCGTCAAACGCAGCCGCGGTAAGTCTTGGAACAGACATGGTACTTGCTGAAGCAAGTCCCTTCTTAGCGGCAGAGGCCATGAGTCCTCTGTGAGCATCTCTTGAAGTACCAGGTACCAAGTCCTTCTTGGCCAATCCGGAGCCACGAGTATAGTTCTTACTCCTCTACGTCTTATAATTCTCAGTACCTTGGGTATGAGAAGCAGAGGAGGGAACACATACACTGACTGGTACACCCACGGTGTTACCAGAACGTCCACAGCTATTGCCTGAGGGTCTCTTGACCTGGCGCAATACCTGTCCAGTTTTTTTGTTCAGGCGGGACGCCATCATGTCCACCTTTGGTCTTTCCCAATGGTTCACAATCATGTGGAAGACTTCCCGATGAAATCCCCCCTCTCCCGGGAGTCGGAATGAACACTGCTGACAGTGCTATCACCTGATTTTCCGCCCAGCGAAGAATCCTTGCAGTTTCTGCTATTGCCCTTCTGCTTCTTGTGCCGCCCTGTCTGTTTACGTGGGCGACTGCCGTGATGTTGTCCCACTGGATCAATACCGGCTGACCTTGAAGCAGAGGTCTTGCTAAGCTTAGAGCATTGTAACTTGCCCTTAGCTCCAGTATATTTATGTGGAGAGAATTCTCCAGACTTGATCACACTCCCTGGAAATTTTTTCCCTGTGTGACTGCTCCCCAGCCTCTCAGGCTGGCATCCCTGGTCACCAGGACCCTTCCTGAATGCCGAATCTGCGGCCCATTAGTAGATGAGTACTTTGCAGCCACCGCAGAAGAAACACCCTTGTCCTTGGAGACAGGGTTATCCGCTGATGCATCTGAAGATGCGATCCGGACCATTTTTCCAGCAGATCCCACTGAAAAGTTCTTGCGTGAAAACTGCCGAATGGAATCGCTTCGTAAGAAGCCACCATTTTTCCCAGGACCCTTGTGCAATGATGCACTGACACTTTTCCTGGTTTTAGGAGGTTCCTGACTAGCTCGGATAACTCCCTGGCTTTCTTCTCCGGGAGAAACACCCTTTTCTGGACTGTGTCCAGAATCATCCCTAGGAACAGCCGATGTGTCGTCGGAAACAACTGCGGTTTTGGAATATTTAGAATCCACCCGTGCTGTCGTAGAACTACTTGAGATAGTGCTACTCCGACCTCCAACTGTTCTCTGGACCTTGCTCTTATCAGGAGGTCGTCCATTTTCTTTGAAGAAGAATCATCATTTCGGCCATTACCTTGGTAAAGACCCGGGGTGCCGTGGACAATCCAAACGGCAGCGTCTGAAACTGATAGTGACAGTTCTGTACCACGAACCTGAGGTACCCTTGGTGAGAAGGGCAAATTGGGACATGGAGGTAAGTATCCCTAATGTCCCGGGACACCCTATAGTCCCCTTCTTCCTGGTTCGCTATCACTGCTCTGAGTGACTCCATCTTGATTTGAACCTTTGTAAGTGTTCAAATATTTCAGATTTAGAATAGGTCTCACCGAGCCTTCTGGCTTCAGTACCACAACATAGTGTGGAATAATACCCCTTTCCTTGTTGTAGGAGGGGTACTTTGATTATCACCTGCTGGGAATACAGCTTGTGAATTGTTTCCAATACTGCCTCCCTGTCGGAGGGAGACGTTGGTAAAGCAGACTTCAGGAACCTGCGAGGGGGAAACGTCTCGACTTTCCAATCTGTACCCCTGGGATCCTACTTGTAGGATCCAGGGGTCCTGTACGGCCCCAGCGTCATGCTGAGAAACTTGGCAGAAGCGGTGGAGGCTTCTGTTCCTGGGAATGGGCTGCCTGCTGCAGTCTTCTTCCCTTTCCTCTATCCCTGGGCAGATATGACTCTTATGGGGACGAAAGGACTGAGGCTGAAAAGACGGTGTCTTTTTCTGCAGAGATGTGACTTAGGGTAAAAACGGTGGATTTTCCAGCAGTTGCCGTGGCCACCAGGTCCGATGGACCGACCCCAAATAACTCCTCCCCTTTATACGGCAATACTTCTTTGTGCCGTTTGGAATCTGCATCACCTGACCACTGTCGTGTCCATAAACATCTTCTGGCAGATATGGACATCGCACTTACTCTTGATGCCAGAGTGCAAATATCCCTCTGTGCATCTCGTATATATAGAAATGCATCCTTTAAATGCTCTATAGTCAATAAAATACTGTCCCTGTCAAGGGTATCAATATTTTTAGTCAGGGAATCCGACCAAGCCACCCCAGCTCTGCACATCCAGGCTGAGGCGATCGCTGGTCGCAGTATAACACCAGTATGTGTGTATATACTTCTTAGGATATTTTCCAGCCTCCTATCAGTTGGCTCCTTGAGGACGGCCCTATCTGGAGACGGTACCGCCACTTGTTTTGATAAGCGCGTGAGCGCCTTATCCACCCTAAGGGGTGTTTCCCAACGCGCCCTAACTTCTGGCGGGAAAGGGTATACCGCCAATAATTTTCTATCGGGGGAAACCCACGCATCATCACACACTTCATTTAATTTATCTGATTCAGGAAAAACTACAGGTAGTTTTTTCACACCCCACATAATACCCTTTTTTGTGGTACTTGCAGTATCAGAAATATGTAACACCTCCTTCATTGCCCTTAACAAGTAACGTGTGGCCCTAAAGGAAAATACGTTTGTTTCTTCACCGTCGACACTGAAATCAGTGTTCGTGTCTGCGTCTGTGTCGACCGACTGAGGTAAATGGGCGTTTTAAAGCCCCTGACGGTGTTTGAGACGCCTGGACAGGTACTATTTTGTTTGCCGGCCGTCTCTGTTGACATTATCACGTAATTCCTTGAATAAGCCATCCATTCCGGTGTCGACTCCCTAGAGAGTGACATCACCATTACAGGCAATTGCTCCGCCTCCTCACCAACATCGTCCTCATACATGTCGACACACACGTACCGACACACAGCACACACACAGGGAATGCTCTGATAGAGGACAGGACCCCACTAGCCCTTTGGGGAGACAGAGGGAGAGTTTGCCAGCACACACCAAAAACGCTATAATTATACAGGGACAACCTTTATATAAGTGTTTTTCCCTTATAGCATTTTAATATATATAGTCATATCGCCAAATAAGTGCCCCCCCTCTCTGTTTTAACCCTGTTTCTGTAGTGCAGTGCAGGGGAGAGCCTGGGAGCCTTCCCACCAGCATTTCTGTGAGGGAAAATGGCGCTGTGTGCTGAGGAGAATAGGCCCCGCCCCCTTTTCGGCGGGCTTCTTCTCCCGTTTTTCTGAGACCTGGCAGGGGTTAAATACATCCATATAGCCCCCAGGGGCTATATGTGATGTATTTTTAGCCAGAATAAGGTACTATCATTGCTGCCCAGGGCGCCCCCCCCAGCGCCCTGCACCCTCAGTGACCGCTGCTATGAAGTGTGCTGACAACAATGGCGCACAGCTGCAGTGCTGTGCGCTACCTTATGAAGACTGAAAAGTCTTCTGCCGCCGGTTTCTGGACCTCTTCACTTTTCGGCATCTGCAAGGGGGTCGGCGGCGCGGCTCCGGGACGAACCCCAGGGTGAGACCTGTGTTCCGACTCCCTCTGGAGCTAATGGTGTCCAGTAGCCTAAGAAGCCAATCCATCCTGCATGCAGGTGAGTTCACTTCTCTCCCCTAAGTCCCTCGATGCAGTGAGCCTGTTGCCAGCAGGACTCACTGAAAATAAAAAACCTAACAAAACTTTTACTCTAAGCAGCTCTTTAGGAGAGACACCTAGATTGCACCCTTCTCGGCCGGGCACAAAAATCTAACTGGAGGAGGGTCATAGGGGGAGGAGCCAGTGCACACCACCTGATCCTAAAGCTTTTACTTTTGTGCCCTGTCTCCTGCGGAGCCGCTAATCCCCATGGTCCTGACGGAGTCCCCAGCATCCACTTAGGACGTCAGAGAAATAGTATTAATGGTACTATACTGGAAACTACTGAGGAGGAAAGGGATCTAGGAGTCACTATTTCAGGTGACTTAAAGGTAGGTAAGCAATGTAACAAAGCAATGAGGAAGGCTAGTCAGATGCTTGATTGCATAGGGAGAGGAATCAGCAGCAGAAAGAAGTAATAATGCCACTGTATAGGTCATTGGTACGGCCTCATCTAGTATACTGTTTTTAGTTCTAGAGGCCATATTTTCAGAATGATATTAATACATTAGAGATTGTAAAAAGCAACTAAAATGGCGCATGACCTACATCACAAAACATACCCAGAAAGATTAAAAAATCTCAATATGTATAGTTTGAAGTAGAAAAGCGAAGGGGGGAAATGATAAAAACTTTTAAATATATCAAGGGTTTTAACAAAGTCCAGAGTGAAACATTCTTCAAATGAAGAGAAGTATTAGAACACGAGGACATGCACTGAAACTCGAGGGAAGTAGGTTTAGGGGAAATTTGAGGAAAAATGTAATTCACATTAAGGGTAGTGGAGAAGTGGAATAGCCTCCCATCAGAGGTGGAAGAGGCTAAGACAGTAGAGCAATTTAAACATGCATGGGATAGACAATGCTATCCTTACAAAGAAAAAAGGATCAAATAAGGTTTGAGGTAAAAATATGGTAAAAAAGGGGCAAACTAGATAGGCCAAGTGGTTCCTATCTGCTGTCAAATTATATGTTTCTATGCTGGGATGGGGGAATGGATGTGAATGAGAGCTCTCATCTGTAGGCCACAGCAATAAAGCATCTTTAAAAGAGCTAAAGTATTGCAACACAACACGCATTAAAGGTAATAGATGTTACAAATACACAACTAGTACCCTATATACAGTATATAAAAATTAAACTCAGCTTTCAAGTGTGCCATAATTTTAAAACTGGAAAGTACTAGAAGGGTTTGAGCAGATATGAGGCAATCTCAGGGACTGCAGTAGGCTAACCAATCAAAACTACAATTATCTGGACCAGTGGGCAAAGGACTTTCTGCTTATCTGCAGGATGATTTCCTCCCTGATAAGTCATGCGGGCAGACTTCTCTCTCAGATAGGAAGACCTCCCACTAAGCTTAGCTGATAACTCAATCAAAAAAATATGGTGCTTAGGCTAACCTAATCTCAGACCAGGTAATGTACTCATTAGCATGCCATATGCTGTGCCACAGATATGCTATTTGCATCATACATCAGTACATACATTTTTTACATTTGAAATATAAGGCACATTACGTTGTCAATATAAATACATTTACATGATAAGTCAGATCGACAATTTTTTTGTGTGGGAGGATATGAGGTCAAAATATGAGTTCTAGCCAGCATGGAGCAGGCTACCGATTCTAAATGACAGTGGTAAAGCTATAGGGCCCCATACACTACTGCGGCATGTCCGTCTGACATGTCGCGGCGATCACCCCCGGCAGCCTCCCGGGGGACAGGATCGCCCAAGATACATTGTATGCTGTCCTTTTGCATACGATGTATCTTGAGCGATCCT
Organism: Pseudophryne corroboree; assembly: GCF_028390025.1. Lineage (NCBI taxonomy): Eukaryota > Metazoa > Chordata > Amphibia > Anura > Myobatrachidae > Pseudophryne > Pseudophryne corroboree. Next base: position 247,616,954 of record NC_086448.1, on the reverse strand, counting down.
GGCCAATCCCAGCCATGCCTGCGGGGTCGGACCAGACTGAATTTGCAGCACATTCGAACTGGAGGATCCGATCAGATGCTCACGGGAACGCGCATTGGATCGGATCGGAAACACCTCCAAAGTGCCCGATTTCATCCGATATATCGGGCCGAATGCCCGAAATCAGATGAAATCGGGCATTATCAACTTAGTGTATGGGGACCTTAAGCTTCCGGCTAACACTGGACAGGCTATGGTTTCTCTTTAGCATTATACAGGCTATGGCTCCTAGCTAGCAATGGACAACCTACAGTTTTAGGCTAGGATAGTGTAGGCTATGGTTTTTACCTAGATTGAGGTAGACTATAGTTATAAAATAGGACGGGGAAGGCTATAGGGCCTTATTCTGATTTTGGAATCAAGTAAGAAAGAGCAAGTAACTGTACACCTTGATAAAACCATGCTGCAATGCAGGTGGGGAAGATATAGAATGTGCAGAGAGATTTAGATTTGAGAGAGGAGTGTCCAAACTGAAATCTAAATTGCAGTGTAAAAATAAAGCTATCCAGTATTTGTGGGCTACATGCAAAGCACACAGTATTTATCCCATATGCCAGTGGTTCTCAAACTTTTTTGAATCACGGAGCCCTAAAGTATCAGAAATTTTTTTCACAGCACCCATAGGCCAAAAGTTTCTTATTGAGAAATGCATAAAAAAAATACAAAATTAATTAAATTGTGTAAAGGTCATCCTTAGGTTCACTTATGTGGTGAGGGACAGGTTTAATTTCTGTTTCTTAAAGTTCTTATTAAGAAATGTAGAAAGAAATATTAAATTAAATTGAGTAAATTGTGTTTATATGTGTTTGTATGTGTTTATATGTCATCCTTAGGTTCAATTGTGTGGTGAGGGACAAGATTTGATTCTATTTGTCCACATAGTTTATGACTGGCAGCCACTAGCACTAGTTTTGCCTTTTACATTGACCATAAATAATTTGAATTGGTCCTGGACCTCCAACCCAGGGAACCCCTGCAAGTACCCTGAGGCACCCCAGGATGACATGGCACACAGTTTGAGAACCGCTGCCATGTGCAAAAAAAGATGTATGTATTTGCATCCCTTGCATTGGTTTGTCCAGGTGTACAGTTACTGTACTTGCTCTTTCTTACTTTATTCCCTCCTCAGAATCAGGACCATAGTTTCTAACAGAATTTAACGGCAGATAAGAACAACTTGGCCCATCTCGTCTGCCCTTTTTCTAACCTTATGCTAACCTAAAACCCTAGTTGCATCTTATTTCTTTGTAAGGATATCCTTATATCTATCCCAAGCATGTTTAAATTGCTCTTCTGTAAAAAGCCTCTACCACCTCTGATGGGAGGCTATTCCACTTGCCCACTACCCTCTCTGCAAAATAATTATTCCTTAAGTTTCTACTTAACCTGCTAACCCTCCATGTTCAGTGCATGTCCTCGTGTTCTAATATTCCTCTTCATTTGAAGAATGTTTCCCTCCTATAAGTTATATAAAACCTTGATATATTAGAAAGTTTGTTAGTTCCCCAATTTCCTTTCTCTGCTCCAAACTATACATAATCAGAAATTTGAATCATTCCAGGTAAGTTTTGTGATGTAGACCATGCACTATTTTAGTTGCTCTTTTTTGTTCCGGCTCTACTATATTAATATCTTTCTGCAGATGTGGCCTCCAGACCTGGACACAGTACTCTAGATGAGGCCGTATCAATGACCTATACAGTGGTATTATTACTTCTTTCTTTCTTCTACTACTGATTCCTCTTCCTATGCAACCAAGCATCTGACTAGCCTTCCTTATTGCTGTGTTACATTGCTTACCTGCCTTTATGTCTCCTGAAATTGTGACTCCGAAATCCCTTTCCTCCTTTGTAGTTTAAAAAAGCCTTTGGATTTTTGAGACACAAGTGCATGATTTTGCCAATAAACTGTAGTTGCCACACTGTTGACTACCTCTATACTACCTAGATCCTCAATCATTTGTTTTACCCCTCCAATGTGTCTACCCTGTTACATACCTAGGTGTCATCTGCAAAAAAGCATACTTTGCCTTCAATATCATTTCCAATGCAGATATTAAAAAGCACTGGTCTAGTAATTGTTATGGAGAACAATAATAAATAAATAAATAAATAAATAAATAAATAAATAAATACTGAAGCAATGTATTATCTTGAGATGAAGTTCCTGAATATTTACAGCTGGTAAGATAATACTAGGATCCTAGTGGCTTTTACTCAGCAGGGCAATTAATGCAAAACTAATTATGAGTTTCCTATAACATAACAAAAGTACACATATTGGGGTACATTTACTAACATTCGTAATTCCCGAAAATAGGTCAAAGTTCAATCACGAATGACATCGACAGTGTAAAACTGCAACTTTTTGAATTTATTACGATGGATTTACTAAGCTGTCGTATTCGTGTTTTTCTTTTCTTCCGATGTCGATGTCATTCGTTTTTTTTTACCTAATTTTACGGCAGTGATTAGCAAAACACTGCCGTTTTTTTTTACAATCAATCTCGGCCGGATCTGTGTGATCCGTGCTGGGGTTCTTTTTATTTTTTATTTTTAATTAAACAATGTAAAATCCCCCAAAAAAATGCGTGGGGTCCCCCCTCCGAAGCATAACCAGCCTCGGGCTCTTTGAGCCGATCCTGGTTGCAGAAATATGGGGGGGAAAATGACAGGGGTTCCCCCATATTTAAGCAACCAGCATCGGGCTCTGCGCCTGGTCCTGGTCCCAAAAATACGGGGGACAAAAAGAGTAGGGGTCCCCCGTATTTTTAAAACCAGCACCGGGCTCCACTAGCTGGACAGATAATGCCACAGCCGGGGGTCACTTTTATATAGTGCCCTGCGGCCGTGGCATCAAAAATCCAACTAGTCACCCCTGGCCGGGGTACCCTGGGGGAGTGGGGACCCCTTCAATCAAGGGGTCCCCCCCCCCCAGCCACCCAAGGGCCAGGGGTGAAGCCCGAGGCTGTCCCCCCCCATCCAATGGGCTGCGGATGGGAGGGCTGATAGCCTTTGTTGTAAAATAAAAGATATTGTTTTTAGTAGCAGTACTACAAGTCCCAGCAAGCCTCCCCCGCATGCTGGTACTTGGAGAACCACAAGTACCAGCATGCGGCGGAAAAACGGGCCCGCTGGTACCTGTAGTACTACCACTAAAAAAATACCCAAAAAAAGACAAGACACACACACCGTGAAAGTATAATTTTATTACATACATACACACATACATACATACATACTTACCTATGGCCCCACGCAGGTCGGTCCTCTTGTCCAGTAGAATCCAAGGGTACCTGTTGAATAAATTATACTCACGAGATCCAGGGGTCCAGGCTCCTCGGCAAATCCAGGGTTAATCCACGTACTTGTTAAAAATAAAAAAACGGTATTCCGACCACGAACTGAAAGGGGACCCATGTTTGCACATGGGTCACCTTCCCACGAATGCCAGAAACCCACTTTGACTTCTGTCTAAGTGGGTTTCTTCAGCCAATCAGGGAGTGCCACGTTGTAGCACTCTCCTGATCAGCTGTGTGCTCTTGTCCTCACTGACAGGCAGCACACGGCAGTGTTACAATGTAGCGCCTATGCGCTACATTGTAACCAATGCTGGGAACTTTCTGCCCTGCGGTTGACCTAAAGTGACGTCACCGCTGAGCAGAAAGTTCCCAGCATTGGTTACAATGCAGCGCATAGGCGCTACATTGTAACACTGCCGTGTGCTGCCTGTCAGTGAGGACAGGACCACACAGCTGATCAGGAGAGTGCTACAACGTGGCACTCCCTGATTGGCTGAAGAAACCCACTTAGACAGAAGTCAAAGTGGGTTTCTGGCATTCGTGGGAAGGTGACCCATGTGCAAACATGGGTCCCCTTTCAGTTCGTGGTCGGAATACCGTTTTTTTATTTTTAACAAGTACGTGGATTAACCCTGGATTTGCCGAGGAGCCTGGACCCCTGGATCTCGTGAGTATAATTTATTCAACAGGTACCCCTTGGATTCTACTGGACAAGAGGACCGACCTGCGTGGGGCCATAGGTAAGTATGTATGTATGTGTGTATGTATGTAATAAAATTATACTTTCACGTTGTGTGTGTCTTGTCTTTTTTTGGGTATTTTTTTAGTGGTAGTACTACAGGTACCAGCGGGCCCGTTTTTCCGCCGCATGCTGGTACTTGTGGTTCTCCAAGTACCAGCATGCGGGGGAGGCTTGCTGGGACTTGTAGTACTGCTACTAAAAACAATATCTTTTATTTTACAACAAAGGCTATCAGCCCTCTCATCCGCAGCCCATTGGATGGGGGGGGGGACAGCCTCGGGCTTCACCCCTGGCCCTTGGGTGGCTGGGGGGGGGGGACCCCTTGATTGAAGGGGTTCCCACTCCCCCAGGGTACCCCGGCCAGGGGTGACTAGTTGGATTTTTGATGCCACGGCCGCAGGGCGCTGTATAAAAGTGACCCCCGGCTGTGGCATTATCTGTCCAGCTAGTGGAGCCCGGTGCTGGTTTTAAAAATACGGGGGACCCCTACTCTTTTTGTCCCCCGTATTTTTGGGACCAGGACCAGGCGCAGAGCCCGATGCTGGTTGCTTAAATATGGGGGAACCCCTGTCATTTTTTTCCCCATATTTCTTCAACCAGGATCGGCTCAAAGAGCCCGAGGCTGGTTATGCTTAGGAGGGGGGACCCCACGCAATTTTTTTTGAAAAAATAAGCACTTTCCCACCCCTTCCCACTGATATACATGCACGGATCTCATGGATCCGTGCATGCCTATCCAATCACGAATAAAAAAAAAAGGTCTGTTTTTTTTAAGCACTTTTTTACGAGTTGTAATTTTTCACGGCAGTGTTTGTTCTTTTTTGGCTTTGCACTTCTTAGTAAATGACCGAGATTCATACTTAAACAGCCGCGTTTTGACCGATGGTGTATTCATTCGTAATTTTTTACCTGAACTTGCAAAAAATTACGAATGCCCTCATCACTGCCGTGATTAGTGTTTAGTAAATGACCGAGATTAACCGAGATGACACTTTGAAGAAAAAACGGCATCTCGGTCAAAATCGGGAGCTTAGTAAATATACCCCATTGTCTTAAAAACACATGATTCTGCAAACAGATGGCATTACAGGATGTGTACTAAGACATGATGATACAATAACTCCACCATCAATCAGCCAACTCACTTATGCAAGTAATACAGCCACTCCTTGAAGCCTGTCACATGGGCTAAAAGCCTCCTTTGAATTAAATTACCCTAATAAACTGCTAGATTAGAAAATGATGAATTATTACACATTTAGCAAACTATTGCTCTTTAGACCTTTAAGAGGAGCAAGTATTATGTTAGTCCATAATTGTAGCAAACCAATAACTTACATGATGTTGTATACAGGGATAGTAAAATAATTCTCAAATTAAATCTTTATATTACAAGAAAATGATTTGTACACAAGAATACTGATTTCCAGATTTGTACAATTTCAGTTGTCTAGCAAAACCATTTACAAAACACAGCTAAAATCAGTAAAGTACATTGTTGCCCAGTGCACCAATTCAGACCCTGGACGCAGACGCGCGGTCTCTCGCAGCGGCAGCAACCAGGTGGTCTGGGCTTGCGCACCGGCCGTTGTGCGCATGTACAACCTTACACATTGATTTTAACACAAGGTTGTAAACTAGCATCTTCCAGCTTGGTGTCCAAGGCTTTTTGTATCACCCTATAATTTATTAATGATTGGCAAAACCACAGCATCTTCCATGAAATTATTCGTAAGTGAAAAAATACCACTAGCAAAATGTCTATATTACAGAGATATCACTCAACTTGAGCTAAGTTAGACGGAGACATGTGGACAGCCCTTATGTTTTGCTTATATTGCTGACGTGTTTATACTGCATTAATAGCTCTTATTGAGAAGTTACAGAGAGCTGTTAATCGCATATAATAACAATTAGCCAGTCAGGAAGGAGGCATTAACCACCATAGGAGAGAGTCAAATCTTGCAGCTCCCCTCCCGCCCCCATCGCGCCCGCGACAGTATTCAAATGTTACTGTCGATGGACGCAATATCAGCATTTCAGCTCGCCACCCCCTGGGGCGGTGAGCTGCAATGCACGAAAAAAGTGACCCGTTTGAACACCCAAACGTGACTTTTCGCGATCGCGCCCATGACTTTAATCGGGTTTAGCTGCTTTACGCGGCTAAACCCGTCTCTTATGGGCCCGATCAGCGCGATAAGAGGGGGCCAAAGAATATCACCCCGCGATCTCCCTTCACTTTAGACGGGAGATCGAGGGCAATAAAAGATCAGAATCCCGCCCCATGTGTCCCTTACCATGTAACTATAACATCTTCTGGAGGTGTTCCAGACAACAGGGGAGTATGCTCCATTTTCGGGGCGTGCCGAAGCCAGTGGCTGTGGCCTTGTATGTAGCTTCACTGGCCCTGGCACCAGGACAGTTAATTCCCCGCATGCTGGTACTTGTGGTTCTCCAAGTACCAGCATGCAGGGAGGATTGCTGGGATTTGTAGTTCCACAGCAAAAAAAGACAATAGGATTTTAAATACCTACCGGTAAATCCTTTTGTCGATGTCCATAAGGGATATTGGGGACAGAATTAGTACGATGGGGTATAGATGGGTCCAAAGGAGCCAGTGCACTTCAAATTTCTTCAACTGGGTGTGCTGGCTCCTCTCCTATATGCCCCCTCTCACAGGCAGTTATAGGTAAAACAGTGACCGAAGGAGAATGACATACTTGAGAGAAGGAACATAACAATAATAAAGGTGATGAGAATTATACACCAGCACACCAAAACATAGGGGGTCATTCCGATTTGTTCGCTCTATGCCGTTTTTCGCAGCATAGCGATCAGGCTATAAAACCGTCTGTTCTGCGCATGCGCCAAGTAATTTCACACAAAACTAAGCAATTTTACACAGGGGCGTGCAACGCTTTTCAGTCGCTCTGCTGATCGGTGAGTGATTGACAGGAAGTGGGTGTTTCTGGGCGGAAACTGACCGTTTTCCGGGAGTGTGCTAAAAAAACGCAGGCGTGTCTGGCTAAAACGCAGGAGTGGCTGGGGAAACGGGGGAGTGGCTGGCCGAACGCAGGGCGTGTTTGTGACGTCAAAGCAGGAACTAAACGGACTGAGGTGATCGCAATCTAGGAGTAGGTCTGAAGCTACTCAGAAAATGCAGGAAAAGATTTTCGAGCAGCTCTGCTAATCTTTCGTTCGCTATTCTGCTATGCTAAGATACACTTCCAGAGGGCCGCGGCCTAGCGTGTACACTGCTGCTAAAAGTAGCCAGCGAGCGATCAACTCGGAATGAGGACCATAATCAGGCCAGCAACGTCTGGCAACAGTAACAGCAACAGCTGAACGGGTAACACAGAACAGAGAACCTGCAGAAAGTAACCGCACAGAGGTGGGCGCCCAATATCCCTTATGGACTAAGAGAAAAGGATTTACTGGTAGGTATTTAAAATCCTAATGTCTCTAGCATCCATAAGGGATATTGGGGACAGAATTAGAACAATGGGGATGTCCCAAAGCTTCCAGAACGGCCGGGAACTTGCAGAGACTGCTGCAGCACCGCTTGCCCAAACTGGGTATCCTCCGTGGCCAGGGTATCAAATTCGTAGAATTTCACAAAAGTGTTCTACCCAGACCAGTAAGCAGCTCGGCATAGTTGTAAGGCCAAGACTCCACGGGCAGCCGCCCAGAAAGAGCCCACCGATCTTGTAGAGTGGGCCTTCAGAGACTCAGGAACAAGTAAGGCTGCCGACACATAGGCCTGTTGGATAGTAAACCTAATCCAACAAGCAATGGACTGCTTTGAAGCAGGATCACCCTTTTTCTGCGCAGAGCACGAACAAGGAATCCGTCTTCCTGACCAGAGCTGTGCGTTTGACGTAGATTCTCAAAGCGCGCACCACATCTAAAGACTCTGGAAGAGCTGAAGCGTCAGAGCAAGACGGAACCACAATAGGTTGATTCAGATGGAATGCAGTGACAACCATCGTCAGGAACTGCTGTCGAGTCCGGAACTCCGCTCTGTCCTCGTAAAAGACCAAGTAGGGACTTTTACAGGATAAGGCCCCCAATTCTGAAACGTATCTAGCAGAAGCCAGGGCCAACAACATCACTGTCTTCCACGTGAGGTACTTGTATTCTACTGCCATCAGAGGCTCAAACCAGGAGGACTGTAGAAATTGCAACACTACATCCAAAGCCCAGGGTGCCGTAAGCGGCACAAAGGGAGGTTGTATGTGGAGCACCCCATGTAAGAAGATATGAACTTCCGGCAGTTCATCTGAAAGAAAATTGAAAGAGCTGAAATCTGGACCTTAACGGAACCCAGACGTAAGCCTTTATCCACAGCAGCCTGCAGGAAACGTAGGAAACATCCCAAGTGAAACTCCAGGTTCGCGAGCAGTAGCAACGAAGCTTCTTGTTGAAGCAAGACACCATCATGTCGATCTGCGGGTATCTCCATCTGTCGACAATCTGTTGAAACACCTGAGGAAGTAATCCCCACACCCCCCGGGTGGAGGTCGTGGCGACTCAGGAAGTCCGCTTCCCAGTTGTCCACTCCTGGAATGAAAATTGCGGACAGTGCTCTTGCATCACTTTCCGCCCAGAAAAGTATTTTTGACACTTCTTGCATGCCGGCCTTGCTTTTTGTCCCTCCTTATCGATTACTGTACGCCACTGCCATGGCGTTGTCCAACTGAACCTGGATCGCCCAATAACTGAAGAGAGAGGAGGCCTGAAGTAGAGCATTGTATATCATCCGTAGTTACAGAATGTTGATCGGGAGAAGGGCCTCTTGGGCAAACTACCTGCCCTGGAACTGCACCCCCTGGGTGACAGCTCGCAATCCTCGTAGACTGGCATCCGTCGTGAGGAGGGTCCAATCCTGAATTCCGAAACGTCAACCTTCCAGCAGGTTGGAAGACTGCAACCACCACAGGAGCGAAATCCTGGCCTGGGCTGACAGCTGAATCATTCGGTGCATCTGAAGATGTGAACCGGACCACTTGTTCAGGATGTCCAATTGGAAAGATCTAGCATGGAACCTGCCGGACTGTATCGCCTCGTACGATGCCACCATTTTTCCCAACAACTTTATGCAAAGATTAATGGAAACTCGAGCAGGACGGAGAACCATGCGAACCATCTCTTGAAGTGTTCTCACTGTGTCTACTGGGAGAAACACTCTTTGAGCTACAGTATCCAGTATCATACCCAGAAACATGAGCCGTTGAGACGGTTCCAGTTGAGACTTCTGTAGATTGAGGATCCACCCATGGTGAGACAGAAGTTGGATAGTGAGATCTATATGAAGCAATAGAACCTCCCTGGAACTTGCTTTTATCAGGAGATCATCCAGGTAAGGGACAATGTTGACCCCCTGGACTCTGAGCTGGAACATAATTTCCACCATCACCTTCGTGAACACCCTCGGAGCTGTAGACAGGCCGAAGGTCAACACCTGAAACTGGTAGTGATCGTTCAGTAGGGCGAATCGTAGACAGGCCTGATGAGGAGGCCAAATCAGCATATGCAGGTAGGTGTCCTTGATATCCAGGGACACTAGGAATTCCTGTTGTTCCAGGCCCGCGATCACCGCTCTCAAAGATTCCATCTTGAATTTGAAAACCTTCAGGTAAGGATTCAAGGACTTCAGATTGAAAATGGGTCTCACAGACCCGTCTGGTTTGGCACTACAAACAGACTGGAGTAGTAACCTTGTCCTTGTTGTAGCAGGGGTACTGGAACAATGACCTAGGACTGGACCAAGTTGTCGACATCGGAGACAGGACACCAGTGCACCAAGCGCTGCACAGCCCCAGTGAGGCTGTCAGCATTTTATACAAACATATAAACAGTGAGTCTGTCTAATGAAAAATCCCTCAGAGGGATGATATTTGTGCACCAAATAGCGGCTCTCCCCCTCTACACCTTGTACCAGTGATCCAGCGTGTGACCGTTATGGAGGAGCTGTTTGAGGCTGCTGCTGCTGCTTATGCAGAGGAAGGCGCCAAAATGCCGCTGAGCACGCTGTGATGTAGCTCTGCACCCCGCTATGGCAACGGAGCTACTGTGTATTTTTTTATACTGGCCAGGTCTCCTAAATGTTAGTAACCTCACATAAATGCTTGGTAGCTTGTAATAAGCCATTCTCACGCAGGGGTCAAAGCGGGTTCCCCCCCCCCAGGAAGGGACCCGTACGCCTCACCCACGCTTTTGCCGCAGAGTGAACCAGGGGACCCCCCCTAGCGGGGTCCCCGGTGTGTACTTACCACCGATAATCACCTTCAGGCAGCGTTAGGGGTGTGCGGCATGCTGCGGTTGCGACAGCCAAGGCATCATGCCCCGCTGAACAAAGCCCCTCAGGACGGTGGCCCTGCAGCGGGGAAGCGGCACTATACCTCAAGAGGCCGGTGACCGTCCTTCCCCTAACTCCCACAGTGCAGGCATGCTGTTGCCCAAACAGCATACCAAAAGAAATAAAACTTTAAGGCACTTAAGGGCACTTTTTTCTAAACTGACCTGTAGGAGAAGGCATAGAGAGGAGGAGCCAGCAAACCGAGTTGAAGAAATTTAAAGTGCACTGGCGCCTTTGGACCCGTCTATACTCCATCGTACTAATTCTGTCCCCAATATCCCTTATGGATGCTAGAGAAATTATTTTTTTACACTATTAAAGGCTATTAGCCCTCCATCCACAGCCCAGGGATGGGGGGGACAGCATCGGGCTTCACCCCTGGCCCTTGGGTGCCTGGATGGGGGGACCTCTTGATTTAAAGGGTTCCCACCCACTCTCCCAGGGTACCCCGGGCAGTGGTGACTAGTTGGGGGGGTAATGACACGGCCACAGGGACCAACATAATTGTGTCCCCTGGCTGTGGTATTATCTCCCTGGCTAGTGGAGCCCGGTGCTGGTTTAAAAAATGTGGGGGACCCCTACGTCTTTTGTCCCCCGTATTTTTGGAACCAGGACCGGCACAAGAGCCTGGTGCTGGTTGTAAAAACACTAGGTACCCCTAAGCAATTTTCCCCGTGTATCTTAACAACCAGGACTGGCGAAAAGAGCCAGAGGCTGGTCATGCTTAGGAGGAGGGCCCTATGCAATTTATTTTTTTTAAAACACTGTTAGACACTTTTACACAGAGAAGCATGCATGGATTTCACTGATCCGTGCATGACTATCTAAACATTCCAGCCAGAAGCTGGTCTATTTGAAATTTCTATTTTTGTACGAATTCTATGCTTTCCCGGCAGTGTTTGGCTATTGTCGGCAGTGATTGAGAATACGAATTCTTAGTAAATTACTGTGTTGTATAAAATATCAGCCGTGTTTAACCGATGGTCTTTTGATTCGTATTTGTGTGGTCGGCAGTGTATCTCAATACAAATAGCTCCAACATTGCCGAGATTTGAGTTTAGTAAATTCCCGAGATGACACTTAGAGAAAAAAAAAAAAACCTGGAATGGAATCGGGATATTAGTAAATTTCCACCTATGTATCTGATGCCTTAGTAAATAGTTAAAAGCTTAAATAACAAAAAAAAGATTGCAATACTATACATAAACAAATTATTATCGCAATATTTACTTCCACAGTGAACAAACTTCTTCATACAAGACACATTATATAATGGGCCAAAAATGGCTGCCATTACTGTTCAGGGCGAATTCACTCCATTTCTTTAGGAAAAATAAATGAAAGCAGAGTATTAAATATTTTAGAGGGCAATTTGCATGCATCTCATGCTCCAAAATGCAAAGTATTATCAGTTAAAACTCATGTGCTAAGGTCCCCTTTGGCAATTCATCAAAGGAAAGTGGTAGAGAACCACAGGATCCAAACTGCTTTCTAGCTTTGGCAGTGTAATTAATAGCAAGCTGCATTCATCATTCGCAATCAATACCTGGGAGGCATCCCAGGCAGGGATGAGAAATCCTGCATAAGCTATCAATGTGTAATAATTATGTGAATACTGGGATATTTATTTCACGATTGCAACTTTAGGATTGAAGATTTTACCTGAAGATTCAAGCTGCATCCTAGGTGAAGCGTCTTAAACACTTAAAAAAAATAATAAAAAAATAAAAAACATTCAGTTTAGGAGAGAAAAAGATCACCTCAGAAAATAATTTCCCTCCAGAGACACCAAGATTACTTCAAGTAGACTTAATAGGAATGTGAAGATAAATTTAAGGCTAAAATATGTAGTGTTGTCTTTTACCGCGTAGGAAAAATGGAGTGCAAAGGAAAAGATAATCCTTTTGTAACTATTATATTTTATAATAAATTGTCATTTAACAAACATTTATTTATTGAATATCCAAAATATGGTTTGCTTACTATAAACCTAAACATACTCCATGCACAACAAGAACAATATAAAGGCTTACTATAATATTCCTTTAATTCGATACTGTAGATAGGGGTGTGATAGAATACCAGCGTTCGGGATGCCGACCCCGACATCCTCCCCTGGTGGCGGCTAGGGCTAAATGTCAAGGGGTGGTGGCTACAGCAACCCACACCCCCATTGCCTAACCCCACCCTAATGTCTAACCTTATAAATATACATAAGTTCTTAGCAAAACAAACATTGGCATACAACAGGAACAAACCAGGTACAAAAATACAAACATTTTGCAGAAATATTCAAAGAATTCACACTTGAGGATGCTGATAAACTTGGCAATGCAGATAAGGGGGTGTATTCAATTCAAGTCGGATTTCCCAACTTGTTGCAAAAACGGGAGTTTAATGTCAAATCCAGATTCGACCTATTCAATCTAACTCCCGTTTATCCGACAAGTCAGAAAATCCAACTTGTCGGAAAGCACATGGATCGGTGGATTAGCCGCGGATCCACATGTTTTGTCGGATTCGCGGCCAAATCCCACAGGTTTTAGCCCCGTTTCCGACAATGTCAATCTGTCTTTAAAAAAAAGTCAGATTGGCATTGTCGGGAACGGCCAGCTAATTAAATACTGAAATAGCGGATCCTTTCTGTCGGAAAGGACCTGATATCAATTGAATACACGCCAAGCTTGGCAAGGCAGATAACAGAAGCTCACAAGAACACAAGTCCAGCACATGAAACATTAATGACCAAGTCAAAAAATGCTGGGACCAGGCTGACTTAAATAGGCAGGTGTCAGGTGCAACCATAATGGTGATTAGTAGTAAACCCCCTAACATCTGGTCACAGAACAGACTTGGAAGAGCAGGACCTCTGGTGCTTTCCAGAAGTGCAGCTTACATAACTAGAGGTCTGGCGACCCCTTATGGCAGGGATTCATACTGCAGGGAAACAATGCAAAACAGATAAGAGTTGTAACACCTATATAAGCTCTGGCCTCCAAACATAACTTCACAGTAGAAGCCAAAAATGTTCTTCTGACTATAGCTAAGTCCCTTAACCGGTTGCCCACATGAATAAAATTGTATTGTCCACTTACAGCAGTCGATATAAGCTCTGGGTAGATGTTAAGGTTAATATTTTGAATGTTTACTCCCTATCTTGAGTTTCCCACTCACCATCTGTAAGTACTGTGCAGGTGCTTTTGACCTGTTAGACAACCATAATAGAATGATACAGTGCCTCATACACATTTCCTCAAGATCTCTGAGCTTCATGATTGCTTCATCGTTCTTTTACCAACATCTATAAATTCATCATCTTAACACCACTAATATAAATTATTATGTAAAGAGAGCGCTTGTGTTAAATGTCAATTATATAACAAGTGACACCACTAATAACGAAACCCAGATTGACGCTACAACCTTCTACCTTCCAGGCTCTTTGCTTGCACAGAAATTCTAAATTCTAAATGTTCATTTTGATGGCACCTAGTCCCTATTGGCTCCATACTATTTCTTCGATCTCTACATGCTTTTGCTGGAGAAATATCTGCGCTCAAAGCACCCTGTCCGAAACCTGGTGGCGTTGTCCCAAAAGGAGTTTTGGCAAGAAGCCACTGACTTAGTACATGCTGTAACACAAGTTTGTCTTCTGTCCAATGTTTCCTACTTTCTTCTACTACACTTAGTCCCAATAAACTATAGCAAAGGTACTCAAACTCGGTCCTCAGGACCCCACACAGTGCATGTTTTGCAAGTAACCCAGCAGGTGCACAGGTGTATTAATTACTCACGGACACATTTTAAAAGGTCCGCAGGTGGAGCTAATTATTTCACTTGTGATTCTGTGAGGTGACCTGCAAAACATGCACTGTGTGGGGTCCTGAGGACCGAGTTTGAGAACCTGTGTACTATAGCATACCAAGAATCTCATACTCACAGCCATCTAGATACCTTATAGCTCTCAACTGCATTCACAATATCTGTCCTTATCAGTAATCTTTTGCAAATTGACAAGTTTGAACACATCACAAGCATAATTCACAACTATCCTAATTCATTTCTCAGTATTTGGAGCATCTGGTCAGCATACTTTAAGTATAACTTTAACCTCTTCACATTAAGCAATCCACTTTCTTTTACTATTCTAGCTCAAATGCATATCCAAATGTTAGTATACTCAATTCCTTTCCTTATTCCATTCCCCCTCTCATCTACCCCCCCACTCCACCTCCGCTACACCACCACCACCGCCACCGCCACGCAGGCATCCTTATGGGGATCTTTTTATTTATATTACAGACTGTTTACCTTTCTACCTATTCTATAGGATTTAACTTAAGACACTGTCAGAGTACAGTAGTTTTTACTGCCTCATGACTGTTAAAAGGTCCCGTGAAATGTTCCCCTTCCCTTCCATTTCTTATGTGTATCCCTTCCCTTGACTAATAACTTGTAAACAAAAAAATTCAGATGGAGCAAAGTTATTTTATAGCAATGGCAAAGACTAAAGGGTAAACCCATGTTGTGATTATGAATTACATGTGCTAGATCATACACATAAAACACATATGGTATAAACATGCTGCATTGCGGTTAGTTGTGATATGCGGCATGCATCTTAACTAGTGCAAAGCAGACTTGCTTGCATACAGTATATTTTCAGTCTTATACGGTTAAAAAGCCAACTATCTTTTTAAGACCAAGCCCAGGATCTACCTGTAATGTACCTCATTGATAAAAAATGTTTCATTGATAAAGTGCGTCAGTGAGGTTATATGATGAGAGCAGAATGCCGATCCATTCAAATGTCGCCAAGTCTGATCTTTAGGAACCACTTTAGGCACAGCAATCTACACTTTTGTCCCCCACAAAGGCCGGTAAAAACCCAGGCCATGAGTGCTGGCTGTTAGATCACAATAGCATGAGAGGAAGGAGCACTTTTTACAAAAAATTTTTGGGGGGTGGGGGGCACATTTACTTAAATCTTCCATTTTAACCTCATATTGTCACGATCCGGGTATCTGGACGCCATTTCTTACCCATCAGATGCCTCCTAAGGCTGGCTCAGCGCTCCAGGACCGGATCCCATCTGGTATCCTGATGTGTACATTCCTGTATCCTCTCCTGTCACTCTGGGACGCTGTCACAGTAAACGCCATATTACACCTGGCATGGCGTCTCCCGCGGCCTCCGCCGCCGTCCCTGAACTTCTGCACGCAGAGTGTCTGAGTGGCGATTACGTCAGCCGTGGCCTCCGCTGTGTCCGCGTGGTTGGATGTGCATCTGTCAGCCTGGCGCCTCCTGTCTCCGGTGGCCGGCGCTGCCATTACTGTTTTCATTACCACATGGATTACAAACCAAACTTCTCTCCAAGTGTCTGCATGGGCGCAGCCATCTTGGATTCTGTCAGCTGATCATTTCCACCAATCTGTTCTCAGTATTGATAATCTGCATAATTGCCTAGCCAATCCCTTCCTTGCTGCAGGTATAAATACACTGTGCCTGAGCAAGGAAGGCGTCAGTGCTTTGGTTGTCAAACCTAGTTCCTGTTTGTCTCTCTCCTGTGATTGTCTTCCAGGTTCCAGCTCCTGTCTCAAGACTTCCACCATAGAGACCCGCACCAGCATTCCACCTGCGGTGTAGCCTGACTCTCCAATCCATTGTGGATTCATCTGTTTCCAGCTACAACATTACCTGCTTCCAGCTCAGCTTCCAGCAGAGTACAGCTTCCCTTAAAGGGCCGGTGTCCTTTCTACACTTTACCACTCTCCACCGGTATTATTATTTCTCCGCTCTCAAGTTCTACATTTCAGTTCATATTTCATCGCTCCCAAGTTCATTTATTATTTAACTGGTTCCAGCCAGTATCCACTCCGTGCTAACAACAGTCTGGTTCCAGCCAGTATCCACAGCAGCTGTTTTATCTTCAGCAACCCAGCTTTTCCTGGAACACCAGCTGGCACAATCCTGGGTTATCTCCATTGCTACAGTCAGGCCTGGTAAGGACTTTCCATCTAGAAGATCATAAGAACTATCTCACACTACCAGTGCCCTGTGGCTCCTGCCATCCTGTAGTACCCAGGAACTGTATTTATTCTTTGCTGACTTTTACGTTTTCTTTTACTGCTGCTGTGTTGCGGAGTTGTCATAATAAACATCATTGACTTTTATCTAAGTTGTCGTGGTCACGCCTTCGGGCAGTTATTATTCATGTTACTTACATGTCCAGGGGTCTGATACAACCTCCCAGGTTCCGGTACATCTCAGCCCCTACAACTGAGGCTGCCTCCCGTCAGCTCAGGCCCTCAGTTGTGACAGTAAGCACTGACCTAATGAATCCAGCCGGAGACCAGGATCAAGCGGCCAGGCCGATGCAAGAACTGGCAGCCCGACTAGAACATCAGGAGGCTGCACAGGGCCACATCATCCGCTGTCTCCAGGATCTCTCTACTCGGCTGGATGGGATTCAGACAACTCTCCGTGGATCAGGCGCGTCTGGTGCGTCAACCACAGTGACTCCAGCTATAACCCCACCCACCTTACCCATTTCTGCTCCACGTCTTCATCTTCCAGCGCCAGCGAAATTTGACGGATCTCCAAGATTCTGCAGGGGATTTCTCAACCAGTGTGAGATTCAGTTTGAGCTACAACCTGGCAATTTTCCCAGTGACCGTACAAAAATTGCCTACATTATTTCTCTTCTCAGTGGCTCAGCCCTTGATTGGGCATCACCGTTATGGGAGAGGTCCGACACCCTGCTATCTTCCTACACTGCCTTCGTGTCAACATTCAGGCGCATCTTCGACGAGCCAGGCCGGGTAACCTCAGCTTCATCCGAGATTCTCCGTTTACGCCAGGGGTCACGTACTGTAGGACAATATCTGATACAGTTCCAGATCCTGGCATCCGAACTGGCATGGAACGACGAGGCCCTGTATGCTGCATTCTGGCATGGCTTATCTGAGCGTATTAAAGATGAGTTAGCTACCAGAGACTTACCTTCTAAGTTAGATGAGCTAATCTCACTCTGCACGAAAGTTGATTTACGTTTCAGAGAGAGAGCAACTGAGCGTGGAAGATCATCTGCTCCAAAATCTTCTGCTCCTCCTCCTCGTCAACTGTCACCATCTAAAGATGAGCCCATGCAACTTGGCCGTTCCCGTTTAACTCCTGCTGAGCGCCGAAGACGTCTCTCCGAGTTTCTCTGTCTCTATTGTGCAGCTCCGTCTCACACCATTAATGCCTGTCCCAAACGTCCGGGAAACTCCAAATCCTAGCTCGCCAAGGAGAGGGCCGGCTAGGAGTAATGATCTCCTCTCCATCTCCTCAAGATTGTAATCTCCCAGTCTCGCTTCAAGTTGCTCAACGTTATCGGAACGTCATTGCCCTCCTTGATTCCGGAGCAGCTGGGAACTTTATTACCGAAGCCTATGTTAAACGGTGGTCCCTACCCACCGAGAGACTTCCTTCGTCCATTTCTTTAACTGCCGTGGATGGCAGCAAAATTTTTGATGCAGTTATTTCTTTAAGGACTCTACCAGTTCGTCTGAGAGTGGGAGTTCTTCATTCCGAACTTATTTCTTTTTTAGTGATTCCAAGAGCCACACATCCTGTGGTCCTGGGCCTTCCAGGCTCCGTCTTCACAATCCTACAATTGATTGGACGACTACGCAAATCCTGGCATGGGGTTCTTCCTGTGCTGAGACATGTTTGTTTAAAGTATTGCCTGTCTGTTCTTCCTCCCCCAGGTCGTCTGATGTTCCACCTCCTCCATATCAAGATTTCACGGATGTGTTCAGTAAAGCTTCTGCTGATATCCTTCCTCCTCATAGAGAATGGGACTGTCCGATTGATCTCGTTCCAGGGAAGGTTCCACCTCGAGGCCGAACTTATCCGTTGTCTCTGCCTGAGACGCATTCTATGGAGGAATATATTAAAGAGAACCTAGCAAAGGGGTTCATTCGACCTTCTTCTTCTCCAGCCGGCGCAGGCTTCTTTTTTGTAAAAAAGAAAGATGGTGGTCTGCGGCCGTGCATCGACTACAGAGGTTTGAACGACATTACCATCAAGAACCGTTATCCTTTACCCCTGATTACTGAGCTCTTTGACAGAGTTAGCGGAGCTACCATCTTTACAAAGCTGGACTTGCGAGGTGCATACAATCTCATCCGGATCCGTGAGGGTGACGAGTGGAAGACCGCTTTTAACACCCGTGACGGACATTATGAGTACCTCGTCATGCCCTTCGGATTGAGCAATGCTCCAGCTGTCTTCCAGCATTTTGTCAATGAGATCTTCAGAGACATTCTATACCGTCATGTCGTGGTCTATCTAGACGATATCCTCATTTTTGCCAACGATTTAGAGGAACATCGTTTTTGGGTTAAAGAGGTTCTGTCCCGTCTCCGTGTCAATCATCTCTATTGCAAATTAGAAAAATGCGTCTTTGAAGTCAAGTCCATTCCGTTTCTAGGGTACATTGTGTCCGGTTCCGGACTAGAGATGGATCCTGAGAAACTACAAGCAATCCAAAATTGGCCGGTACCCTTAACCCTCAAAGGGGTCCAGAGGTTCTTAGGGTTCGCCAACTATTACCGAAAGTTTATACGAGACTTTTCCACCATTGTGGCGCCTATTACTGCTTTCACTAAGAAGGGTGCTAACCCGTCCAAGTGGTCTGAAGAAGCCATGCAAGCATTTCATCTTTTAAAACAAAGGTTCATCTCTGCGCCTGTTCTGAAACAGCCTGACATCGACTCTCCTTTCATCTTAGAGGTGGATGCCTCCTCCGTTGGAGTAGGAGCGGTGTTATCTCAGAGGGCTAAAGATGGCCATTTACACCCTTGCAGTTTCTTCTCCCGGAAGTTCTCCCCAGCTGAGCGCAACTATGCCATTGGCGACCAGGAGTTGCTAGCCATCAAGCTCGCTCTAGAAGAGTGGAGGTATCTGTTGGAGGGAGCTTCTCATTCAATCACCATACTTACAGACCACAAGAACCTTTTATACCTGAAGGGCGCACAATGTCTCAACCCTCGTCAGGCCAGATGGGCACTTTTCTTTTCCAGGTTCGACTTTAAACTCCAGTTCTGTCCGGGCTCTCAGAATCGCAAGGCCGATGCCCTTTCCCGCTCATGGGAGCAAGAAAATGAGTCAGAGTCTTCAGACAAGCATCCTATTATAAATCCGTTGGCATTCTCCACGGTAGGGATGGACTCTACGCCCCCATCAGGGAAAAGTTTTGTGAAGCCGATGCTAAGGAAGAAGCTCATGCATTGGGCCCATGCTTCCCGTTTTGCCGGACATACAGGTATCCAGAAAACCCTGGAGTTTATCTCTAGGTCCTATTGGTGGCCAACTCTGAAAAAGGACGTCTTGGAGTTTATTGCATCTTGCCCAAAGTGTGCCCAACATAAAGTATCCCGCCAGTCGCCTGCGGGGCAACTGGTTCCACTATCCGTTCCCCGTCGACCATGGACCCACTTGTCGATGGATTTCATTACAGACTTACCCATGTGCAACAAGTTCAATACCATCTGGGTGGTAGTTGACCGGTTCACCAAGATGGCACACTTCATTCCTCTCACCGGTCTTCCGTCAGCTTCCAAGTTGGCTCAAGTATTCATACAAGAGATCTTCCGACTCCACGGTCTTCCTGAAGAAATTATCTCAGATCGAGGAGTTCAATTCACAGCCAAATTCTGGCGAAGTTTATGTCAAGTCCTCCAAGTCAAGCTAAAGTTTTCCACGGCTTACCATCCTCAGACCAATGGTCAAACCGAGAGGGTGAATCAGGACTTGGAGGCCTTCCTCCGCATCTATGTGTCCTCCTCTCAAGATGACTGGGTTCAATTACTTCCCTGGGCCGAGTTCTGTCATAACAACCAGTATCATTCTTCATCTGCTTCAACACCATTCTTCACTAACTTTGGATTCCACCCTAAAGTCCCTGAGTTCCAACCGCTTCCAGCAACTTCTGTTCCCGCAGTGGATATCACCTTGCATCAGTTTGCCAATATCTGGAAGAGCGTACGATCAGCTCTGCTCAAGGCATCGTTCAGGTACAAGAAGTTTGCGGATAAGAAGCGTCGAGCAGTTCCTGCTCTCAAGGTGGGTGATCGGGTATGGTTATCCACGAAGAATTTGAGGTTAAGAGTTCCCAGTATGAAGTTTGCACCTCGCTATATCGGTCCTTTCAAGATTGAACAAGTCATCAATCCTGTTGCTTACAGACTCCAGTTGCCTCCCTTCTTAAAAATACCCAGGACATTCCATGTTTCCCTGTTGAAACCGCTGATCTTGAATCGGTTTCATTCCTCACTTCCTCCAACTCCGAAAGTCCAAACTCAACGAGGCGTTGAGTATGAAGTGGCCAAGATCCTGGACTCACGTCACCGTTACGGTCAACTACAATATCTTATTGACTGGAAAGGTTATGGTCCTGAGGAACGTTCATGGACCAATGCTTCTGATGTCCATGCTCCTGCCTTGGTCCGGAGATTCCATTCCAAGTTTCCTCAAAAGCCAAAGAAGTGTCCTGGGGCCACTCCTAAAGGGGGGGGTGCTGTCACGATCCGGGTATCTGGACGCCATTTCTTACCCATCAGATGCCTCCTAAGGCTGGCTCAGCGCTCCAGGACCGGATCCCATCTGGTATCCTGATGTGTACATTCCTGTATCCTCTCCTGTCACTCTGGGACGCTGTCACAGTAAACGCCATATTACACCTGGCATGGCGTCTCCCGCGGCCTCCGCCGCCGTCCCTGAACTTCTGCACGCAGAGTGTCTGAGTGGCGATTACGTCAGCCGCGGCCTCCGCTGTGTCCGCGTGGTTGGATGTGCATCTGTCAGCCTGGCGCCTCCTGTCTCCGGTGGCCGGCGCCGCCATTACTGTTTTCATTACCACATGGATTACAAACCAAACTTCCCTCCAAGTGTCTGCATGGGCGCAGCCATCTTGGATTCTGTCAGCTGATCATTTCCACCAATCTGTTCTCAGTATTGATAATCTGCATAATTGCCTAGCCAATCCCTTCCTTGCTGCAGGTATAAATACACTGTGCCTGAGCAAGGAAGGCGTCAGTGCTTTGGTTGTCAAACCTAGTTCCTGTTTGTCTCTCTCCTGTGATTGTCTTCCAGGTTCCAGCTCCTGTCTCAAGACTTCCACCATAGAGACCCGCACCAGCATTCCACCTGCGGTGTAGCCTGACTCTCCAATCCATTGTGGATTCATCTGTTTCCAGCTACAACATTACCTGCTTCCAGCTCAGCTTCCAGCAGAGTACAGCTTCCCTTAAAGGGCCGGTGTCCTTTCTACACTTTACCACTCTCCACCGGTATTATTATTTCTCCGCTCTCAAGTTCTACATTTCAGTTCATATTTCATCGCTCCCAAGTTCATTTATTATTTAACTGGTTCCAGCCAGTATCCACTCCGTGCTAACAACAGTCTGGTTCCAGCCAGTATCCACAGCAGCTGTTTTATCTTCAGCAACCCAGCTTTTCCTGGAACACCAGCTGGCACAATCCTGGGTTATCTCCATTGCTACAGTCAGGCCTGGTAAGGACTTTCCATCTAGAAGATCATAAGAACTATCTCACACTACCAGTGCCCTGTGGCTCCTGCCATCCTGTAGTACCCAGGAACTGTATTTATTCTTTGCTGACTTTTACGTTTTCTTTTACTGCTGCTGTGTTGCGGAGTTGTCATAATAAACATCATTGACTTTTATCTAAGTTGTCGTGGTCATGCCTTCGGGCAGTTATTATTCATGTTACTTACATGTCCAGGGGTCTGATACAACCTCCCAGGTTCCGGTACATCTCAGCCCCTACAACTGAGGCTGCCTCCCGTCAGCTCAGGCCCTCAGTTGTGACACATATGATCTGTCTTGAATATTCTGCCACATTATTTGAAGAGTTCAAAACCTACAGTATCTTCAGGCATATTTAAGTGTTCTGAAATGAGAAAAGGGGGCGCTCTATCGTGCATGAAAACGTTTATTACAGATTGTTTTCTTAAAACACGTAGATAAAAGCGGTTGCTCGTACCAAAATAAAAAACTCTGTGGGCTTATTACCACATGGCTTTATACTACACCATTCCGGTGTGAAACGCGCTGCACCCCGCTGCTGTATATGCCGGGACCTGTACACCGCACAGTGTTTAAGTGTTTGCTTACTGTAGGGTTTATGACCTACATTATGGAGTCAATCCTATTAGCCTTGAGTTAGCACATAGCAGCAGTAAGTGTGGCTATAAACTTACGGATCCTTCAGACTCGCTGCTTTTTTTCCAAGCATATAGCACTGCCAACAAAAATCCAGGCGTTCGGGGTGAGATCAGGTCATGAGTGGGATAAGTTGCAGTGCCATTGCAATGCATATCTAGTAAGAATGATCCCTATAGGTCTGTGCTTTGGGCACAAAAGCAATTAAATCTAATGGTCTGTTTTGATTTTGATATCAGTAGCTCCCAAGATGTCTCTGCTAGCATTTTATGGAAAGCAAAGTTCTGGCCAGAGGGAGATTACGACAGATGCGTTCTCATACCTCTAAGTTTAATACACTACGCACCTAGATGCCTGGCATGAGTGAGACGCCATGTCCCATGTAACTCTGGCTTATTTATTTTTCTGCTGAAAATGCATCTAGTCACAACGCAATGCAACTAGGACGCTTGGTATATGACACCTGTATATTGTGTGTGACTCAATCTGTATATGGAGCAGAATAGAACTTGCATTGGAAAAAAAGCTGTGGTGGTTACATTGTAGCACTTCATATTCAGATTCAGAGACCCAGTTGCACGCAGATATAAAAGAGAAGCAAAAAAAGACACGCAATGCTACAAGATTCTCATGCAACCTGGTGTGCCAAAAAGGGATGTTTGATGTTGCCTGACCTATCCCCTCTGCCGCCACCACTGCAAGGTTAGTCGCGGGGAGGTTACCTGCGGGGAAGTTAGCCGCGGCGAGGTTACATTGAGCCGCGGCCAATACTTCCCTTTTCCTCCCAACCCTCCCCTGCCACCATCGCCGGAGTTACCGTGCAGCACAACAACCCGGCAGTCATGTCCTGCCTCCCCCGGAGGTTACAGTGAAAACCTCCTGCACTCCCATAGACGTGTGCTCCCAGGGGAAATGCCGGCTGAAGAGCTCTGGGTCTATCACAACTTCAGTGAGCTGCCGCTCTACCCCAGCCTCTGCTCGTCAGTGAGTGGCCTGGGCTCTGCCCCATAAGACCAGGATCATGCAGCAGCCATACAACTATAACTGGGTGAGAAGAACAGCAGCAAGTGGTAGGGAGAGAGGTGCCTGGGTCATTGCCTACCTCTGAGTTCTTATGAGTTTTTTACAGGGTTGCAACTAGGTGTGTGTTGAGTGTGCTCGGCCCACAGTGCATAGGCACTGAGGGTGGAGAACTGGCACATAATGTGAAAAAGGGGACTCTATCTGCTGTAATGTGTAAAAGGGTACTCTACCAGGTGTAATGTGTAAAAGGGAACTCTACCTTGTGTAATGTGTAAAAAGGGACTCTACCTGATGTAATGTGTGGGCCCATCATGCCTTCAAAAGAGGGGTGACATGCCACTGTTTTGAAGAACTGTGCTGGATGCCACCCCCGCTCTGCCCCCGTCCCAAGAGCTGCAGCATGTCAATCATGCTGGGAACGTTACTGCAAGACCAATTCTGCACTTGCCCCTGTGCAGACCCCACACAATCGGATTTGTACGTAAACTATCAGGTTTACATACAAATCTGAATTAGGCCCAGAGTCCGCTGTAATTAGGCACTATGAACACTGATAACTGAGGGAAGCTGTGGGAGCACATGCAGTATGATAAATACAAACTACATATAATTTAAACAATACAACTGAATATAAAGAAAAGGTAACATTTATCCTAAGTTCATTGCACTTGCTTTATTTAACTCCTACTCAGCTCTGTAGAATATACAGTAGCATAACGTTGTAAATAAAATGTAGGATAAAAAGTGATTCAGACCCTAGCTGATGACATGAAATAACATGAACACCACTTTGTTAATTTATCAAATTTAAGTGATGTCTGTTTATTGTGCTTTGGATCTCCACACTATACTTTATTTTCACTGAAAATCTAAAAATATAAAGACATTCATTGCACTTATTTCTTAAAGTATACAGTGTCTTTAATGCAATATTAAAGAATAATATAACCATGCCATAACAATTACTTTCTAAGGGTAATAGCTTGTCATTGAAGTCATGGAGTAATTACTTTCAATGGAGCAAAGAAATGAGTGCTTTAGTAGGACTCATAAATTATACTCAGTACTATACCGCTACAAGCCCTTCCTTGGTCTACATCCATGCGTCTTCATGTGCATGGACAAAGACACCCACCTTGACCATCTTTAGACACTGAAATACCCTATGCTATGTGCAGATTCTCTGTCACCAACCCCATGCTACGTGCAGATTCACTGTCAGAGTACGACCTCCAAGTGTGAATTTTCAACTTTCATAAAAATTGCGACCTGGCCTCTTCAACCTACTAGATAAAAAAAATCTTCTTTAGAGATAACATAGTTCCCCATGCAATGTATAATTTCTTTAAATCTCTCAGGTTGATACTACACAGGCTTGTTTGGTATATTTTGTCCACAAAGTAATTCTTATGTCTTATGTCTTTATCACATTCACCATTCACAGTGTGTCAAGACTTTCTGCTTCTATTTGCTTGTACATGCCCAGATAGCGCACGTAAAAAAAAAAAATAGATAATAAAAAGACTAACCTACACTACCTAAAAAGAAAAGCCCTTAAAAAAAATGGGCTTACTGTGAGCTGGAGTTCTTAGGAGTTTTTGGGAAAAGGCTCTGTGTCCATGGTACTAGGAGATGTTCAATGAACCCAAATGACAGGCATGCAGTCATAGGTCCTGCACCATGATCACTCATAAGAGAATCTTCTTGGCCACACTGTACCTACTATCAATATAAAAGAAGAAGGTCACATGGCATTCTGCCCTTGCTTCCACGGTGGACAACTTGGATTGAAAACACAAAGGGAGCCATCCCGTAGTCCTCATACCTTGGTTCCCTGACTACTTCTGAGAAGAAGAAAAAAAAGACAAAAAATACAAAGGAAGAATCCTACGATACACCTTCCGGGGGCGTGATCTTTTTACCTGTTAATCCCAAGTGGTATAGGATTTAACTCTATAGTAATTTTATGAATTACTAGCAGTACCCGGATTTGCTTAAACAATAGATAGATAGATAGATAGATAGATAGATAGATAGATAGATAGATAGATAGATAGATAGATAGATAGATAGGCCTAGATGTCAACCACAGTACTCTAAATTAACAAGACAACTACAAAAACTCACACGTAAACTTGAAGGTGAGTGGCATAAATCTCGTATTTCAAGTCACTTCCTCACATAGACTGTCTACCACTCTTATAGAAATGCCCTGGACACTGCCAAATAAACATATTTCCAAACTCTTATCTCTGCTCATGCCTCTAACCCCAAACGACTCTTTAATACATTCGGCAGCCAGTGACCTGCTCAGTTCTTTACCTGAAACCTCTGGCACTTTATCTTCATTTGATCCCACAAATGAAGATGAAGTATCATCATTCTACTCATCCTGCTTCTCTACTACCTCTCCTCTTGATCCTTTACCCTCACAAATAAGTAAAGCTCTGTCTCTGGTGCTCATCCCTACCTTAACCAACATCTGTAATCTCTCTCTCTCTCTCTCTCTCTCTCTCTCTCTCTCTCTCTCTACTGGTATTTTTCCTTCACTCTTCAAGCGTACAGTGATTACTTCCGTTTTGAAAAAACAAAATTCTGACCCTAACTCTCTCTCAAACTACTGCCCTAGCTCTCAGCTCCCTTGTCTCTCTAAGCTACTTGAGAGACTTGCCTACACTCGACTCACACACTTTCTTAACTCACACAATTTATTGGACCCACTTCAATCAGGCTTCCGTTCCCAACACTCCAAAGAAGCAGCACTGACTAAAGTGGTTAATGATTTGGTCACTACGAAGTTCAAAGGCCATTACTCACTACTTATGCTTCTAGATTTATCTGCTGCCTTTGACACTGTTGACCACTCTCTTCTCATACAAACACTACATTCCCTAGGTCTTAAAGACACAGCCCTTTCTTGGTTCCTATCCTACTTATCTAATCGCTCCTTCATTGTTCGCTTCTCTGAATCTACCTCCTCTTTGCTACCTCTTTCAGTTGGAGTACTGCAAGGCTCAGTCTTGGGTCCTCTGCTTTTCTCTATCTATACCTCATCTCTTGGTAGACTAATCAGCTCTTTTGGATTTCAGTATCATCTGTACGCAGATGATACTCAAATCTACCTATCTTCCCCTGATTTGTCCCTATCTGTACTGGGCCGTGTCACTGAATGCCTATCTGCCATTTCATCTTGGATGAAATCTCGCCACCTCAAACTTAATATTTCAAAGACAGAGTTAATTATATTTCCACCGGCCAATAGTAGGTACCAACCTGATATCTCTATCACTGCTGAAAACTCGACAATGTACCCTAGCCCACAAGCTCGCTGTCTAGGTGTCATACTTGACTCTGATCTGTACTTTGCTCTCCACATTCAATCTGTCTCAAAATCATGCTACATGCATCTAAAAAACATATACAAAATACGACCATACCTTACACAAGACACTGCTAAAACTCTAATCCATGCTCTCATTATCTCCCGCATTGATTATTGCAATTGTCTCCTAACTGGTCTTCCCAAAACGAGACTCTCACCACTACAATCCATTTTGAATGCAGCTGCATGGCTAATCTTCCTCGCTAGACGTTCATCATCTGCAGATCTACTCTGTCAGTCCCTCCATTGGTTACCTGTATTCTATCGTATTAAATATAAAATACTTGCACTCACACACAAGGCCATTAACCAAACTACACCAACGTACATCACTTCACTTATCGCAAAATATCTCCCAATCCGATCTCTTCGCTCGTCACAAGATCTGCGTCTCTCATCCACACTCATTACTCGCTCCCATTCACAATTGCAGGACTTTCATCGGGCTGCACTCACTCTGTGGAATGCCCTACCACGTACAATAAGACTCCCCTCTAGTCTCCAAACCTTCAAGCGTTCCCTGAAAACTCACCTCTTCAGGCAAGCATATCAAATTCCAGACCGCCCACAGAACTTTCATAAACCTTCCTATCAAATTGCATCCACTCTGCACAGTCCACACATATCATCACATCTTCTCATCCTTCCTCTCGACCCCGGTTCATCATACAGCCCACCAAGAACCTTTGCAATCTGGTGGACAATTATGCAATAGATAGCACCTATCCTTGTGTATCCATGCCTATTTCCCTATAGATTGTAAGCTTGCGAGCAGGGTCTTCCTACCTCTTTGACTGTAAATTGTAAAGTGTAACGGAATTTGTATATAAGAAACTGTTAATAATACTAATACTAATAATAATAATAATAATAATAATAGTCAGTGACTCAAAATATAAATAATAATAAAAAAAAGTGAAGTCCAGGTGCTAGAGTACATTGGGGGTCATTCCGAGTTGATCGCTCGCTAGCTACTTTTTGCAGCCGTGCAAACGCATAGTCGCCGCCCGCAGGTGAGTATATTTTAGCTGTGCAAGTGTGCGAATGCTTGTTCAGCCGAGCAGTACAAAAACCGTTTGTGCAGTTTCTGAGTAGGTCTGAACTTACTCAGCTGCTGCGATTACTTCAGCCTGTCTGGTCCCAGGATTGACGTCAGACACCCGCCCTGCAAACGCTTGGACACACCTGCGTTTTTCCAAGCACTACTAGAAAACAGTCAATTGACACCCATAAATGCCTTCTTCCTGTCAAACTTCTTGCGATCGGCTGTGCGAATGGATTCTTCGTTGAATCCATCGCCCAGCAACGATCCGCTTTGTACCCGTACAAAGCACCTGCGCATTGCGGTGCATACGCATGCACAGCAGTGACCTGATCGCTGCGCTGCGAAAAACGGCAGCATGCGATCAGGTCGGAATGACCACCATTATTCTTAATATGTAGATTATAAACCAATGTATTTAGTTTGCAAACAGCATCTTTTCAAATCAATGTGATTTTTAGTTAAGCTCAACAGTATATGATGCCAAAGGCCGAGTGTGTTCAAATAAAATTGTCAGTGAGGCAGTGATGTGCTGCTGTCAGTGAGGCAGTGATGTACTGCTGTCAATGAGGCAGAGATGTGCTGCTGTCAGTGAGGCAGAGATGTGCTGCTGTCAGTGAGGCAGGGATGTGCTGCTGTCAGTGAGGCAGAGATGTGCTGCTGTCAGTGAGGCAGTGATGTACTGCTGTCAATGAGGCAGAGATGTGCTGCTGTCAGTGAGGCAGGGATGTGCTGCTGTCAGTGAGGTGATGATGCTGCTGCCAGCGATTAAGTGATGTGCTACAGTCAGCGTGGCGGTGATGTGCTACGGTCAGAATGGCGGTGATGTGCTACGTCAGCGTGGCGGTGATGTGCTACGGTCAGCATGGCATTGATGTGCTATGGCAAGCGTGGCAGTGATGTGCTATGTCAGCATGTTGGTGATGTGCTGCTGTCAGCAAGGCAAGGATTTGCTGCTGTCAGTGAGGCAGATATGTGCTGCTGTCAACGAGGTGGGGATATGCTGCTGGCAGTGAGGCTGCGATGTGCTGCTGGCAGTGAGGCAGGGATGTGTTGCTGTCAGTAAGGCAGGGATAGTAAGAACATAATATGCTGTAAGAAGGTCTTTTCAATCTTGGGCCATACTGGGAAGGCGTGTCTCTTTGCTTCCTCTGTTGAACACAACCCTGGACTGCCAGGACAGTCCAAAGCCACTTTTCAGATCGTGGCCTAGTGGCAGCGTGAGATGCAGGCTGATACCCATGGAGCTCCTATGCTGCGCATATACACAGGGTCAGCTGGAGAAACAAGCCTGCTGCACAGGAAGTCCCTATACTTTTCACCAGTTCCCATAGCAGGCTGACAATTTTTTTTTTAAATAGAGTAATTTTTATTCACCACAAAAGTTAAAGATACAGACATTTCAGGATACATTTCTGGTCATATTGGATAATCACATTATTCAGTCATTCATATCAGCTTTATGGTATTATACATGCATGAATACTATTCCCCACATCACCATTTCCGTGCGGCCTTCACGCAATATGCATATTGTATGTAGTCTGTATCCAAGTTATGATTCACATACTTAACATTTTTTAGATTTTCTCCCCCCACCTTATGTGTAATTACCCCGTCTATTGAGCCGTATATAGCCCACAACCCCACTACCCCCAAACTAACCCTCTAAACAAACTCAAGCCTAGTCAACCTGATGTGTGCGTGGTGTGGTGCGACAGCTAACCACCTAAGCAACTGCGTTAGGAGAGGTAAAGGGTTCGGCCCAACGCCCCGGGGCCCAAACAGCGCTTCTGCATCAATGGCCAGTGCCCGCTACATTTGAAGGGCAAGGGAGGAGTATGTGGAAGTGATCCAAGGAGACCAAATCTTCTCGTATCTGGTAAGGGCATTATATTTCATATATACATATCGTTCTTTTAATAGGGTATCATTGATCAAACTTTTAAGAGCAGGTATTGTGGGAGGGCTGGGGGCCATCCATGTCCGCGCGATGCCCACTTTTGCAAGTGCGCATACGCTGCGGGCATACATGCTTTCCCATCTGGACCCAGAACTCGAGTCACCCACCCCCAGAATGCAAAATCTCGGAGTCAGCATTCCCCTCTGTGTTCCTGTGTGTTCCAAAATCGACCTGACCCCAGCCCAGAACACCTGTAGCGACGGGCATTCCCATATGAGGTGCCAGAATGTGCCTCCGGCAGCCCTGCACTTGGGACAAACATCAACATTATCAGACCTGAATCTGGCCAGCCTGCTCGGTGTCATGTATGACCTATGCAGAATGAAAAACTGAATCTGCTGAAACCGTAGCGATTTGGTGACCTGACTCGGATTGCCCAAAGCACCCTCCCAGTCTTCCCCGTCTATGGGACCCAAGTCACGCTCCCAGTTCGCCCGAAGATTCGAGAGCGGGTCTGCGTGTATTGTTTGGAGGAGGTATGAGTAAGTGAAGGAGATCACCTTGACTCGACCCAAAGATTGTAGGAATGTTTTGATGGGAAATGGGAGGAGCGCCGGGGGGGAGTCTCCAAATTGCGCCTGCAAGGCGTGCCTGAGCTGTAAAAATCTGTAGAAGTGAGAGTTCGGAAGTCCAAACTCCTCCTTTAATTGTTGAAATGATTTCAATGAACCGCCACTATATAATTGGGACAGTGAGTCTATCGAATACGGAGCCCATACCTCCCCGCCCTCTAGGGACCTCAGCTCATTAAGCATTGTGGAGTGCCATAGGGGGGTGTCAGGGTCCATGCCTTCATACCCGAGCAGGCCCCTCAGTGCCAGCCATATTCTCATCGCCTGAAAGACAATAGGAGGTAAAGATCTGGAAGGGTTTTCCCCCACCAAGACCTGTGCCGGGGAAAGGTCTGGGTAGTAGCACTGAAGGAACGCCCGTTCCAGCCCAGCCCCCCCCCCCTCCCGAAGCCACATACTGATATGTGATAGCTGAGCAGCATAGTAATATAGTTGGAAGTGAGGCAAGGCCAGACCGCCGTCCCTTTTCTGTCTGGTGAGGGTGGTTAATTTAATTCTAGCTCTTTTATTGGCCCATACAAAGGAGGACAGGACGCTATTTAATTTCCTGAAGAAGGCTGGAAAAATGAATACAGGGGACTGTAGTAGAACATACAATAGTTTAGGCAGGACTACCATTTTAATAAGGCCGACCCTGCCCGTCATTGTCAGTGGTAACTTACCCCAGGCTCTAGATTTGCGCACTACTGTTTGTACTAGGGGGTCGAGGTTTAAGGGCACAAAGTCTGATGGGTCGTTTGTAATTAGAATTCCGAGGTACTTGAACTGAACTGTCCAGCACAGTGGCAGAGATATTTTCGGAACCTGAGGGAGGGAGCCTATAATGGGCATAATAAATGATTTAGTCCAATTTATGCGGAGACCCGAATACCCACCGAATGTCTCGATGACCCGCAGCACAGTGGGCATCTCTACTGCGTAGTCTTGAAGGAATAGCAACAGGTCATCCGCATAAAAGGCTATCTTGTCAGTACAGGGGCCGGTACCTATTCCCTCGATGTCCGGGTGCGATCTGATCAGGCAAGCGAGTGGCTCTATGGCTATGGCAAACAGAGCAGGAGAGAGGGGGCATCCTTGTCTGGTGCCCCGTGTCAAAGGGAAGGAGGAGGAGATGTAGCCGTTCACCAAGACCCTGGCGCGTGGATTCTGGTATAGCAATTTAATCCACTGAATAAAGTTTGGGCCGAAGCCCATGCTCCTCATGACTCCCCACAGGTAAGGCCATTCAACGCTGTCGAATGCCTTGGCTGCATCCAGCGAGACTACAGCCGCGTCCGAGGGGAAGTCGCGGGGGGCCTGCAAAATGGTGTATAGCCTGCGCAAGTTAATGGATGTGGATTTCCCAGGCATGAAGCCGGTTTGATCCGGATGAATTATGGATTCAATTACTAGGTTGAGACGGACCGCGAGAATTTTCGCCAGGATCTTGGCGTCAGTGGGGATGAGGGAGATCGGCCTGTAGGAGTCCAACAACATGGGGTCCTTACCAGGCTTTGGAAGCATTATAAGGATCGCCTCGGACATCGAGGGAGGAAGGCTGTCAGTGACACTCATTTTAACGTACGTGTCAAGCAGCTGGGGACCAAAGAATTCTATATACTGTTTATATAGTTCCGTGGGAATACCGTCACTACCCGGGGATTTACCTCTAGGAGACACCTCCACCGCCGACACCACCTCTTCCAGGGTCAGAGGTGCGTCCAGTGCGTCCCTGGCCTCATGGGAGAGTTTAGAAAGGGGAATGTTTATCAGGTACAGGTCTATTTCCTCCGTGGAGCATGTCAGTCTACTGTCGTAAATTTCTCTGAAGTAGCCGAGGAACATCTGAGCGATGTCGGGGGTGGCATCCACCGTGAGGCCGCCTGGGTCGAGCATTTGCGCTATCGTGGTCCCAGGTCTATCATAGTGCACTAAGTGGGCCATCAGGCTACCTGGTCTGTCCGCCTGCATATATATGTTAGTAGCCCTAAACAAAAGGGAACGTGCATTTATATCTGAAAGGTGGGCCAGCCAGGCCTCCTGAGCCACAAGCCAGCGGGCCTTCAGCTCAGGAGTACCCTCTGTCAGGTAACGCATCTCCAGATCCCTACACTCAGTCTCAAGCTGTCTTTCCGTCGCCCTTCTAGCCACCTTGCAGGCTGCAATTTTGCCGATCATTGTACCTCGTAAATATGCCTTGAACGCGTCCCATACAACCGGGGCCCGGGCCGATCCCACGTTATCTGCAAAAAATCCCTCCCATGTGGACACCAACTCCGGGCATTCGCCCAGCTGGGCCAGCCAGGAAGGGTGTAGCCGCCAGTATGACTGTCCCCTCTGACATTCCCCATTTATTGAGAGCACCAGGGGCGAGTGATCTGACACCCCCCGTGCCTCGTAACGGACATCCGTCACGCCAGGCAAAAGCCCAGGCGAGACCAGGGCCAGGTCGATCCTAGAAAAAGAGCCATGTGTACCCGAATAACAGGAGTATTGCCTGAGGCCAGGATTCCGAAGTCTCCAGACGTCTACCCACTGCATACCGTCTAGAAATTCTGCGAATCTAGATCCCGATGAGGCTAAACCGCCCCCCGTCCCCCGATCCCGGGGCGCCCTCCATCTGTCTAAGGAGGCATCCAACACAGCGTTGAAGTCCCCCAAGCAGACGACAGGGGTGTGTGGGG
The DNA here is from genome assembly GCF_028390025.1 of Pseudophryne corroboree. Taxonomy (NCBI): domain Eukaryota; kingdom Metazoa; phylum Chordata; class Amphibia; order Anura; family Myobatrachidae; genus Pseudophryne; species Pseudophryne corroboree. Next base: position 247,583,639 of record NC_086448.1, on the reverse strand, counting down.
AGGAGGCAACAAACAGGGCGGCCTTTTGCAGGACATCGTATGAAAAAGGGGGGGGAACATACACAGACAACAGGAAAAAATTACGTGAGAATAATTTACATTCTAAGAACACGTATCTACCATGCGGATCTGTATTTACCCTAATCATCTCAAACTGTACAGTCCTCTTTATCATTACCGACACCCCTCGGGAATATGAGGAGTGCGAGGAATGATATGCCCAGCCCACCCAAGGCCTACGGAGCGACAACAGCCTATTTCCCTCTAAATGAGTTTCGCTTAAACAGATTATATCCGGGCCATATTTCTTGATCATCTTAAACACTAAGGATCGCTTTACTTTGTTGTTAATGCCCCGGACATTCCACGACAAGATTTTTAAGGGAGGCATGTCAGCCAAGTCATCTGCTGGAGCACATCACTCCTATCTACCACCCGACCCCCCGGCTCCTCACTCGCGCGGTCGCGCCGTCCACCGGCCCCGGACCTCAAGCCAAACCCCTGAGAACAGTGCAACCCCGCCACACCCTCCGAATGACTTATATGTAGGCTTCTTAAATTCAAAACATAAAACAGAAAAACTACTGGGGGGCCAACAGCAGCCCCCCAGCATCCCCCCTCCCCGTATACCTCCCCGAACTGTGGCATACCTAGTTCCCTAACCGAACTCTAGCCCTGGAGAACCCAAAGCCTACGGCAACACTGTACTAGGCGTACAGATCAAACAACCCCAATATTTAAACCCTTATACGTTTATACGTTTATAACACTTCTCAGTAAAGTCCAGAACTGCTAAACAAGAGGAAGCTCCCCGGACTTATACTTGCGAGTTGAAGGCCCATAAAGGAAGGCGACCCGATGTCAGTCTGGAGCCAGCTGGCGTGCCCCCGGAGCATATCTGTCCAACCATGACGCCGCTTCCCTGGGCGAGCTGAAGAATTTAGTCTCCCCGTCCGCCACCACTCGCAATCTGGAGGGAAACAGCATTGAGTATGATATATTCAGGTCACGAAGGCGTCGCTTTATGGGGAGAAACTGTGCTCGGTCTTTTTGGACGTCCGCTGCAAAGTCCGGAAATGCCGACACCCGGACTCCATTCCTCATCAGGGGACCCTTCACACGTCCCAGGCGCAGGACGGAGTCCCGGTCCTTGTAGTGCAGGAATTTTGCTATAAAAGTTCGTGGTGGGGCACCTGGTGGTAAAGGCCGGAAGGGCACGCGGTGAGCCCGCTCCACTGCAAACTGAGATGTAAAGGATTCAGCACCGTATGCCTCTTTTAACCAGGATTCCAGAAAATCCTCGGGGTGTGTCCCTTCTTCTTTTTCAGGGAGGCCAACGAACCTCACGTTGTTTCTGCGGAGTCTGCCCTCCATGTCCAGGAGTTTGGCTTGTATCGTTGTGACTTGCTGTGTAACTGCGGACACCGATTGTTGCAGAGGGCCGCTGAGGTCTTCCAGGTTGGAGACCCTTGTCTCAGTTTCGCCCACCCTCTCCCGTACTCGTTGGACGTCCTGTCGTAGCAGTGATAAATCGCACTGCACCTTCTCCATCTTGTCTGATAGGCGTTGCTCGCTGGCCGCTATGGCCTCCAGGACCTGCTGGATGGAGGGTGCAGACGGCTGCGTGTTCGCCCCCGAGTCGGCCCCAGCCGATGGATCCATTCTGGCAGGGGGGGAAGGCTTAGGAGATGACTGCGTCGACTGCGTCGACTGAGATGTAGGCTGTCGGGCGAACTTCTCCAGTTTAGCCGCGGCCGCGCTCTGGCCGCCCCTCACCATCTTGTGGGGGTCCAGCAGTAATAAGAGCCCCGTTATTCAGTATCAAAAGTATAACCGTGGATGGTAAATGCAGTAACAGCAGCACGCCAGTCACTGGGATGGCCAGATGTTGTAATGAAGGGAGAAGGGGGACCTGGGGGGTCCAATGGTATAAATAAATGTGTCCAGTGTGTGGTATGCCAGCAGTATAAGCAGTAGGAGACAGGGCAGCTGGGACAGTGTCCAGTCCTCCAGCCCAGTGCAGCCTTCACCCACACTGCACCTTGCTGTATTCTGTGCCTCAGGGAGCTGCAGTTAAAATGGCCGCCCAGCACAGAGATCTCCCCCTCCTTCCCTCTCTGTACCAGCCTTCAGGGTGTCAGGTTGTCTTCTATATGTGGCCCTGGGGGTACAGGAGTGGGGTACCTCTCCTCTCCTGTGCCGCTGGTCGTCGCGTCCGCCTCGGGCGCTCGATCGTGTGCGCGCGCGCACGCGCCCGGCGGAGCTTCAAAATCGAGGCCGGGGACTGAGCTGCGGCCTAGGCCCGGAGTCCGGGCGGCCGCTGACGCGGGCCGGGAGCGCTCGTACACACGCTCCACAGCCTCCCCAGCACCGTCAAGCAGGAGATCAGTCCAGAGGAGAGCAGGATCGGGGCCCCAGGATTGTTTCAGGATTAATTATCCAGGGAGCTCCTCGATCCTGCTGCCTAGTCCTCTGCCGCCGTGGTCACGCCCATAGCAGGCTGACAATTTTACAAGTGAGATGTAGATGTCTGTAGGTACTGACCTTACCTGATGCAGCTAGTTATCCTGTGCACCATCTCCCTTCAGGCTGGATGCCATCTTGGTGCTCCCTCTCATTAAAGGTGTAATACAGAATTATTTTTTTTACTACACTTTAGCTCATCTTTGCCCTACACTATCTGACCTACTCTATAAGGGCGACCAAGTTAAAGTGATGGCAGCAGGGAGCCTGCTCAGGACTTAACCAATTGTGTACTATATATCGAATCAATTAGACCACGTAAATCTGCTCCTCCTGCTAATCTCATTAACTTCTTCTGCAAAATGCAACCCACACCTCATAGTCCAACATCTGCCCCTTATACAGTCTTTTTTTAAGAATCTGATGTGGAGTCGGAGCTTCCGTCCTATTTTATGAAGATAACATTGCCTCTATTCTCTCCGACATAGTGTCTCTCAGATTCAGAAGGCTGTATTTGGCCTTCAGGCTGAGGCTGTAAAGCTGGGATGAGGTGGAGCATAAAGCAGATGAAGTCGGTCACTTCCAGCAGGATTCAGCTGCCTCAAGGGAAGGAGGGGTTACAGGAGGATTTGGAACACAGGCCCCGGCGAAATAATCTACACATTAAAAACTTTCCTGAATCTATTGAGTCAGCTGAGCTGGGGGACTCTCTGCTTAATTTTTTTCAACACCTTTTGTCGCATGTTTATGTGGATCAGCTGTTTTTGGATAGGCTCACTGCATCCTGAAACCCTCGCCTACGGCTCCACAAAAAGATGTCGTCTTGAGATGTCACTATTTTAAAATCAAGGAACGCATTCTGGTGTCATCTTGCAACAAGTATATCTGCCTCTTTGATGCTTTATCCATGTCAATTTTTCAGGATCTCAGATTCCAAGGGATAATCATATAAAATCCAGGTGGGGGTTTCCCTTCTCTCTCATTGTTTAGGCTGAGGGTAGACAACTGATAGTAAAATCGCATGGAGACGCCATATACCTCCTTGCCAAGCTAAGTCTCACTCCACCTCAGGGGCAGGTTGCCTAGACTTAACCTTCAGGCTCTACTGGTTGACAACCTCCGGGCTCTCTGCTCCTGAAGAGAGCTCCTAAACGGCTGTGATCGATGGTCCCTTCCAAAACTTCAAACCAAAATATTCCTCCATGAGACTGGTTCCTACATTTGGTGATATGTTTCATTTATTTTCTATACCAAAATTGACATTTGCTTCCTTTATATTTTTACTAGCTGTTCTACCCGTTCTTCGCACGGGAGTTTCTGATTTTCAAGGTTGCATCGGTAATGACATCATTACGCCAACACCGTTTTCATCCCCTTGGGGAAGGTTTTTTAAGATTCTAAGTAAGTAGTTTTCCTATTTCCCACCTGCAGAATACATATGTTAAATTTCATCTTCCTAACATATCGGGAAGTAAGAGAATTAGGGATGAGTCAGTCAGAGAGTGAGTGAGACGTACGCATTTTTGTAGTTTATTAAATTCTACCCCCTGGAGGTACAATCCAAATTTTGATCTGATTGTCCATTTGGGTGTTATCATTCACGCAACGCAAACCACACATTGGTAATGATGTCATTATGTCAACCCCATTTTCGTCCCCTTAGGGAAGGTTTATTAAAAAGGTAAATACGTTGTTTTCCTTTTTCCCAACTGAAGAATACCTATGTTGAATTTCAGCTTCCTAACATATCGGGAAGAGAATTAGTGATGAGTGAGTGATTGAGGGCTTTCGCATTTCTATAGATTTACTTTCTTTTTTCTCGATCAGTGTTTACTTTGATTTACTCCCCAAATGTTGCAAGTCTTTCTGAATTGTGGTTATTACCTTAAGTACAATATAAGTTGGTCTATGTCTCTCAAATGTTTACTTTTTAGGTCATATTAGCTATTCGATTACCTACAGCAACTCTGTTAATGCAGGTGCGTGTAAAGAGTCTTACCCACCAAGCAGTAACTCCGTTCCAGCATGCCGCAAGTCCCTGCTGGTATACGGCTAGTTATGTGATCCGGATCAATCAGAGCTTCAATCAGAGTGCATATCCACATGAAAGTGACTGCCATTACGCGTTTCTCCGCCAATTGTCCGGTGGTTTCATCAGAGGGCGGAGAAACGCATAAGAGCAGTCGCTTTCCCGTGGATGTGCACTCTGATTGAAATTTAGTCAACATTCTCATGATCCAGCCTCCAAACTTACACATTCTATCTAGTTACTCTGTATCAGGTGTTTTGACACCCCTTCCCGCCTCTCCACTTACCCCCATTCCCCATTTGGGATAACCTGGACGAGTTCCTCCACCCTTTGCTCGCACTCCTGTTTTAATGGCATCTTTAAGCACTCTTTAAATTCCCTCTTTCATAAACATGATATACCACGGGCCAAATTCTATGAGCACTCACATATATGCTCCTACAGTATTTGCACTACTTACCTAGAGCCTTAGTCTTTTATTTGCACTCCTTACCTAGAGCCTTAATTTTTAGACACTTCATGTCCTTTGAAAGATTATGCTATTACTCCCCAGTAAGAAAAGGCATTTTATATAGTCTCCACAGTTTCCTCTGGTTTGGACTCTGTTCTCACTCATAAATGTTATTGGGAAAGGGACTTGGGTCCTCCACGTGATTCTTGCAGTGTTATTAGAATTTGGCAAAATCATATACTTCCTAACTAATGTGTATTAATGTGTATTAGTAACCGGACTCCTTTTCCACCGATTTGTCTCCCCATTCTTCCTAACCTTTTCACACCTGCTTTCTCCTCTTCTTATTCTACTCCCTTTCTTTCTATCATTACTCTATAAGGATTATATTAGAAAATTAGTTTTAAACTGTTTTTATATGCTTTATCATAGTAGTATAGGGGGTCATTCAGACCCGATCGCTGCTGTGCGTTTTCGTACAGCAGTGATCGTGTCTGACCTGCGCATGCGCCGCAATGCACAGACGCGAGGCCCCACCAGCGATGGGGAGCGCCGGACTGCGACAGGATGGACGACAAAAGTGATCGCACCAGGGAGTGTCCGTGAAAACGCAGGCGTGTCCAAGTGTTTGAAGGGAGGGTTCCTGACGCCAGCTCCAGCCCCAATCATCGCACTGGAAGAGTAAGTCCTGAGCTGTGCAGAAACTGCACAAACTTTTGTTTGTGCAGCTCTCTGCACAAGCGATCGCACCCCTACACAGCGATTTCCCCCTCCCCCTGTAGGCAGCAACTACCTGATTGCAGGGATGCAAAAAACGCACCCTAGCAATCAGGTCGGAATTAGGCCCATTGTTATCAGGGTCACGGTCCTTATTCTCATTTTATTTATCTGCTCATTGGACTTTAATTTTATTCTTGCATTCATAATTAAAACTATTGTTACATTTTATTTACATTTTAAATCTTTAGTTCACTACGTATGGTTTTTATATGCAGTCGATTAGGCAAAAGGATGGTTCCTCAGTGTGTGGGATTTATTTACTAAGTGGCTGCTATAACTTCCAGGTGAGTTTAAGCCAAACTTTTTTAATTTTTAAAAGGCAATGATTATAATAGCAAAACACCCCATGTGTTGCTATTAAAAGCACTGCATTTTAAATTTTGGACATATAGAAGCAACTGCTCAGTAAATAAACCCCTGTGAGACTAACTGTGAAACACGATGGAGGAAGCGTGATGGTTAGGGACTTGCATAGAGTAAGTGCGAGTATATACATTTATTAAATATCACATACCCATCTCCTCCATGTGCTCCTTATATGTCATGACACCCTTCTACATGCCTTTTATATGTCACTACGCCATTCCATGTGACCCATATATGCCATTAGACTCCTCTACATCCCCTTATATCCAAACAAATATTCCCCTTATTCACTTTATTTTGCCATCAGACCCCTCCACATGCCCCTTAAAAACACTCACACTTCCCCACACACCTTATGTGCCATTAGAACTCTCCACATGCCCCTTAAATGCCATCAGAACCTCCCATATGCCCCTTTATATGCAACATAGCTAATATTATTATTATTATCCTTTATTTATATGGCGCCACAGGGGTTCCGCAGCGCCCAGAGTACATATGCACATAATCAAAACAGGAAAACAGTGACTTACAGTTGCAGACAATATAGGACAAGTACAGGGTAACTAAGTATAACTACATCAGTAGACGACACTGAGATAAGTATCAAGGTGGACGAAAACGGCAGGATTTGGGCAGTTGAGGCTTATTAAAGTAAGAAAAGGATAAGCACATGAGGGAAGAGGGCCCTACTCGTGAGAGCTTACATTCTAAAGAGGAGGGGCAGACAGACAGGGGTGACACAGATGGGGTAGACCGAGCGTGGGACAGAGGGTTAGGATGAGATTTGGCTGGGTTTGGTAAAGAAGTGGGTCTTAAGAGCTTGTCTGCAGTTCTGTAGAGAGGTGGAGAGTCTGAGTGGGAGAGGTAGAGAATTCCAGAGTAAGGGAGCAGCATGTGAAAAATCTTGGAGATAGGAGTGGGAAGAAGTAATCAGAAGACAGGAGAGTCAGCGTGCATTAGCAGAGCGAAGATGATGGGTGGGAGAGTAAAGGGAGATAAGGTCAGAGATGTAAGTGGGAGAGGAGTGGGTGAGTGCTTTGTAAGTGAGTGTAAGAAGTTTGAATTGGATTCTGAAAGGGAAGGGAAGCCAGTGAAGGGCTTGTAGGAGAGGGGAGGTGGATGTAGTGCGTTTGGTGAGGAAGATGAGCCGGGCTGCAGCATGGAGGATAGATTGGAGTGGAGAGAGGGGAGAAAGGGTCTGATCCTGGAAATGTTTTTGAGATGAAAATGACAGAAGAAATGTTTTTAAGATGAAAATTACATGGATCCAACTTCAATTGAATATGCCCCATAGACATCCATAGCCACTTCCCTCCGTTTGTGCTGTTAACAAAACACAACAGAAGGAAGACAGAGAAAAAGCACTTGTGTAAACCAGCCCGAAGGTCCCTCACAATTACAATATGAGATAAATAGTAGCTGTTATATTGAGAGGAGAGTACTGTATGAACAAACTCACAGATTTTAGTGCTTTAATTTATTTGATAATTAGTGCTATTTGACTTTCTTATACAGCACGTTGTTTAAAATCAACAACAAAGCCCACAAACTAGATTGGAAGCATGAGTGCAGTTTATGAATTCTTTTGCTATTGCTTTACTATATTTTCTAATTGTTTTCACCAAAGTATTTACACAGTTGTTTACATGAGATCCTCATCATGCTTTATCTAGTGATTATGGGTCTGATTCAGATATGGATGAAAAGCCATTTTTGACACAGTTCAGCGATTATCTGCTGATTGCACATGCGTTTATATCACACTGCACATGTGCCGTAATGGTCTTGCTATGGTGGTCGCAGTGAGGATTTATTTGCAAAGTGATTGACAGACCGAGACCGTTCAGGGGGTGGTTTTGAGGTGTGGTGGTAAAAACGCAGACTCATCGTGCCAGCTTTAGGGGCGTGTCTCAGCCTGTGTCTGCGATCCCCTATGCAGCAGCAATGGCTCTGGTGGTTTACTTCCTGTGACCATGCTGCGCAAAATTTGGACTACTCAAAAGTCCACTAATCAACTGATCTAGTGTTCCTTCTAGGCTGTTTCAGCAGGATGCTGCACCCTGCCCATTTCTGAAATGTGTAAAAGCACCCTGCCCTTTTTCAGTACACCCTGCAGGACCATAAATCACCCCTTGTATACAGAATGCAACAGTCAGAGTGCATGTTACAATGTAATTGTCTACCACTTGCCCATCTCTGAAATTGGAACACAATTTCTGATGGCAGATGAGAGACTGTAAATGACATCACTGCTGTGGCTGCCTGCATAACACAGCACTCTGATAAAGAGGGAAAGAACAGGGTAAGCAGTGAGCATGTACTGCTTACAGTATTTTCCCTAGTAGAACAGACTTTTTTTTTTTACCTATATATTTTAACCCTCTGCTTAACTTTTCTGTTTTATAACACATATGGATTTTAACCACTTCAGCACTAGAGGAGACATTTATAATGATCTACTTATGTATATGCTACAGCCAATCTTTCCAGAAGACTGGACATATACAGTATGTTTCTCAGTACAGATGTTGGGTGTTACATGGGTGACCTATTTGTATGTATGGGTTTATGATATACTAAGGGGAAAATGTAAAACTATAAACATATGCGCTATGCTTTGTGCGCAAAGCGTCACATCAAAAATGTGCCCTTCAAAATAAAAATGTGCCCTCTTCAATGATCAGCACCCTGCCCTTAAAAAATCCTAGAGTGAACACTATGATCTGCTACTGATGCTGTATCTTTGTATGCAACCGCTAGAATTCCAAAAGCCGCCAGTGGGCGTCTCAATGAAAATACAGGCGGCTGCGGAATTTGCATATTTTTGCACAGTCTCTGCATACACATTCACAGCTGAGGCAGCATTAGCCTACATTGCTAAATCAGGCCCTGTGTGCCTTACCATTTATTGTTCAACAGTTACACTGCAATGTAGAACACTTGCACCATAAACATGGACAGACAGATGGAACAGTCAAACACGATTGCCAGTTCTTGTATTTATACACGTAAAAAGGTTCTGCACAGCGTAATTGCACAGTGTGTGGTCACATGTGCTGCAAGCAATAAAGGATATCAAAGAAAAACATTAAACAGATTCCATCACAAAAAATATAGTAAGCAATTACAGTGCTTTAGGCCATATTAAACTAAACTTCCTAATAAAAACAGAGACACATTTGATGATACTAATTAGAAGACAAGCATGTCGAGCCATATGTTACCCTTCATTAATACTTGTTAAGCATTGGCAGAACACTAAAAACTTTCCTATTTATGTCTTGATTTTAACACAAGAGTATTAATATAATTACATGTCTACAAACAATCACAACCCATTCTTTCTACATACAGCCATAAGTAAATAGCCGTACAAATACCAGAAATAACAGCAAATTGTTAATGTCTGTATTCCCTTTGTACTTAAAAGCCTATAAACCAGCTGCCACCCAGAAGGTGACTACACCTGCAATGATCTAGTGTGGTGTAACAATCTGCCATATGCTTGATGTGGAAGATCTAATCTTCCCCACCGAACCTCACCATGTACAGTATGTCCCATTTCCAAACTTAGGGCATATTTACTAAGCATTGGAGACAGATATAGTGGGGAGAGATAAACTACAAACCATCTCCTAACTGTTATTTCTCAAACACAGCCTATAAAGTGACAGTTTCCCCCCATTTACACCAAGCTTTTGACCTGGGTTAATACTGGATCTACCCAGGTCACAGTTTGGTGTAAAAGGGTCCTTAAAAAATAACCCAGGTCAAGTGACCAGGGAATCTGAGCATGGTAGCTACCAGGGTTGGACCCAGGTAGTGATGCAGTATAAACAGCTCAATCTGGGTTACCCAGGTTATGCTTAAAAGCTGCTGATTGGCTGTGTAAGCAGAGGTCCACCTTGAGGGAGGGTCTGTGAGTGACATGCAGGGCAGACCCAGGTTCAGTGTAAATAGGGCTGAGGGTCTTACCCTGGATAATGTGCTCTGCGGTGGAATGTATTGCTGAATCAAAAACTGTCAATCACACAGACCTGTGAGAGCCACCACTTATAACTAACTTAGGAGCATATGTATCAAAGCTTGGAGTGAGATAAAGTACCAACCAATCGATAAGCTCCTGTCAATTTTTAAACATAGCCTGTGAACTGACAGGAGCTGATTGGTTAGTACTTTATCTCTATCCAAGCTTTCATACATATGCCCCTCACTGTCCTTTATCCAGAAACAAGCTATATTAAGCTCTTGATATTACTGAAGTTCCATCATTGCCATCCATTTGTTATACAGGAAGTGTTTCTGTAGCCATTTTCTATAGCATTACTGCAGCTACTGTAGTATGGACATACTTCTGCAGCTCTCCATAATCCTGTGGTAAATTGCACACATACCACTTTACAACTACTACTCAGGAAATTGGATATCAAAGACCAAGGAATAGCTGTAGGGGGCATCATGGCACATAAGCAACTGTACCTGCTGGCAGCCAAGACACAGCTCATAAATGCAGGGAACCAGGGCAAGCAGTCCAATAAATAGATAACATACCATAACAGAAGTCCGGACATAGTAACACAGAGTTTATACAGTTTTTTTTTTTAAATAAATCCTTAAACAGCGTCTAATTTGTGCATTCTTTAGTTTAAATTTTGACAGCTACTCACGTATCAAATAGCAATTACCAAATATCAGACAAATACTTAATCAGCCTATCATTTACTTAGATGTGAACAGATTACATAGAAATATGTTTTACATGTATTTCTTCATTCAATGTTGTCTGCAGTGAGAGGAGCCTTCTTCGAGAAAACTGAAATATTCATATGTTTATGATCAAAGAATGTGTGCCTCCAATGTATCCGCAGAATGTTCAGTGGGCTTCTGAGAAGTTATTTGTGACATCAAATGGTAACGGTCTGCGTGAATCAGAATGCTGGTCACCGGGACGTCTGTTAGACACGATGCCAATAGCTAGTATGTGAACAAGCAACAGTGACTATTATAAGGGTCAATGATCTTTCAATCAAGAACCAGGAAACTGTGACTGAGGACGATGTTCCAGTACCAAGTGCTCTGAATGGGTTGGGGCTGTATGACCGGCGGTCAGCATACTGACCTCGGGATCCCGGCCGCAGAATACCGGGGGGAGGAGGGGGCAAGCGCAACAAAGCTCATTGCGGGCTCAGTGGCTAGCTACACTCACCATAGGTGCTATTCTCACTCTATGGGTGTCTTGGACACCCCCGAGTGGGAATAATCCCTGTTAGTCGGCATGCCGACTGTAGGGCTTTTGATCGTTCTGGATCCCGGCATCGGCATGGTGACTGCCGAGCTCCCGAGCTTCGGTCACATGTCGGATCCCCTATGAACAATGTTTGCTCATGAAGCACTCTTTCACTATGTAGCTTTCTGAGTATCTCTGGGTGTCCACAACATTACATTACTTTACATTACCTAGCTATCTCCTTATCAGCTTTCTAGTCATTGCACTGCAAATGGAACAGTCCACCAAGGAGATTTAAATAAGTTATCAACTATGCATGATAAATGCAATATCAAATTTAGAATACAGCCAATTATATATATTGTATGTGTATTATATATTAAAAAAATAAGGTGATAGGTGCATTTTAAGTATAGTATACAGTAAACCCCAAGTTTGTATACCTATTTAAAAAATTAATATTTTCCTAATTTGACGCTTTTTTTTCCAAGTTTGTTCCTGAATGCATTTCTATGGGCTATTTACCCTGAGTTTATGCTACAAGATAAGTCCAAAAATGAATAATTGTTACAGTTCTATACAGCAGTTTTTATTATGTATTACAACAGTGGTTTCCAAACTTTTTTGAATCAATCATGGCCAATAATTCCATATTGAGAAATTCAAGGGGGGGGGGGGGGGGGGGGGGGAATAAATTAAGTAAATTAAAAAAAAATCCATTTAAAAAAATTTAAAAAATGTAATATAAAAAATGGATATCAAACTCCAATTTTATTTTACAGTTACCCCTTACAGAGTACTGTGTATGCTGTAAATGTGACATTTTTATCAAGTCACCAACCAGAGATACAATATAAGAGGTCAATTTAGGTGAAAACAGAAAAACAAGCAATATCAAAGTGCTGTAATAAAAAATAAAAAAAGACAAGATAGGTAACTCAAAATGAGTTTGGCAAATATTTCAGTATATAACTAATTCCAAATAAAATTACAGCTCTGAAATTGCATTGCTTCCCACTGAAATACAATCCAAAAAACAGACTTTTTACAATAATCTGACAATTAACTTTGGCCTTAAATTTCAGTCATAATAAAATGAGGTACGGAAATAGTTATAAGACAAAAAAATGTAGCTTGAAATGTGTTGAAATTACTGGTTTTCATCCCAGATTTCTATGACTTTTCATTGCATTTATCCCAAATGTCTGCAACAGTGAAAAATGTCAAACACCATGATACAAAAATAGCCACCATCTTCATATGAATGAAAGAAAAGTAATGGTGGTTTCCGACTACTAACTTACAGGGGTCATCGCACACAGAAAATAAAAAAAATTGAAAATGGTCAAGCAACCAATTAATTTAATTCTGGACCATTTTATATGGATTGACCCCTATACCAATGTTCGAAAACCCTGTATATAGGAAAAATAAGAATTTACTCACCGGTAATTCTATTTCTCGTAGTCCGTAGTGGATGCTGGGAACTCCGTAAGGACCATGGGGAATAGCGGGCTCCGAAGGAGGCTGGGCACTCTACAAAGATTTATGACTACCTGGTGTGCACTGGCTCCTCCCACTATGACCCTCCTCCAAGCCTCAGTTAGGACACTGTGCCCGGACGAGCTGACATAATAAGGAAGGATTTTGAATCCCGGGTAAGACTCATACCAGCCACACCAATCACACCGTACAACTCGTGATACTATATCCAGTTTGACAGTATGAAAACAACTGAGCCTCTGAACAGATGGCTCAACAATAACCCTTTAGTTAGCAATAACTATTTACAAGTATTGCAGACAATCCGCACTTGGGATGGGCGCCCAGCATCCACTACGGACTACGAGAAATAGAATTACCGGTGAGTAAATTCTTACTTTCTCTGACGTCCTAGTGGATGCTGGGAACTCCGTAAGGACCATGGGGATTATACCAAAGCTCCCAAACGGGCGGGAGAGTGCGGATGACTCTGCAGCACCGAATGAGAGAACTCTAGGTCCTCCTCAGCCAGGGTATCAAATTTGTAGAATTTTGCAAACGTGTTTGCCCCTGACCAAGTAGCTGCTCGGCAAAGTTGTAAAGCCGAGACCCCTCGGGCAGCCGCCCAAGATGAGCCCACCTTCCTTGTGGAATGGGCATTTACAGATTTTGGCTGTGGCAGGCCTGCCACAGAATGTGCAAGCTGAATTGTACTACAAATCCAGCGAGCAATAGTCTGCTTAGAAGCAGGAGCACCCAGCTTGTTGGGTGCATACAGGATAAACAGCGAGTCAGATTTTCTGACTCCAGCCGTCCTGGAAACATATATTTTCAGGGCCCTGACAACGTCTAGCAACTTGGAGTTCTCCAAATCCCTAGTAGCCGCAGGCACCACAATAGGCTGGTTCAGGTGAAACGCTGACACCACCTTAGGGAGAAACTGGGGACGAGTCCTCAATTCTGCCCTATCCATATGGAAAATCAGATAAGGGCTTTTACATGATAAAGCCGCCAATTCTGACACTCGCCTGGCTGAAGCCAAGGCCAATAACATGACCACTTTCCACGTGAGATATTTTAGATCCACGGTTTTTAGTGGCTCAAACCAATGTGATTTTAAGAAACTCAACACCACGTTGAGATCCCAAGGTGCCACAGGAGGCACAAACGGGGGCTAAATATGCAGCACTCCTTTCACAAATGTCTGAACTTCAGGTACTGAAGCTAGTTCTTTTTGAAAGAAAATCGACAGAGCCGAGATCTGTACTTTAATGGAGCCTAGTTTTAGGCCCATATTCACTCCTGCTTGCAGGAAATGCAGAAAACGACCTAGCTGAAATTCCTCTGTTGGGGCCTTTTTGGCCTCGCACCATGCAACATATTTCCGCCATATGCGGTGATAATGCTTTGCCGTAACATCTTTCCTGGCTTTAATAAGCGTAGGAATGACTTCTTCCGGAATACCCTTTTCCTTCAGGATCTGGCGTTCAACCGCCATGCCGTCAAACGCAGCCGCGGTAAGTCTTGGAACAGACAGGGCCCCTGCTGTAGCAGGTCCTGTCTGAGCGGTAGAGGCCACGGGTCCTCTGAGAGCATCTCTTGAAGTTCCGGGTACCACGCTCGTCTTGGCCAATCCGGAACCACGAGAATTGTGTTTACTCCTCGCTTTCTTATTATTCTCAATACCTTTGGTATGAGAGGCAGAGGAGGGAACACATAAACCGACTGGTACACCCACGGTGTCACTAGAGCGTCCACAGCTATCGCCTGAGGGTCCCTTGACCTGGCGCAATATCTTTTTAACTTTTTGTTGAGGCGGGACGCCATCATGTCCACCTGTGGTTTTTCCCAACGGTTTACCAGCATCTGGAAAACTTCTGGATGAAGTCCCCACTCTCCCGGGTGGAGGTCGTGTCTGCTGAGGAAGTCTGCTTCCCAGTTGTTCACTCCCGGAATGAACACTGCTGACAGTGCTAGTACATGATTCTCCACCCATCGGAGAATTCTTGTGGCTTCTGCCATCGCCATCCTGCTTCTTGTGCCTCCCTGTCGATTTACATGGGCGACTGCCGTGATGTTGTCTGACTGGATCAGCACCGGCTGGTGTAGGAGCAGGGATTTTGCTTGACTTAGGGCATTGTAAATGGCCCTTAGTTCCAGAATATTTATGTGAAGGGAAGTCTCCTGACTCGACCATAGTCCTTGGAAGTTTCTTCCCCGTGTGACTGCCCCCCAGCCTCGAAGGCTGGCATCCATGGTCACCAGGACCCAGTCCTGTATGCCGAACCTGCGGCCCTCTAGAAGATGGGCACTCTGCAGCCACCACAGTAGAGACACCCTGGTTCTTGGAGACAGGGTTATTAAGCGATGCATCTGAAGATGCGATCCGGACCATTGGTCCAACAGGTCCCACTGAAAGATTCTGGCATGGAACCTGCCGAAGGGAATTGCTTCGTAAGAAGCTACCATCTTTCCCAGGACCCGCGTGCAGTGATGCACCGATACCTGTTTTGGTTTCAGGAGGTCTCTGACTAGAGATGACAACTCCCTGGCTTTATCCTCCGGGAGAAACACTTTTTTCTGGACTGTATCCAGAATCATACCCAGGAACAGTAGCCGTGTCATCGGAACCAGCTGTGACTTTGGGATATTCAGAATCCAGCCGTGCTGGTGCAGCACTTCCTGAGATAGTGCTACTCCCACCAACAACTGTTCCTTGGACCTCGCCTTTATTAGGAGATCGTCCAAGTACGGGATAATTAAAACTCCCTTTTTTCGAAGGAGTATCATCATTTCCGCCATAACCTTGGTAAATACCCTCGGTGCCGTGGACAGTCCAAACGGCAGCGTCTGGAATTGGTAATGGCAATCCTGTACCACAAATCTGAGGTACTCCTGGTGAGGATGGTAAATGGGGACATGCAAGTAAGCATCCTTGATGTCCAGGGATACCATGTAATCCCCCTCGTCCAGGCTTGCAATAACCGCCCTGAGCGATTCCATCTTGAACTTGAATTTTTTTATGTATGAGTTCAAGGATTTCAAATTTAAAATGGGTCTCACCGAACCGTCCGGTTTCGGCACCACAAATAGTGTGGAATAGTAACCCCGGCCTTGTTGAAGTAGGGGTACCTTGATTATCACCTGCTGGGAATACAGCTTGTGAATTGCCGCTAGCACTGCCTCCCTGTCTGAGGGAGCAATCGGCAAGGCAGATTTTAGGAACCGGTGGGGTGGAGACGCCTCGAATTCCAGTTTGTACCCCTGAGATACTATTTGAAGGATCCAGGGATCCACCTGTGAGCGAGCCCACTGATCGCTGAAATTCTTGATGCGGCCCCCCACCGTACCTGGCTCCGCCTGTGGAGCCCCACCGTCATGCGGCGGACTTGGAAGAAGAAGCGGGGGAGGACTTTTGCTCCTGGGAACCTGCTGTTTGTTGCAGCCTTTTTCCCCTACCTCTGCCTCTGGACAGAAAAGACCCGCCTTTTCCACGCTTGTTTTTCTGGGTCCGAAAGGACTGAACCTGATAAAACGGCGCCTTCTTAGGCTGTGAGGGGACATGGGGTAAAAATGCTGACTTCCCAGACGTTGCTGTGGAAACTAGGTCCGAGAGACCATCACCAAATAATTCCTCACCCTTATACGGCAAAACTTCCATGTGCCTTTTAGAATCTGCATCTCCTGTCCACTGGCGAGTCCATAAGCCTCTCCTAGCAGAAATGGACAATGCACTTACTTTAGATGCCAGCCGGCAGATTTCCCTCTGTGCATCTCTCATATATAAGACTGAGTCTTTGATATGGTCTATGGTTAGCAGGATCGTGTCTCTGTCTAATGTGTCAATATTTTCTGACAGTTTATCCAACCACGCAGCGGCAGCACTGCACATCCATGCTGACGCAATAGCTGGCCTAAGTATAATGCCTG
Organism: Pseudophryne corroboree; assembly: GCF_028390025.1. NCBI lineage: Eukaryota > Metazoa > Chordata > Amphibia > Anura > Myobatrachidae > Pseudophryne > Pseudophryne corroboree. Next base: position 247,566,908 of record NC_086448.1, on the reverse strand, counting down.
AGTGTGTGTATACAGACTTCAGGATCGCCTCCTGCTTTCTATCAGCAGGTTCCTTGAGGGCGGCCGTATCCGGAGACGGTAGTGCCACCTTTTTAGACAAACGTGTGAGCGCTTTATCCACCCTAGGAGGTGTTTCCCAACGTGACCTATCCTCTGGCGGGAAAGGGAACGCCATTAGTACCTTCTTAGGAATTACCAATTTTTTATCAGGGAAAGCCCACGCCTCTTCACACACTTCATTTAATTCATCTGATGGGGGAAAAACTACGGGTAGTTTTTTCTCCCCAAACATAATACCCTTTTTAGTGGTACCTGTATTTATATCAGAAATGTGTAACACCTCTTTCATTGCCTCAATCATGCAGTGAATGGCCTTAGTGGGCATCAGGTTAGACTCATCGTCGTTGACACTGGTGTCAGTATCAGTGTCGACATCTGGGTCTGCGGTCTGAGGTAGCGGGCGTTTTAGAGCCCCTGATGACCTGTGAGACGCCTGGACAGGCACGAGCTGAGAAGTCGGCTGTCCCACATTTGGCATGTCGTCAAATTTCTTATGTAAGGAGTCTATACGTGCACTCATTTCTTTCCATAAGCTCATCCACTCAGGTGTCTGCCCCGCAGGGGGTGACATCCCTTCTAAAGGCATCTGCTCCGTCTCCACATCATTATCCTCATCAAACATGTCGACACAGCCGTACCGACACACCGCACACACACAGGGAATGCTCCAACAGAGGACAGGACCCACAAAAGCCCTTTGGGGGGACAGAGTGAGAGTATGCCAGCACACACCAGAGCGCTATATAATGCAGGGACTAACTGAGTTATGTCCCCTATAGCTGCTTTTTCTATATAAATGTATACTGCGCCTAAATTTAGTGCCCCCCCTCTCTTTTTTACCCTTTTCTGTAGTGTAGACTGCAGGGGAGAGCCAGGGAGCTTCCTTCCAGCGGAGCTGTGAGGGAAAAATGGCGCCAGTGTGCTGAGGGAGATAGCTCCGCCCCTTTTCCGCGGACTATTCTCCCGCTTTTTCCTATATTCTGGCAGGGGTATTTTCCACATATATAGCCTCTGGGGCTATATATTGTGGTATTTTTGCCAGCCAAGGTGTTATTATTGCTTCTCAGGGCGCCCCCCCCCAGCGCCCTGCACCCTCAGTGACCGGAGTGTGAAGTGTGTGTGAGGAGCAATGGCGCACAGCTGCAGTGCTGTGCGCTACCTTGGTGAAGACTGATGTCTTCTGCCGCCGATTTTCCGGACCTCTTCTTGCTTCTGGCTCTGTAAGGGGGACGGCGGCGCGGCTCCGGGACCGAACACCAAGGCTGGGCCTGCGGTCGATCCCTCTGGAGCTAATGGTGTCCAGTAGCCTAAGAAGCCCAAGCTGGCTGCAAGCAGGCAGGTTCGCTTCTTCTCCCCTTAGTCCCTCGCTGCAGTGAGCCTGTTGCCAGCAGGTCTCACTGAAAATAAAACACCTAATTTCTATACTTTCTTTCTAAAGGCTCAGGAGAGCCCCTAGTGTGCATCCAACCTCGGCCGGGCACAAAATCTAACTGAGGCTTGGAGGAGGGTCATAGTGGGAGGAGCCAGTGCACACCAGGTAGTCATAAATCTTTCTAGAGTGCCCAGCCTCCTTCGGAGCCCGCTATTCCCCATGGTCCTTACGGAGTTCCCAGCATCCACTAGGACGTCAGAGAAATAGGAATTTGATACCTACTAGTAATTCTTTTTCTCGTAGTCCGTAGTGGATACAGGGGTTCTGTACTTTAGTACCATGGGGTATAGATCGGGTCCACTAGAGCCTGGCACTTTAAAACCTTTAGTGTGTGTATGTGTGTGCTGGCTCCTCCCCTCTATTCCCCTCCTACCAGAATCAGTATAGGAAAACTGTGCCCGAGGAGACGGACATATCATGAGAGAAAGAATAAATACAACAGCGGTGAGACAACAAGCCAACACACAACTATAACCAAAAAGGAGGGTGCTAACCAGAACAGAGGATAGCAACACCAACCCAACCAGGATAGCACAGCTATCCCAACAACAGAAAATGACTGCAACGGCGAACCAACCAAATACTTACGCAAGTAAGCAGTAATCGAAGCATTGAGGCGGGCACCCAGTATCCACTACGGACTACGAGAAAAGGAATTACCGGTAGGTATCAAATTCCTATTTTCTCTAATGTCTTAGTGGAAATTGGGGTTCTGTACTTTAGTACCATGGGGAAGTCCCAAAGCTCCCAAACGGGTGGGAGAGTGCTGAGACCCCTATAAAATCGCATGACCAAACTGAAGGCCATCCTTGGCGAGGTGTCGAACTGATAGAATTTCACAAAAGTGTTTGAACCAGACCAAGAAGCAGCTCGGCACAACTGTAAGGCCGAGACACCCAGGGCAGCCGCCCAGGAATAGCCCACAGACCTCATTGAGTGGGCCTGAATAGATGTCAGCAAAGGCAGAGCCGCTAAAGTATAGGCCTGTTGAATGGTCAACCTGAGCCAATGAGCAATTGATTGCTTGGAAGCCGGACGACCAATCTTTGTGGCATCATAGAGGACAAACAGCGAATCGGATTTCCGATGACGAGCCGTCCTCTTTTGACATAAACCTTCAGAGCCCTCACTACATCAAAGGACTCTGGTCCAATGGAAGCATCAGAGTCCTTGGAACTGGAACCACAATTTTTGTTGATTGACATGAAAAGCTGAAACCACTTTTGTCAAAAACTGAGGACGGGTCCTGAGTTCCGCCCTGTCTTCATGAAAAATCAAATAAGGGCTCATACAGGAAAAGGCCCCCAATTCAGAGACACATCTGGCAGACGCCAATGCTAACAACATCACCGTCTTCCAGGTGAGAAATTTTAACTCCACCCTATGTAAGGGTTTAAACCAGTCCGACTGAAGAAAGGACAGAACCACATTGAGATCCCACGGAGCCGTGGGAGGCACAAAGGGCGGTTGCAAATTAGGAAAGTTTGAACTTCCGGCAACATGGCAAGTTGTTTCTGGAAGAAAATAGAGAGCGCAGAAATCTGGACTTTGATGGAGCCTAAGCGTAGGCCCATATCCACTCACGCTTGTAGGTAAAGTAGAAAGCGACCAATTTGAGATTCCACGGGAGACACTTTTATACTTTCACACCAGGAAATATACTTTTTCCAGATACGATGATAACGTTTTGACGTAACCAATATTCTGGCCTGGACCATGGTAGAAATAACCCGGGAGGGAAGACCTTTTCTTGCTAGGATCTCCCTCTCAACCTACAAGCCGTAAAACGTAGCCGCTGTAAGTCTGGATAGATGAACGGACCTTGTTGAAGATCCTGTCGGAGCGGCAGAGGCCAGGGATCCTCCAGAGCCATGGTGAAGAGGTCTGAGTACCACGCCCATCGAGGGCAATCCGGGACAATTAGAATCGCTTGAACGCTTCCCCTTCTTAGTCTTATTAGAACCCTTGGGATTAGCGGAAAAGGAGGGAACAGGTACACAAACTAGTACGTCCAAGGTGTCGTCAGCGCGTCCACTGCTAAAGCCTGCGGATCCCTCATTCTGGAACAGTAACGGCATAGCTTCTTGTTGAGACGAGAAGCCATCAGATCTATCTGCAGACAGCCCCACGGGTGAATTAACTGTTGAAACACCTGGGGATGTAGGCCCCATTCCCCTGGATGGAGGACGTGTCTGCTGAGGAAGTCTGCTTCCCAGTTGTCCACTCCTGGAATTAATATAGCTGAGATGGCCCTTGCATTGGCCCCCGCCCAGAGGAGGATTTGTGACACTTCTCTCATCGCTGCTCTGCTTTTTGTTCCACCTTGTCGCTTTATGTACGCCACTGCCGTGGCGTTGTCCGATTGAACCTGTAAACTGCCATGAGTTCCAGGATGTTTATCGGCAGAGTAGATTCCTGATGTGACCATAAACCCTGGAACTGGGTCCCTTGGGACACAGCCCCCCAACCCCGGAGGCTGGCATCGGTTGCCAGAAGACTCCACAAGTGGATATTGAAAATTCTGCCTTCTAGCAGGTTAGGAACTTGAAGCCACCAAAATAGAGAAAACCGGGCTTTCAGAGATAAGGTCACTTCCTGATGCATGTGAAGGTGAGACCCTGACCATTTGTCCAGCAGATCCAGCTGAAATGGCCGGCATGAAATCTGCCGTATTGGATCACCTCGTAAGCAGCCACCATCTTTCCCAGCAATCGGATACAAAGATGTATGGATACTCTGCAAGGACGGAGCACTGAGCAGACCATAGCCTGGATAGTCAAGGCCTTGTCCATTGGAAGCAACACCTTTTGAGACACCGTATCCAGTATCATTCCCAGGAACTGAAGCCGTTGAGTCGGTTTAAGATAAGATTTTTGAAAATTTAGGATCCACCCATGATCCGTAAGCAGGTGAGTCATCACATCAATGCTGTGTAGCAGCCACTCCCTGGACATAGCCTTTATCAAGAGATCGTCCAAGTAGGGGACTATGTCTACTCCCATCATGCGCAGCTGCAGCATAATCTCTGCCATGGCCTTGGTGAAGACCCTTGGAGCTGTGGACAGGCCAAATGGCAAGGTCTGAAACTGAAAATGGTCATCCAACATGGCGAACCTGAGGTAAGCCTGATGAGGGGGCCATATGGGAATGTGTAGGTAAGCATCCTTGACATCTAGCGATTCCAGGAACTCACCCTCCTCCAGACTGGACACCACTGCCCGCAGGGATTCCATCTCGAATTTGAGCACCCGTAGACACGGGTTTAGAGATTTCAGGTTCAAGATGGGTCGCACCAAACCGTCTGGTTTGGGAACGACAAATAGACTGGAGTAAAAACCCCTGTTGCAAAACAGAGGAGGTACTGGAACCACCACCCCTGCCCGCAAAAGTAAACGTTTTTGAATAGCCTCTTGCAAGATAACTGGCAAGCATAGTTTAAAAATCTGTGAGGAGGAATTGCCGGAAATTCCAGCCGGTATCCCTAGGAAATGAGGTCCCTCACCCAAGGATCCCTGGCAGGACTTCGCCCACACGTGGGCGAAGTGTTGAAGGCGACCACCCACCAGAAAACCACCCTGCTGCTGGAGCCAACTGTCACGCGGAAGGCTTAGCGGAAGGGGAGCCAGTGGCCTGGTCCAGGGAAGCAGCAGTTGCAGATTTTCGGGACTTACCACGTGAGCCTCTGGAAGTGGTGCAGACCACTCTGCCCCTGCCTCTGAACCTTGCCACACGAAAGGACTGCAAGGGGGATCCTGTGTAAGAGCGTCTAGCGGATGGCACAGCCAACAGCAGATAGGCAGACTTACCCGCCGTTGCCTGGGAGATCCATTTATTTAATTCACCATCAAACAAAGCATCACCTGTAAAGGGAAGAGTCTCTACCCCTTTTTGGAATCAGTGTCCGCTGACCATTGACGCAACTACAGAGATCTGCGTGCCGAAACAGCCATAGCAGTTGTGCGGCCATTTATCTTACACAATTCTTTTATAGCCTTGCTCATAAAATTTGCAGCATCCTGTATGTGTTGCAACAGAGTAATGACCTCATCCCGGGGGAGAGAGTTCAAACCATCAATAACAGAATCAGACCACTTGACTACTGCCCTGGAAATCCACCCACAAACAATTGTGGGTCGCTGTGCTATGCCTGCCTGCTGCTGTATAAATTGCCTTGAGAGTGGTCTCAATATTACGGTCAGCCGGCTCTTTAAGGGAGATAGCCCCTGGCACCGGTAGTACCAATTTCTTAGACAGTCTGGATACAGACGGATCGACTGATGGGGGTTTTTCCCATACCTTCCTGTCCTCTGTTGGGAAGGGAAAAGTAGCTAAAAACCTCTGAGGAATTGTAAATTTCCTATCAGGGTTTAACCATGCCTCCCTGGCCAGAGAATTTAATTCTTTAGACACAGGAAAGGTGACTGAGGTCTCAGGACTAACATTAAAATACAACTCCTCATCTGGTTCTGCGTCCTGATACGATATGTGAAGAACCTCTCTAACAGCATAAATGGGGGCTTCCACACCAGGGGACAAAGAGCTGTCCTCATCCATATCATCATCATCCACATCAGGCTGATCAGAATCAGTGAGCGTTTATGTGAAACCAACAGAGGGGGCTGAGAACCCTTTTTGGTATCTGCTGATTTAGCCATACAATCAATAGACTGTTTCAACACCTGTCTCTCCTTTTTAGCTGCAGCTAATTCTGAATTTACATTCTGAATCATGCTTTTAAAATTATCTAACCAGTCAGGTGCCTGTGAACTGTGTCCCTGAGGAGACAAGGAGCACTGTTCACACAAGAGAGACCCCGCTGATGAAGGGGTAGAGTTACAAGCAGTATACATAACCATGTCCACAGACATCCTTAAATACTGTAAAACAGCACAGCTCACCATAGAACACCCCCACACAGACCCTAGAGAGCCCCTGGAGTGATACTGAGGAGCGGAGACCAGCACACCCACTCAGCAGCACAGTGTGTGAAATAATATGAACAAACCTGCTATGACCCCCTGGTACCAGTACATAGTCTGTAACAGCATGGGTCCCTGGAGGAGCAGCGTGCATGCAGCCTTGATGATCCGCAGCAGCAAGAAATGGCGCCTTCCCGCCTCTGGTCCTGCTCCGGGAATCCCCGCCCCTTGCAATGGCGTGCAGTCCCTCACAATATTATACTGGCCATGAGTGAGATTTACATATACATCAATACAGACAAGCCCTTAAGGGCAGTGAGCACTGTGGGGCATGAGCCCTGAACCAGTTATGTCCGCGGCGGGCACCGCAGCTCATGGCCCGTGACGGTTGCACGACATGCCGCCAAACTGATCCGGAGAACCGCTAACCAGGACCCCGGTGTTAACACTCCCCGTGCCTGCAATCTTCAGCATCTGTTAGAGGTGGCGGCTTGCTGCTGGCATGGGCACACATACTAATGATGTGTGATCAGCACCTCAGGAGCTCAGTGTCCTGTCAGCTGGGATTACGAACCATTAACCCTCAGGAGGTTGGTTTGGTCCCTCCTCTAAGTACCACGAAGCAGGTGGCCTGGTTGTTGAAAAACAATAAACTAAAACAAAATTAAAGGAAACTCTCTGTAGCTCCAGGAAAATGCACCCAGCTCCTCGGGCACATTTTTCTAAACTGAGTCTGGTAGGAGGGGCATAGTGGAGAGGAGCCAGCACACACACACACACACTAAAGGTTTTAAAGTGCCAGGCTCTAGTGGACCCGATCTTTACCCCATGGTACTAAAGTACAGAACCACAGTATCCACTAGGACGTTAAATACACTTGCTCAGAAAAGGATAGATTAATTTTTTAAGATTATATTTAATAATAACATGAAAAGAAGCTGCCGTATTTTGGAAGCACCAAATTAAAACCAATATTTGCATTTACTACATTAGAGAAAATTTTTAAGAGAAGATCTCCATGACATTTCCACAATGACAAATAAACTGAAACAGAAATGCCACAATTCCAGTCAAGTCTATTTAGACCGCCATAATACTGATATTAGATTACCTGATTTTATGCTGAAAGATACAAGATACTGACTCGGGGGGTCATTCCGAGTTGCTCGCTCGTTGACGATTTTCGCTATACTGCGATTAGTCGCTTACTGCGCATGCGCAAAATTCGCATAGCGCATGCGCATAGTTATTTTACACAAAAGTCAGGTATTTTACTCATGGCGTAACGAAGTTTTTTCATCGTTCTGCTGATCGGTGAGTGATTGACAGGAAGTGGGTGTTTCTGGGCGGAAACTGCCCGTTTTCTGGGAGTGTGCGGAAAAACGCAGGCGTTTCAGGGAAAAACGCGGGAGTGGCTGGAGAAATGGGGGAGTGTCTGGCCGAACGCTGGGTGTGTTTGTGACATCAAACCAGGAACGAAACGGGCTGAGCTGATCGCAATGTAGGATTAAGTCTCGAGCTACTCAGAAACTGCTAAGAAGTTTCTATTCGCAATTCTGCTAATCTTTCGTTCGCAATTCTGCTATGGTAAGATACACTCCCAGAGGGCGGCGGCTTAGTGTGTGCAATGCTGCTAAAAGCAGCTAGCGAGCGAACAACTCGGAATGAGGGCCTCTATTGCCAAACTGAAAAGCAATAATGCTCTAATACATTAATAATTAAAAAGGAAATAACTTCAAATCTTTAAAAAAGAAAATGTTATTACGTTATGACCTCAGCATTTTTGACGCCATGCTGCAACACATCTGTAAAATCAAGTACTCACCATCTATTATAACCACCTCTTTAATGTGTTTAATGTTTTATCTTGTTTTTCATTACCTGCATTCACAGGTTCATTAACACATTTATGAGCCAAGTGTTGACATGCCATATCTCTAAGTGGCTAATGAGGGGGATGATATTGATAAATAGAAGTTTGCCTGCCATTTCGTTAATTGTTCTGTCATCTTTTGCTCATTACCATGGGTATCTCTGTCAGTGCTGTCAGGAGCGTAGCACCAGCCCGACTCAGGAACTCTTCCTGAAGTCTGGAGTGTGACTACATAATAAAAGAATATTGCTTTCCAAACTTGTGACACAAAAATTCTTCAGAACTGTGGTGATGTGGAACTTCCAAGCCGATGCTCCAAATGCAACATTATTATATGCAGTATAAGAAGGAAGACATATTAAAAAATATACAGTATTGTTTTTGTCCTGTAAATTAGTAAAAGGGTCATCATTACTTTATTATTTATTTTCCATGCATACAGTGCTTTCGTGAATCTGACCTAGATTGTTTCTTATACATTGGATTAAAACTGCTATACATTTTGCAAAGCTTTAAAAAAAGACCCACATTAAATGCCAATGGATCTGTCATCTCCACACATTAATTATGGCAACCAAATGCTCGCCAATAGCACTGCTGTCATCTTGGCAAGTGTACTCCACCGCCGATAACATCCTCATTGTATTACATTTCTATTTTCCTGTGCCTCATTACTATTTGCAAACTGTCGCTGCGCAGCAGAGAAATCCGGTAAGCGGATCAGATTATACCTTGCACAAACAGAACTCTTAATTGTCAGTAAAGTAATGCAATTGTACAAGGGTATGTTGTTTGCTATGGGAAACTAGTAAACATGCTGACATATGGTCCTTAATGAGGCAAATAAGATATGGGGAAGAAACAAATGTCAATGAAAATGAAAGCGATTGGCAGCTGATGAGAGAGAGAATTCATCAACATATTATTCCCATTTGGGATCAGAGCTTATGGCCCATTCTGACTGTGTGCAAGAGGATGGTTCAGTTTCCTTGATCATTAATGTCAGATGTTAGGCAAGATGACGACCAGCAAATAGCACTTTCACAGCCACTTCTGAAGCTTTTGGGGCTTGTGGTTTGATTGAAAGATCCAATGTGCCATGCCATAATGTCTTGTCAGAGAAGTATAACAAAAAGGAAGATGTTTTATTGGCAGTTAAAGTATAAACTAAGTCAGAATCCAAATGCAACACTGTGATACGTAACCGTCTGAGCCTCTAATTCATTTTGAGATCTGAGCATAAAACAATACAAGCAATTTAAATTCATTAGAGGGCTGACGCATGTCAAACACAATTACAACCGCCTTGCATGGATGGAGAAAAATGCGTATATTCGCCAATATGCAGATTGGTATACATATATGTGACTGAACCCTCCCTGTTCGAACACTCGGGGGTATACGTATTTACTTAAGTGCAGGTTTTTAGAAGTGGAGATGTGGACCATAGCAACCAATCAGATTCTACGCACTTCTAAAAACATGCACTTTAGTAAATATACAGCCATTGTCATCATCAGTGCACACCAGTGACGTGCGGTAAGGTGAGGCAGAGCCTTTCCTGTCATACTAATGTATACGCCAGAGTTTTGACTATATAAAGTATATGAAAAATAGAAAGAATATACTAGAAACATCTTCTTTGAATTATTCTAATCTTTTTTTATAGTCAAAACTCTGGAGTAAAAAGTCTATGGCCCTTATTCAGAGACAAACGCAGATTGCTGCATACGCACATGCTGGGGGCCACACAGACCAGGGCACGGCCACCCAGTATGTGCCGATACATCTGCAATTAGATAGCAGATGCATCGAAACTAAGGTTGACCCCTGGCAGTGCAGCCTGGTTGCACTGTCAGGCGGTCGGCTGCCATTTTTTTAATCGGAGCGGCTGTGTGTGACTTCACGCAGTTGCCCTGAAAACGGTCCCGTCCCGCCCACGTTCGGAACGGCCCATCCCCCTAATGCTGTGACAATGTCCCCCGCCGCTGTCAATCACACTACGGCAGCATCCTTCCTGGATGCGGCCGCAATGTGTAAGGTCACGCACGCACATAATGTGGATGCATCCGGGTCTGTATAACCCCCTATGTCAGGTGGGGCAGAGCCTCCCCTGCCTTCCTTTTCTGCACATCTCTGATCAAACCTCACCAAATTTCCAGCAGTATATACTGCTGCAACTGTGTATAATGCCACCATGAACCCTTTGGCTCATACAGTATATTATGTGCAAATCTGGCTCTTGTACTAGCCAGTGCCTCCTGAGCCATTTAGCTCACCGTACGTCCCTGGTGCACGCTTGCTCCAGCCTTATCCTTGGTGTAAAAGTTACATCTGAAACCGGTTTCATTGCATACATACAACTCTGCATTGGACAAAGTTATGTATGCCATTGCGCGTCTATTCCATCCTCACCAAAGTTGGCATACATGCAGATGCATTGATACCACCCAGTTACAAGTCTTCAGATGTATATATGTAGTGCACATACACACAGAATACAGCCATCAAACTGACTTTCGTTACACTCCGTATCAGCACGGATGGTGTAATGGTTAGCATTACTGCCTCACAGCACTAAGGTCATGGGTTCGATTCCTACCATGACCAGTGCCGTTTCTAGCGGCAAGCGAGCCGTGCAACAGCACGGGGCGCCCGCCGCGGCACTTCGCGTGTTCTCGTCTCCCCCTTCTCCCTCTTCCCGAGCACTCCTGCTCGGGGGGCGTAGTTTCGCGGAATGACGCGTTTGCGTCGTGAAGAGGAAGGAGGAGCAGACAAGCTGGAAGGAGGAGGCGGCCGGCGCGAGGCAGGTGAGGCGGCCCGACCCGAAGAGCGGGAAGATCCTCTATATGTAAGTAGTCTCTCTCCCCCCCCCCCTCTCCCTTCCTTCCCCCCCACTTGACACTTGCCTGCCGTACTGTGTAAAATAGGGACACCTGCCTGCCGCACTGTGTAAAATGGGGACACCTGCCTGCCGCACTGTGTAAAATGGGGACACCTGCCTGCCGTACTGTGTAAAATGGGGACACCTGCCTACCGTAATGTGTAAAATGGGGACACTTGCCTGCTGTAATGTGTAAAATGGGGACACTTGCCTGCTGTAATGTGTAAAATGGGGAGTCTTGCCTGTCGTACTATGTAAAATGGGGACACCTGCCTGCCGCACTGTGTAAAATGGGGACACCTGCCTGCCGCACTGTGTAAAATGGGGACACCTGCCTGCCGCACTGTGTAAAATGGGGACACCTGCCTGCCGTAATGTGTAAAATGAGGACACCTGTCTGCCGTACTGTGTAAAATGGGGACACCTGCCTGCCGTACTGTGTAAAATGGGGACACTTGCCTGCCGTACTGTAGGCTTGAAGAGACAAAAACAAGCAGGCAACTGGCAGTGAAATGAAGCTTGGAGGGGGCAGATTGCCATAATGCCCATCAGCCTAGCCTGTTCAGAATGTAGTTGAATGCTCTAGAGTAGTGGTTCTCAAACTCGGTTCTTAGTACCCCACACAGGTCACGTTTTTCAGGTCATCGGCAGGTGCACTGTGTATCACCAACTGTCACATTTTAAAAATGATCTGAAAAATAAAAACTGTGTGGGGTCCTGAGGACCGAGTTTGAGAACCTGTGCTCTAGGGCAAATGGACCCTGTCCTCAGTGGGCATGGGGTATAAGAAGCCTAGTGTTTGGTATATCCATGTGTGCCAGAGCATGCTGGCAAGCTGTATCCCACATGTACAGTAAAAAAAAGTTAACCATTTAGTTGGATTCCATGAAGTCTGAAGCAGATAAAAATCTGATAATTAAAAAAAAAAACAACAACAAAAGTTACTGGTATACATAACAGCAAGGGATCATAGCGGATAAACAAGGAGGTTGAGCTACAGAGGAGAGGATACTACTTTGCAAAACCCGGGCTCCTTCCCATTAAGATGTTTGAATCAAAATTGTTCAGCTTTTTGCTATGGGGGGTATCCAATTATCCGCTGTAATGTATTGGGTATAATGAATTCGCCGGGGGCTATCCAATTAGATAGCGGCTGTTCGCGTGACCTATGTATTTTAACACAAAAAATGGTGGCGTGGGTTAGCATAGGTGCAAAAAGAATGCACAAAAACCCTGGTTTTCGCGGTGCATCACTATCGCTGGTAACTGGATGGCCCCCCTATATTCCTCAGGTTGGAAGCCACTGATAAAACCACTGCTGGCTGTAGAGAAATTACAGCAGGTACAGCGTGGACATTTTCGGCTGACGAAAAGGCCGGTCATCGCGATAACGACCATCGGTATCCAATTAGAGGCAGTTTTTATCGGCCAAAATTGGACCCACGACCGTGCAATAACAAATGAGAACGAGGATAAGTACCTGATCCCATGTGTTATCACGGCTCCGGCAGGACACTTATCGCCTGAGGCACCCAAAGCTTAATCCCCGATAAGTGCCGGCATTGGGTGGAGGAGCGTGCTGCATTGGGGGTTACTGGATTGCCCCCTGCAATACAATTACCTGCGGTCATTGACCGTGGGTATTTGAAGGAAGTATGCTGTGCCTGTAGGCTTTGTATTAATTTCAAGAAACTGTGGTGTCAAAATGATTTTGTAACAAAGCTGTGGGCTGATGGTAAGGAGATATTGATGTAAGTATATCAATATAGAGGACACTCAAAATGCGTATTCAAAAATATAGTGAATTTAATGTATTCACTATAATCTACAGTCCATTGCACAAACTGGCATCTGTACATGCCTCCAATAAGTGCGGGGGATCAGACACACACTGGAAGTGGGCAACAGGCTGAACTGTGCATGCTCAATGCAAAGTGAAAAGGTGCATATTCTGTGCATTGCTGACTCGCCTGTGGACCCCAATTTATCATCATCCAGACTATACTGATCCGGCTGCTACTGGGTTAGATTGGCAGTTAACAACATAGTTCAAAATTAATTCACCCAATTTGTTATGTCTTGCCAGATGTGACTAAACTTTGTACATGCCACTGTGAAAACACAGCCTAATGCTGATCACTATTGTTTGAAAAACGTCAAAACGCATCCAAACATTATTCAAACTTTTCTGCACAAATTTCTCAGAAATCTCTTCATAGCAATGTTTTTTTAAGCTATTTCTGTGAACACTGCTTTGTTAAACAGAGTTAACTGTGAAAGTAAAATAAGACTCACCAGTGACCCGACTGGGTTATCAATTAAACAGTCCGTTCTTCCCATTCATGTGCACATTTGTTGAATTGCACAATTCACTAAAGCACTGTGCACAGTAATAACAATTGTTGTTGGTTTTTTTTAAACATATTTTTATTGATTCTGAAGCATAGTCAGGTATACGGGATGCATTTAGCATCCCATCACCGATAACACCGATAGCTGGCATCCCGAAGGTAAGCACCGGGGTGGGTGCTAGGGTTAGATCCTGGGGGGAGGGGAGGAGGTTTAGGCACTAGGGGAGGGTCAGGGTTAAGCATTGGGGGGGGGGGGGGGGTGATTAGATGTAGCCGCCACTCCCCGAGATTTATCCCTAGTCGCCACCCGCCCTATATTTAGCGCTTTCCGTCACCCCAGGAGGATTATGGTTATGGTAGGGGGGTGGAAGGGATAGTGTACTTACCCCCCATAAGTGTCGGGATTCTCGGTTTCAGGATGCAGCGGTCAGTCATGTGACTGCTGGCATCCGGGCACGCCGGGATAGCATACTGAACCCAGGTATACCATGCAATAAAAAGACAAAGGTTTTACAATGACAGTAACAAGGTTGCAAAAATGATTAATGGTATCCATAATTAAAACTCATGTCTTATTAAGTAAGAGGGTGCTGTGCAAACTAAAAGAGTATCCCTTTATGGGATAAGGGGTCATTATCTACTAGTCTCGTTAAGTACCACGAGGTGGAAGAAAATGATTGGGCAAGCGATAGTTGCGTATGCATAGGAAGCGTAGATATGTAGCTCTCCCACACTGTAAAGAACTCGTCACCCAGCTACATAGCACTGCATGCTAATATGGACGAGATTGTCCATGTTGGCCTGCATGTTTAAATGAGACGGCACCAGTGATGAACGCGCGTGGGGCCGCGCATTGTTCATCGTTGGTGCCTACACACTGAAAGATATGAACGAAATCTCGTTCATATCTTTCACTGGTATCAGCCAGAGTGTAGGGCCTATTATTCTCATAAGTTATTTAAATTTTACACCGACAAAGAGTATTTTAAAAGAAAATGGAAACATTGTAATCAATGAAGATGGCAAAAAGATTTATGGGTGGAGGCAGGATTTCAATAAGCCCATTTGCTCCAAAACTGACTATTGTTGTTACACTTTAAAGAATGGATTGTAATATTATTTAAAAAAAAGTGGACAGAGCAAGAGAGGGCATTTAGTAGGTATAGAAAGGCAGTTTCACATTCAGAGAGAGTTGTGTTAGAACAGTTCATTAAGGGAATGAGAATATCTACTGTAAAAAAAGGAAAGGTTGAGTGAGGTCATATTTGAAAGAGATGAATATGGTACACTCCATTATGTTGTTATCAGCCACTCTCTTTCATCCTAAGAATTTAATAGTCTATACTAATATTCAGTCTAGGGTAGAGCATTTTCTGTACCTTATGGGGGAAAAAATACATTTAAATTCTGCTTCAAACGCTTTGCATTCTCTGCATTATTTAACGCAAGCTGTATGGAGGTTTCTGGCCAGTTTTATTTCTGCTTTATAAGAAAAACATCAAAATGCTTGTAATATTGCTTCCTTAGCAAACCACACTTAATAGATGGGACTTGGTCTGTGCATGACACAGAGAACATCAATCAGGCCTGTATTTTATTCCAATTTGTTATGGAAGCTGTCTAAGTGAAAAAATGCTTACGTCGTGAAATTGTCCCAGAATATACACGCGCATATAATGTAATCACAAGGGGGTCATATATGAGGAAAAACAAATCTGTCTCAATTGCACCTGCATTATTGCAGGATAAAATTAAACAGACATTGCCAAAATTTCCTTATGAATTCTTTAAAATTCTCTACAACATACTGTATTAACATTTAACATGCTGGGGTGACATAATAACAATTCACAAGAGAGTTAGTTGCACATATACTTAGGTCTATGCCCTACCTCCCAAATTTCCTTATTCGCACAAATATAAAGTTTTAACCACTTGCCTGGCGTGGTCATATCAATGCGACCATACCAGCCTGGGCTTTCCCTGACATGGTCGCACCTGATGCAACCACTCAAAAATGCCCGCTGTGCTTCCTGATTCCCTCCCCTAATGCCTGCCATCAGTGGTGAATGGGCAGCCCGGCGGTACCCCCTACCCTGTGCTGTAGAGATTAGCAGCTGCTGGGGAAATGTAAAAAAGCAGCACTCACCTTCCCTGTGGAGGGGAGGCAGTCAATTTCCCAGTTGTCGGGATCCCGGCTGTCAGGAGACCGACACCAGAATCCCAACACCCGGTGAAATACCGTCAGTCGGAATCCCGAATGCCGCCCGAAAACCCCATTCGGGTGGTGGTCCACGCCACCACCCGAGGGGGAATATAACCCTGTGGCGACTAAAGGTCAACACGGTGCCCGAAGCATTGCGAGCGTGTGAGGGGACTCGCTGACGGTGTTCTGGCTGTCGGGATCACAGCGTCGTCCCACTGACCACCGGGATCCTGATATCATACTGATCCCCTGTGGACACTCGACGATTGCAGAGAGGAGCAGCCGCCGGGGGAAATGTACAGTTGTGATTGTCACTATAGTCTAATATTTCAATTATCGCTGTTTGTACTGACGTTTAGAAACAAAACATTTTTTTTTATTTCTGTATAAAATTGTGCTGGATATGTTGTAAATAAATGTTCCTAACCTAATCCAATCAGGAAACAAAACAAAAAAACATTTTCAGCACTGTTTTTGGAAGAAGAAAAAAATAGCCAGTTATGTGGTTGGCAAGATTCCAATGTTTTTCCTGCCGGCAGCCACTAGATTGCGTAGAACAGAGCTATTCTAATGTAGCTGATTTGGGCCGTAATCGGCTGCCGGCGTCTTCAATTACCCTTCCCCAAATTTGTGCCTTGAGACAATCCTGTCTTGGAGGTCTACAGACAATTCCTTTGACTTCATGCTTGGTTTGTGCTCAGGCATGCACTGTCAGGTGTGTGCCTTTCCAAATCATGTCCAATCAACTGAATTTACCACAGGTGGACTCCAATTAAGCTGTAGAAACATCTCAAGGATGATCACTGAAAACAGGATGCACCTCAATTTTGAGCTTCATGGCAAAGGCTGTAAATACTTATGTACAGTTTATACTTGTGTATAGTTTTTTCTTTTTAATAAACTTGCAAAAATCTAAAAAAAACTTTTTTCATGTTGTCATTATGTGGTATTGTGTGTAGAATTTTGAGGGGAAAAATAAATTTATTCCATTTTGGAATAAGGCTGTAACATAATAAAATGTGGAAAAAGTGAAGCGCTGTGAACACTTTCCACATGCACTGTATATTGTGTGGGACTGAATCTGTATACAGAGAAGCACAGAACTTGTATTGGAAAAAAGCTGCGGCTGCAACACTACAGCACTTCATATAGAGATTAAGGGGCTAATTCAGACCTGATCACTAGGCTGCGTTTTCGTACAGCGGGCGATCAGGTCTAAACTGCACATGCTTATGCACCGCAATGCGCAGGCACGTCGCAGGGGTACAAAGTGGATTGGCGCTCAGCGATGGGTTTGTGTGAAGGATCCAAACGCACAGGCGATCGCAAGGAGATTGACAGGAAGAAGCTGTTTGTGGGTGTCAACTGAGCATTTTCTGGGAGTGTTTGGAAAAACGCAGGCGTGTCCATGCACTTGCAGGGAGGGTTCCTGATGTCAATTCCGGTCCCGGACAGGCTGATGTGTTCACAACGGCTAAATCCTGGGCTACTCAGAGACTGCACAAAATCTGTTCATACAGCTCTGCTACATATACGTTCGCACACTTGCACAGCTAAAATACACTCCCCTATGGGCGACGACTATGCGAACGCAGGACTGCAAAAACCCCTAGCGAGTGAACAGGTCTGAATTAGCCCCGTTTTTAGTGTTCTGCTTTGTACCCGTGCGACGCGCATTGCGGTGCATACGCATGCGCAGTTTAGATGTGATCGCCCGCTGTACGAAAATGCAGCCTAGCGATCAGGTCTGAATTAGCCCCTCAGTAACACACAGATATACATGTGTCATATATCAAAAAATCAGCACAGTCTCCTTGTGCGCCCTAGCATTTTCTGCAAAAAATAAATAAATGCCAAAACGACGCTCGATAGAAGATTCTCGCGCAACCTGGTGTGCCAAGAGAGGATGTTTGGTGCGACTTCCGCAAAGATGTATGAAGACATAACTGCTGCCATGAAGGACATGAATGAAGTGCTGTGAGATGGAGTGTAATCCACAAACAGCCAGCTAGAAGAAGCAGCTAAATATTCCTGCTGATAATTATCATCTCCTATATTTAAACTGCATCAGCCCTATAGCCAGGGCCGTCTTAACAGCAGTGTAGGCCCCTGGGCACAGAAATGCAATGGGCCCCTACCCATCCTTCAGCGGTAGGGGTGGGGCGTGCTATCAGCAGCAGCAGTTTTGAAGTCCCGCGGACGGTAGGGGATGTTCTATGTTCCATTCATGAAGCATGTATTACCTGGAGTAGTAATTTCTGCTAATTACTCCTTTAATTACTCCTTGACTGCACAGATGGTCGGAGATGGGGCAGGAGGATGAACACTACGCTGTAGAAGGGGGCATTGGACTGAATGAAGGGGCCCCGGTACATGACTTCCAGGGTGATAGGGGAGGGGTGGATAGTGGAGTGGGCTTAATATTCATCATTTTCCGGTGGGGGGGCAGCTTGCTTGACTGCAGATATCTCAAGTTCCTGGAAATAGATTTCTTAGCTTTGGGATCAAAAACTAGGGAGTCCCAGATTTCAGGAGGTACTGGGGACTTGGGGATCAGAGTTCAGGAGACAGAGCAATTCACGGATGAAAATATAAAACTGCTTATTAGGCGGGTGGAGCTGGAGCAGAAACCAGCTGTTTGAAGGCTGATATCTCAGGTTCTGGGCATAGTAGAGATAAGCTGCCAGTGTCCACCAAAAGGGGAAAGTCCCAGCTTTTGTAATATACCCTCAGAAAAACTCTAAGTCAGACAGAACCTGAGATAGCTGGCTGGGAAGAGCAATTAACAGGCTTGGATGGGGACCACTGCTTTGAAGTCGGATATCTCCGGTTCCCCAGGGCCGATTTTCAAAAATCTGGTACCTCTGGAAAGAGGGAACCCTCAGCTATCATCCAATGGCCCTTATACTCCTGGGGCCCTTGGGCAAGTGCCCATTGAGCCCATACGAAAAGACGGCCCTGCCTATAGCTACTTCTGCCAGGATCTGTGTCTGCATGTAATTTTGTTGCACACGCTCACTGTACTGCTTAGGCTCTCCTGCTTCTTCCCTGCCCTGTAATGCAGCGTAAGAAGTGGTAAGTTGAAAATACATGAAAAAACTTGACACAGACACATGCACATTATAAAAATGAAGGAAAAACTGTAGCATAAGCCCCATAGTATTCCGTTCTGCTTCTGGATACATATTTGCATTACGTAACTTTTAATTTACTGCCCCAATTATAACACACAGTGCTGTGATACGACTGCAAGCTGCCCCTGGACCCACTAGAAAGCCAGACAACTGCTACTGGGATTCATAAAACTGCATACAAAATGTGATTCCTGGGTTACACTCATAAAACATATGCAGACATTTTTGGACCAATATAAGCTTTGTTTCACATAGTATTGAAAGGAGGAATTATTCTTTAACCCTTAATGCTTCAAAAAGCTTAAAGACTAGGGGGATAATGTCTCAGCCAAGAGAGATGGCTTTAATCACGGAGAAAAAGGAATTTAGGCTTCAACCATTTATGAGATGTCTATATATAGTGTTAGTGTTCCTATTGCTAAACTGCAAATGATAAAAGGTTCAATAAAGCTGAACACTTACACATGGAACTAAATTACATTTAAAATGTAATAAAAGCTCATGAATGTTGGTAATTACAATTAATGATAATAAAAGACTGTTTACGGAATTATTGCTTTCCTTCACATAAATATAAAGGCACATGTGTGTCACATGCCAATTCCAGGCACCATAACGTCAATAGATATTTTCCCTATGGGACACTTCTGTTCTGCTCTTGTCCAATAACTGCCTTTTAATCATGTTAGCATCCTCCATGCCTCCAGTACTATTTTTATCTGAACGGCTGAACACAGTGGACGGCATTGCTGTGAGCTGGGCAAGACACCATGGGGTTAATTCAATTTGGAGCGAGTTTGCAAAAGTGAGTTTGTATTATGAAACTAGCATACACGGCCTGAGAAATGCAAGATTCAGTAAGAATAGCGATTTGCAGGACTCGCAGCGAGGCTGCACGACTCTTCTGAAAACTGCAACCCGGGAGAAGTGCATGAAAAAGTGCAGAAACCATCCTGAACCCCAAAACAGTAACAAGTCAGACAGCAGGATCATATAGAAGACTGTTAGTGGCCATAAGGAAAGTATTAGAGGTTGATATCATTTTGTAAAAAAAATGGTCGCATTCTTCTTAGCTCCCATTTGCACTAAAAACCCTCTCCCATCTTCACAACACCTTTGCATACATTTCACACATCATTTAACCATTTATTGAGCTTTTACAGAAATTCACCAGAAAACTGTCTTTGGGGCCGATTCAATTGTTTTTCCCTGCAGCTACTATCAGAGAGTGCAAAACAGAGCAATTCAATTGTTGCTCCGTTTAGACATTCAGTATTAGTGGGGCTGACATTTTGTCTTGCAGCCTCCTGAGGTGCTAGAAACAGTGGGGCAGATGTATTAACCTGGAGACGGCATAAGGAAGTGATAAACCAGTGATATGTGCAAGGTGATAAAGGCACCAGCCAATCAGCTCCAATATGTAAATTAACAGGATCTGATTGGCTGGTGTGTTTATCACCTTGCACATATCACTGGTTTATCACTTCCTTATGCCGTCTCCAAGTTAATACATCTGCCCCAATGTGTGGAAACTCAACACTTTGGGCTTAGCTGTTTTAGGTGGTTAAAGCCTTCAGTTTGGGTGCGACATGCGCAATGTGCATGGTGCCCAATTACAATTAAATAGTGACAACTGTTTGGGCATCTACAAAGTCCCGTTTATATGGGACTTTTAGATGCCCAAAAGAATTGGATCAATTGTGATATTTAACCAGCCCCACCCACCCCCCTTAAAAAAGATTGTATGATTATGTACAAGAGGTTTTTCACTCTAATCCAACATTATTTCCTTAAAATAAATATTTTCCCTATCTTTTCACCTGCTCAGGGGATGTGCAGAAAACAAAAATACATTTCCTCAGAATAAGCAATGCAAGTTTGGAACTGAATTGCAAATGCAATGCATGGGGCGAGTTCGTCGTGGGACCGGCTCGCAGGATCCAACTCGCAGCTAAGTGATTTGACCCCCAACACCACAGTACTGAGCTTATCCAGTCTACAGTGCAATAGAATGGCATGAGAAGCAGTGCAGTTTAAATCCCCATGTGCAAAAACAGGGCTCAATGTGAAAGTGGGAAAAAGTGTTCTGCACTGTAGAGGGTAGCATACAATTGGTTGGCTCAATACTAATGTGGCCCTCTTCCTGTTTTCAAAGTTCTGCTGCAGATCCCTGCCTAAATCAGGAATTTACAGAAAAGATGGTGTTCCAGCTGTTTAAATGGCATCAGTTTGCAAATAGTTCAGCTGTGCAAGATGTATTGTACACAGGTGTCTTCGGTTAATCCGCTCACCTGGTAACCTTCGCCTTGAGTTACATTGCCAAGAACGCTTCTATCTCACAGTCAGAAATATTTAGTGCTCTGCAGCCTGAGGAGTGGTAAATAGAGCATGGTTTCTCTGTCCCACAAGAAACACATGTAGCATTTATCAGGGAATCTACATTTCCCATTCACTTCTGTGTCATCACTTTGGTTTCAGAAAACCTTTTCTGACTGTAAATTTGCAGCATGTACAGTATGAAACTGCAGGCATCATATATGACATTAATAACCCTTGCACATCGTCAATGCTGGATCCCACCCGGGTATTGGAAACGGGTCCTTCCCGGGTGGGACCTGGCATTGGACCCTAACAGCAGGCTTCCCGACCCGGTATTATGCTGGGTCGAGTTGCCATAGCGGCAGGGGGCAAAGCTGGTAGGCGGGGCAGCGCTGGGAGATGAGCTCATCCCCGCGCCTCCTCTCGCTATGTAGTGAACGGGTCCCGAACCCGTTCACGCTGCCACTGACCTAGTATTCAATCCGGGAACAACACTGCTTTATTCCTGGGGTGAATTACCGGGTCAGGCGACCCGGGAATTTGACCATGGCCCTTTCACACCGCACACCGACCCGTGTCGACACGGCAATATGCTGGGTCGATACCGGGTTATTTGTGCGATATGAAAGGGGTATAAGTAATCACTGACTGGCCTGGGTGATGTTAACAGCTATGCTGACGTACACAGAAATGCCCACAACATGGGCATGTAGATGTGCCCTCATACACCTTATGGGGGGTATGCAATTAGGTCCGTTATTTTCGCCTAGGCGAAAATATGGGAATTTTCGCTATTTTAAGGACGAATAGGAATTTGCCCTATTTAATAGCAGGTCCATTTTTTGCCTAGGCGAAAAATTCAGCAGGTTAAAAAAACATGTGGATTGGTGAAATCATCCGCGCTTTCTTCGATTTTGAGGCATTTTTCGCCAATGACTTTTCACAAAAAAATAAAAGGTGAAAAGGCTTTGAAGAAAATGCCTTAACTGACGATTTTTCCACACAAAAAATAAAATGCTCCGAAATTGTTTGGTTTTTTATGAGTGAATTAGGTGAAGAACAAGAATTTAACCCTATCCAAAATGATTTTAGTTAAAATATATATATATATATATATATATATATATATATATGTATATATATATATATATATACCCCCAAAAAACATTGATCGGGAACATAGCGACCATCGAAACATCGGAAACAACACAGCTTTCATTTTGAAAGCTGGGACAGCCTCCAGGTATACAGGGTGGGTATGGGGGTGGCTTGGAGGATTAATTTACTCTCCCCAGCGGCAGCTATTGTCTGCAACCGCTGGAGAAGGGGGGGGGGGGGGATACTGCCGTGCTGACCAATCAGCAGTGATTGGCAGCACGGCAGACACAGGGGGAGAGTGAGGGGAGGCAGAGGGACCTTCCTGTCCCTCTGACAGCAGCAGTGGAGGGAAGTTTCCCTTCGCTGACGCTGCTAGCACTGTTTATCTGACTGGTCGCATCCTGTGCCACCAGGTCAGATAAAGCATACGCAGGCATGGTCGCATCTGATGCGACTATGCCAGGCAAGTGGTTAAAAACAGGCTAAAAATAAGATTTTACTCACCGGTAAATCTATTTCTCGTAGTCCGTAGTGGATGCTGGGGACTCCGTAAGGACCATGGGGAATAGACGGGCTCCGCAGGAGACTGGGCACTCTAAGAAAGAATTAGGACTACTGGTGTGCACTGGCTCCTCCCTCTATGTCCCTCCTCCAGACCTCAGTTAAGGAAACTGTGCCCGGAAGAGCTGACATTACAAGGAAAGGATTTTGGAATCCAGGGTAAGACTCATACCAGCCACACCAATCACACCGTATAACTTGTGATAACTTACCCAGTTAACAGTATGAACAACAACAGAGCATCAGATCAACCCTGATGCAACTATAACATAACCCTTATGTAAGCAATAACTATATACAAGCATTGCAGAAGAAGTCCGCACTTGGGACGGGCGCCCAGCATCCACTACGGACTACGAGAAATAGATTTACCGGTGAGTAAAATCTTATTTTCTCTAACGTCCTAGTGGATGCTGGGGACTCCGTAAGGACCATGGGGATTATACCAAAGCTCCCAAACGGGCGGGATAGTGCGGATGACTCTGCAGCACCGAATGGGCAAACACAAGGTCCTCCTCAGCCAGGGTATCAAACTTGTATAATTTTGCAAAAGTGTTTGAACCCGACCAAGTAGCTGCTCGGCAAAGCTGTAATGCCGAGACCCCTCGGGCAGCCGCCCAAGAAGAGCCCACTTTCCTTGTGGAATGGGCTTTCACTGATTTTGGATGCGGCAATCCAGCCGCAGAATGAGCCTGCTGAATCGTGTTACAGATCCAGCGAGCAATAGTTTGCTTTGAAGCAGGAGCACCCAGCTTGTTGGATGCATACAGGATAAACAGCGAGTCAGTTTTCCTGACTCCAGCCGTTCTGGCTACATAAATCTTCAAAGCCCTGACTACATCTAGTAACTTGGAATCCTCCAAGTCACGAGTAGCCGCAGGCACCACAATAGGTTGGTTCAAATGAAAGGATGACACCACCTTTGGCAGAAATTGCGGACGAGTCCGTAATTCTGCCCTGTCCATATGGAAAACCAGATAGAGGCTTTTACATGACGAAGCCGCCAAATCTGACACACGCCTAGCCGGAGCTAAGGCCAATAGCATAACCACCTTCCACTTGAGATATTTTAACTCCACGGTTTTAAGTGGCTCAAACCAGTGTTATTTCAGAAAACTCAACACCACGTTAAGATCCCAAGGTGCCACTGGTGGCACAAAAGGGGCTGAATATGCAGCACTCCCTTTACAAACGTCTGAACTTCAGGAAGAGAAGCCAGTTCCTTTTGAAAGAAAATGGGTAGGGCTGAAATCTGGACCTTAATGGACCCCAATTTTAAGCCCAAAGTCACTCCCGACTGTAGGAAGTGAAGGAAACGGCCCAGCTGGAATTCCTCTGTAGGGGCATTCCTGGCCTCACACCAAGCAACATATTTGCGCCATATACGGTGATAATGCTTAGCCGTCACGTCCTTCCTAGCCTTTATTAGCCTAGGAATAACCTCATCCGGAATGCCTTTTTCTGTTAGGATCCGGCGTTCAACCGCCATGCCGTCAAACGCAGCCGCGGTAAGTCTTTGAACAGACAGGGCCCCTGTTGCAACAGATCCTGTCTGAGAGGCAGAGGCCATGAGTCCTCTGTGAACATTTCTTGCAGTTCCGGATACCAAGTCCTTCTTGGCCAATCCAGAACAATGGGGGTCATTCCGAGTTGTTCGCTCATTATTTTTTTCTCGCAACGGAGCGATTAGTCGCTAATGCGCAATGTCCGCAGTGCGACTGCGCCAAGTAAATTTGCTATGCAGTTAGGTATTTTACTCATGGCAATACAAGGTTTTTTCTTCGTTCTGGTGATCGTAATGTAATTGACAGGAAGTGGGTGTTTCTGGGCGGAAACTGGCCGTTTTATGGGTGTGTGCGAAAAAAACGCTACAGTTTCTGGGAAAAACGCGGGAGTGGCTGGAGAAACGGAGGAGTGTCTGGGCGAACGCTGGGTGTGTTTGTGACGTCAAACCAGGAACGACAAGCACTGAACTGATTGCACTGGAAGAGTAAGTCTCGAGCTACTCAGAAACTGCACAGAGAAGTCTTTTCGCAATATTGCGAATCTTTCGTTCGCAAATTTGATAAGCTAAGATTCACTCCCAGTAGGCGGCGGCTTAGTGTGTGCAAAGCTGCTAAAAGCAGCTTGCGAGCGAACAACTCGGAATGAGGGCTGATGGGTATTGTTCTCACTCCTCTTTTCCTTACGATTCTCAGCACCTTGGGTATGAGAGGAAGAGGAGGAAACACATAAACCGACTGGAACACCCACGGTGTCACTAGTGCGTCCACAGCTATCGCCTGAGGGTCTCTTGACCTGGCACAATACATTTGTAGCTTTTTGTTGAGGCGGGACGCCATCATGTCCACCTGTGGCAGTTCCCATCGATTTGTAATCTGTGTGAAGACTTCTTGATGAAGTCCCCACTCTGCCGGGTGGAGGTCGTGCCTGCTGAGGAAGTCTGCTTCCCAATTGTCCACTCCCGGAATGAACACTGCTGACAGTGCTTGCACGTGATTCTCCGCCCAGCGAAGAATTCTGGTGGCTTCTGCCATCACCACCTTGCTTCTTGTGCCGCCCTGGCGGTTTACATGAGCCACTGCGGTGATGTTGTCTGACTGAATCAGCACCGGTTGGTTGCGAAGCAGATGCTTCGCTTGACTCAGGGCGTTGTATATGGCCCTTAGTTCCAGGATATTGATGTGTAGACAAGTTTCCTGACTTGACCACAGCCCTTGGAAGTTTCTTCCCTGAGTGACTGCCCCCCCTCCTCGGAGGCTTGCATCCGTGGTCACCAGGACCCAGTCCTGTATGCCGAACCTGCGGCCCTCGAGAAGGTGAGCACTCTGCAGCCACCACAGAAGAGACACCCTGGCCCTAGGGGATAGGGTGATCAGCCGATGCATCTGAAGATGCGATCCGGACCACATGTCCAACAGGTCCCACTGAAAGTTCCTCGCATGGAACCTGCCGAAGGGAATGGCTTCGTAAGACGCCACCATCTTTCCCAGGACTCGCGTGCATTGATGCACCGACACCTGTTTTGGTTTTAAGAGGCCTCTGACCAGAGTCACGAGCTCCTGAGCCTTCTCCGCCGGGAGAAAAACCTTCTTCTGGTCTGTGTCCAGAATCATGCCCAGGAAGGGCAGACGCGTCGTAGGAATCAGCTGCGACCTTGGAATATTCAGAATCCAGCCGTGCTGTTGCAACACTTCCCGAGAGTGTGCTACGCTGATCAGCAACTGCTCTCTGGACCTCGCCTTTATGAGGAGATCGTCCCAGTATGGAATAATTGTGACTCCTTGCTTTCGCAGAAGCCCATCATTTCTGCCATTACCTTGGTAAATATTCTCGGTGCCGTGAACAGATCAAACGGCAACGTCTGGAATGGGTAATGACAATCCTGTACCACAAATCTGAGGTACGCCTGATGAGGTGGATAAATGAGGACGTGAAGGTATGCATCCTTTATGTCCAGAGACACCATAAAATCCCCCCTTCCAGGCTTGCGATGACCGCTCTGAGCGATTCCATCTTGAACTTGAACCTTTTCAGGTATATGTTCAGGGATTTTAAATTCAATATGGGTCTGACCGAACCGTCCGGTTTCGGTACTACAAACATGATCGAATAGTAACCCTTTCCTCGTTGAAGGAGGGGAATCTTGACCACCACCTACTGAAGATACAATATGTGAATTGCAGTTAACACTGTTTCCCTCTCGTGGGGGGGAAGCCGGCAGGGCCATCGGTGAGGTGGCATCTTCTCAAAGTCCAGCTTGCATCCCTGAGACACAATATCTATTGCCCAGGGAGCTAACAGGGAGTGAACCCACTTGTGGCTGAACTTACGCAGGCGTGCCCCCACCGGGTCTAGCTCCGCCTTGTGGAGGCCCAGCGACATGCGGTGAATTATTGTAGAGGCCGGGGAGGACTTCTGTTCCTGGGACCTAGCTGTGTTGTGCAGCTTCTTTCCTCTGCCCCCGCCTCTGGCAAGAAAGGACGCACCTCTGACTTTCTTGTTTCTTTGTTCTTAAGGCTGCATTTGATAATGTCGTGCTTTCCTAGGCTGTGCAGGAATATAAGGCAAAACGACAGAATTACCAGCTATAGCTGTGGAGACCAGGTCCGAGAACCCTTCTCCACACAATCCTCAGCCTTCCATATGCCTCTTAAGTCGGCATCATCTGTCCATTGCATATTCTACAGGACACGTCAAGCAGAAACCGAAATAGCTTTGTCTGTAGGACCCAGTATACTCATGTCTCTCTTAAGACAGCATTAATATATATATATATATATATATATATCTCTATATATACATATATCTATATATATCTACATACTAGGGTCTCAATTTCTGCTGATAAGGTACCTGTCCACGCTGCCCAAGCGCTATAAACCCATGCCGACACAATCGCCGGTCTGAGTAGTGTACCAGAATGTGCACGCTATCTGCAGGATGAGAACAGCTGTTACGACAGGTTACCTTTTGGGCAAACGTGACACCCTAGGGGAAGATTCCCATCGTATCCTGGCCCTAGTGGGGAAAGGATACTGCCTGAGAATTCTTTGTGGGAAACTGCAGTCTCTTGTCTGGAGATTCCCGCTCTTTTTCCTCATGAGAGGAGGGAAATTTACCTCAGCTTTCTTCCCCTTAAACATGTGTACCCTTGTGTCAGGGACAGATGAGTCATCAGTGATATGCAAATCATCTTTTATTACAATAATCATATATTGAATACTTTTCTGCCATTTTGGCTGTAACTTTGCATTATTGTAGTCGACACTGGAGTCAATCTCCGTGTCGACATCAGTGTTTATTATTTTGGATAGTGAGCATTGAGAGACTCTGAAGGTCTCTGCGACAGAGTGAGAGACATGGGTAGATTTCCTGTCTGTTCTCTGATCTTTTGTGCAATAAATTCACCTTAGCACTTAATTACACATATCCAACAGGTGTCGGCGTTGTCGACGGAGACACCCTCACACACATATTTGCTCTATCTCCTCCTTAGGGGAGCCTTTTACCTCAGACATGTCGACACACACATACCGACACACCACACACACAGGGGGTGCTCTATTTGAAGACAGTTCCCCCACAAGGCCCTTTGTAGAGACAGAGAGAGAGTATGCCAGCACACACCCCAGCGCTATATGACCCAGGAATCACACAGTAACGTAGTGTTAACCCAGTAGCTGCTGTATATATTGTTTTTACGCCAATTTATGTGCCCCCCCCTCTCTTTTCACCCTCTTCTTCTGCAGGGGAGAGCCTGGGGAGTTTCCTCTCAGCGGAGCTGTGGAGAGAAAATGGCACTGGTGAGTGCTGAGGAAGAAGCCCCGCCCCCTCAGCGGCGGGCTTCTGTCCCACGATTTTGTGTAAAAATAATGGCGGGGGCTCATGCATATTACAGTGCCCAGCTGTATATATGCTGCTTTTTGCCAGGAGGTACTCAATTGCTGCCCAGGGCGCCCCCCCCTGCGCCCTGCACCCTACAGTGACCGGAGTGTGTGGGTTAGTGTGGGAGCAATGGCGCACAGCTGCAGTGCTATGCGCTACCTGATATGAAGACGGGAGTCTTCTGCCGCCGATTTTGACGTCTTCTTGCTTCAACCCGCCGGCTTCTGTCTTCTGGCTCTGCGAGGGGGACGGCGGCGCGGCTCCGGGAACGGACGACCAAGGTTAGGTTCCTGTGTTCGATCCCTCTGGAGCTAATGGTGTCCAGTAGCCTAAGAAGCGCAACCTAGCCGCAGTTAGTAGGTTTGCTTCTCTCCCCTCAGTCCCACGTAGCAGAGAGTCTGTTGCCAGCAGAAGCTCTCTGAAAATAAAAAAACCTAACTAAAATACTTTCTTAATAGCAAGCTCAGGAGAGCTCACTAAAATGCACCCAGCTCCTTCCGGGCATAGATTCTAACTGAGGTCTGGAGGAGGGGCATAGAGGGAGGAGCCAGTGCACACCAGTAGTCCTAATTCTTTCTTAGAGTGCCCAGTCTCCTGCGGAGCCCGTCTATTGCCCATGGTCCTTACGGAGTCCCCAGCATCCACTAGGACGTTAGAGAAAAGCCGTAATTGAATAAGCAGGAGAGCGAAATCAATAGCTACGAGATTAACGGAGCAAATTGCATACCCCCTCGTCGTGGCCAAAACGCTCTGGACATGGTGCGTCAAAACGGGCTATTTGCTGCGACTTCAGCGATTGTATATGAGAACACATTTGTATCTTAAAAGGCACCATTACAAAATAAGTGTAATTCAAAGAAAATGCCTGCTTTTGTAGCCATGATAAATAAATGTAACACACCTATTTGGCCTACTTTCCAAATAGACCTTTCTGCCCACCTTTAGAAACCAACAGTAGGATGTATCTAACATGTACAGTATTTGAAAAAAATATTCTGCAGCTAGCTCTGTATACAAGCTGGGGTGTGGATCATAGGGTCGACCACTATAGATCGACACCCAAAATAGGTCGACATGAACAAGGTCAAAATGTCGACATGCTTATTTTAAAAAAAAAATTGGTAACGTTTTCTTCGTAAAGTGACCGGGAACACCAATTAGTGCACCGTGTCCCCTCGCATAGCTTGCTTCGGATGAGCTGCCTCACTCTGCTACCGCTGCGCTCGGCACAGGTTACCGTTCCCAATTGTAGTCCACGTGGATCGTAAAGTATGAAAAAGTTCAAAAAATTTAAAAAATTGCGAAAACCTCATGTCAACCTTTTGTCATGTCGGCCTTGTACATGTCGACCTAGTAAACATGACGACCTAGAAACCATGTCAACCAATAGTGGTCGACCTAATGACTGTCGACCTAAGTGTGGTCGACCTAGAGACAGGATACCCTCAGCAGACATTCACACTCCATCACTGTACCAATGTCACTGGGTCAAGAATGGCTTTTCACATACATATCTACGATATTGATGAACAATAGGGGTCAGGTGTGTTTCTGAGCAGGACTGCTCAGATAGCACAGATCGCTCAGCACACATCTCAGGACTCTCAACACAGAGCGCGATGTGTGCTGAGTGAGGGGGGGGTGGAACGCTTACTTCACCTGGTGGTGAAGTGAGCAATCTAACTGGTGCCTAACCCTATTCCTAATGCTCCCCCTGGTGCTAACCCTAACCCTCCCCCTGGTGCCTAGCCCTAACCCTACACTTAGTGCCTAACCCTAGTCGACCCTTTCCACAGCATGTGTCATGTGGCAACGCCGCTCGTGTCATGTAGCCACTCCCACTAGCAGTATGTGGCCACGCCCCTCACAACACGTGCCCACGCCCATTTTTTGGCACTCAGTACCACTAAGAAAATATTTCTACTTGCACCACTGGGACTATCTACTTAATTGAAATAGATAAAGTACATGTAATGCATAAGCTACAAATTCAGAGATTAATATACTACAGTATGTGGCAGCAGTTCTTTAAACAAGTAGAAACAAATTTGTGACAAATGATGGCAGAAATAAGGATGAGCAAGTTCTAGGTCGGACATCACTTGATAAAATACTTCATAGAAATACTGTGCAGTATATAATGCCAACGCCTGCAGACATCTTATGTTTCAGATCCCAACCAAAAGGAAACACAGAAGTACAGGATTGGAGGAAAAAGAAGAAAGTTTGAGGAAATTCATTGCCGGTTACTGTGAAGATAGAGGATAGCACTTAAAGCCGTGCTAGGCTTCAACTACTAGCATTTCAAGCATGGATGCATTATTCTGCTGCTAGCAAAGTAACTGAAATCTGTGCCAGCTCAGCTTATTCCCTGTAGCTGCCAGGGCAGTGTGATATTTACCATGGCAGATAATTCTCTACATCTTTATTAATAAGCAAATAACCTATAGGTCCGTGCTATTAGTGTTTTCACTCAGCATTTATGTACCTTCTTTCATCCTTAATACAAATGCATTCTAAGCAAGTGAGGAAAGAGTCAGTTTTAACCACTTAACTGGCTAATGTCAGAAATTGTCAGTTTTTTTAAGATTGAATTACATCAAAAACATACCTTTAAAACGTATTCAAAATGATTTTATTTATTTTGTAAAATAGATAAATTAGTCAAATATAGTTTTTTCAACAATCGGAACATCGCAACTTCACATTTTCCTGTCATCTGCTCCTCTGCAGCCTCTAGGGGTCCAGAAGAAAGGTGAGGCCTGCTTTTCAACATTTCCCTAGCCACTGCCAATGTCTGCAGCCGCAGAGTAGGAGCAGTGATCGGCAGCATGGCAAGTACGGAGGGGAAGGAACCAAGAAGCAGAGGGGCCTGGAGGTCCCTCTGAGAGCAGAAGCTGCGACAAGAGTCTCTTCCTGCAGCAGCACAGTGGGCTTTCTAACTGGCTGCATCAGATGTGACCATGCCAGGAAAGTGGTTAAAGAATTATACACCTCAAAGCAACCAATCAGACGGTACCTGTTATTTTCCTAGTACAGTTTAGAGAACGAAAGAAAACAAACGTATTGCTTGCTAAAGAGTTACAGTTACATAGATGTCCACCTAAAAGAATACAAGTTGGTACTATTCAATAAGTCAGCAATTTGGAGAAAGATAACCCCAATGCCTCTTTGGGGAGAAACAATAAAAGGTAATAGAAAAAAGAAAGGCGCCTATGGGAATAACAAAGTTAAGGTAAATTACTTCTTCCTTGATGTCTTAAAGACATAAATACAGTCTTCTAGAAAGACAAAGAGTTAACTTTAACAAGAGATTCAGCTAAATATCATAGAAAAAAAATGTGACCATCTATGTAATGTAAATAGACCTAGCTGGTAAACTGTAAAGTGGTCAGGGAAACATTAGCAATACAATAGCACATAAGAAAAATGTGCACAGAACATCAAGAATCACCCACGTTATGCGACCCAGAAACAAGAACTGCTGACATTATTACGGAGCTAGCTGATATGCACTTTGAGATGCCCATGTCAGGCTCGGTGCATTGCATTAGCTGCACACAAAGCGGGCCAAGGGCAGAAAATATACATGATTTTCATTTCATTTATTTTTCTATCATTATAACTACATTGTACTACAATGGAACAATTATCATACAAACATTGTATACTACATAGAACTGTACAGTTAGCAGTATTTTTAGTTCATTTTTATCCACAGTATTTTCACATCATCATTACTCAAGACTTTTTATGCAGATTGTTTAAAAGGTAAATGAAAATAATTTTAAGAAAATGGCAAAAAAAAAAGTCAAAATAAACATCAACGTAATGTAAAAAAAAGTAATTTAATATTCCCCCTGTGTTGAGCAGCATGTTTTTGTGGCAAAATTACTTAATGTTCAGACAATGAATAAATCAAAATTTTAATATAAAATAATATAAAGCACATTAATCAAATAAATATATATATATATATATATATATATATATATATACTGTATAAACATGGTAAGAACTACTTGCAACTAGTAGCACCAGGAATATTAGATGCAATGTACGAGTGATGCTGTCATTCTGAACACTGGTAATGGCAACCTACAGATGTGCCCTCAAACTTCTTGCCTTAATACACCATGCAGCGGGAGATGCCTGACATGAGAGAGCCGACAGGTCCCTTGCAACTTTGTTAGCGTCGGGTATCTTTTTTGCCGAAAAATACATCTTATTCACATTTCTATTCGAATAGGATGCACAACATGTCTGTGCATCGCGGCTGTAACTGCATACGAAATTGTATGTTACAGTGTTTTCTAGGAAAACCATGTAACGTACCATTTCATATGTAGATACAGCCACAGTCACACACAGACTATAGGCATGCCGCATATAATTTTAATCAGCCTAAGATGCTTGTGCGTCCTATTCACATAGTTTTGTGAATAGGACACATTTTAATGGAAAGTCACACGTACAAATGCGTGGCCCTACCGAGTCAGGCTGTTTAACGTGCAGGGAAGCTAGATGTAAGTGGATACATATATACATCATTCCTATATTGTGCATTTTAACTTGTAGAAGGATGGAATGAACAGGAAAATGCAAGATATTAATCCTGTGAGATGCACATAGGGTCTGATTCATGTATGCAAGTAAAGCAAAAAAGCAAGCAACTGGGCAAAACCATGTTGCAATGCAGGTGTGCCAGATGTAACATGTGCAGAGAGAGTTAGATTTGGGTGGGGTGTGTTTAAAATTAAATCTAAATTACAGTGTAAAAATAAAGCTGTCCAGTATTTGTGGGCTACATGCAAAAGCAGCCCGTATTTACCCTGCACAGAAAAAATATAACCCACACAAATCTAAATCACTCTGCACGTTACATCAGTGCCACCTGCAGAGCAACTTGGTTTTGCCCAGATGCTTGCTTTATTGCTTTACTTACAAACATGAATCAGGTCCACTGTCTATATGCCGTGCTGGAGCATACAATGTTACACAGCATCTAATTGTACTACTAAACGTCTACTGTGAGCAAGTTTCTTTTATTGTCTACTTTTGGAAATATAGTGCTAGAAAAAGCACATTGCCTATTCAAGTTTTTCGTTTCCTGCAGAATACTTTTAATTTGTATATTTGCATTTGAGAATGTTACTACTTGTCCATAGGAGTAAATACTGGATAGGGAAAAAATACTTTGTGGCATACTTTATATCCACATTTTCATGTGCTTGTAATGATATATTCTGGGGTAGGAGTATGGACAATGATACAGGAAGCATGCTACCCTCCTTAAAACGCCATGGGATAATTCTCTTGCAAGCATACAATTACAGGCATTTGTAGTCATGTTTTTGGATGTCTATTCTCAGCGCTACAGATTCATTCTGAAAAAAAAAAATTCTATGTGGACAAACCCTAAGGCTGTGCATAGTGGGTTCTACGTTGTATGAGATATGTGACAGGTATCGTTTGCAAGTTTTTAGTGGTGAACAAGCATCTCAATGCTTCCATTTATTGGGTGTCGGCACTTATGTGACCCCAGATTCTAAGTATAGAACAGCAAGGGGTATCTTCAATTTAATGGTTTCTCCCAAATGGAACCTCTAGAGCAGTCATTCCCAACCACGGTCCTCAAGGCACACCAACAGTGCAGGTTTTAGTGATATCCAGGCTGCAGCACAGATGGTTAAATCAAAATAACTAAGCTACTAATTAAGTCACCTGTGCTGAAGCCTGGATATCACTAAAACCTGCACTGTTGGTGTGCCTTGAGGACCGTGGTTGGGAAAGCCTGCTCTAGAGCTTAAAATACATACTACAGCAATATTTATCAGCAAGATATCACATCCGCAGGATCACAGAGCCCGGATATTGACAAAAGGTTATGGGGTATATGCAATTGCGGTCGAATTCCCGAAATTGTCGAATTTCGGGTCATTTTCGACCAAAAAAAAAAATCGCCTATGCAATTCAGTGCTTTCCGACCAAAAAACGGACTTTCAAAATTCGACTTTTTGAAATTCGACTTTTTGCAAATTCGACTTTTCTGCAATGATACAAGTGCTGCAATTC
The DNA here is from genome assembly GCF_028390025.1 of Pseudophryne corroboree. Classification (NCBI taxonomy): domain Eukaryota; kingdom Metazoa; phylum Chordata; class Amphibia; order Anura; family Myobatrachidae; genus Pseudophryne; species Pseudophryne corroboree. The sequence goes on along the minus strand of NC_086448.1, from coordinate 247,532,608 downwards.
GACCAAAGCATATTCAATTCAAGTTTGGAAATTCGACAGCAGTGCTTTTAGACAGCAAATTCGTCATTTTCAATCCGCCACACTTTGGAGGGTGAAAACAAATAAAAAAAATTTAAACATGTTTTTTTTTGTGTTTTTTTGGGGGGGAATAGCAGATCTATTTATATTAGAAGGGATTAGGTACTTTTTTTTTTTTTTTTTTGGAGGCACAAATATTATTTATATATTTTTTAAAATATTTTTATTTTTATTTTTTTTATGCTGGAACGGTGAAATCATAAAAAAAAATGGCGTGGGGTCCCCCCTCCAAAGCATAACCAGCCTCGGGCTCTTCGAGCTGGTCCTGGTTCTAAAAATGCGGGGGGGAAATTGACAGGGGATCCCCCGTATTTTTAAAACCAGCACCGGGCTCTGCGCCTGGTGCTGGTGCCAAAAATACGGGGGACAAAAAGAGTAGGGGTCCCCCGTATTTTTAACACCAGCATCGGGCTCCACTAGCTGGACAGATAATGCCACAGCCGGGGGTCACTTTTATGCCGTGCCCTGCGGCCGTGGCATTAAATATCCAACTAGTCACCCCTGGCCGGGGTACCCTGGGGGAGTGGGGACCCCTTCAATCAAGGGGTCCCCCCCCCCAGCCACCCAAGGGCCAGGGGTGAAGCCCGAGGCTGTCCCCCCCCCATCCAATGGGCTGCGGATGGGGGGGCTGATAGCCTTTTGTGATAATAAAAAGATATTGTTTTTTCCAGCAGTACTACAAGTCCCAGCAAGCCTCCCCCGCAAGCTGGTACTTGGAGAACCACAAGTACCAGCATGCGGGAGAAAAACGGGCCCGCTGGTACCTGTAGTACTACAGGGAAAAAAAATACCCAAATAAAAACAGGACACACACACCGTCGACAGTAAAACTTTATTTCATACGTCGACACACACATACTTACCTATGTTCACACGCCGACATCTGTCCTCTTCTCCATGTAGAATCCACGGATACCTGAAAAGAAAAGATCAATATACTCACCTCAGCCATGGTCCAGAGATAAATCCACGTACTTGGCAAAAAAACAAACCGAACACCCGCTCCATGCCGGACTGAAAGGGGTCCCATGCTGACACATGGGACACCTTTCCACGAATGAGACCTGTCAGTGACAGCTGTCACAGAAAGGTCTCTAAGCCAATCAGGAAGCGCAACTTCGTTGCGCTCACCTGATTGGCTGTGCGCTGTCTGTACTGTGACAGCACATCGCAAAGCCGCTCCATTACTTTCAATGGTGGGAACTTAGCGGCTAGCGGTAAGGTCACCCGCCGGTCAGCGGCTGACCGGCGGGTGACCCCACCGCTACCCGCAAAGTTCCCACCATTGAAAGTAATGGAGCGGCTTTGCGATGTGCTGTCACAGTACAGACAGCGCACAGCCAATCAGGTGAGCGCCACGGAAGTAGCGCTTCCTGATTGGCTGAAGGGACGTCAGTGACAGGAGTCACGTGATGTCCCGGCATTCGGGAGAAAGGGGTCTGATGTGAAACCATTGGACCCCTTTCTAGTCCGGTATGGAGCGGGTTTTTGCGGGTTTTTTTTTTTAAACAAGTACGTGGATTTTACTCTCTGGACGTGGATTTATCTCTGGACGCTGGAAGGTGAGTATAATTTTTTCACAGGTACCCTCGGATCGTCGGAGACCGTGGCAGTCGGCGTGTCAACATAGGTAAGTATGTGTGTGTCGGTAGTGTGTAATAAAGTTTTACTATCAAGGTGTGTGTGTCCTGTTTTTATTTGGGTATTTTTTTCCCAGTAGTACTACAGGTACCAGCGGACCCGTTTTTCTCCCGCATGCTGGTACTTGTGGTTCTCCAAGTACCAGCTTGCGGGGGAGGCTTGCTGGGACTTGTAGTACTGCTGGAAAAAACAATATATTTTTATTATCACAAAAGGCTATCAGCCCCCCCATCCGCAGCCCATTGGATGGGGGGGGGACAGCCTCGGGCTTCACCCCTGGCCCTTGGGTGGCTGGGGGGGGGGACCCCTTGATTGAAGGGGTCCCCACTCCCCCAGGGTACCCCGGCCAGGGGTGACTAGTTGGATATTTAATGCCACGGCCGCAGGGCACGGCATAAAAGTGACCCCCGGCTGTGGCATTATCTGTCCAGCTAGTGGAGCCCGATGCTGGTGTTAAAAATACGGGGGACCCCTACTCTTTTTGTCCCCCGTATTTTTGGCACCAGCACCAGGCGCAGAGCCCGGTGCTGGTTTTAAAAATACGGGGGATCCCTGGCCAATTTTTCCCCTGCATTTTTAGAACCAGGACCAGCTCGATGAGCCCGAGGCTGGTTATGCTTTGGAGGGGGGACCCCACGCCATTTTATTTTCGGGTTTTTCACGTTTTTTTACCGTTTTTTAAAATCGCGGCAAAATCCGCCAAATCGGCCGATTTTCGCCCGCGACTCTGGCGAATCCGTTTTTCATTGAATATGGTGAATTCCGGAAGCCACCTTCCGGGATTCACCTGTCGAATTGAGTCGAATTAAAAAACGGCGAAAATTGCCGCGAATTCGACCGCAATTGCATATACCCCTATAGCCACATAGTGGTGCAAACAAAGGATCTCCTGACTTTCGGTATTAATTACATAATTAAAAATTTCACAGGTACAGTATATGAGATATCGTCTGCGGCTTAAACAAAATTACCCGAGCAGTTTAGGACATTTGACAGACATTTTACTAACACTTTTAATTTTGTTTATTTTTTTGAGCCTTGCTATTAAAGCTGAATGCAATATAGCTTCACGAAGCTCTCTAAGAACCCCCTGCTGAACTGCTTAATTTGCCTCAGAAGTTTTATTATGACCAATATATTTGACTGCTGCACTAAACGTGGCCAGCTAAATTTCTCAATTGGGGTTTATCAAATAGTATCAAATAATCGCAGTCGTACAAAGATACACAGCACAGGGTCACACTGCTATATGTTCCACAAAGCTTACATGCATAAATATTGCAGTGGACTAGTCACACAGAGGGAGGTGGCATTATGTTAATGTGATCAAATATTCAATCTATGGTGGAGATACAATTAGTTGCAGGGCTCCATCTGAACATTGTGCACAAATACAACACTGTTTATCTGGCCAGGAAAACCTCTCTTTCCTCATAGCTCATGCCTCAGTGAAGTCACTACATTTAAGCACAGCATTTTCTTTACTGATATTGGGTCCAATAACATTTTCTACACATTACTAAAAATAACTGTAGGAATCATTCATATTTTTATCACTCAGGGTCTATAAGTTCTCTCGGCCGCCTAAACTGTTCAACAAATATTCTGTATTAAATGACTGAAAATCAATACTTACTTAATTATTTTTTCCCAGTAGAATGTAATTATTCACAATTGATTTCAGCACTGAAAGGTGTATCATTAGCACAAGTCTTATTCAGACACCTCTCAGATTAATTATTGAATTTTGAAAACAAAATTAACTTATGCAATGTCATTACTTGTGGAGCAATGCTGAACGCAATTAAGCGACAGTTGCATATTTATATTTGTGGTGGAAAACAGCAATTAAACACGTCAGACTAATCAACCAGTTGCAACTTCTCAGTGTAAAAAGAGAGTAGTAATCAGAAATGATCAACAGTGAATGGGGGAAAATATAACATATTGATAAAACATATACCCAGAGATGGAATATAATGTTATAGTATGTTGTGTGCAGGCAATCACTGCCCTAAATATGCATCACTACAGGCATACAGTACTGCTAGGAGCTCACAGGCAGATAAAAGTGCTGCTTGCAAGCAGACTCCAACCTCCATGGGAGCGTGTCAATGGTTATGGCTATTGCAATGAAGAGCCATTCATCAGGAAGCCTCTCTAAAGGTTTAATATAAAACACAACTTATAGTGTAAATAGACCCTTAACTGTTAGTGGAATAGGACAGGACACTTTGTAAATATAAACTACTACAAAATCAAGTCTCACATGAAACAGACATCCTCACACAGGCTGAAATAAAATAAACTACCAGAAAATGGCATCTAAATCTTCCAAGTAGAATATAAAAATAATAAAGTATGAACTACTAGAAGAAAATGGACTCATAGTATAATCATCTTAGTATACTGAAAAATGTAAAAAAAAAAAAGACGATCGGCGCTACCGAGCCCTGCCACGTCATGGCGCAACTTGAAGGGCTTTTTAGCGTGACTGCAGCAAAAATGTAAGAGGACACATCTGTATGTTGAAAATAAATAGGTCATTTGTATGTATGCTGTGTTAAAGATTTTGTGAAGCACACATATTAAAACAGTTGTTTGTAAAACATTTAAAAACACTTGGACAGTTTGACCACTGTAAGTGAGCGAATAGTTAGACAATAAATAGAATACCTAGTTAGAAGTTTTAAAGCATGTAAATGTAACTTTTAGAAATAATTGCTCAACCAATCAAATCATGTTACAATGTTCACAGCTTTTAAAAGGTAAACATAAAATTTTCAGTAGAATAATAATAGTGTAACAGACATTGTAACTTGGAAGCAATGCTGTAATATCTTCAGTGATCGCGCTGAGCCCAAAAAAAAGTGGGTGCCACGGACCCCTCACTTTTAAAAATTGGGGTCCTATCTGTCCTTTTCTGGGTCTTATCAGAATGAAGGTTCATAGTAATCTTATGAATTATTCAAATCTAAAAACAGACTTGATTTGGACACTACAAAAGTATTGTGAGGGGGAGGAGGGGGGGATGACAGTGCTGCTGGGCTGTGTGGCATACAGGACACTCTGCCCCAGAGCTGTAACTAGACATTTCAGTGCCCTTTGGCAATAAGTAAATTGGTGCTCCCCTTGCCATACTGTAAATCAAGGACAGTGCGCGCGTGGCTTCATGGGGAAAGAGCATGGCTCTATACCTCACTGGGGTTCAGTATGATTTACTGGCATCCGGGATGCTGGTATACCTGCAGCGGGACGAGCGCAAAGAGTCCTCTAGCGGACTCAATGCCCTCACCATGCTGCAGGCTCAGGGCTCGCTGGTATGCTGGTATTCCGGCTGCCGGCATTGACAGTTCTCGGGATTCCGGTGCCGGTATCCTGACAGCCGACAAATTCAAACTTATACCCCTCACTGTTCCAGATACCTCAGCACATTCAGTGACTACACCTGATTGGCTCACTGATAAGCACACTCAGAGACTGTACAGCTCACTCTTTAATTCACAATTCAACATCCTATTTAGTAAGCATTCACTTTCCACAGCATCTCTTTCAATTAAGATATTTAGAAATAACTCTAAGAACAATCCATCCCCTTTCAATTTACCTTTTGCTCCTTTGAGCTCTAAGGTAAAAATGATTTAATTACCTGGGGGGTCAAATGCATTATCCTGTATTGTTAGAGCAAGCATAATTAAGATTAATGTTTCTCCCGAAAACTATTTACTGTAGAGCCTGAAATGATCAGAGTCTACAGTATGTTCGGGAAGATAGAGAATATGATATTTTGTCCCGCAATAAACCACAGTAAATACTTAACCCTTATAAAACAGCTCTACTCAGCAGGGTTAGGAAATGAACCTAGTCTAGTCATTGAAAGCTCTAGATTATCCTAATGTCGCATTCATTTGGCAGACTTTATTGTGTGTACAGGGAGAACCCTGTGGCTGGTGATCTAAAGAATGTAGGATTGGGATGCAGGCATGCAAAAGAGCAAAAGCAGCACAGACAAACATGTACTCCAACTGAGTATATCTAATATAGATGCCATATGCACAAACACGCGGTAAGCACAGCTTCATTGCACAAGACAATAAAAGAGTTGTCCAATCACTGTTCAAGGGCCCTCATTCCGAATTGTTCGTTCGCTAGCTGCTTTTAGCAGCATTGCACACGCTAGGCCGCCGCCCTCTGGGAGTGTATCTTAGCTTAGCAGAATTGCGAACGAAAGATTAGCAGAACTGCTAATAAATAATTCTTTGCAGTTTCTGAGTAGCTCCAGACCTACTCACAGATTGCGATCAGCTCAGTCCGTTTAGTTCCTTGTTTGACGTCACAAACACGCCCTGCGTTCGGCCAGCCACTCCCCCGTTTCTCCAAACACTCCCGCGTTTTTCCCTGACACGCCTGTGTTTTTTAGCACACTCCCGGAAAACGCTCAGTCACCACCCAAAAACGCCCCTTTCCTGTCAATCATTCACCAATCAGCAGTGCGACTGAAAAGCGCCGCAGAATCCACAGCAAATCTACTAAGTTTTCAGTTAAACAACTAAGCGCATGCGCCCTGCGTGCCTTGCGCATGCGCATTTTGCAACAAATCGCAGCATAGCAAAAATCGGCAACGAGCGAACAACTCGGAATGACCCCCAAGATCTAGTACACTTGTAGGCATCGTAGGGACACAGAGCTTAAGCAGTAGTGTAGTCTAGATGTCATGTCGGAGAAACGGCAGCAAGTTCTATACACAGTTATTAGAGGACTAGATAGACTGAATAACTAAGTGAGTGATTCAGACCTGATCGCTGGGCTGCTAACTTTGTTGTCCTGCTTTCAGATAGTCGCCGCCCCAGGGGGAGTGTAAATTCGCTGTGCAAGTGTGCGATCCCATGTGTACGCCGTGCTACAAAAATCCAGTGTGTGCAGTCTCTGCACAGCCCAGGACATACTCCTATAGTGCGATCAGAAGAGGCTGATCGGGGCCGGAGCGGAAGTCAGACACCTTCCCTGAAAACGTTTGGGAAAGCCTGTTTTTCTGGACACTCCCAGTAAACGGTCAGTTACCACCCACAAACGGCCTCTTCCTGTCAATCACCTTGCGAACGACCGTTCTAATAAAATTTTTGCACCATCATTTCGCTGACCGGCGATGCCCGTTGATGTTGGCTGAAGCGTGTGCGCATTGCAGTGCATAAGCACGCGCAGTTATTACCCGATCGCCCGCTGTGCGAAAATGCACAGCAGCGATCAGGTCTGAATTAGTCCCTAAGTTGCTGCCGACTTTGCCACATTTGCACAGAAAGGCAATAAGTCAGTCAGCTTCTCAATCTATGGGCAATGTTAATGTACTGATGTGACACGTATAGCCTACCCAAGCAAACAGTCCTATACAGTGGAACAAACAGCAAATGCGCAGCATAATACCGCAGAACAAACCATACATCCTTTTACAAAGAGATTGTCTATCTGAAACTGGTCTATTTTTTAGGTGAGTTTAGGTAAGGTTTTGGGTGCGAGTATTACATTGGGCAAGGGCAGTATATGTTTTCCATAGGAAAACATCTGGGGGTAAATTTACTAAGATGGGAGTTCTATTTAAAATGGGATGTTGCTAATAGCAACCAATCAGATTCTACTTCTCATTTATCTAGCACCTTCTAGAAGATAATACCTGGAATCTGATTGGTTGCTATGGGCAACATCCCATCTTAAATAGAACTCCCATCTTAGTAAATTTACCTCCTGGATGTGAGTTTGCACATTGCAAGTTTTGGTAAAGGAAGAAGCATGCAAGTTTGCATGCTCCCACACCCTGGGGGTAATTCCAAGTTGATCACAGCAGGATTTTTGATAGCAATTGGGCAAAACCATGTACACTGCAGGGGAGGCAGATATAACATGTGCAGAAAGAGTTAGATTTGGGTGGGTTATTTTATTTCTGTGCAGGGTAAATACAGGCTGCTTTATTTTTACACTGCAAATTAGATTGCAGATTGAACACACCCCACCCAAATCTAACTTTCTCTGCACATGTTATATCTGCCTCCCCTGCAGTGCACATGATTTTGCCCAATTGCTAACAAAAATCCTGCTGCGATCAACTTGGAATTACCCCCCCTATTACATGTGCAAGTCCTAAAAAAAAGTGCAAATTTAGTGGTAAACTTGCACTTTTTAAGAACTTTGACACTATGAAATGTACCCCTAGTGTGCAATGCTTCCATACCCAACACACTATTCCATTTATAAACAAAACTGTACTCTACCCTGCTCTGTTTTAATAACATTAGGGAGAGACTATTCTGAAGTGTGATTGCAGCGACGGTGAGCAGTGGAGTATCTGCCTGTTTTATGTGACTCTAAACATATATAGATACGTTGGGAGAGAAGTTCAATGGTCAATATATATACTGTATAGAGCTTTAAAAGATAAGGTGTAGTACACTATGTGGTCAATCCAAATCCCCGTGAAGGGTGCAAGGTACTGTTGTAACGTTGTGTAAACACTGGCAACAGCACCTGAATGGCACCTGAACATTTAGTGCCCGACTCACAGATTTTTGCTTGCAGCTCTATGGGACTATGAACAAAAATACACGAGTTGGGGGTACCTGAAGTACATAGCGCCACACTTACTCGAGATTTATGGTAGACTTACCATTGTTAAATCTCTTTCTGCAAGGCACACTGGATTCCACAGGGAATAACATCGGGGTGTAGAGTTGGATCTTGATCTGAGGCACCAACAGGATAAAGCTTTGACTGTTCCCAGGATGCACTGCACCGCCTCCTCTATAGCCCCGCCTCCAGGCACTGGAGCTCAGTTTTGTTAACCAGTTCAATGCAGTAGCGGGTAAAAGAGACAGTAGATGTTAGTCACATAGACCCACATTGTCACGACAGGAGAAGGGACTAGCGGCTAATGCCATACAAACCCAAAGAAGCTAAGTACATCAGAGTGGGCGCCCTGTGGAATCCAGTGTACCTCGCAGAAAGAGATTTAACAATGGTAAGTCTACCATAAATCTCCTTTTCTGCAGCGGGTTATACTGGTATTCTACAGGGAATAACATTGGGAATGTCCTAAAGCAGTTCCTCATGGGAGGGGACGCACTGTAGTGGGCACAATAACCGGGCGTCCAAAGGAAGCATCCTGGGAGGCGGTAGCATCGAAGGCATAGAACCTGATCAACGTGTTCATTGAGGACCACGTAGCCGCCTTGCACAATTGTTCTGCGGACGCACCATGGTGGGCCGCCCAAGAAGGTCCAACAGACCAAGTAGAAAGGGATTTTATAGCAGCAGGAGCTGGGAGTCCAGCCTGCGCATAGGCTTGTGCAATCACCATTCTAATCCATCTGGCCAAGGTTCGCTTATTCGCAGGCCAGCCACGTTTGTGAAACCCAAAAAGTACGGAGAGCCCGTACCACACCCAAAGACCGCTCTTTGGAAGACAAACCAGAAGAGATGAAGGCCGGAACCACAATCTCCTGGTTAAGGTGACAAGATTATACCACCTTAGTCAAATAACCTGGGCGAGTTCGAAGAACTGCCCTGTCACGGTGAAAAATCAGAAAGGGTGGACGACAAGACAAAGCGCCTAAGTTCAACACCCTCCTAGCAGAGGCAATAGCCAACAGAAACACAACCTTAAGCGTAAGGCATTTAAGGTCCACAGACTCAAGAGGTTCAAATAGAGACTCTTGCAGGACATTTAAGACGACAGACAGATCCCATGGAGCAACCGGAGGGACATAAGGAGGCTGAATCCGTAGAACACCCTCAGTGAAAGTGTGAACGTCAGGAAGAGACGCAATTTTTCTCCGAAACCACACCGACAAGGCAGAGATATGAATCTTAAGGGAGGCCAGACGAAGGCCCAAGTCTAGGCCTTATTGTAGAAAAGCCAAAAGTCTGGAAGTTTTGAAAGTATATGCATCATAATTCTTAGTAACACACCAGGTGAAGTAAGAATTCCACACCCTGTTATACATCCGAGCCGAAGCCGGTTTACAGGCTTCCAGCATAGTTTGAATGACCGCCTCAGAGTATCCTTTTGCTCTCAGGAGTGATGCTTCAAGAGCCACGCCGTCAAAGCCAGTCTGGCCAGGTCCGGGTAGACACAAGAGCCCTGAGCGAAGACGTCTGGGCATTGAGGAAGTAGAAGAGGATGCTCTATTGATAGACCCTACAGGTCTGAGAACCAATGCCGTCTGGGCCACGCTGGAGCGAATAGAAGTAGAATTCCTCCTTCTTGCTTGAACTTCCGTATTACCCTGGGCAGGAGTGATACTGGAGGGAACACGTATGGAAGCCGAAAGTTCCATGGAATTGCCAGTGCATCCACGAATGCTGCTTGAGGATCCCTTGTCCTTGCTCCGAAAACCGGAACCTTGTGATTGTGCCGAGACGCCATCAGGTCTACATCTGGTAGGCCCCACTTGTCCACTAGAAGTTGAAAGACTTCGGGATGAAGACTCCACTCTCCGGCGTGCACGTCCTGATGACTGAGGAAGTCCGCTTCCTCAGGACTCCCGGAATGAACACTGCCGATATGGCTGGCAGGTTGCATTCCGCCCATTGTAGGATTTTTGACACTTCCATCATTGCCATGCGGCTTCAAGTGCCGCCTTGATGATTTATGTACGCCACCGTGGTAGGCCTGTTCTGTACCAGGGCCAGGGCCAGTGTCAACGCATTGAACACTGCCCGAAATTCCAGAATGTTTATCGGGAGGAGAGACTCCTCCCTAGTCCACTGACCCTGGAGAGAGTGTTGCTCCAACACCGCGCCCCCAACATCGCAGACTGGCATCCGTTGTCAGGAGGACCCAGTTGGAGATCCAGAAGGGACGGCCCCTGCTCAACTGTTGGTCCTGTAGCCACCAGCTCAGTGACAGACGAACCTCCGGAGTCAAGGAGATCATTTGAGACCTGATCCGATGAGGCAGGCCATACCATTTGGAAAGGATTAACCTCTGCAAAGGGCGGGAATGAAATTTAGTGTCCTCTAACATGTCAAAAGCCGACACCATGAGGCCTGGTACTTGCATCACCGAGTGTATAGACACTCTTGGGCAAGAGTGGAAGCATCTGATCTTGTCCTGTAGTTTCCAAACCTTCTCCGGAGATAGAAACAGTCTTTGGCAGTGTGTGTCCAGCAGCACCCCCAGGTGCACCATGTAGGGACCAGTGAGGACTTCTTCCAATTGATGAGCCACCCATGGGCTTGTAGGAATTGGACCAACATCTCCAGTTGACTGAGGAAGACATCTTGGGAGTTTGCCAGAATCAGCAAGTCTTCCAGATACGGCAGGATCCTGATTCCCTGACGACGGAGGAAAGCCGTCATCACGGCCATGACCTTGGTGAAAATCCAAGGTGCCGTAACCAGTCCAAATGGCAGAGCCTGGAATTGAAAATGAAGGTTGCCAATAGCAAACCGCAGATATTGCTGATGCGAAATGGCAATAGGTATGTGCAGGTAAGCATTCTGTATGTCCAGGGATACCACATAGTCCTCGGGTTCCATGGCCAGCACAATAGAGCGCAGGGTTCCATACGGAATTTGGACATCTCACAAACTTGTTCAATGATTTGAGGTTGAGGATAGGCCAGAAAGACCCATTTGGTTTCTGAACTATAAACAGGGTAGAATAGTATCCCCTGCCTCTATGGGACAGAGGTACCGGCACTACCACTCCTGTAACCAGGAGGGATTGTACAACCAGGTGTAGAGCTTGCGCTTTCAACGGGTCCGTGGGGATAACCGTTGAAAAGAACTGGTGAGGGGGGCGTCTCTTGAACAAGATTGCGTACTCGTGAGAGACAACTTCCCGCACCAAGGCGTCTGAAGTGGTATTTAACCAGGCCTGGGCAAATTGCAGAAGGGGGAGGCCCGCGCCATCATGCAGCAGGCTTGTCTTGTTTGGAAACAGGCTGACGGGCGGCCCAGGATTGTTTATATTTGGGCTTAGTGGTTTTAGAAGTACGAGCCTGTCACGGGTATGCCTGACCTTTTGCTTTACTTGGAGGCCGAAAGGAACGGAAAGTTGTACTCTTAGCCTTCTGAGCAGAAGGATTAGTACCTGGGAGAAACGCAGTCTTGGCCGTCACCAAGTCAGTCAAAGTCTTGTTCAGATCCTCCCCGAATAGTTTGTCTCCCTTGAAAGGAAGCACCTCCAAGGTCTTTTTGCAGTCCAGGTCCACTTTCCAGGACCTCAACCACAGAATCCGACGAGCCAGGATAGACGTAGTAAAAGCCTTGGTCGCAATGACCCCTGCATCAGAGTCCACCTCCTAAATATAGTGAGAGGCTGTGGAAATATACGACAGATGTTGTCTGGCAGTGTCAGGAAAATCCAGAGGTAGTTCATCCTCATTTGTCTGAACCCATGCCTCAATTTCTTTTGCCGCCCAAGAGGCTGCCATAGTGGGTCTATGTACAGTACCGGTAAGAGTGTAAATAGACTTCAGGCATCCCTCCACACGCTTATCTGTCGGTTCCTTCAGTGAGGTGACAGTGGTAACAGGCAGAGTAGATCACACCACAAGACGGGTGACATGAGAGTCCACCGGTGGTGGAGTTTCCCACTTGTTACTTAACTCCGCAGGGATAGGATAATGAGCTAGCATCTTTTTAGACAGGGAGAATTTCTTTCCTGGAGATGACCAGGATTCCTGACGTATGTCAATAAAAAGGTCAGAATGTGGTAGAACTACTTTAGCCACTTTCTGACGCTTAAACTTATCTGGTTTCTTAGAAGTAACAGGTGGCTCAATGTCATCATCAATCTGGAGAATTATCTTGATAGCCTCCACAAGGTCAGGAACATCAACCTGGGTTGTAGATTCCTCATCAGAAGCAACTGTATCAGTGTCTAATGGATCAGTATATTCCCTATCATCATCGGAAGAATTATCCGAAATATTAGTGGATTATGAGGAAGAAATGGCCCTTTTAGAGGGGCGTGGGGTGGACTTTTGTCTAACCAAAGTCTGATTTAATTGCTGTAACTGGGTAGACAGAGTATCCGCCCATGGCGGATTGACTATAGGGACAATGGGGGTAATTCCAAGTTGATCGCAGCAGGAAATTTTTTAGCAGTTGGGCAAAACCATGTGCACTGCAGGGGTGGCATATATAACATTTGCAGAGAGAGTTAGATTTGGGTGGGTTATTTTATTTCTGTGCAGGGTAAATACTGGCTGCTTTATTTTTACACTGCAAATTAGATTGCAGATTGTACACACCCCACCCAAATCTAACTCTCTCTGCACATGTTATATCTGCCTCCCCTGCAGTGCACATGGTTTTGCCCAATTGCTAACAAAAATCCTGCTGCGATCAACTTGGAATTACCCCCCATGTGCACTGCAGGAGGGGCAGATATAACATGTGCAGAGAGAGTTAGATTTGGATGGGGTGTGTTCAATCTGCAATCTAAATTGCAGTGTAAAAATAAAGCAGCCAGTATTTACCCTGCACAGAAACAAAATAACCCACCCAAATCTAACACTCGCTGCAAATGTTATATCTGCTCCCCCTGCACTTCACATGGTTTTGCCCAATTGCTAACAAACTTGCTGCTGCGATCAACTCAGAATTACCCCCATGGTTTTGCCCAATTGCTAACAGAATTCCTGCTGCGATCAACTTGGAATTACCCCCCATATGTGGCTGTAATGGCTCGGGAGGCCCCACAGGGGGCGTAAGACGCGTTACAAGCATAGTCAGCATATGTGGAAAAGATGCCCAAGGTGAGTCCTGATTGGCCACACGTGCAGCAGGCGGACTGGGAGATGTGTGACACCCAGCGCCTGAACCAGCAGTTAACACTTCCCCCACTGGTGAGTCCGAAACGACAGCACTGCATGATGCAGGAGCGTCCACGGATAACCCACCCTGTGTAGCAGACATTGTATAAGATGAAGCCTTAGGGCATAACGGTACAATATAGCAAGACAAACACACAAAAAAGCAAAAAATCCCCTGTGTTTTGTGACAGTGAGGGTCATTCAGAGTTGATCGTAGCCCTGCAAAATTTTGCAGGCCTACGATCATGTCCATAGACATGCGGGGGGACACCCAGCACAGGGCTCTCCCGCCCCGCATGTCAGTGCCGCCCCGCCCCCCCAGCAGAAGTGCAAAAGCACCGCACAGCGGCAATGTTTTTGCACTTTAGGAGTAGCTCCCGGCCAGCGCAGCTTTAGCGCACTGGCCGGGAGCTACTCGTCGCTCCCTGGCCCGCAGCGGCTGCGTGTGACGTCATGCAGCCGCTGCGGCCCGCCCCCCGCATGGACCCGCCACACCTGCTTTGGCCGGTCCGCGCCCACGAAACGGCGGCCAAACGCCGCCGTTTCATCCCCCCCGCCCAGCAACCGCCTCTGCCTGTCAATCAGGCAGAGGTGATCGTACTGCAGCGACAGCCTGTGCCCGTCTGGCATGCGCCGGCGCATGCGCAGTTCTGACCCGATCGCACCGCTGCGATAAACTGCAGCGTGCGATCGGGTCAGAATGACCGCCAATAAACACAGAGCACAAACAGAGGATTTAAGTGGTGTGGGGTGACTGAAAAACACAGTAAGGAATACAAACAGTATACCCTGTGTAGCACTATATATTATATGAGACCCTGACGCACTTAGTTTCTCAGGGTACAGAATATAGTGATAGCAAAACATGTGATACACAAGAAAGGAATCCACACAGCTATAGGCACACTCAGTCACAGGTACAATGCAGGAATTATTACATATAAATAAAACTGCACTGGACTAGTATTACATATAAGTTTGTATGTATGTAGACAGGTATAACAATGCACAGTAAACACTGGATGTATATCACAGAATACTTGTACTAAATATTCTACATGTCATTAGACATGTAGAATAATTAAGTGTCTGTAAATGCACAACGCTGATGATACAGGCGGCTTTACAGAGGAGACAATGCCCAGCAGTCCCGTAGATCATCCCAGCTACGTAATGGCGCCAAAATCTCTGCAGGGAGTGAGAGAGAGAGAGATGAGCTCCAGGGCGGGTACACCAGCAGTACATGGCGACCGGAGCTGGGGGAGGGGCTACAGGTCAGCGCCTTATCCCTTCTGCTGGACTTCACCACCGGGTACTGTGGAGCCTTTCACAGACAGATTATAATAAATCCGACCTGTGCTCCTAGCCCTGGTGGATATAGTGGGGTTTCTGTGTGACACATTGTCCATGCCAGCGGCGCGGTCCGTCTCCTTGGACCGCGACCAGATCGAAATTTACCGGCGGGTCCCATCTGGGGGACCCACTTACCTCCTCCCTTTAGTGCAGCCACGCGATCCTGGAGAATGACAGCGGTGGTGTGCCTGAGAAACCGGTGTGTCTCTGCTGCAAGTACCCAGGAACCAGGCCGCGGGAGTATGCAGCGTCACTGAGGGAGGTAATAGAGCCGCAGCACAGCATGTCATAAAGACGTAGAAAGTCTCTTTTCGGGGCTGCCTAGCTCAGCCCCACCTGTTAGTGACCTGCACTGCAAACTGAGCTCCAGTGCCTGGAGGCGGGGCTATAGAGGAGGCGGTGCAGTGCATACTGGAAACAGTCAAAACTTTAGACTGTTGGTGCCTCGGATCAAGATCCAACTCTACACCCCGGATATTCCCTGTGGAATACCAATGTACCCCGCTGCAGAAATTAGGATTTTAATACCTACCGGTAAATCCTTTTCTCCTAGTCCGTAGAGGATGCTGGGGTCCTCTTCAGTACCATGGGGTATAGACGGTTCCGCAGGAGCCATGGGCACTTTAAGACTTTTCAAGGGTGTGAACTGGCTCCTCCCTCTATGCCCCTCCTCTAGACCTCAGTTATAGGAACTGTGCCCAGGGAGACGGACATTTAGAGGAAAGGATTTACTTTTATACTAATGGTGAGATTCATACCAGCTCACACCTCAACCATGACGCCCAACATGGCATTCAACATGACACACGCCGACAGGCATGAACCATTTACAGCAACATGCTGAAAACAAATGAAACACAACTTGTGTAACTGTCGAAGTCAAAAATATTACATAGAGAGAACATACAGACTCCACACATTATGAGTCGCTAAGCTTGCAAATACGCGCAGCGAGCACAGCAATATATGGTAACATACGCATTTACACAGACATGCCACAGAGATAGATTCGACACATGTTTCATACAGCACATAATTATAATATATCAAGTGCCAGACATCATAATGATTTAAAATTATATAATGGAGTAAAGTCATGTATGTGTATTATTGGAGCAGAGCAAGATAGACATGTCGTGTTTGGTATTGCAGTAACCAGATTAATGTGTAGATTCATTTGATGCTTGTTATTAAGTTGTAGCTCATTGCAACAAGTAGATATGATCAAATGTATGAAAGCTAAAGTCACTCTTATTAGAACAATGGACATTCCACGCATGTGGTGGACAGGAAACTCAGGCCAGCCCTTTTGATGTCTTCAAGGCTGAACTTTGTTAGCATACGAACAGACCAGTGACTCATCATGAATGAGAAAGTTCCCTTCCCTAGACTAGATGTGTGCACTCCCCCAAACGACATAGTGTATTGCTGATCAGATACACAGGAGTTGCTGTTTTAGTCCCAGACGATGATGGAGGTGCTGCCAGACCAGTGCCTACATGATTTTACAGAGAGAGAGAGAGAGTGATATGGAGGGAAGACTTTACATGAGAAAGATATGGTGATGTATTTGCTGGCCTGTAACTGTATGTATTTGGTTTAGTTTGTATAAACTGCTTACTGTATAATTTGTAACCATGTAACTATACAGTATGTATACTGTACATAGTGATATATTGAATACATATCCTTTTAATAACAAATATATACATCAATGAGCTTTGGAACTCAGATAATGTGTGGGTGTATTGTTTTCTCTTAAGGGATGTAGTGTTTTGCGACGTACAGTGCACTTTTATCGTATATGGTAATAAGATGCGCCTGGCGTCGGCAGCATATATTAGAGCGGGCATTTTAAATATTTGTTAGAAAACAATTTGGTATTTACAAACTATAAAGAACAAACTGCAGGTAAAGTACGCACTGGGTCGGGTGCCCAGCATCCTCTACGGACTAGGAGAAAAGGATTTACCGGTAGATATTAAAATCCTATTTTCTCATACGTCCTAGAGGATGCTGGGGTCCACTTCAGTACCATGGGGTTATACCAAAGCTCCAGTACGGGCGGGAGAGTGCGGATGACCCTGCAGCACCGATTGACCAAACTTGAGGTCCTCTTCGGCCAAAGTGTCAAACTTATAAAATTTAGCAAATGTATTTGACCCTGACCAAGTAGCTGCTCGGCAAAGTTGTAAAGCCGAGATGCCCCAGGCAGCCGCCCAGGATGAGCCCACTTTCCTAGCAGAATGGGTCTTCACCGACTTCGGTACGGGCAAGCCTGACGTAGAATGAGCATGCTGAATTGTCCCTCTGATCCATCGCACAATAGTCTGCTTAGAAGCAGGACACCCAATCTTGCTGGGAGCATACAGGACAAACAGAGCCTCTGTAATCCGTAACCGAGCTGTTCTTGCGACATAAATCTTCAAAGCTTTAACCGCATCTAGAGACTGTGACTCAGTGAAAGCGTCAGTAGCTACTGGCACCACAATAGGTTGGTTTATGTGGAAGGACGAAACCACCTTTGGAAGAAATTGTTGACAAGTTCTTAACCCTGCCCTATCTTCATGGAAGATCAGGAAAGGGCTCTTGTGAGACAAGGCCCCCAGCTCAGACATCCGCCTTGCGGATGCCAAGACCAGAAACATCACCACTTTCCAAGTGAGAACTTTCAATTCTACCTCCTGCAGAGGTTCAAACGAATCTGATTGAAGGAACTGCAACACCACATTAAGGTCCTATGGTGCCACTGGAGGCACAAATGGAGGCTGGATGTGCCGAACCCTCTTTCACGAACGTCTGAACCTCTGGAAAGGAGGCCAATTGTTTTTGAAAGAAAACTGATAAGGCCGAAATCTGGACCTTGATTAACCCCAACCTAAGGCCCGCATCCATACCAGCCTGCAGAAAATGGAGAAAAACGTCCCAACTCTAACTCTTCCGTAGGAGCCTTCTTGGATTCACACCAAGACACATATTTCCTCAAAATACGGTGGAATGTTTAAACGTTACTCCTTTCCTGGCCTGAATAAGAGTGGGGATGACTTCTTTGGGAATACCCTTTCGGGCTAGGATCCGACGCTCAACAGCCATGCCGTCGAACGTAGCCGCGGTAAGTCTTGATACACACACGGCCCCTGCTGTAGTAGGTCCTCTCGAGGAGGAAGAGGCTGAGGATCTTCTATGAGCAACTCCTGAAGATCTGGATACCACGCCCTCCTTGGCCAGTCTGGGGCAATGAAGATTGCTCGAACTCTTGTCCTTCTTATTATTTTGAGAACTTTTGGAATCAGTGGAAGTGGAGGGAAAACATATACCAACCAAAACACCCACTGGGTCACCAATGCATCCACTGCTATTGCCTGAGGGTCTCTCGACCTGGAACAATATCTCTGAAGCTTCTTGTTTAGACGAGATGCCATCATGTCTACTTGAGGAACTTCCCAAAGACTTGCCACCTCTGCGAAGACTTCTTGGTGGAGGCCCCACTCTCCTGGATGGAGATCGTGTCTGCTGAGGAAGTCTGCTTCCCAGTTGTCCACTCCCGGAATGAAAATTGCTGACAGAGCTCTTACATGTCTTTCTGCCCAGAGGAGAATCCTTGTCACCTCTGCCATTGCCGCTCTGCTTTTCATTCTGCCTTGCCTGTTTATGTACGCGACTGCTGTTACATTGTCCAACTGGATCTGCACGGGATGATCTTGAAGAAGATGTACCGCTTGTAGAAGGCCATTGTAAATGGCTCTCAATTCCAGAACGTTTATGTGAAGGCAGGCTTCCTAACTTGACTATTTTCCTTGGAAGCTTTCCCCCTGTGTGACAGCTCCTCAGCCTCGGAGACTTGCATCCGTGCTTATTAGGACCCAGTCGTGAATCCCAAACCTGTGTCCCTCTAGTAGGTGAGAACTGTGTAGCCACCACAGGAGCGAAATCCTGGCTTTGGGGGACAGGATTATTTTCCGATGCATGTGTAGGTGGGATCCGAACCACTTGTCCAACAGGTCCCGCTGGAATACTCTGGCATCAAATCGGCCAAACTGTATGGCCTCGTAGGCCGCTACCATTTTCCCCAACAACCGAATGCATTGATGGATCGACACGCTTGTTGGTTTCAATAGTTGTTTGACCATTTTCTGGATTTTACAGAGCCTTTTCCACTGGAAATACTCTCCGTACTTCTGTGTCCAGAATCATCCCTAAAAAGGACAATCTTGTCGTCGGTTCCAAATGCGACTTTGGAAAATTCATGATCCAACCGTGTTGTTGGAGTATTGACAGGGAGAGTGCGATGTTCTGCACCAACTGTTCCCTGGATCTCGCTTTTATCAGGAGATCGTCCAGATAAGGAATTATATTGACTCCTTTTTGACGAAGGAGGACCATCATCTCTGCCATCACCTTGGTGAGAGTCCGAACGGCAACGTCTGGAACTGGTAATGGCAATCCTGTACTGCGAATCTCAGATAAGCTTGGTGAGGAGGATAAATGGGAACATGCAAGTAAGCATCCCTTTATGTCTACTGACACCACAAAGTCCCCCTCCTCCAGACTGGAAATCACTACCCTCAGGGATTCCATCTTGAACTTGAACCTTTTCAGGTAGAGATACAGATTTTTCAGGTTTAAAATCGGTCTGACCGAGCCATCCGGCTTCGGAACTACGAAGAAGCTTGAATAAAAACTTTCTCCTTGCTGTGACAAGGGTACCAGGACAATGACCTGATCCTGACATAATTTTTGAATTGCCGTTGTTACTGCCTCTCTTTCTGGAAGAGAAGTTGGCAAGGTTGAATTCAAAAATCGGCATGGGGGGACGTCTTGAAACTCTAGTTTGTACCCATGGGACACTATTTGTAAGACCCATGGGTCCAGGCCAGATTGAATCTAGATTTGACTGAAAAGTTTCAGACGTGCTCCCACCCGAACGGACTCCCGCAAGGCTGCCCCAGCGTCATGCTGCAGATTTTGCAGAAGCAGGGGTGGACTTCTGCTCCTGCGATCCGGGAGACGCTGCGGATTTCTTTCCTTTTCCCCTTTCCCTACCTGCAAAAAAGGGGGAACCTTTGGCCTTTTTGTATTTGTTGGGCCGAAAGGACTGCATGTGAGAGTGATGTATCTTTTTCGCCGGCGTAGGAGCATAAGGCAAGAATGTCGACTTACCTTCGGTAGCCGCCGAGACTAACGCATCCAGCCCATCACCAAACAAGGCCTCATCCTTATACGGGAGAGCCTCCATATTTATTTTGGAATCTGCATCAGCATTCCACTGGCGAATCCACAACGCCCTCCGAGCTGATACTGCCATGGAAGCGGTTCTTGATCCCAAGAGACCAATATATTTCATGGTTTCTAGTACGTACGCAGCAGCGTCTTTGATATGACCTATCGTTAGGAGTACCTCGTCTCCATCTATTGTGTCAATGTCTATTGACAAGTTTTCTGACCACTTTTCAATAGCACTACTCACCCACGCACAATGGTAGGCCTGAGTAGTGTCCCATTGGCCACATCAATAGATCACCTCACTCACTTGCAGACCGCTCCTTAAGTGAAGCCATTCCAGGCGCAGGGAGAAACACCTTTTCTCTTTTATGACTGGGCCCTGTCTAAAATGCGGGGTGACTCCCACCTTTTGGAAAAAGATAAGCTGCCTGAATTCCTTTTGGGAATCTGAAATTTCTTTTCAGGTTAAATCAGACTCCCTCCAAGAGACTGTTCAACTCCTGAGGTGGAGGGAAAATACATTACTTCTTTACTAAAGTAAACCCTCTCCTTGTGGTAAAAGAGGGGGCTTCGGACCTATTGCCCTGGAATCACTAATGTCGACACAGGAATCAGAGTCCGTGTTGGTATCAGTTTGTACTACTTGTGCAAATTTGTATGTGACCCAGAGGGGTCCCTGTGGATGAAAGGCAGAACTATTAAAAATCACATCTTCAACAGATTATTTTCAGTTTTCTGTATGAGATTCAGTCCAACCTCTTACTGATATGATTCACACTATCACGTAACCTTTCACCCAGTCAGGCTCTTGGTGTCATATTACACCTCTGTGTCCCTAACATGTCTCCCAGAGGAAGAACTCCCTGCCACAGACATGTCACACACGTGCACAACCACACCACAGACACTCCGGAACTTATAGGGGACAGACCCACAGTAAAATCTGTCAGAGGGACACAGATAGGATTTGCCAGTTCACAACCCAGCGCCAGTAACACAATGTCTGTGAACACAAAATGCCCACTGACATGCAGCGCTTTTATAAAGTTAATCACACAATTATATAGCACCAAATTCACTGTGGCCCCCCCTGTTTTGCACCCTACTTGTTCAGCAGTGGAGGAGGACCAGCGTTCTTCTCTGCAGTCTGGAAGAGAGAAAATGGCGCTGAGCAGTGTGCTGGCTGACTGAGGAGGAAGCTCCACTCTTCAATGGCGTGTTTCTCCTCAGCTTTTATGAGGTAATTTTTTTATACTGGCGGGGGTAGGACTGTGCCTCAGCAACTTATGCCCCTTATTTATGCCAGTTTCCATAGGTTTCATGCTGCCCCCCCTGCACCCTACAGTGCCTGTGTATGTGTGGGCAACATGGCGCGCTGCGCTCCCGCCGGCCGCACGGTACCTTTAGCCGTCACTTTCTTGATTGAAGATCTGTCTTCTAACACTCACCTGTCTTCTGGCTCTGTGAGGGGGGTGACGGCGTGCTGTGGGAGTGTGGGATTGAGCATCTAGGCACGGCTAGCGTGCAGTTCCCTTCAGGAGCTAATGTTGTCCTGTCAGCCAGAAGCAGAGCCATGGAACTCTTTAGGAAGTTGGTTCCTACTTCTGCCCCCTCAGTCCCATGAAGCAGGGAGACTGTTGCCAGCAGTTCTCCATGAAAATAAAAAACCTAACATAAGTCTTTTCAGAGAAACTCAGTAGAGCTCCTCTGGAGTGCATCCAGTCTGCCTGGGCACATTTCTAAAACTGAGGTCTGGAGGAGGGGCATAGAGGGAGGAGCCAGTTCACACCCTTGAAAAGTCTTAGAGTGCCCATGGCTCCTGCGGAACCGTCTATACCCCATGGTACTGAAGTGGACCCCAGCATCCTCTAGGGCGTATGAGAAATAAGAAGAAACATATGGTATAGGTCAGTCAATTACAAGCAGTCTCTCATCAGTTTCTGAAGATGTGAGGGGAGGGTGTCTTTATTTTTATTTTTTGGAACATTAGTAAATGCAGATTAACCTAACATGAATTAAGAGGGAGATGTATGAAGCAACCTTAAAAGTGGACAAGTGAAGTTGTCCATAGCAACAAACTACTAGCTAGCAATTACAATCTATATGGATGCTAATTGGTTGTTATAGATCATTTCTCCACTCATATCAGATTGCCTAAAGAGTTGACTAGTGTGCATTTCCCCCTTATGGCTACTGCATATCCCCAAATATCAGCAGATGTTTCTCCTACACCTTCCACATCTGCTGGTTACTAAGGGGCTTATTTATCTACGAGTGATAAAACTCGTTGCGTATGATAAAACTCTTTGTGTATGGTAAGTGGTGCTCTACCCAATTAGCTCCTATCTTTCATGTGTTCAGCTCTAACTGTCATGTGTTTGAAAAATGACAGTTGGGAGCCGATTGGCTGGAGCAACATTTGTCATTCACAAGTTTTATCACTCATTTATAAACGGGCCCCGTAATCTGTCTGGAAGTTAGAACTGTGACAATATTTCAAAACAGTCACAAACATGAAACTTTAGTTACTTTAGTCCTCCTATGTCAGCTTACTTTTCTTTTCACCTGTATTTTTTTCAGCTCCTGTATTTTATTCTCCCAAACTGTAGCTGCCACAAGATAAACCCAAAACACATTAAAATTGACTATCAGAAAGGAAGATTTGGTCGGATGGCATTTAGAAGAGACAATATCAGTGATGCCATTAGTACATTATGGCTGGCATCCTATTAGCTGCAAAAAAAAATGTACACACAAAAAAACAAACAAACAGGCTTTTATCGCAGTTTTTACCCGATGGTCATTATCAGGCTATCCAACAAAAGCTGCTTTTTCCACGTGAAAAATTACCCATTTTTGGATGGAAACACCAATGGTCCGGGCTAAGTATCCGGACCCATGTGTTTTTCTGCTGCGATCGTGAAAACGTAACACTTGTTGGGGATTTTTTTTCTCCTACCTCGAGTTGGTGAAATAAGATCCCTGATAACTGCCGACTAATGGAGCTAGTGAGATAGCCCTGACCACAGTAATACCTACAGGATATTGGCCTATGCATTTTTAGGCTTTATATTGGCCTGGTTCTTAAATTTCTTCCAGTGTGTACAGAGAGAGCGCTGCTATACCTTAAAAAAAAAAAAAAAAAAAAAAAACATTTTTACTACACACTTTCTGTGCTGCCGAAAAACAATATATATGAGCATCTAGTCTGGCTGGTCTGTGGTCTGATCACTATGGGTGCTTGTCATTCAGTACATGCATGTCAGTGATTTTACAAGTGTCAACAAGTGTGTGTGAGCCAAAGTGATAAATTAGATGAATGTCCTTGCCTGTCAATTTTACAGCAACACATTACTGCGTCAAGCAGCTTTAGGGCACAGAATACTGAATGAGATATATTTCTATTCACATTTACAGTTTGTTATTTTATGGCTTTTGTGTTTTGTGTGATTATGATTATTATGCATTAAAGCCAACCAAAATGAAAACCTGTCTTTTAATTTTATAAATTTGTCTCGGAGCTCCAGAGATTTAGGAAGGCTTGAGGCTTTTTGTATGAAACCACAAATGTTACAGTAATCTATATTTTATAAACATTTAGGTGGCACACAAATGACAAAAATCAGGATTGCCGTATACTGGGTAATTACATTTCAAATTAGATCCAGAAAATAAAATATTTATGAAAACTAATGCTAATAACATAATACCAATGCTACTTTCACCGCAATATGTGGCAGGGCTATTAATTCACTTATAAAAGCCATCATAAAGAGTAATATACAGGTCTTCCTGCAATGGCATTACATGCGTTTACATTATTTGTAATAGAATGCTGAATGCTAAGAGTCTGATTTAGCCTAAATGTAGAATTCCTCCAGCTTCATGGATACACTGTCTTCTGAATGCAGTTTAAAGTTATTTAGATAACACTTCAGTATCCCTATTTAATATACTGTATATGATTTAAAACAGAATCATGTAAACAGGGCTTCCATGAGAAACATCAGGCCCTGGTACAAAGGGGTCATGGCCACTGAGGGGCAGATTTATTAAGCCTGGAGAAGTGGTAAAGTGGAAGGTGATAACGCACCAGCTAGTCAGCTCCTGTCATTTTTCAAACCCAGTCTGTAACATGGAAGTTAGGAGCTGATTGGCTGGTGTTTTATTACCTTCTAATTTATCACTTCACCAGGCTTAATAAATCTGCCCCTGAATGGTAGGTTGACATTTATCATTTCAGTGTGCATCAGGTCGACATGAGACTGTTGACCTGCAGCATATCAACAATGACCAAGATAGAATGTCTAACATCCACTGGTGGACCAGCAGTCACTTAACTGGTCCCGGCGGCTGTCGCAGCTCCAGCGTCTTCTTCTGGGTCCCAGGTGTCATGTGTTATGATCTAATGCTCTGGCATTCCGGTAAGTATTCTGTCCCTGTGTTCCGGTAAGTTCTCTGCCCCCCGTAGTGCCTAACCCTATCCCAAACCCTTGGCATTCTGAGAATGTCATCTTTTCACATGACGACATTTGAGATGTCAACACTGGGAACATGTCGACATTCTGAGGAACAAGTGTTGAACAATGTCAAAATTTTAATGCCAATATTGTGACTATCGACAAGGTCACTGCTGACAATGTGACTGGATCCTATAGCTACTTATGTGGGGGGAATGGGGTACACCGTTTTATAAACATGACTGACAATATTTACCACCTGCCCCCCCAATTCCCCCTCTCTGCACTAATGCATATAAACTAAAATGCATTTAAAAAAAGAATCCAAGATTACTTTTAGACCTTAATCCCTGTACAATCAAAGATCATAAATGTGAGGTTCTCATGTACGGGACACCTCAGTTTTCGTGAGCCATATCCACACAAGTCATTTTAAAATTATTTTATTTACAGTTTCTTATATAGCGCAGCATATTCCATTGCACAATTAGAAACAACAGTGATAAGACAAACTAGCTAATAAAAACAGTCATAGAGGTAGGATGGCCCTGCTCACAAGCTTACAGTCTATAAGCAAATAGGAAGGATACACAAGGATAGCGCGATCTATAGCATAGCGGCCCCGCTAGATTGGAAAAACAGTCCTGATAGACTGTAATTAGGTATGAATGCTTCGGAAGGTTATATGGGTGGTTCAAGAATTTGATAGGCTTGTCTGAAAAGGTGAGTTTTCAGGGAAGGTTTGGAGACTAGAGGAGAGTCTTATCGTGCATGGGAGGCATTCCACAGAGCGGGTGCTGCCCAAAGAAAGTTCTGCAATTGTGAATGGGAGCGAGTGATCCGTGCAGATGAGAAAAGCAGATCTGTTCTTAACAGTTCTTGAAGCTTGATATTTGTCAATTAGCATTAGCATCCTATTCTTAACAAGGCTACAGTACCTTCATCTTATACCAGGTGTGCACTGGATGTTACTAAAGGTTCCGGTATGAATGGTCGACCATGTTATGGTCGACAGTCATTAGGTCGACCACTATTGGTCGACATTGGCATGGTCGACATGGACACATGGTCGACACATGAAAATGGTCGACACATGAAAGGTCGACACATGAAAAGGTCGACGTGAGGTTTTTGTGTTTTTTTTTTTTTTTTTTTTTTGTGTCGTTTTTTGCGTAATGTGACTGGGAACCCCAATTAGTGCACCGCGTCCCCTCGCATGGCTCGCTTCGCTCGCCATGCTTCGGGCATGGTGCCTTCGCTCCGCTACTGCTTCGCTCGGCACAGATTACCGTTCCAATCGTAGTCCACGTGGATCGTAAAGTGTGGAAAAGTTCCCCAAAAGAAAAAAAAAAAAGTTAAAAAACTCATGTCGACCTTTTCATGTGTCAACCATGTGTCCATGTCGACCATGTCAATGTCGACCAATAGTGGTCGACCTAATGACTGTCGACCATAACATGGTCGACCATCTGAACGGATACCGTTACTAAAAACCCCTCTCTACAATACCTCTTCTAATGAATCTGGCAGCTTGAACAATACTGTATTTTTAAATATACCTTTGCTCTTTCAGAGAAAAACATAAAAATACTGGCAAAAAGGCAAAGAAAATCCTATTGTGAAAAGCGAAAAATAAATCAGACAGGGGACAATAATGCCCTGACGTAATTTAATTACACAAAGGACAAACCAAGACAAACTCAATAATGTAAAATCTCTAGATGGCCATCAGTGGCAGGATATGGTCTCACAATTCTCCCATCCTTAACATCTTTTTCCAATACACCTCACAGTCCTTCCCTAATACGATCTCATCACTGGGACTGACAATTACATTTTAAACAAAGAACATCAGACAGAGAAACAAGCACAGCATTTTAGTCACATACAAAAAATATATATTTATTTTTTATTTTCAATGCTCAAAAAATCAAATACTGTCACCCATGATACCA
This sequence comes from Pseudophryne corroboree, assembly GCF_028390025.1. NCBI lineage: Eukaryota > Metazoa > Chordata > Amphibia > Anura > Myobatrachidae > Pseudophryne > Pseudophryne corroboree. The sequence goes on along the minus strand of NC_086448.1, from coordinate 247,506,085 downwards.
GCTTAATATGCCGAAAATAATGTTATAATAATAATTTTATTCACATAGAACTCACTGCATTTTACATTTGCATTTAGAAAAACACAAGATACAAAATAGACTTAAGAGAAAAGAGATCTAAGCATTTGGGTTGTATGTAGTTAGCCAGTATCAAAATGAAAAGCTAAGCAGGCTACAACAACTTTATTAGGTATTCTTTTGATATCCTCCAGATAATTGTAAAGTCCATCATAAAGAAAAGATGTAAATGCAGATGTAGCCAAGCTCGTCTTACTGCGATGCGGCATGTTGTATCACAGCATGCTGCATGGCGTGCCTGGCTGAAACTTTTCGCAGCCGCCGATCACTTCATTCATTCCTTTAGGAGTGAATGGAGCGATGCAGCAAGCCGCGCACGCGATGCAGCAAGCCGTGTTGCAGCATCAGACTGGCCAAGAGGAGGGCAGGTAAAATCCCTAGTGAAGGCCCCTTCCTTCAGATCTCTGCCCACTACTGTGCGGCGTAGGCAGGGCCATATTAAGGCTCATTCAGGTATGGGCACAAAGCGGATATTATACAAACATCAGCCAATGTTTTCTTACTGCGCATGCGTCTGAATCGTAGTGCACACATACAGCGAGTGAATTGAGATTGCAGGAGGACAGCATTCGTCATGGCTGTACAGATACCGTTTTGTGGGCGTGAATAAATTAATAATGGCGATCTTACTTGCTAGTGGAGAGCCCTTTGCATCCCGGGAGAGCAGTTCAGCCTGTGTGTCCTCAGAGGCATTCAAGACTCTCCGACATGATCAGATTTGCAATGATGGTACCGATGTATCAGCAATTTTACGCCTTCGGACGGAAATTATATGATTGCAGTGAGCGTCCCCATGCTTAGGTAGCTTCTGCTTATATTAGCATATTATCGCAATTGCGTAAGACAAAAGATAGCACCGGCAGCAGTAAGAACAATAGTGCTTCATTGAGTGGCAGATCACTTTGTTCTGCTGTCGCATTCAACAGTGTTTGCCTGACACTGCTTGGCTTAGCTTTTAACACTGTACTGTTTTGATGACTGGTTTCTTCCCTCTCTTTTCTATCAAACCCACCCCATCTATCCGCTCCACCTCTCTCCTACTACTTTACGCTTTTCACGCTCATGCTGAGTGAGAGACTGCCTCTGCCATAGTTTGCCACTATTTGTAGTGTGACGCCTAGATGGGGATTGGCATAAGTAATTATATACAGACTTCTAATCCTAAAACTCCCAGAACTAAAGATACAGTACATGTGTTAAATAACATACAGGATGTTTCAAAAAAGGTAACTGAAGATACACATTGTATGTGTATTTTATGTAACTTGTGTGTTACAGTAGACGTTAAGTGACAGCCGGTATGCCACAGTGCGACATCCAGAAACATGCAAGGTGTGCAGAACATTATCTCCGGAGTTACAGGACAGGACGGAATGGCGGGCCTTCCCTGGCATCCGTAACGACTGGGTTCCAGGACAATTTCCAGAGACCTGTACTACCAAATAAAACTATCCTTTTCTTGGGAAGATCTTTGCAAGCGCAGGGCATTGTGGGTGGGCTTGTGGGAACCCGGAGGCAGGGCAGAATAGCAATGAGCTGTGTGCCAGGCACCACTGGCACACCGCCAGTTATGGTCCTGGTTATAGCAGTAGCTAATACTTTGCCACAGTTGCTATTGCATCTTTATGAGAATGTGACGAGCAATGGATGTCCTACTGAGACACCCACCAGCTGCAGCACTAATCCGCTGACGTACGCACAAACACACACCATCTGAAATTGCATAATCCCTATCGAGGTGCAGAATCCCGTCTGAACAGTGTCATTGCTGACAACAATATGTCCACATGTAACTAGCAAAAACCCCTCAGTTAACACCCAGAAATGCCCTTCGAAATTTCCAGGCAATTTTAATCTGCATCTCAAACACAGAGTGACTCGGAAGCATACTTAAGGGACGATCCAATTGTTTTGTGCATCTAAAAATCCCACCTAAACAAGACTTTTTAGGTGCCCAAACAACTATCACATTTCAATTGTGTTTGGGCGCCCATGCACACCGCGCATGTCTCGCCCATACAGCTAAACTCCCTGCTTTGGGCATCTAAACTGGTTACCGGTTGAAGAAGGCTGGACCGGACTGGTTACCGGCTGAGGAATACAGCTGGACCGAACTGGCTACTGGCTGAAGAGATGTTGCCGTACCGTACTGGCTATCGGTTGAGGAATACAGCTGGACCGTACTTGCTACCGCCTGAAGAGATGCTGCTCGACCGGACTGGCCACTGGCTGAGGAATACAGCTGGACCGGACTGGCTATCGGCTGAAGAGATGCTGTTGGACCGGTCTGGCTACTGGCTGAGGAATACAGCTGGACTGGCTATCGGCTGAAGAGATGCTGTTGGACCAGACTGGCTACCAACTGATGAGATGCTGCTTAACTGGACTGGACATCGGCTGAGGATATGCAGGACCATACCGGTTACCGACTGAGTATATGCAGGACCGGACTTGTTACCGGCTGAGGATATGCAGGACCGGACTGGTTACAGGCTGAGGATATGCTGGGCCTGATAGTGCCACAAGAAAGAAGCGAAACTAGTTCACTAGTTGCACAGGCCCAGATTACTGCAGCTGGGTTTCCTTAAATACCCTGTCAGACTGTGATTGGCTGCAGGGTTACTGGCTGGCCGGACTGAGACTTAAGTTGGTGAAGTGGAGAACAGCTGGAAATCATGGAATGCAGCAACGTCAGGGAATATCACAGACTGCACACAGGAGCTTGAATAAACCCCAGGCACACAAATAGTTAACTGGTCTGAGAACACTGCTGCAATCTGGAATCTGTGCACCTCTGCAATCAGTCTGAGAAGGTGCTGCAGTTTGGAGACTAGTATGCACAGCAGATACTGGAGTCAGAGCATGAAACAAGGAATTCAGGAGCAAGGCTGTGTGAACTCTAGGATACTGCAGGAAATCTTGGCCCACAGGACAGAAGACTAAGGTAAGATACAGGGCTGGTTACTACAACATATGAGAATCTAGTCAGGTTTTAGGACACCCTGGACTCGAACCTTAGTGTTAGGGACACACCAGGTGAGGTCATCTAGACGTTGGTTGGTGGGTCCACCGATGGTCACACACACACACATGATCTGATGCTGCGTCTTTGGACGCAGTCACAAAAACATGCAGTGAGCACATTATAGCACAGCTGCTGCATACAAAGACACAGCGGCTGTGCGACTGCGTCCATCTCTGAATAAGGCCAATAGTGCACAAACCTCTATGTAAAACACAGACCAGGCAAGTCCTTTAATTTGAATATATACACATTTGGACAAACCAGAAAAACAGAATAAAGAACAATGTATATTTATATATTCAGCATACAGGTGCAATGCAAACACTTTAGATGCTACTTGTCAAACATGATTCATAAATAGCACTATTATTACGCCTTCTTAACAATTCACGTTTTCACTCAATTTGGAAGAAATGGCCTTGCAGAATGGATATACTGTATGTGTGCAGTGCTTCCCAAGTGACTCTACTGTCCTCTTCCCTCATGTTAGCATAATCTACATCACCGCTTTAAACTGATTTGGATTATGTAAAGTAATTTCCAACTATCCTTTAAATGTATTTATCTAAAATAATATACAATACATTTAATGTGCACTATTGGTGAATGTACAGTAAAGAAATGAGACAAAGCAATGAGAAATCTACATTAGATACATATATAAATTCTGCAACTTGATTTAATGTACGGCTACAAAGATTATTTTGTAGCAGCTGTACAGACTGGGAAATAAATCTCTGGGTTTTAGTTTCACTGTAAATGCTTGTAACTTGATTAGATTTGTCCCCTGCATCCACTTCACATCAAAGACCTTGCCCAATCTCAGCTACAAAGTATTGAGTGCTCTGCAAAAGACTTATAGCAATATTTTTTTCTGTCAGGCAAAATTTAGTCCAGATACAACGGAACACAACGTTTCCATCAGTGGTTAGAACTCTAATGTTCCCAAAAGAGTTCAGCTTAACCTGAGACATTTATATGCAATTAGACACAGGAATGTCTCACAAATACTCCTACCACGGCTTGGTGGACAGCTACTTTAACAAATATCAAAACAGGTTAGATCACAGGTTCTCAAACTCGGTCCTCAGGACCCCACACAGTGCATGTTTTGTAGGTCTCCTCACAGAATCACAAGTGAAATAATTAACTCCACCTGCGGACCTTTTAAAATGTGTCAGTGAGTAATTAATAGACCTGTGCACCTGCTGGGTTACCTGCAAAACATGCACTGTGTGGGGTCCTGAGGACCGAGTTTGAGAACCACTGGGTTAGATAATGGTTTCATGAGTTCCTGCAGTATTTGCAAGCCTTCTGATTATCTGCATTTTCGGGTTGCAAAATTTGCAACTAAATAGCAATACAATTAAGTGTAAAACATACCTGGTTTTCACGTTACAGTATTGATGTTTTAGATTCTGCTGGCAAATTTCAGCAAGCTTGAAAAGCTACCGTTCACGACTGACAGGGGCCAATTCAATTTGGACACCCAAATGCATTGGGCATCCACCGGGGCTACTCAAGTGTTGTCTCTGTCAGGCGCGCATGCCCCGTATGCACGCAAATCGGCTAAACCCATCTAAAGTTCAGGCTTGGGTGCTCAAACTCCTATTTGAGCGCCCAAACCACAGCGTTTACGTACATTTCAGTTTGCACTTCAGAAATGTGTCTCCCTGGCTGCATGTGTGCCCGAAATGAGCAACAATGGAATTGTTCCGATGTGTGCAATCTAGCGGCGGTTGGGGAGGCATACAATTGAATCGGCCCCATAAAATGGTAAATGATGGCCAATAGTCATTCCGGATTCGGTACAGTAAGACTTTAATGTTTAACACTGTGTTTAGTTTAAAAAAGTTGAGTCATGCCCAGGGGAATCATCGTACCCACTCTATATGATTCCTGCCTCCACAATTGGAACTCTCAGCTATCACCGATACTGAGGGTCTGGGATGAAATTCAGCACTCACAATTTGGACCAGGACCATCCACACCATATGTACAGCAGAGGCACAAGAATGAAGTCAGGAGGAAAATATCAGCGAGAGCAATCAGAAATACCAAGTGGAAAAAATGAATTAGCAGAGACACTGTGGAAAAGCAATGCATGCCTCGAGCTATAATGCTGCATTGCATTAATAAAACAAATACTGTCACTGGCAGAAAGTTCCAAAGCAAGGTTCAAAAACAATTATTATATAAATAGTAACAACAGCTTTGAACATTCCAACTTGCATTTCAAAACTATGCAGAAATCATAATGTTCCCTAGTGTGCACACCTTCTCTGAGTTTCTGCTATCGTTATCAGGATCCTTACTTCCATGTTCACATCATTAAACAGTGTTAAACAATACTGTAGATGGGCATTTCTATATCACATCCCACCTGCATACCTATACAATTAACAAGTCTAAGGCCAGAAGATTTGTTATGTATCGTAGACTGATGTCCCCTTGGGTATGGAGAGGCAGACTGGGATGAGGGGCCTTAAACGGAGTACAACCAATCAGTTTAGAAGTAGCATTTATCAAGTACATTCTATATAATCTAATGATATGTAAAAGCTGACTGGTTCCTATCTGCAACTTCTCCACTTGTCCTCTTTAGAAGGCTTGATAAATTTCCTCTTATTTCAGATAACCAGGTAATTTCAAGCAAGGCAGACGCATACAATGTCACCATATGGTACTAAAAGGCAGTCAGAGGACGGAATTCAAATGTGCTCCCTCCCACACACCAGCCATCGCGCCTGCCGGCAGCTATTCAAATGTTCTTGCTGACGGGTGCGATAGCATCAATTTAGCTCGCTTTTCCCAGGGGGTGGCGAGCTGTAATGCACGAAAATTGATCCTTTTGGGCACCCAAATGGGACTTTTTTCATTGTGCTCAATAGTTTAGTCGGCTCAAGCACCTTTACATGCTTAAACCTGGCTGCAATGAGCGCGGTATGCGTGAAAATGTGGGACAATTGAATATCACCCCATGATCTCCAGTCACTTTAGACGGGAGACCAGGCGCAATATAACAATTGAATATCACCCGAGAGGCCGATTAGCAGCCCAAAGAACAGTAGACAAGCAATGATTTCCTGGCTCAGCCATTAAGAGGAACATCATTCATGGAGCATTTCAGCAAGTATTTTCTCATTGAGATTTTTATTCCATGTCACAATAATGTCCTTGTCCCATGGTAGAAAGAGCTTAAATGGATGCAAGAATTAAGGAACACTGTGCATTCTAGTGTAAACACAAAATCAATACATTCAGTATATTCTTGAAACAGACAGCATCACGGGTCAAAAATCTGTTTAAGAATAAAAATATAAAAATATAGACTGCACCTATCATTGGGGTCGATTTAATTCAGCAACAGTTGAATTGCGCCGGGAATTAGCTCCCGACGCTATTCAATTCAGCTAAAGTTAAGTCGGAGAATGCCCGTTCTCGCCGACTTAACAGGTAGTTTTGTCGGGAGAACGAGCATTCTCCGACTTAACTACCCGCGGCGATGCTGATTCCCGACAGAATCAGCCTCGCGCCGGCCGCGCAGCAGCTCTTTTGACGGTTTTCTTCTCTCACCCCCCGGGGCTGAGAGAAAAATTCCCGACAACTGAGGGTAGCTAGTCGCTGTATTGAACAGCGCCGGGAGCTAATTCCCAGCGCTATTCAACTGTTGCTGAATTGAATCGACCCCAAAGTGCTAAAAATACATTGTTTCTATAGCCAACGAAGCCACACACAATACAGTAGATGCAGTGTGTACTACTTTACCTGGATATGTTCCAGTGGGAGTACTAACTCTAAAGGTGTGTACACACTGTGAGATCCTTGCTATGCCCGATTTTGACTATGCGATTTCCCTTGAACTCCCCCAGAGCCCAGATAGCACAGATTCTGACTACCTGTACTTTCAATTTTGTCTATGTACGATTCTAAGTGCCAATTTTGACTATACTTTGTACTAGACAGAACACTAGATAGTCGAGACTGACTTGCCTGCACAGTCTATCTAGCCTTGCGATACCGACCCCATGGGAGTACGCATCGGAATCGAAACGGTATTGCAAGCTGCCTGACACCTTGATATTTGTACTAACTTTACTTAAGATTTTAACTATATAGTCAAAATCATACAGATTTATCTCACCATGTGGGTCATTCCGATAAGCTACGATCAGGCACTCAGACATGCGGGGGGACGCCCAGCACAGCGGCGATGCTTTTGCATTTGAGGAGTAACTCCCGGCAAGAACATCTTCGCTACCCAGGTCGCAGCGGTTGCGTGTGACGTCACGAAGCCGCCGTGGCCCGCCCCCCCAACGGTCCAGCCACGCCTGCGTTGGCCGGACCGCGCCCCCTAAACGGCGGCTTAACGCAGCCGTCCAGCCCCCTCCCACCCAGCGACCGCCTCTGCCTGTCAATCTGGCATGCGCCGGCGCACTGCGGCGCCGGCACATGCGCAGTACTGACCCGATCGCACTGCTGCGATAAACTGCAATGTGCGATCGGGTCCCCCCATGTGTACACACCTTTAGATAACAGCACAAACCAGAAGTGACTTGCGAACAACAGTATGAAGTACATACTTTTTGCCTGTAGATGCCACAATTGCAATGGCTGACTATGGGTAGCTTTAAAGAGAAAAGTATATCCACAAGATTCTAATATTGAAGGCAAGTGGATCTTTGTTTATGTTGTGGTACATTAGTCTTTGAAATATAAAAGATAGCAAAATGACAAAATATCTAAAAATAATGTATTACGAAGCAACATTAAAGTAGCGCGGCATCACAGGACCATCTGGTTAGATTCACATGCAATAATTTTTAATGTGTTATGGTGCCCACACATGGTGCGATTATCGCATACGATTTGATCTTTTTAGTTCAAATAGCATTGCATCTAGTTCACATAGCACCGTGTTTAGTTTTCCTTGCGATGTGATGCGCACTTCCGTGTAGTCCATATCACAAGTCGAAATAGTATGTGCAGACAGGTATTTCTGAACTACATCGCATACATTACATATTGTAGTGTAGTCAAATCTGGATGTAGTTCAAATCGCATGTTGTTCAAATTACAGATGAGCGGATTCGGTTTTACTCGGATTAACTCGGTTCTCAAAACGGCAACTGATTGGCTATCCAAAACACGTGACACCCGTGAGCCAATAAGATGCCGTTTTGAGAACCGAGTGAATCCGAGTAAAACCAAATCCGCTCATCTCTAGTTCAAATCGCATACCACTAAAATACAAATCGCATAGCACACATAGTATAGCTCAAATCGCACCCAGCACAGATAGCGCCGTGTGTGGGCACCATAACTGATTTAAAACAAAAATAAAGGTGGAAATAAATAATCTGAATGCTGATAGAGAAGAGGCTCCATCCTTTCAGTCCACTAATGCTTATTCAGAGCTACACAGTACAGATTATACGCTAATTAGGGATATAGCCCACAGATCCTTACAAATTCACTACCACTGTGAGCTTTCTCCATCTCTTGGATGCAGCACTTAAAAAATTGTATTGCATTGTACCCCATAAGGAAGAAACACACTGATTTTATTTCAAATAGGGTGAAGCTTTGTGTTGGTTGTACTATGGCCAGGATTTATCACGTATCTCATTTTGAATACAATACATCCAGTCACTGATCGCAATCATAGGGGTCAATTCAATTCAACGCAGACTGAATAGCACCAGGAATTAGCTCCAAATGCTATTCAATTCAGCGTGCTATTATGTCAGAGAAGGCAGGTTCTCGCAGACTAAACAACAGTTTGTTTTGTCGCGAGAACCGGCAATCTTCAACTTAAGTACCTGTTATGCACACCAGTGCCTGCAGGAATGTACTGGTGTTTGAACTGTTATGCAAAACAAATGAACTCACAGACAGACTGGGGAATATGACATTACGTACACAGAAGGTGATAGGGTAACAAAATACACACAAAGTGAACAGAGAAGCCCAGAGGCTAAGGAACTGGGTGTCTCCCTAGTATTAGTAATGCTCAGATGGGAAAAGCAAGATGTTGTGTTTTAATACGTAGAGAACCCAAAATGCTGTTGCTAAGGGCAACAGCAAAACCCTAAAGGGTTACCAACGGGTGTGGCAGTAAACTCCTTGGTCAGAGATGGAATGATAGACACAAGGAGAGTCTCCACAATCCTAATTCTCACTTGCAGTGCACAGGTTCAGCTTACTGCCACTAAACTGACACCTGACACCTTGCACAGTGAGACAGGATTTAGGCAGGCAAGTCTTAGAATACAGCCGCAAACTTGCTAAGTTCACAGAGTAGTAAAAGAACCCCAGCAAGTTAAACGACTGACTCCAGTCTTACTGCTAGGTCTGGATTGGCAGAGTGTAGTACCAAATCCCCAGGCCTATTTGCAGTAAGCAACAACAAATACAAAGCTACACAGTACTGGCTAACTTTCAGGAACTGACTAACCAACAAAGATTCAGCAGCATCTGCTTAACCTGAGAAGAGGCCTTATAAAGCAGGTGCTGTCCACGCCCCACTCAGACCTCACAGACTGTGAGCACAAAAACCAGCACCGGATCCCCTGCCGTGCACAGAGCCTGTAACCACTGCACAGCAAAAGACCCGAACCGGAGTATCAGCTGCGCTCAGGTTACTCCGCTAGCACTTGTCTCCCGGTTGCCATGACGACGTGGCAGCACAGGGCAGGAGACCCTAACAGTACCCCCCCTCTGACGAGGGGTCAAAGAACCCCTACCACCGGGTTTATCGGGGAACTGCGAGAAGAAAGAGCGTATCAGTCTGGGGGCATGAAGATCACAACTGCGCACCCACGACCGCTCCTCCGGGCCATACCCCTTCCAGTGCACCAAAAATGACAGCCGACCCCGAACCATCTTGGAGTCAAGAATCCTTTCAACAACAAACTCCCTCTGGCCACGTATCAGAAGAGGGGAAGGTCTTCCACTGGAAGAAGGATTACTAATCGCCCGTTTTAAAAGGGAACAATGAAATGTTTTATTGATACCCAAAGAACGGGGCAGATCTAACTGAAATGCCACCGGATTGATAACCCTGGTGATCTTATAAGGGCCGATGAACCGGGGGCCTAACTTATGAGATGGCTGTCTCAACTTCAAATTCTTGGTAGACAACCAGACGAAGTCTCCTAATTTGAAGCTGCAGGGTCTTTTCCGCTTATCAAAAACCCTTTTGGTCACTAATGACACAGACACAAGGGCTTTCTTCACTTTCCGCCAAATACCTCTAAGGACCGAAACCACAGAGGAACCACCAGGCGTGGAGTCCAGGGGATCAAAAGAATTGGCCTTAGGATGATGCCCATACACACAAAGGAAGGGAGAGATCCCTGTAGCAGAGTGAGCCGCGTTGTTATAGACAAACTCCGCCATGGACAGATGAGCAACCCAGTCAGTCTGACACTTGCAGACATAACACCTGAGGAACTGCTCCAAGGACTGGTTCACCCTTTCAGTCTGCCCATTAGACTGCGGATGGTAGCCTGACGACATACTGACAGAAATCTGGAGATCGGAACAAAATGCCTTCCAGAATTTGGCCACAAACTGGGATCCGCGGTCAGAGACCACATCAAGTGGCAACCCGTGGAGACGCACAACATGCAGCATAAATAATTTAGACAGGCGTCTGGCCGATGGCAGCCCAACCAGTGGAACGAAGTGCGCCATCTTCGAAAACCTGTCAACGACAACCCAGATGGCTGTCATCCCCGAGGATTTGGGCAAGTCCACCACAAAATCCATTGAAATGTGGGTCCATGGCTTAGATGGGATAGAGAGTGGATGTAATGGGCCAACAGGAACCCCTCTAGGAGTCTTATTTCGGGCACAGATGTCACATGCCCGAACCCACTGATCCACATCCTTAGCCACCGAGGGCCACCACACCGCCCTAGATAGCAACTCCCGAGTTCTGGCAATACCCGGGTGACCTGCCGACTTCTTGGCATGGAATTCCAGGAACACTCGCTGTCTTAACCTAGGAGGCACAAACAAAAGACCTACCGGAAGGTCTGGAGGAGCCTGCTCCTGTGCTCTAAGGACTAATGATAAGAGATCCTGGGTAATGCCCACTTTAATACATGATGGGGACACAATGGGCAACGGCTCCTCGGTGGTCTCCTGGATTGGAGCAAAACTCCGCGAGAGCCTTGATGTTTTTTGACCCAGGGCGATATGTTATCAAAAAATTAAAGCGAGCAAAAAACAAAGCCCATCGTGCCTGGCATTGAGACGCTTCGCTGACTCTAAATATGCCAGATTCTTATGGTCGGTGAGAATTGAGACCACAAACTTAGCCCCCTCAAGCCAGTGTCTCCACTCCTCGAGTGCATCCTTAATAGCCAACAATTCCCGGTTACCCACGTCATAATTCATCTCGGCAGGCGAAAATTTACGGGAAAAGTAAGCACAGGGATGAAGGCGATTATCAGACACTCCCATCTGAGAAAGCACTGCCCCAATACCCATCTCAGAGGCATCCACCTCCACCACAAAAGGACGCTCTGGATCTGGGTGTCGCAGCACCTTGGCCGATACAAATGCCCTTTTGAGACGGGCAAAAGCCGCTTTAGCCTCACAAGACCAGTGAGCAACATCCGCCCCTTTCTTAGTGAGTGCCACCAAGGGCGCCACTATAGATGAAAATCCAGCGATAAATCGTCTATAAAAATTCGCAAAGCCCAGGAAACGCTGAAGCGCCTTCAAACTAGTGGGCTGCACCCAATCCAGGACTGCCTGTACCTTGGAACCCTCCATTTGGAAACCTTCTGGGGAGATAATATATCCTAGAAATGCGATTTGCTGAACTTCAAATTCGCACTTCTCCAGCTTCACCCCAAGCCGGTGGTCTCTGAGTTTCTGGAGGAATAAGCGTACATGCTTCCGATGTTCCTCCAGGGAATGGGAGAAGATTAGGATGTCATCTAAGTATACAACTAAGAATCTATCCAAATATTCCCTGAGCACATCATTCATGAAATCCTGGAAGACTGCCGGGGCATTACAGAGCCCAAAAGGCATCACCAAATATTCATAATGCCCTGAGTGGGTATTAAAGGCAGTCTTCCATTCATCCCCCTCTCTTATTCGGATTAGATTGTACGCACCGCGTAGGTCAATCTTAGAAAAAATGGTGGCAGTACGAAGCTGGTCAAACAAGACCGAAATGAGGGGCAGTGGGTATGAGTTTTTAATCGTGATACGGTTCAATTCCCTGAAGTCGATGCAGGGTCGCAACGAACCGTCCTTTTTACCCACGAAGAAGAACCCCGACCCAACTGGAGACTGTGAAGGTCTGATAAATCCCTTACCCAAGTTCTCCTGAATGTACTCTGCCATAGCCTGAGTCTCAGGACGTGACAGGGAGTACAACCTGCTCTTGGGAAGCTTAGCATTTGGCAACAAATCAATGGCACAGTCATAGGGGCGATGGGGAGGTAGTACCTCTGCAACTTTTTTGGAGAACACGTCCGCAAAATCTGCATAACACCCTGGCAATCCTGGCAAACTTAGCTGCGAGAGCCTGACTGGAAGGCTCAAGCAACTCCTGAAACAATCAGTACCCCAACTAAGAATCTCCCCAGAGACCCAGTCAAATTGAGGATTGTGGGCCCTTAACCAGGGTAACCCCAACACCAATGGGGCAAAAGTACAGACAGTCACATAAAAGGACAATTTTTCAGAGTGTGTGGCTCCAATAAACAAAGAAATCTGGCTAGTGCAAGAGGTAATTTTACCTTGGGATAATGGTTCCCCGTTTAACCCACAAATCTCAATTTCCGATGCCAAGGGTACTAAGGGAACAGAGTGTTTCAGGGCGAATTGGCGGTCCATAAAAACCCCGTCGGCCCCACTATCCACAAAGGCCTCAGTCTTGACAGTTTGACCGAGGATCTTCAAGGTCACCGGAATGATAAAAGTCTTCTTGGGAAATTCTGACTTCTGGCCTGACAGGATATTTCCCATCACCCTCAGGCCCTGAAGTTTTCCGGCTTTTCTGGGCATGATACTACCACATGACCTTTATTCCCACAGTACAAACACAACCCCTGCTGTCTCCTCCGCGTCTTCTCACGCGAGGAGAGGCGTGTAGCCCCAATCTGCATAGGCTCCTCGGAAAATTCCTCAGAGTCTGAGGTTCCCTTGGGAAAGAAGGAAACCTCAGTCTCCCTTTCAAGCCTACGCTCTCTCAGCCGTCTATCCACCTGGATGGATAACTGCATGAGCTGATCCAAGCTATCAGGCAAGGGATATTGTACCAGTTGGTCCTTTATCTGGTTAGAAAGACCTCTTCGGTACTGGTGTCTCAGGGCTGGGTCATTCCACTGGGTATCATGGGCCAACCTCCGAAACTCCGTACAGTAAACCTCAACTGGCCTTCGCCCTTGCTTAAGGATCGAAATCTGAGCCTCGGCTGAGGCCGTCTTGTCAGGGTCATCATACAACATGCCCAGTGCCGTAAAAAAAGCATCAACACTTTTAAGCGACGGACAGTCAGGCTGCAACCCATATGCCCAGACCTGTGGGTCTCCTTGTAGCAAGGAAATCACTATGCCCACCCGCTGAATCTCCGACCCAGAAGACTGAGGTCTAAGCCGGAAGTATAGCTTGCAGCTCTCCTTGAAACAAAAGAACTGCGAGCGATCTCCAGAAAAACGATCCGGGAGATTTACTTTCGGCTCCTTAACCCCTGAAGGTGCTGCTGCTGCGGGAGCTCCGCCAGCGGCCTGGGAGGTGTGCATTTTAATGGACAAATCATTAAATTGTCGAGTCAGGACCTGCACCTGATCGACCACCTGTTGCAACGTATTTTGAGGGGTATGCTCCATATTCCCACAAAATTTCAACAGGATGCACACCAGTGCCTGCAGGTCTGGAGGAGGGGCATAGAGGGAGGAGCAAGTGCACACCCATAGGAAAAGCTCTTTTTAGGTGCCCGTGTCTCCTGCGGAGCCCATCTATACCCCATGGTCCTTACGGAGTCCCCAGCATCCTCTAGGACGTAAGAGAAATGATTTTAAATCATTGGATATTTCGAACTTTCCCCTCCCTTGAGAACCTCAAATCCATCCTCACTGTTACTTTGTACCTTGAACGTCAGTCCACTCTCCCTGATCTGGACCAGTCTGCCTACCAGACCTACCAGTCTGCCTGGTGTCTGCCTACCAGTGCTCTGGACTTCCAAGGACGTTTTTGGACTCAGTTTATACCGCAGGGAAAATCTCGCCTTCCGGAGCCTTATGCAGGGTATCTTTCCCGGGTATACCTTGCATATAACACCTGCGGCTCCGGCCACCATCTTGGTAGGATTCTCTGTGTTATCCACTTCTATTTTATGTGTTTTGATTTTAAGTGTTTGTTTAAATTAAAACAGAGATTGTTTTTACATAACACTAGACACATGCTTTATTTCCTACCAATCATGGCTCAATCATAATGTTTTATGTGGGTGTTATCTGACAAGCGCCAATCAGGAGTAGTCCTCTTTCTGTATTGCATATATCAATTACTCTGTACTGTTTCTTTTTTTCTGCTCTTAAATATGAAAAATTCCAATAGAGATATTTAAAAAAAATAAAAATAAAAATAATTTATATTTAAATACAGTTTCACCACAACCCTGGGTTTAGGCTAGTAATTGCAGTGAAGAATTACACGTTGTAGCACCTTATGTAGAAGGCACTCTTTGTTTGGATTGTCACCTTCCTCCTCAATCCTTGCTTCTTCTACACTGTAGTCTCCCCATTATATAGCTCATACAATCTTTGTTTCTCCCCTTATTTGCTTTTAATGAAGCCCCATGCACACTAGACGAGAAAGTGAAATATCTCGCTTAGAAGGGCCGATCTGAGCAAGATTTTTCACAATCTCGTCCAGTGTGTACACTAAATGTCGTTGCAGATGCAGCATAGCTGTAGTTTATGTGCAATTGCCGATACCGGCACCCCGCTGGGTCTCCGCCGCCGCCAATATCGGCATCGGCGGGGATCGCCTACTATGTACTGGGCTTAACACTCTGAGTACTGGTAAACCTCTAAGTTCTGAAAACTCAACTCACATGCAAGTCAGGTTGCTGGCAATCTTCTACTGTAAATTCAAAGCTGCACCAGCTCTCCATGAGGTCGATCTAAGAATATCTATTCTAGACACAGATACACTGCTTCCAAAATGTACTGCACCTAATTTCACCAAACATAAGCAACATAATGATCAATCCCCTGCACCAAACCGACCTGCATCAAAATGATTAGTCTCCCCAGGACACATTACTGACCTTTTGCAAACACTCGGAAACTGCAGAAGAACTCAATAAGGGAAGTCTTTCTAGCTTCACATAACAATGTTAATTAAATGACAGCGACTACTGCGTTTTTCAAATGCCAGAAATAAATGGTCAACTAGCGGAATTTATTTTCCATTGTCTAAACTTTGTCATTATCTGTACAATCTCTCTTACCATACCGTTGCAGTTCTTTATTTAATAACATTTATTTATCTAGCCCCAGCATATTAGGCTGCGCTTTACAATTGGGAAAACAAGAAAGGGTATTAACAGAAATACACAAAGGTAAGAGAGCAAGATATAGGAGGAAGGGTCAACTTTACTGCTGACAGGTTCTTAGTACAAAAATCATCATGCCATTGTACAGATAGCATTCCAGTTTTCAAGAGAACTGACACAGCTAAGACCTTGCAGGCAAAGTAAAAGAGCTGAAAACAGGGCCATCATTTATCATTACTATTTCCATGCTTGTCCTCTGTTCTCTGATTCTCATAGTACATATTCCCTCAGTGTGGTAAACTGACTTTTCACACAAACAGGAGAACTAAATCCATTTCTGCCATGATCTATTGATGTTATATGTGGCAAAAACGTACAAGTGGACTGCAACAATGAAAGATCTCTCGTGTTTTTGTGAATAAACTGAGCATAATGACGACTGCGTAATCATTTTCGAATATCAAGGTCGATTAGCATACATTATTTTTATCACATTTATAAAAAAATATAAAAAAATAAATAAAACAGGATGAAGTATAAAAGGTGCTTTGAGTATATATTTCAGAAAAATACTGAAGGTTATTAACATAATAGGTTTGGCGTGTCTCCAGAAAATCACTGAACATGCTATTTAACTTCTTTTGTACAAATCATGAATAGAAAATAAATAAATAAAAACGAAAGGCCCATACACATTAGACGATGTCGCTCTGTGAGCGACGTCGTCTAATGTTTCCCCCTCCCGGGCCGGCCGGTCAGCGGCCGACTGTACACACTGAGCGATATGACCGCTCATATCGCTCAGTGATGTCACGCCTCTACCAGCCCTGCATGAAGGTCGTGGACGACAGTCCACATCCTTCATGCATGCCCTACCGACAGCGACGATCGTTGCCGACCCGCGGGGCCGCGCATCAGTCGTCACTGGCGGCATACACACTTCACGATAAAATGAGCGACGTCGCTCAAGGAGGGGGAAAATGAGCGACGTCGCTCATTTTATCATTAAGTGTGTATGGACCTTAAGTATTAGAGCACAGCCCCATACAGTATGTTGGTGGAACTTACTGTAAAACTGCTTTTCCCTTTGCCTGGTATGCTTCCCAACTGAAATACCTTGAAGTAGCCATCACTGGAGACCTTGTCCACTTGTTCGAAGCCAATTTTGCCCCCCACTTTGCCAAAATACGTTCAGATTTTCAGTCTTGGAGAGCCAGACCTTTTTCATGGTATGGGAGGTTAGCTATTCTGAAAATGAATTCTCTCCCCAAAAGTTTGTATCTTTTGCAAACATTACCCAAGTTACTATCATGTTGGTACAAGTGTCCAGATGCCCTCTCCAAGATGGGGAATGGCGTGCCCAATATATGCTGGCGGTGCTCAAGCGCCCCTGTCAACCCGTTTCACATATGGTGGCAATGCTCTCAACATCCATTTGTTTTGGTTGGAAGTTCTCAAACTTTCTGCAATCACTGTAGGAGAACCCAGTCCCTTCTGATCCGTTGTTCTGGTTATTCCAACTGTCCACAGCACCCATCTCAAGATATAAAAAATCTCTGAAGTGCCATTTGAATAACGCTGCTAAGTCAGTTATCCCGGCAAGTTGGTGTTCCTACTCTCCGTCAACAGTTAGAGACTGGTTTAGAAAAATGTATTTTTATATGAAAATTAAGATAACTATGCTGTTAATTTAGAGATACATGGTTCCACTGGTTGGACTTCAAAAACTTTTAAGGATATTATTACATCCCACCCCTCTTAAACCTCTGTAGGGTTCCCAGGCCCATCTAGGTCCATCGTCCCGATTATGACACTGATTTGCTTTGGCTGCTTTTCAAATTTGTTGGTGTGGAGATTGCTTCTCTTCTCCTTTATCTTTGCAGGACCCGGAGCTGTTCTTTTCTTTCCCGCTATCCTTCCTATGTTTTGCTCCTCTTTATCTATTTTCTTCCTTCCATTATTTCACCAGAGTTGCTGCCTCTTTTTGTTTTTTGATTTGTTCCTTTATCGTCTTCATTGTGTTTGCTATTTTTCTATTATGGTGCCTCCTCATTCCTGTTTTGTGTGTAGACTGTAATTATAACATCTAAATCAAATTTTTGTCTTGTTTACTCATTTACTGAAAACCAATAAAATCAATTTGCACGAAAAAAACAAATCAAATACAAAAGTGCATATTTTATACAGATGCTTCCTCATCTGTCCAGCCTCAATACGCAATGCAGCGTGTGATTCCTGATACGAGTGAGCCGAGAGGTCCTGTGCGACTATTCTAGTGTCAGGTGTCTTTTATATTACCCAAAATGTGTCTCAGTCGCAACACAATGCGACTAGGACGCACGAGTGCAGATTAATTTGACATGTGACACCTGTTATCTATGACTGAGTCTGTATATGGAGCACAACAGAACTTGTATTGGAAAGAAGCTGCCGCAGCTACATTGTAGCCCTTCGTAAATGGATTCAGAGACACAGTCGCACATAGATATACGTGTCATATCAAATTAAACAGCACATGCATCCTAGTCACATTACGTTGCGCATTTTCAGCAAAAGAAGATGCAAAATATATGAGCAATGCTAGCAGATTCTCACATGATCTGGCGCAGCACGAGGGGCTGTTTGTCACGACTGCAGCAATGATGTACAGTATGACAGGAATTCACAACCTGGGTCCTCAATGCAAACTTACAGTCCAGGTTATAGTGATAACCATGCTTAACCACAGGTAACTTAGGACCTTATCCAACATCAGTTGCAGTTTTGCTAAATTAGCAAAACTGCAACTGTTTGCGATCGCATGCTTGGGGCCACCCAGCACAGGGAAAGGCCGCCCAGCATGCGAAAGGAGGCCAGGAATGCGATCGCAATTTAATTAAGGGAAGCCCAACAGGCTGTGAAGGCAGTCGGGCCACCACCATGTTCCTTGTCACGCGCAGCCACCCACCCCGGACCAGTCGCATTTCAGCTGCCACACCCCCCACAACGCAGAGTCGAAGCCCCCACAGCGCCGAATTGACTCCTCCTACCATCCTGTGAACTCCTCTGCCTGTCAATCAGGCAGAGGCTTTCGCATCCATGCCCACGCACGCGCAGAACGAGACCTGTGCATGCGCACTGGGCAGGGATTCACAGCAAAATGCAATCACATCATATTTGCAAATGATGTTGAATAAGGCCCTTAATTATTAACCCAATTTTTTTAATTTAACCATCTGTGCTGAAGCATCGATATAACCAAAACCTATACTCTTAGTGTCCCTTGAGGAATGAGGTTGGGAATGCCTGATGTATGAGGACACATCTGTATAAACTTCCAATGAAAGTGAGGATAAAAAAACAAACAAAAATCAGATCTATATTATAAAATTAACCACATATAACATCTTGATCTCTCGTGCTAAATTTAGGGCAGCTTCTAGAATTCCAACAGTTACGCAGTGATTTGCATCCAGCAGATAGTGTTACTAAGCTCAAACCAGCCGAGAAACCTCACTTTATAACAGAACTAGCTGGAGTAACCAGCTTTGCCCCGGATTTTAAGAATGTCTGTTTACAAAAATAAATGTAAATATTAAACACACAGTATAAATAACATTGTAGATAGCTGAATACCCGCGCTTTGCTACAGGAAGAGGATGGTAAATTAGAATGATAGTTGTTCTTTAATTTACGTTGGTTGGAGATGTAGTACATAGGCATATCTTGCTTCCCTGACGCACTTTGTGTAGTGGCCGCACCCCTTTTTGATCCCCAAAGGGACTCTGCTCTTCTCACTATACAACTCTCAGTCTGTGGCTTCCTGCTGCCTCCATTCCCCTCCTCACATCATGTCAGTGCCCCTGTGAAATTATCGATTTTTTGTTTTTTGTTACTTATATAGCGCAGCACATTATGGGGTATATTCAATTAGCAGCGATAACGGACTTTTCGCGCGAAAAGTCGGGTTTTTGCGCGAAAAACCGGACTTTTCCCGCAAAACTACAATTACAGCCTATTCAATTTTCCTGGAAAATTTATCGGTGATCATTTTTTCACTAATTTCACTTCACCTACTGTGAAGCAGGTGAAAAGTTGGGAAAAGTCACTATTTTAAGGTAAAAATGTTTGGATATGGTACAGAACTCCTGGGACACTCCCCTTAATGACTAATTAGGCACATTGAGGTTTTTAATTATTTTTAATTGGCCAATAATGGCATGTCATTTTTGGGGTGAAAAAGTACAAAGTGATGGAAATTGGGGTTCAAGGTATGGGACAGGTATATTGGGGTGCTTTATGAGTGGGACAGGTGTTTTTAGGCTTGCAGATGGGAGTAATCGGTCTGTTTCCACTTTTTTTTAAAGTACCCTAAAATGACCCAAATATATACTTATACCCATTTTCATGTACCCCAAATTTAATGAGAGCATTTATTTTGCTCAAAAAAACTTGCTTTCTATCATTTTTTTGCATTTTAAAAAAAATGCATATAACAGCCATTTCACACAACTTAAGTCCCCAAAAATGCTCTAATGTGATCTCTAACACACTTCTCTTCTGTTTTCCTATGTTAATTTAGCATTTTTGGGGGTACAGGCTGATTTCCCCATTTTCACCTGCACTTTTCACTGCAAGAATTTTCACGTGAAACCCGTTTGGAATTAAATAGGTCGAAAAACGGAGCATTTTCGCTGCAATTTTCGCCCGGTTGGCGCGAAAAAATTTTCAGGCGAAAAATTGCAGCGAATTTGCGGATAATTGAATACCCTAGTATGTATCTCCTGATATACTCTGTGCTGCTGGGGGACCCTGCTACTTCCACTATATAACTCTCAGTGTGTGTGTGTGTGTGTGTGTGTGTGTGTGTGTGTGTGTGTGTGTGTGTGTGTGTGTGTGTGTGTGTGCAACCTGCATTCCCCTCCTCACATCATGTCACTGACCCTGTCACATGCAGCCCTGTCATCACTAACATATCATGCATGTCCTGATATACTGTGTGCTGCTGGCCCACCCCAGGGGTGCTAGTGGTGTGTTACCCTCACAGTGTTTGTTCCCAGAGTGTAAGTCATATGTGTTGCAAGTTTGGTGTAAATTGCTCTCGGCATTCCAGTTATGCTGTCTGCTGACATACTCTGTGCTGCTGTCCCACACCTAGGAGTGCTAGGGGTGTCTTACCCCCACAGTGTTTTTTCCCAGCTTGTAAGTCATATGTGTACCAAGTTTGGTCCAGGCATGCGGGAGTTATGCTGTCTCCTGAAATACTCTGTGCTGCTGTCCCACCCCTAGGGGTGTCTAACCCCACCAGAGTTATTTCCCAGATTGTAAGTCAGATGTGTACCAAGTTTGGTGTAAATTATTCCAGGCCTTCCACAGTTATGCTGTCTGCTGACATATTCTGTGCTGCTGTCTCACCCCTAGGTGTGCTAGGGGTGTCTTCCCCCCACAGTGTTTGTTTCCAGTTTGTAAGGCATATGTGTACCAATTTTTTAGTACATTGCTCCAGCAATTCCGGTATTATGCTGTTTCCTGATATACTCTGTGCTGCTGTCTCCCCCCATAGGGGTGCTAGGGATTTCTAATAGTTTTAGTTGCCTCCGCCGTGTTTTAATACGCTCGTATGTAAAATTTCACGATCTTCGCTTGTAAACTGTGGATTTGTATAGAAAGACAGAAGGACGGATTTTCACTTTTATATAGTAGATAGAACATCAAACGACCAGTGATATTTTCCCTTTAGATAACTAGAAGCCCCAAATTTACTAAAATTGTAGCAATCCCACCCAAACAAATGGCCTGCCTCTGAAAGGCAAGTTGGAAGTCCTGCACAGAAATTATAGAGCTGCTCTGATTGGTCAGTACATAAAAACTGCTGTGCTCTGACCAATCGGGGCAGCTCTATTCATTCTAATGAGAATTGAGAATGCTCGCAAGTGACCTCTCTCATAACCAGTAGGGAGAAGTTACGGTTATTCAAGATGGGGGTTTTGTTGCCAAGACACAAGGATGTCTACAGGGATAGATTAAAAAATCTAATCTAAAATCAAATTAAAAAATTCACTTTTTTTTTACAGATCCTATGTGAGAGATCCTGCTGATCTGTGCAGGTTTTTAAACCAAGCAGGATTGCAGCTGTTTGGCAATGGATTTATGCTGGAATAGGAATTTTTAAACTGACGGGGATCAATGGAGGGTCCTTTCTGGAAGCTCAAACAGACCTTTAGTAAATGCTCTATTTTGAGTTTAGACCCTGCCATAAATCCACAGTGGATCCAGTTGGTTTCAAAACCTCAGCAAACCCGTCACTTTATAAACAGTGTTTATGGGCATGCTTTCCTTTTCTAGCACATGTGGCTTTTGCACCTACAATACGTTTCTGTGCACATAAGGCATAGCCACTTATATATATGCTACTCAATCAGCACCGCTCTTTCATCAGTCATTTATTACATGAGACCAATACCTGAACATACCGTACATTCCTAATCACCTCCTATTTGGGAAATATCCTGGAAGTAACTTTGAGGTGTAAAGTGGGGTACACACGTAGTGAGGTGTGCTTAAATTCTAAGCAATCTGACTAGACTGATTAGAAATAAAGCACACATCTCTCCGTGGGCATGCCTCATAGCGATAACAAGGCACGGCCCCACGCAGCGCTATCACCAGTTCTAGATTGGCCTGGGTGAAGTGAGTGCCCCCCCCCCCCCACCCTCGCTCAGCACACATCGCACTGTGTGCTGAGCTGGGGGAGAGATGTGTGCTGAGTGGTCTGCGCTTAAGAAAGCACGCTATAATATTATGATGTACAAAAACATATACAGGTACACTGTGACAGCTCAATCACTCAATCGTTACAAAAGAATGTTTCACTCATCAATATATTATAACTAGTATAAGGGATCTGGCATATGCCAGGTCACCTCAGTCTCTGCCCGCCCCCCCCCCCCCCCCCCCCCCCCCCCCCCCCCTGCATGCTCAAACAAGCCCCATCACTGCAGAGACATGGTATCCGGTCTCTAGGTCGATAAGACTTAGGTCGACAGTGTCTAGGTAAACCACTATTGGTCAACAGTAACTAGGTCGACAGGGTTTGTAGGTCGACAGGGTCTCTAGGTCGGCATATTCTAGGTCGACAGGTCAAAATGTCGACATGAGTCTCACATTTTTTTCTTTTTATGAACTTTTTCATACTTTACGATCCACGTTGTCTACGACTGTGAACAGTAACCTTGCCTTAGCTCGCCATGCGAGGGAACGCGGTGCACTAATTGGTCACTGTACGGTGAAAACGACACCAATTTTTTTTTAAAAATGTCATGTCGACCTTTTGACCTGTCGACCTAGAGACCCTGTCGACCTAGAATCCCTGTTGACCTAGTTTCTGTCGACCAACAGTGGTCGACCTAGTCACTGTTGACCAAAGTGTGGTCGACCTTCAATACCACACCCCTGAGACATACAGTACCTTACACAATTATAATGTAGATTATCCTTATACTATGTTGCAAGTATCCTGATACTAAGCTGAAATCACTAGTTTAACCCTGGAACACTAACCTTAAAAAAAATAACATAATATCGCTAACCATGCGTCTGAGAGACCCAACTATTTAGACCTACACTGTTCAGACATTAATCAGTGAGTATTTATTCTAATAACGTACACATATTTTATAACTCAAGGGAATTATTGAGTACACCATAAAATACACATTTGGCCCACCGCTTGGTTTTTCGTCTGAAAGAGGCAGTAGAGCACAACTGGCTGAATGTGTCCACGCCTCATTTGGGCCCAAATGTATTAGGCGTTAACAAGAAATAAATCTGAGATGCATAAGGAGAGATAAATAACCAGCCAATCAGCTCCTAACTGTCATTTTTCAAACACAGCCTGTAACATGGCAGTTAGGAAGCTGATTGGCTGGTCATTTATCTCTCCTTATGCATCTCAGATTTATCTCTTGTTAACGCTTAATACATTTGGGCCTTGGCGATGTTGTATGTTGTTATTATATTGGGTTTCTCATTTGTAATAGTTCATACACACAAGACCAGGGGTGTCAAACCCAAGGCCCGGAGGCCGCATGCGACCCCTCGCCAGGGGTCCTTATGCTAGAACGCGGACCATGTTAGTGGTGTCTGCCCGACTCCGGCCCCACTCCGGGATGTAGCCCACCTCATCCAGGCTCCATAGGATGACCAGGGGCCAGCTCAGCAGCCGCCACCCCCACAGCCCCAACAACACCGCGGGCAGGAATGGGAGAGCGAGCGGACTGGAGCAGGGCAGCAGTCTGAGGCTCCCGCCACTGGCAAGCAGAATCAGAATCAGCTTTATTGGCCAGGTGTACTCACGTACACTAAGAATTTTTTGCGGTACAATGCATCGCCAAGCAGCAGCATGAAGGGGGAATACATAGCATAAGAAGGGGGGGAAACGTAGCATACATTACATGTACGAGTTCATACTGCACATTGCAACTGTACAATAGACTCGACATATTAGACATATTATACATGTTAGACTTTTTATATATTGTTCAGCTGGTGGACAGCTAGTGCGAAGAAGCTTTTAATGGATCTGTAGCATCTGCCTAATGGAAGCAGTTCAAACAGTTTGTGATCTGGGTGCTGCATACAGATGTAGCCACCTTTGTCTTGACCGATTCTCCGCCTAGACGTCCGTTTAGTCACGCTAAGGCGATAGCTGAGTTTAATCACAGGCAGGCGCGTTGAGGCGATCTAGATACTCAGCATGCATTACACATCTCCACCACTGGGTGGCTAATGCTCCACTAATCCAGTACTTTCGATCGTACAGTATAGCGGCGGATTGATCTACCTGTACCTGTACAGCTCTGGCAATTGGTCAGTGACGACTGTAATGTTAATACTGTAGGCGTAACGGGAGGCGGTGGAAAAAGATGGTGACCTACTGTAGAGTACTGTATGTGTATGGAGACGCAACTAATTGTGTAAAAGGAAGAATGTACAGTACAATGTATAAACACCGTGCTTTTAAAATACATGAGCGTCTGAGTTCCCTAAGGCATAATGGGAATGGAGGGCTAGCAGGAGGCGGTGGAAAATACTGTGCTTTACAAATGCGAGTGTCCGAGTCCTCTAAGGCATAAACCAACACCAATGGGGTGGGGGCCGGGCGCTGTTTGCAGTACTTTTACACATGAAATTGGGAATCTCTCATGAGGCATCGTGGGCTAGGGGTGAAGGCTCCCACGCTGAGGGTCCAGGGTTCGAGACCTGATGTGCCTTCTTTTTTTTTTTTATTGTAATAATACACTGTATTATTTTATTTTCATTGTAAGACAGTCAATGGAAAGGTGCACACAAGTTACATATAAATCAGAGTACATCTGCAGGAGCGATTCTTTACGCTAAATGCAACTACACAGCGGTAATGAGTAGAAATGAGTGTATTCTGACGCGACGAATTGAGCAAAACAGTACAGTAGATCTTTGGCGTTTGTGTATTGCACAGGACCTGAATTCCCTCCCTGTCTACTGCATGATCTGTGCAAGCTCCCAGGGGGGAAGGGCGATGGAGGTAGGGGGAGACGATGGAAAATACTGTGCCTTTGAAATGCAATTATATGAGCGTCCGAGTCCCCTACGGCATAAACCAACACCAATGGGAAGGAAGTGCCAACCTTTTTTTTTTATGTGTTCCAGTGACATTCACTTTAATATTTTTTTTTTCTCTCTAATACATCCAATGGAAGGATGCACACAAGTTTCATATAAATCAGAGTAGATCTGCAGGAGCGATTCTTTACGCTAAATGCATCTACACAGCGGTAATGAGTAGAAATGAGTGTATTCTGAGTGAGCAAAACAGTACAGTAGATCTTCGGCGTTTGTGTATTGCACAGGACCTGAATTCCCTCCCTGTCCACTGCATGATCTGTGCAGGCTCCCAGGGGGGAAGGGCGATGGGCTAGCAGGAGGCGGTGGAAAATACTGTGCTTTACAAATGCGAGCGTCTGAGTCCCCTAAGGCATAAACCAACACCAATGGAAAGGAAGTGCCAACCTTTTTTTTTAATGTGTTCCCGTGAACAAGCACAAACAGCTAATTAGTACCCTAATAGAACATACTGTACAGAGATACTAAGTACGGTGATTTGGCATCCGGTAAAACAGCTGTTCATGCTAATTAGTACACTAGTAGAACATACTGTACAGAGATACTAAGGATGGTGATTTGGCATCTGGGAACTTCCAGAGGAGCTTTTATCTCTCTCCATTTTACATAGAAAGATTAAACTTGCCGCTGTACTTTACAAGCTGTCCGTGCTAATTAGTACCCTAATAGAAAATACTATACAGAGATACTAAAGACGGTAATTTGGCACCCAGGAATTTAGGGAGGAGCTTTTCTCTCTCTCCATTATACTTAGAAAGATTACAATGGAGAGAGATTAAAGCTCCTCCCTAAGTTCGTGGATGCCAAATCGCTGTACTTAGTATCTCTGTACAGTATGTTCTACTAGTGTACTAATTAGCACGAACAGCTTGTAACGTACAGTGGCAATTTTAATCTTACTATGTATAATATAGAGAGATAAAAGCTCCTCCCTAAGTTCCTGGTTGCCAAATCACCATCCTTAGTATCTCTGCATAGTATTTTCTATTAGGGTACTAATTAGCACAAACAGCTAATTAGTACCCTAAAAGAACATACTGTACAGAGATACTAAGTATGGTGATTTTGTATCCAGGAACTTATTGAGGAGCTTTTATCTCTCTCCATTATACATAGAAAGATTAAACTTGCCGCTGTACGTTACAAGCTGTTCGTGCTAATTAGTACCCTAATAGAACATACTGTACAGAGATACGAAGTATGGTGATTTGGCATCCAGTTAAAAGCTGTTCGTGCTAATTAGTATACTAGTAGAACATACTGTACAGAGATACTAAGGATGGTGATTTGGCATCTGTGAACTTCCAGAGGAGCTTTTATCTCTCTCCATTTTACATAGAAAGATTAAACTTGCCGCTGTACTTTACAAGCTGTCCGTGCTAATTAGTACCCTAATAGAAAATACTATACAGAGATACTAAAGACGGTAATTTGGCACCCAGGAATTTAGGGAGGAGCTTTTATCTCTCTCCATTATACTTAGAAAGATTACAATGGAGAGAGATTAAAGCTCCTCCCTAAGTTCGTGGATGCCAAATCGCTGTACTTAGTATCTCTGTACAGTATGTTCTACTAGTGTACTAATTAGCACGAACAGCTTGTAACGTACAGTGGCAATTTTAATCTTACTATGTATAATATAGAGAGATAAAAGCTCCTCCCTAAGTTCCTGGTTGCCAAATCACCATCCTTAGTATCTCTGCATAGTATTTTCTATTAGGGTACTAATTAGCACAAACAGCTAATTAGTACCCTAATAGAACATACTGTACAGAGATAATAAGTATGGTGATTTTGTATCCAGGAACTTATTGAGGAGCTTTTAGCTCTCTCCATTATACATAGAAAGATTAAACTTGCCACTCTACGTTACAAGCTGTTCGTGCTAATTAGTACACTAGTAGAACATAGAGTACAGAGATACTAAGGACAGTAATTTGGCATCCAGGAATTTAGGGAGGAGCTTTTATCTCTCTCCATTATACTTAGATAGATTACAATGGAGAGATTAAAGCTCCTCCCTAAGTTCGTGGATGCCAAATCACTGTACTTAGTATCTCTGTACAGTATGTTCTACTAGTGTACTAATTAGCACGAACAGCTTGTAACGTACAGTGGCAATTTTAATCTTACTATGTATAATATAGAGATAAAAGCTCCTCCCTAAGTTCCTGATTGCCAAATCACCATCCTTAGTATCTCTGCATAGTATTTTCTATTAGGGTACTAATTAGCACAAACAGCTAATTAGTACCCTAATAGAACATACTGTACAGAGATACTAAGTATGGTGATTTTGTATCCAGGAACTTATTGAGGAGCTTTTATCTCTCTCCATTATACATAGAAAGATTAAACTTGCCGCTGTACGTTACAAGCTGTTCGTGCTAATTAGTACCCTAATAGAACATACTGTACAGAGATACGAAGTATGGTGATTTGGCATCCAGTTAAAAGCTGTTCGTGCTAATTAGTATACTAGTAGAACATACTGTACAGAGATACTAAGGATCGTGATTTGGCATCTGGGAACTTCCAGAGGAGCTTTTATCTCTCTCCATTTTACATAGAAAGATTAAACTTGCCGCTGTACTTTACAAGCTGTCCGTGCTAATTAGTACCCTAATAGAAAATACTATACAGAGATACTAAAGACGGTAATTTGGCACCCAGGAATTTAGGGAGGAGCTTTTATCTCTCTCCATTATACTTAGAAAGATTACAATGGAGAGAGATTAAAGCTCCTCCCTAAGTTCGTGGATGCCAAATTACCATGCTTAGCATTTCTGTACAGTATTTCCTATCTAGCCAGAAACCCTGCATCCTGTGCAAGCTAGGCGGACAACTGGAGGGGACCCGAAACACGGTTGCTTCCCGTTTCCCTTCCCAGTGTCACATAAACTAGTGGTTGGTCTGCCCCGAAAGCCAAGAGTCTCCTCTTTTGTATGGTACAAGTCCTGAGTCTCTGGTACACCCAGAACTAGAGATATCAGTACGCAAAGTGGACCCATTTTCCCATAGACTATAATGGGACCGTTAATTCAGACCCACCATAGGTTCCGACGCTTGCCATGAGCCTTGTGGGGGTCACAGAAACTTGGGGTTGGTACCCTCCGGTAGCTAATTGTCTCCCCTTCCATACCAACCTAGTGATGAAGGCTCCCACCTCCCATGCTGAGAGTCACAAAGTGCCAACCTTTTTTTTTCTATGTTCCCGTGACATCCACTTTATTATTTTTTTTCTTTGTTGTACATTCAATGAAAGGGTGCACACATATTTCACATAAATCAAAGTAAATCTGCAGCAGCGATTCATTCCGCTATATACAAATACACAGCGGTAATGAGTATAAATTAGTGTATTCCGACGCAACTAACTGAGCAACACAGTACTGTAGATCGTCAGCATTTGTGTATTGTACCTGACCTGAACTCCCTCCCTGTCCACTGCATGACCTGTGCAGGCTCCCAGGGGGGAAGGGCGATGGGGGTAGGGAGAGGCGGTGGAAAACACTGTGCTTTTGAAATACAAGTATTAACGTCCGAGTCCCCTAAGGCATAAACCAACACCAATGGGAAGGAAGTGCCAACCTTTTTTTAATGTGTTCCTGTAACATTCACTTTATTATTATTATTTTTCTTTGTTATACATTCAATGGACGGGTGCACACAGGTTTCACATAAATCAGAGTGGGCGGTGGATTTTCCTACATACAGTAGTATACTGTTGCACATGTCTTGTAACCTGATCGGAACTCCCTCCCTGTCTACTGCATGTACTTTGCAGGCTCCCAGGGGGGGAAGGGGAAAGTGGGATGGGGGTAGGGTGAGGCAGTGGAAAATACCGTGTTCAAAGAAAAGGCATAATCAAAACCATGGGGAACTTTGCGGTGTATCGTTATGTGCAAAGACCTCACTTATCCCTATCACCCCTGTGTATTTTAGCTAGGGGATTCTGACGCTCCTTCAGCATTGCCCCGTGACCTACCAAATCTGTGCTGTTACTTGCTCCATAGCCGAGGGCCTCCATTGGGCGAGGAGTCACAGGCGGTAGCCATTTCAATTGAGTCTGCCCTGCTACAGAATTGTATGTGTACCATATGGTGCATAGACCCTAAACAGTACAACTGCTCCTGCAGCTTTGCCCTAGTTTATGTGAATAACTCCCTCCCTGTCTACTGCATGACCTGTGCAGGATCCCAGGGGGGAAGGGCGATGGGCAAGCGGGAGGCGGTGGAAAATACTGTGCTTTTGAAATGCAAGTACTGTATGTGTCTGAGTCCCCAGTATGTTCTTCTAGTGTATTAATTAGCACGAACAGCTTGTAACGTACAGTTGCAAGTTTAATCTTTCTATGTATAATGGAGAGAGATAACAGCTCCTCTGGAAGTTCCTAGATGCCAAATCACCATCCTTAGTATCTCTGTACAGTATGTTCTACCAGTGTACTAATTAGCACGAACAGCTTTTAACTGGATGCCAAATCACCGTCCTTAGTATCTCTGTACAGTATGTTCTATTAGGGTACTAATTAGCAAGAACAGCTTGTAAAGTACAGCGGCAAGTTTAATCTTTCTATGTATAATGGAGAGAGATAAAAGCTCCTCAGTAAGTTCCTGGATGCCAAATCACCGTCCTTAGTATCTCTGTATAGTATTTTCTGTTAGGGTACTAATTAGCACAAACAGCTAATTAGTACCCTAATAGTAGTGTTCACTCTAGGCTGTTTTAGCAGGACGCCGCGCCCTGCCCGTTTTTTAACAGGCAAAACACGCCCTGCCCCTTTTGCGGCGCCCTGCTAGAACAGCCGCCCGCTCCCTGCCCTCCCGGCGTGTATAGATGCCGTGCGCATGCGCGCGGCATCCATTCACGCATTGGGAGAGGGCTGGGGGAAGCCCAGCACCGACGGAGGTGCTGGGCACGCCCCCAACAGTGACGTCTTTGGCCACAGACGCTCTCTATAGTAGCGTCTGTGGGCCGCACCGCCCCCTAAAATGACGGAGGCGTGGCCACGCCCCCTAATTTGCGTGGCCGCGCACACATGTGCCCCCGGACTCCGGCGCCCTGCCCCATTTCACTCCTAGAGTGAACACTATAATAGAACATACTGTACAGAAGTACTAAGGACGGTGATTTGGCATCCAGGAACTTACTGAGGAGCTTTTATCTCTCTCCATTATACATAGAAAGATTAAACTTGCCGCTGTACGTTACAAGCTGTTCGTGCTAATTAATACACTAGTAGAACATACTGTACAGAGATACTAAGGACGTTGATTTGGCATCTAGGAATTTACAGAGGAGCTATTATCTCTCTCCATTATACATAGAAAGATTAAACTTGCCACTCTACGTTACAAGCTGTTCGTGCTAGTTAGTACACTAGTAGAACATAGAGTACAGAGATACTAAGGATGGTAATTTGGCATCCAGGAAGTTAGGGAGGAGTTTTTATCTCTCTCCATTATACTTAGAAAGATTACAATGGATAGAGATTAAAGCTCCTCCCTAAGTTCGTGGATGCCAAATCACTGTCCTTAGTATCTCTGTACAGTATGTTATACTAGTGTACAAATTAACACGAACAGGTTGTAACGTACAGTGGCAAGTTTAATCTTTCTATGGATAATGTAGAGATAAAAGCTCCTCTGTAAGTTACTAGATGCCAAATCACTGTCCTTAGTATCTCTGTACAGTATGTTTTACTAGTGTACTAATTAGCACGAACAGCTTGTAACGTACAGCGGCAAGTTTAATCTTTCTATGTATAATGGAGAGAGATAAAAGCTCCTCAGTAAGTTCCTGGATGCCAAATCACCGTACTTAGTATCTCTGTACAGTATGTTCTATTAGGGTACTAATTAGCTGTTTGTGCTAATTAGTACCCTAATAGAAAATACTATGCAGAGATACTAAGTTTGGTGATTTGGCAACCAGGAACTTAGGGAGAAGCTTTTATCTCTCAATATTATACATAGAAAGATTAAAATTGCCACTGTGTGTTACATGCTGTTCGTGCTAATTAGTACACTAGTAGAACATACTGTACATAGATACTAAGTACAGTGATTTGGCATCCAGGAACTTAGGGAGGAGCTTTTATCTCTCTCCATTGTAATCTTTCTAAGTATAATGGAGAGAGAAAAAAGCTCCTCCCTAAGTTTGTGGATGCCAAATCACTGTCCGTAGTATCTCTGTACAGCATGTTCTTCTAGTGTACTAATTAGCACGAGCAGCTTGTAACATACAGTGGCAGGTTTGATCTTTCTTCTCCGTAAATTCCTGGTTGCCAAATCACCGTCTTTAGTATCTCTGTATAGTATTTTCTATTAGGGTACTAGTTAGCACGAACAGCTAATTAGTACCCTAATAGAACATACTGTACAGAGATACTAAGTACGGTGATTTGGCATCCAGGAACTTACTGAGGAGCTTTTATCTCTCTCCATTATACATAGAAAGATTAAACCTGCCATGTACGTTACAAGCTGTTCATGCTAATTAGTACCCTAATAGGACATACTGTACAGAGATACTAAGTGCAGTGATTTGGCATCCGGTAATAGCCGTTTGTGCTAATTAGTACACTAGTAGAACATACTGTACAGAGATACTAAGGACGGTGATTTGGCATCTAGGAACTTTCAGAGGAGCTTTTATCTCTGTCCATTATACATAGAAATATTAAACTTGCCACTGTACGTTACAAGCTGTTCATGCTAATTAGTACACTAGTAGAACATAGAATACAGAGATACTAAAGACTGTAATTTGGCACCCAGGAACTTAGGGAGGAGCTTTTATCTCTCTCCATTATACTTATAAAGATTACAATGGAGAGAGATTAAAGCTCCTCCCTAAGTTCGTGGATGCCAAATCACTGTCCTTAGTATCTCTGTACAGTATGTTCTACTAGTGTACTAATTAGCACGAACAGCTTGTAACGTACAGTGGCAAGTGTAATTTTTCTAAGTATAATGGAGAGAGATAAAAACTCCTCAATATGTTCCTGGATGTCAAATTACCATGCTTAGCATTTCTGTACAGTATTTCCTATCTAGCCAGAAACCCTGCATCCTGTGCAAGCTAGGCGGACAACTGGAGGGGACCCGAAACACGGTTGCTTCCCGTTTCCTTTTCCAGTGTCACATAAACTAGTGGTTGGTCTGCCCCGAAAGCCAAGAGTCTCCTCTTTTGTATGGTACCAGTCCTGAGTCTCTGGGACACCCAGAACCAGAGATATCAGTATGCAAAGTGGACCCATTTTCCCATAGACTATAATGAGCCCGTTAATTCAGACCCACCATGGGTTCCGACGCTTGCCATGAGCCTTGTGGGGGTCACAGAAACTTGGGGTTAATACCCTCCGGTAGCTAATTGTCTCCCCTTCCATACCAACCTAGCGATGAAGGCTCCCACCTCCCACGCTGAGAGTCCCAAAGTGCCAACCTTTTTTTTCTATGTTCCCGTGACATTCACTTTATTATTTTTTTTTCTTTGTTATACATTCAATGAAAGGGTGCACACAGGTTTCACATAAATCAGAGTAGGTGGAGGATTTTCCTACATACAGTAGTATACTGTTGCACATGTCTTGTAACCTGATCGGAACTCCCTCCCTGTCTACTGCATGTACTTTGCAGGCTCCCAGGGGGGGAAGGGGAAAGTGGGGTGGGGGTAGGGCGAGGCAGTGGAAAATACCGTGTTCAAAGAAAAGGCATAATCAAAACCATGGAGTACTTTGCGGTGTATCGTTATGTGCATTGACCTCGCTTATCCCTATCACCCCTGTGTATTTTAGCTAGGGGATTCTGACGCTCCTTCAGCATTGCTTCAAATCTGTGCTGTTACTTGCTCCACAGCCGAGTGCCTCCATGGAGCTAGGAGTCACAGGCGGTAGCCATTTCAATTGAGTTTGCCCTGCTATAGAATTGTGTGTGTACCGTAAAGTGCATAGAACCTTGACAGTAGAAACTCTCCTGCAGCTTTGCCCTGCTTTATGTAAAACTTGTGTTCTGTCAGTTTGCCATGCGATCGAGCCCGGTGTAACGTAATGTGCATAGACCTCACTTATCTCTATCGCCCCTGTGTATTTTGGCTAGGGGATTGTGACGCTCCATCAGCATTGCCCCGTAGCCTGCAAAATCTGTGCTGTTATTTGCTCCATAGCTGAGTGCCTCCTAGGAGCTAGGAGTCACAGGCGGTAGCCATTTCAATTGAGTCTGCCCTGCTATAGAATTGTATGTGTACTGTACGGTGCATAGAACCTTTACAGTAGAAACTCTCCTGCAGCTTTGCCCTGCTTTATGTAAAACTTGTGTTTTGTCAGTTTGCTATGCGATCGAGCCCGGTGCAACGTAATGTGCATAGACCTCGCTTATCTCTATCGCCCCTGTGTATTTTGGCTAGGGGATTGTGACGCTCCTTCAGCATTGCCCCGTAGCCAGCGCTGCCTGCCACGAGGTGGGGGTTCAGGGGTAATGGTCATTTTGCCAGTGTGTTATGCGATTGAGTCCGGTGTACCGTAATGTGCAGACCTAGCTTATCCCTATCGCCCCTGTGTATTTTAGCTAGGGGATTGTGACGCTCCTTCAGCATTGCCCCATGCACAAGGGTTCAGGGGCGGCAGCCATTTTGCCAGTGTGCTATGCGATCGAGTCCGGTGTACCATAATGTGCATAGACCTCGCTTATTCCTATCGCCCCTGTGTATTTTAGCTAGGGGATTGTGACGCTCCTTCAGCATTGCCCCATAGCCTGTAAAATCTGGACTGTTACTTGCTCCGTAGCCTAGGGCCTCTGTGGGGCAAGGAGTCATAGGTGGTAGCCATTTCTATTGAGTCTGCCCAGCTACAGAATTCTATGTGTACTGTACGGTGCATAGAACCTTAACAGTAGAACCGCTCATGCAGCTTTGCCCTGGTTTATGTGAATAAAAAAAATAATAAAGTGTCTGGAAAAAACTAACATGCATTTGTACTTTAGCAATCGAACTCGGGACTCTGAGTATAGGAAGCGGAACACTTCACCACTTCGCCGCAGACAGATGAATAAATCCATTGGTTTTGATTATGCTGTAATGACTACGGGATTAGGACGCTAACATACTGTACAAAATTCCTAATCTCAAGATGCAATAGTGAACTTCTAACACGTCCATTTGCAACAGTGTACACTACTGGTTTTCTGTTGTTTTGTCTGCGGGACTTGGACGCTCACATATACATAAAGTACTGTAGATCGATCATATACTGTATGCTGTACTATCTGTGTCTGTATCGTATATACTGTATTAAATAATGCAGCGTAATGAGTATTTACTGTATGCAGCGTAATGAGACGCCTTAGTAAAGTAGTCCTTATTATATATTTCAGTATTGTATTTTACGGGAGACCACACGCATGCTCAGTGGTGATTGTAAAAAGCGACATCTGGTGGCTGATCGCAGGTATTACACGTAAAGGTAACGCCAAACGCTCTGTCTGCCTCCGTGCGATTAGGTACGCCTCTCTGTGACTAGGCGCGCCTCCCTACGCTGCGTATGCTCGATCGGGACAAACGCCTCAGCCAGTCAAGATAAAGGTGGCTACATCTGTATCTGCCAGGATTTTCTCCGCTCACTTCCTGACCCTTGACTGGTATAATTCCTGGACGTGAGGGAGGTCAGCCCAACAATCTTTTCAGCTGTCTTGAGGCAAATTCCCGGGGGGAGTAGAATGGGTTGCAGTTAATGATGAGCGTCTCCAATTGCGGGCTGCTTGATTTACTTAGGATCATAACGTTGGAGCACCACCCTTCGTTTATGTAGAAGCAGATGCCACGCCTCTGTTTTTTCCGGTGAGGTCTTATCGTGGTCGGCCCTGAGAAGGCTGTAGCCCGGCAGTGACAGTGTGGAGTCGGCAATTAGGTCGCCCAGCCACATCTCAGAGAAGCATAGGATGGATGACCAAGCAGTGCCCGACCTTGAGTTGCTCATGAGCAGGGATACCTCATCCTTCTTGTTCGCAAGGGATCGAATGTTTGAGAGTAGGATTGCTGGGAGAGCAGATCGGTGGCCTCTGCATCTCCACTTGACAAGGGCCCCAGCACGGCAGTCCCTCTTGCGGGTCCCGCACCTCTTGTGTGCTCCATTCCGCCCTTCAGTCCGCTGGGAGTAGCACTCAGGCACCCTGTCCGCTGTTCACTGCGGGGGCATGCCCAGTCCATCCTGGGTGGGCCAGCATGCCAGCCTGGGTTGTCGCTGCTCCACTGCTGGGAGTTGGTTGCTGTGAACCCGCCGGACCTTTTCCCATGCTACGGGGTCTTTTCTGCTCCGTCGTGCCTCCTGGTGGTGCCCCAGGGCACCAGCTTCGCACTGCAGCTCCCAGGGGCTGCTGCTGCACCGTGACTACAGAAGCTGGAGTTGTGGGAAGGGCCATCGCTGGGTTGGGGGCCACCGCTAGTACTCACCGGGGCAGGGGCTTCCACGCTGCCTTCTCCGTTGGCTGTCCCATGGGAGCCGCCGCCGGGCTTTCCAGGAGCCGGGTATCCAGGTCGCGTGCTGAGGGGCACTCTTCCTCCTCTGCGCCCAGCATGCGTACCACTTCCTGAGGTGCTCGCCGGGGCTCCAGGCTTGAGGGCATCGCCAGCGACTCTCTCACAGGCGCACCACAAAGAGCCACCGCGGGGGTTCTGGGCGGCCAGACACATTTCCCGATGGGGCGACTCTTCACCTTGGGCTGCTGCGAGGTCGCTGCGAGGCCGTTGCCATACTTCTGGCAGCTCTGACTTCACTGCCCCCACACATGACGGCGAGAGCAGCGAGAACCGGCGAGCCGGCCAGCAGCTCCAGTGAGTTTGGCCGGGGGGCGAGTCCTGAGAACCCCAGAATTTCCTCTCTGCTGTGACAGTGGCGCTCACGGGGGGGGGGGAATGGAGGGGGGGGATAAAAACATTTAAAAAATTAAAAAGACGAAGGCTGCTAGGCAGAGCGGCACCAAGGCAGCCATCCGCGGAGCCATCTTGAACTCACGGCACACAGCACGGCCAGCGAGAGCAGCGAGCGGGGGAGCGATTCCATCACCTCCTGCCCGGCTCTGCTCACCTGCCCTGCCTATTATACTGCTCGCCCCTGGCAACTTCAGCGGCAGTACGTGACCCTGATTGCTGATAGCAGGAGGAAAGTGAAAGGGTGAGGATGGCAGGGGACAGGTGATTAAGTGAGGGTGGCAGTGCGTATGGGTGATTGGGTGAGAGTGGCACATACTCGACCTGATATATAATATATATATATCAAATAAACTAGGTGATTCATTGCGCCCAACGGGTGCTATTCACCCCGTCGTAAGGGGCTACGCCCCCTCAATCCCTGCACGCACGTTGTGCGTGAAATTTTTGTATTTTATGGAGTATTACCTGCAATCATAATGTTGTTGGTGGTTAAATATTGCCCGTCTAAAGGGCGTACGACAGTGAAGGGGGCGTAGCCTCTTGCGACGGCGTGAACAGCGCACGCAGGGCATGATGAATAACGTAGTGTGTTAATAATGTTATTTTTACAGAATGTAGATATGTGTGACACCCTGTTAACAACTGGGCCCCATTGGCTGTACCACAGCAGTACAAAGACTATGCAATATCATGTTTGCTATCTAATAGTACCTGAAGCGATGATATTGCTCCCACTACACCATAGACCCAGCAGCACCAGGCAGCCACCACGCTGTGTGTACAGCAGCAGCCGGCGGAGCACACTGGAAACTCCGCCCCCATGACGTCACCGCTGCCCTCAGCAACATGCGCCAGTCACCACGCAGTGTGAACAGCAGCAGCCGCCAGAGCATAGCAGAAGGCCCAACGCCGTGACGTCACTGGCCGCAGCTGTCAAGCCATTGGCTGCGGCCGGCCCTCGCGACGCTGCTTCAGCGCTTTGTGTTCCACTGGGATATGGGCAAAGTATCGGTAGTACAATGCAACGCCGCTACTGCCCTCCGCATGCCACACCCAGCAGCTGCCGTCATCGTCCCCGGGAACGGGATGGGGAGCCGTGCTATAACCCGCAGGTAAGGAGCTGTCAGGAGTGCTGCATATGGCTGCAGCCTCTGTATGCGGCCCAGTGACTGTGTAACCTAGGAAGTGGGGGAGAGGAGGGGAAGCCGTTCTGTAACCCCCCGCTTATAGAGCTGTATATGGCTGCAGTCTGTGTATCTGGCCCAGAGCTAGTAATGACGTGGACCTGTGGGAGGGGGGAGGGGGGTTTCAAGCACACAGTGATCTGTGATTCAGAGTAGACCCTGCTAGAGCCCCGTCCAGCATTATACACTGAGTCACAGAATCACAGATCTGGGCAAATATATAAGAGGTATAACTCTATCTCTTTCTTTTGGCCCACACAAGACTTGGATCTTGATAATTCGGCCCAGTTGGTATTTCGAGTTTGACATGTCTGCACTAGACAATTCGCTCTGCGAATTTGCAGAGAGAGTTAGATTTGGGTGGGTTATATTGTTTCTGTGCAGGGTAAATACTGGCAGCTTTATTTTTACACTGCAATTCAGATTTCAGTTTGAACACACCCCACCCAAATCTAACTCTCTCTGCACGTGTTATATCTGCTCCCCCTGCAGTGCACATGGTTTTGCCCATTAGCTAACAAATATGCTGCTGCGATCAGAACTGAGTGGGTCATTCCGACCTGATCGCACGCTAGCTATTTTTTGCAGTGCTGCAATCAGGTCAAAACTCGGCAAAGCTGCGCATGCATATGCACCGCAATGCGCAGGTGCGTCGTACGGGTACAAAGCGGATCGTGCTGGGCGATGGATTAAACGAAGACTCCATTCGCACAGCTGATCGCAAGAAGATTGACAGGAAGAAGGTGTTTATGGGTGTCAACTGACCGTTTACAGGGAGTGGTTGGAAAAACACAGGCGTGTCCAAACATTTGCAGGGCGGGTGTCTGACGTCAGTTTCGGGACCGGACAGGCTGAAGTGATCGCAGCGGCTGAGAAAGTTCAGACCTACTCAGAAACTGCTCAAACTGTTTTTGTACCACTCGGCTGCACAAGCATTCGCACACTTGCAAAGCGAAAATACACTCCCCCATAGGCGGCGACTATCTGATCGTAGCGCTGCAAAAAAATAGCTAGCGAGCGATCAACGCGGAATGACCCCCTGAATTAGGCCCAGAGTTAGATTTGAGTAGGTTATATTGTTTCTGTGCATTGTATATAATGGCTGCTTTATTTCTACACTGCAATTCAGATTTCAGTTCGAACACACCCCACCCAAATCTAATCTCTCTTACATCTGCCCCACCTGCAGTGCAACATGGTTTTGCCCAATTGCTAACTTTTTTGGTTTGCTTAGAAACCTGAATAACCCCCTAAAGTCCATGATATCTGATGGCTTCAGCTTGTCAGACGTCTGTTGGCCTGTCAGCCCAGCATTAGATATGCTGAAGTGGGTGCATAGCAGTGTAAATAAAAGATTGCTCTGCTTGCATACAAGACATGGGGGTCATTCAGACCTGATTGCTTGCTAGCATTTTTTGCAGCGCTGCGATCAGGTGAGAACTGCGCATGCATATGCAACGCAATGCGCAGGCGCGTTGCACGGGTACAAAGCGGATCGTTGCTCTGCGATGGGTTTTTACGAAGAATCCCTTCACACAGCCTATCGCAAGGAGATTGACAGGTAGAGGGCGTTTGTGGGTGGCAACTGACCGTTTTCAGGGAGTGGTTGGAAAAACGCAGGCATGTCCAAGCGTTTGCAGGGCGGGTGTCTGACATCAATTCCGGCCCAGGACAGGCTGAAGTGATCGCAGCGGCTGAGTAAGTGCTGGGCAACTCAGAAACTGCACAGCTAAAATACACTCCCCGGTGGGCGGCGACTATGCGAACGCTGGACTGCAAAAAAACACTAGCGAGCGATCAGGTCTGAATGACCCCCATGATCCCTAACCCAATGTACTCTGGATACCTGTTTGCACTGCTCCACCGTCCACCTACTGTTCATGATCTGAATGGATGTGATGAGACACATATGTGCAGAGCACCCTGGTCACCTATGCCCACACTCAAGAGCTAGCCAGAACAAAAGAGAGAACAAGGGATTACATATGCATCCCCACAATATACGTATGACAAGGCAATACATGAATTATCACTGATGCTCCTATTGTACTCAGGGGATCAGCATAATATCAGGCTGTTGGGATCCCGGCGGTCAGGAGACCGACGCCGGGATCTCGACAGCTGGGATACCGGCGGCGAGAGCACCGTGTACCCTTGTGGGCTCGCTACGCTCGCCATGCTTCGGGCCCGGTGGCAAAAGCAAGATTACATTTTCCCTCGGGTGGTAGCGTGGACCACCACCCAAGTGGGGATTCTGACCACTGATATTTCACTGGGTGTCGGGATTCTGGCGTCGGTATCCTGACAGCCAGTAAATGAACTGCCTCCCGTACTCAGCCTGTCTGGGGTCTCCTATAACCCACAACAATAAGTCGAAAACTTCCATTTCCAAGGACTGCATACAATAGCTTCAAGCTTAAAATACATTCTCAGAGGAACCTGGGCAGTTTCATTAACTAAAACAATATCATCTCCACTGTCTTAAACCCTGCAGCTTCATAATTAAATCAAAGGGGGTAGGGTAATTTTCTAAAATGAAAATTGAGCCATGGGAGGCTGAAAAAGTAAATATAACTGAAAGTAAATGAGATACGAGAGGATATTGTACATTGAAAAATAAGCTACAAATAAAACAGGGCTGAGGGAGTGGAAAGTATATAGACAAAGATTTAGTGAAGAATGAATTAAAAAATAATTGAAGCAAAAACGGAAGCATATTTTAGAAGACAAAGGAATCAGTATCAGTACCCAGTGCAATATTCAGTTTTAAAACCATTATCAGTGCAATGATGTTTTTAAATATATACCAGATGTTTAGTAATCTGTGGTTTGCGTGAAATCACATGGGGTGTGGCAGTTCAAAAAACGCAAACTGCATACAGTTTATGGCAAACACACAGCAACACGCGGTTTGCTCCTGATTTGGGGGGTAACTCAGAGTTGATCGCAGCAGCAAATTTGTTAGCAGTTGGGAAAAACCATGGCCCTCATTCCGAGTTGATCGGTCGCAAGGCGAATTTAGCAGAGTTACACACGCTAAGCCGCCGCCTACTGGGAGCGAATCTTAGCTTCTTAAAATTGCGACCGATGTATTCGCAATATTGCGATTACTAACTACTTAGCAGTTTCAGAGTAGCTCCAGACTTACTCTGCCTGTGCGATCAGTTCAGTGCTTGTCGTTCCTGGTTGACGTCACAAACACACCCAGCGTTCGCCCAGGCACTCCCACCGTTTCTTCGGCCACTCCTGCGTTTTTTCCGGAAACGGTAGCGTTTTCAGCCACACGCCCCTGAAACGCCGTGTTTCCGCCCAGTAACACCCATTTCCTGTCAATCACATTACGATCGCCGGAGCGAAGAAAAAGCCGTGAGTAAAAATACTTTCTTCATAGTAAAGTTACTTGGCGCAGTCGCAGTGCGAACATTGCGCATGCGTACTAAGCGGATTTTCACTGCGATGCGATGAAAAATACCGAGCGAACAACTCGGAATGAGGGCCCATGTACAGTGAGGGGGGGGCAGATATAACATGTGCAGAGAGAGTTAGATTTGGGTGTGGTGTGTTCAAACTGAAATCTAAATTGCAGTGTAAAAATAAAGCAGCCAGTATTTACCCTGCACAGAAACAAAATAACCCACCCAAATCTAACTCTCTCTGCAAATGTTATATCTGCCCCACCTGCAGTGCATATGGTTTTGCCCAACTGCTAACAAATATGCTGCTGGGATCAACTCTGAATTACACCCTTGATCCTTTGCAATACATCTAATTATGAATTCCATTTATCTTAAACATATCATTGTTATACCACTTTTCCACTAGCTTTTTTAAACACGGGTAAATGCACGGGGGGCGCATTTACCCGTGTTTTTCCCTAGTGGAAACGGGTCAGCTGGCAAATTCCCGGATCAAGTGATCCGGGAATCCTACCCGGGTAGCTAGCCGGGTTGAACACGTGTTCAACTCAGCTAGCTGTCTAGTGTGAACGGGAGCCGAGTCGAGGCGACACGGCTCCCGTTCACAGTGCATAGGGAGGGTGGCGCTGGGAGGTCATGTGATCTCCCAGCGCCGCCCCTGCCGCGTCACTAGCGCGTCACCAACCCAGCAAATGCCGGGTTGGTGAGCGCTGTCTGCAGTGGGATGTAGCACGGGTCGCAGCCGTGTCAGGCGACACGGCTGCGACCCGTGCTACACTAGTGGAAAAGGGGTATCAGTAGGAGTAAAGGGGGGTACACACTAAAGAGATATGTGCTGAGCGATCTATCACAGACCACTCAGCACACATCTCTCCCCCCGCTCAGCACTCAGGGAGGGGGGGGGGGGGCAATCACCTCAATGGTAAAGTGAGCGATGTAACTAGAATGTGCTTGCATCTGCATGCAGGCTCAATCTAGCATCGGCGATAGCGATGGCTATAGCTGAGGGGCATACACACGACAGATCCGTGCTTAAGTTCTAAGCAATCTGGTCAGATTGCTTAGATTTTAAGCACGGATCTCTCCGTGTGTACCCCCTTTGTGTGTCACATTTACAGTATGCTCTGAATTCAATTGTGTAGTGCATTTAAAGGCATACACACCATAAAGGGGGGTACTCACGGGAGAGATGTGTGCTGAGCGATCTTAACACAGACCGCTCAGCACACATCTCTCACCCCGCTCAGCACAGCGCGATGTGCTGAGCGAGGGGGAAAGCCGACGGGGGGCCGCTCACTTCACACAACGGTGAAGTGAGCGACCCGCTAGATAGAGCCTGCATGCAGCTCAATCTAGCATCGGCGATAGCGATGTGCGGGGCCGCGCATTGCTATCGCTGGAGGGCATACACACGGCAGATCCGTGCTTAAAATCTAAGCAATCTAGCAAGATTGCTTAGATTTTATGCACGGATCTCTCCGTGTGTACCCCCCTTAAGAGTTGTGACTAAAACTTATTTTTGTGGTAGTCAACTGAAAATTAGTCATCTTCTTAGACATTGCACTGAAAAATGTATGCAAAACAGACATTACTAACATTTTAACCATATCAACAATTCAGCAATGTCGAAATGGTGAATGCTGACATGTTCACTGTCGGCCAAATGACTGTCGAAATTCTCATGTCAACTTGTATGGAGCCAAAGCTATAATGGTACAGTAGTAAGCAATAGACCAGTTTTGTTTTGTTTTTTAACAAAATGAAGCATAATGTAATGTTTTTACCTTGATAAATGTATACAGTCTTGAAAATCACACACAGAAATGCATTTCAAACTGGAGTTTTGAAAACATGTATTTTAAATGATCCTGCAAGAAGTACCAAGTTCATGAGCCCCAAATGACTAAATACATGATGGTGTAAATACAGACGTACAGCTACCTTTATATTTGCCCTTATCTGATACAGATGTGTCCTCATACATCTTGGGGTATATTCAATAACTGTCGGAAGCTGCCATCTTGTCGGAAAGACTGCAGCTTCCAACAGTTTTAGGTTGAAAGGGGTTCCAACCTATTCATTACAGCCCCATTTTTTCCGACTTGTCGGAATGCACGCTGATCAGCGGCTTCAGCCGCGATCAGCGTGCATTGTTGGAAGCGGGGCCAAACCCGACAGGTTTTAGCCCAGTTTCCGACAATCTCAATCCGACTTACAAAAAGTCGGATTGAGATGAGGGAGCTGAGAGCAGGAGACTGGGGGAGCAGCGGGGAGAACAGGAACCCAGTGGCAGCGTGCACCCGGCTCCAGCAAGCGAGGTTCCGCTTGCTGGAGCCGGGTGGACGCTGCCATGAGTCACCAGTTACGCTGCTGCAGCCGCTTCTCCTCCTCTCCTCCCCCGTCAGCTCCATCTCCTCTGCTGCTCTCCCCGCCACCCCACCCTGGCACCGCTGACTGCTCTACCTGATGCCACTGTCAGCGCACCTGCAGCCGCTGACAGCAGCAGCAGGTCAGAACACCGGGAACAGGCAAGTCCGATAGTCGGATTTGGCCGCTCTCTGAAAGGGGTTGTCGGGGTCCATTCCGACAACTGCATGTCGGAATGGACCCGACTCTTATTGAATATACCCCCTTGTCTCAATACACCACGCAGCGGGAGATGCCTGGCGTGAGTAAGCTGACAGGCATGGTGTGGCTAGAAGGGCTGTTTACCTTGCAGGGAGGCTAGATGTAAGTTACACGTCGTGCATTGCACTGGCTGACAAGGATAACATACAACTGATTACATACTGTATTTTTAGAATACTTAGATTATTTGCCCATACACTGTATTTTCACAATACTGCACTTACAGATTATTTGCTTTAACCACTTAGCTGGGATGGTCAGATCACATGTGACCGCGCCACCCCACTGTATCCCCCAGTGTTTGACGAGGAGATCCGTTCTGTAGACGTGCATAATATATTATTTAAATATTTGAAAATATACTTTTTAAACAACATTAAATAAAAAAATAAAAAGTGAAATTGTCAGTTAAGTGGTTAATTAGTTTTTCCTTAATCAAATTTACCTCATGCAGAAATGGGATACATAAAATGTTGACACTGACAATTTCGACAGGTATGATGTTGACATTTAATATGCTGGCATGTACATAATGTTGGCATGTGAAAAGTTGACATGTGAAATACTGATATTCTGCATGGGCTGGCAGCGAAGGGTTAGGCTATGCGAGGGGATGATAGGGTTAGGAACTAGGGGAAGGGTAAGGTGTTAGGCATACTCACTGCCAGAAGCGCCAGTGGATCTGCCAGAAGTCACCGCCAGCTGAGCGACAGACCGGGGGATATCGCTGTAACCAGCAGACCCGGTAAGTAACCTCTAGACCACCAGAGACATTTTGTCGATCTGTATCAACATGATGAATGTCAACGTGGTCAGTGTCGACATTACAAGCATGTAGATGCATGTTATTAAAATACACCACACTCCCTAGAAATACTGCTCATAAAACACACAGGCGCGACAGTCACAGAAGCCTCCCACAAGGCACAGCTGTGTGACAAGCTGGCAGTTTTTGTTCTTTCTATCATTAAAGGAATACATTATAATACATAAAAGTACACATCATACATAATAAACCAAATATTATGCAAACCAAAACATACTTTAATACACTGTTAAACAAAATGTTTTGACAAAAACTACCATTTCTGCGCCTTATCCCATGATACACAATGGGGTATATTTCCCACGGCTAACTACAGCGCCAAAACAATTCAATCAGTAGGGATTAACCCAAGCGTTAATCCCAGTGGGTGTACTTTTCAGAAATGTCAGCAAGTAGAGGGTACCATCTGGGGTTAATACACAGGGAAAATCATTGATTCCGCAGTTTACACTGAATCCGTGAGTTTATGTGTGTTAATTCGCGATTTTTGGTGTGCAGAAAAGGCTATTAATTAGCCAACAATTAACCTCAGGGTAAACCCTGTGGCATATTGAAAATGCCTCAATGTACGCTACACGACTATGAGAAAATACATCACACTGGCATTTCATGCTGTGAGGGACAGCTA
The DNA here is from genome assembly GCF_028390025.1 of Pseudophryne corroboree. Classification (NCBI taxonomy): domain Eukaryota; kingdom Metazoa; phylum Chordata; class Amphibia; order Anura; family Myobatrachidae; genus Pseudophryne; species Pseudophryne corroboree. Next base: position 247,461,197 of record NC_086448.1, on the reverse strand, counting down.
AGTATGCTGGGTGACTACACAAAGGGGGTAATTCCAAGTTGATCGCAGCAGGAAATTTTTTAGCAGTTGGGCAAAACCATGTGCACTGCAGGGGAGGCAGATATAACATTTGCAGAGAGAGTTAGATTTGGGTGGGTTATTTTATTTCTGTGCAGGGTAAATACTGGCTGCTTTATTTTTACACTGCAGATTAGATTGCAGATTGAACACATCACACCCAAATCTAACTCTCTCTGCACATGTTATATCTGCCTCCCCTGCAGTGCACATGGTTTTGCCCAATTGCTAACAGAATTCCTGCTGCGATCAACTTGGAATTACCCCCAATATTTTCATAGTACAAAACCAACATAGTAAATGATTATAATGAGGTGAGCTGGAATGTCAAGCAGAACATGTAAAAAGTGCTTTGTAAATCTGCAGAAATTCTGAATATTTGTAAAGAAGACTTGTATGGTAGCAATCTCCTAAGGGTTGCTTACTTCCAAATAAATAAATGCACTGAAGACACTCTGCATCAATTTGTTGGTACTGCATTCACTCACATGAAGAGCAGCTGTATGACTCAGCTGAGATAAGGAAATGTCAATGGAACGCTAATGATCATTTACCAAGATAAATGAAGGAATTCTGGCTTGGCTTCCAAACAAAGCATTTTTGTGACAAAGATCGCCTTTTTCCCAAGGTTTATTCTATTACAGTTCTAGTAAACTGTCCCTTTACGAAAATGTATGTTCATAAATGTTCATTCAGCAAGTGTCTTAAACCCAAACAATGACCAAATGAACCATTTCTCTGTCCTGTGATCATTCACCAGTCTTCAAAATGAATGTTTCATTCTTGTCAAAGCAGAAGTCATTGTCTGAGGTTATACTGATTTTATGTAGGTACTGGAAGCAGAAACAGCAATAACGACGGTACAGATGTCATAGGCGCCTACAAGCCAACAGACACACTCTAAAAAGGCTCTCATACGTACTTCAATACATGTGACAAACCTAGGCTGTTACTACTGTGTGCAAGCAGGAAACACTATCTGCTCCTGTGGAGTAATGATGACCCTGATAGCAAGGTGTGGGATAAGCAGGCTTGGCAGAGGAAGTCAGGGTAAGACTGTAATTCAGTTGTTTTGGGCGTCTAAAAATCCTGTCTAAACGGGACTATTTAGACGCCCAAATAATTGTCACAATTCAATTATGTTTGGGCGCCCATACAAAAAGACCAGGTATAGCTGCCTAAAATGGCTAAACCAGTCTAAACCCCCTGCTGTGTGCGTCCAAAATGCCGAGTTTCCACACATTTTTTCTTGTGCCTCAAGAGGCTGCGAGAAGAAATGTGTCTTCCGCTGGGCGCCCAAATGGCAGAACACAATTGAATTGCTGCTGTTGGGCGGCCTCTAGGGCGACCACCCAAAAAAAATTGAATTGGCCCCTAAGAGTAAGACGGAGAATAACTAGTACCACACCAGATATATGATATTGCCAGTTTGACTTTTTGAGGGAAAATGTATTTTACATCCATGAATTGTGTATACTGACATAATTGTAATACAAATGAATGAAGTTCATTTCTACCAATGACATACTATCAGACATACAAATCACATTATATATGTACTAGTTTGATAAATTAACAATATTTCTGCTGCGGGGTACACTGGGCTCCACAGGGAATGACATTGGGGGGTGTAGAGTAGGATCTTGATCCAAGGCACCAACAGGCTCAAAGCTTTGACCTTCTTCTCGGAATGCCTAGCGCCGCCTCCTCTATAACCCCTCCTCCATGCACAGGAGCTCAGTTTTGTAATTGGTGCCATGCAGTAAGCCGGCATACAACAACAGGGGGGCTGCTCCAGCAGCCCTGAGAAGAAGCTTTTAAAAGAAATATGAAGACTTCAAGGGCTGCAGCAGAGACACTGACTGTGTTAGATGTCAGTCAGACATCTCCGGCTGCAGCTCCATCACCTCCCCCAGCGGCGCTGTACACTGCCGCGCCCTGGTTGCCGGGTACCTACAGCAGAGGCTCCGGTTTTCTTCCAGTTAGTCACACACACGACCGCTGTTCTCCTGGATCGCGTGGCCGCAGTCAGGGAGGCGGTAAGTGGGTCCCTGCGGCGAGACCCGCTGTAAATCGCGATCCCGTGCAGCCGGTGGGAGGCGGGCCGCGCGCACTGGCGTGGACACTGTGGTAGTACAGGGACCAGACTACACACTAGACCACCAGGGCAAGGGCACAGGTCGGTTTTCTCTCATAAACCGTTTATATAAGCCCACAGTACCCAGTGGTGAAGTCCAGCAGGAGGATAAGGCTTTGACCTGTAGCCCCTCCCCCAGCCCCAGGGCGCCATTTAGAGTAAATGTTCCCACCCTGGAGCTGCCTGCATCTCTCTCTCTCCCTCACTCCCTGTCAGCATTTGGGCGCCATTAGGAAAAGCTGAGCTGATCCTGGGACTGTTTGGGAAAATCCTCCTCTGTAAAGCCGCCTGCATGCCAGCGCTGTGCATTTTACAGGACACTTAAGTATTCTACATGTCTGATGACAGTGTTAGTTAAGAAAGAGTGCATTTAGTCAGGGTTATATAGTACAAGTGCCCTGTGATATACATCCAGTCTTTACTGTGCATTGTTATATCTATTGAGTGTATAGCTATACATAGTACTAATCTGTATTGCTAGTCCAGTGCAGTTTTATTGCATGTCATAATTTCTGCATTGTACAATGTGACTATGTGTGTGCATATAGCTGCTGTGTGACCTCCATTTCGTGTATCTCACTCAGATTGCTATCCCTATATTCCTTAACCTGAGGGGGCTAAGTGCGTCAGGTTTATCATTTAATATAGGTAGTTCACAGGATATACTCAGTGTGTATTTTTCTCTGTGATTTTTAGTCACCATATTCCTCTTGAATTGCCTGTTTGTGCTGTTACACTGCACAGGGGGTTCTTGTCAGGTATTGTGCTGCTGATATTGTACTGGGCTGCCCTGCATTGAGATTTTGATTATGTCAGCTACAAAGGGCAATGGTGCTGGGGCTGATCCCACATTGCGTGGTGGTGACGCTGCAGACACATTTGAGGAAAACATAGCAGCCGAGGGTTCAGGTTCTGGGGGATCCCCCCAAGTGGGACTGTAGCAACGGGGGTTCATAATGACCCACCTTGGGCTACCTTCTCCACGCTATTGAATACGCTGGTAACTAGACTAACGCCCCCTATAGGAGCTCCTGTGCCAGTGCAACTGCTTATGGTACCTGCGGTTAACCCGCCATGGGCAGAGCAACTGTCCGCTCAGTTACAGCAATTGAACCATTCACTGACTACTCAGAAGTCTAACCCTCGCCCGCCTAAGACCAAGGGGTCCTCTAAGCGAGCCATTACTTCCTCACAATCCACCGTCCCAGACTCCTCGTCTGATGAGGATGGTGTTTATACTGAGCCCACAGATTCTGATCCTGACGCTTCTGATGGGGATTCTGTTTCACAGGTGGATGTTCCTGACTTGTTGGAGGCTATCAGGACCATTCTTCAAATTAATGATGATCCGGAGCCTGATGCTGCCCCTAAGAAACCGGACAGGTTTAAACGTCAGAAAGTGGTTAAACAAGTTTTACCTCATTCTGACCAGTTGGTTGACATACGTCAAGAGTCCTGGGAAAATCCAGGAAAGAAATTCACGCCTCAAGAGAAGATGTTAGCTCGCTACCCCCTTGCTGCGGAGCTAAGTAAATATTGGGAGACACCCCCGCCAGTGGATTCGCAGGTGGTGTGGATCTGGACTCTAAGAAAACCCGGAGGTACTCCCTTTTAAAGGAGACATTCTTTTCGGAGAGGCCTTAACAAGATAGTGGCTGACTTAGCCTCTGCTAAAACAGCATGTCTACCTAGTACTGCTCCGTCGGTGCTGAAGGCTAAAAGTACTCCATTTCACTCTTTTCATCCTTCAGGGAAAGCAAAAGGTCAGGCATACCCGAAACAGGTTCGCACTTCCAAACCCAATAAGCCCAAACCCAAAAGGACCTGGGCTGCCCGTCAGCCTGCTTCCAAAACTGACAAGCCTGCTTCATGACGGGGCGGGCCTCCCTCTGGGGGATACAAGGGTGGGGGGCCGACTTCTAGGGTTTACCCAGGAATGATTGAGGACCACTTCCGATGCCTGGGTACGGGAAGTCGTCACTCGAGGTTACGCCGTATCCTTCAAAAATTGTCCCCCTCATCGATTTTGCCTGACAGACGTCCCTTCGGATCAGGTGAAGGCAAAAACTCTTCATTCGGTGGTACAGTCCCTCCTGGACACAGGAGTGGTAGTACAGGTGCCTCTGGCTCAGATAGACAGGGGTTCTATTCACCGCTGTTCCTAGTCCCGAAACCGAATGGGTCCTCCCGGCCCATTCTCAACCTCAAGTCCTTGAACAAATTTGTGAAAGTCTCCAAGTTTCGTATGGAAACTCTTCACTCTATTGTTCTGGCCTTGGAACCTTGGGATTATATGGTCTCCCTGGACATACAGGATGCTTACCTGTATATTCCTCTTGCAGTGTTGCATCAGCAGGTAGGATTTAGTTCCACTACAGTTAGATTATTTATTGTAATGTATTATTTTGTTGTTATTATTATGTATCTTTTAAGTGGAACTGAAACGTTATTGTTAAATGCCTGACTACAGTGTGGATAATTGTACCTATGAGTGCTGCACCAAGAGAGTGTGATTGACATGTTATGTGAGGGCACCTGGGCCAGTAACGAGGTACAAGGAGAGCCGGACTGCACGAGGTAGTGTGAATAAGTACTATGGCTGGCAAATATAGTACTTTGTCAAGGCTCCCTTGATTTAAACATTTTAAGTGGACTTTTCATCCTTTTATATAGCTCCGCTATTTGTTTTTATGTGCAACTGCACAAGGTGGCACGTTGCACTTTACTTTTGGAGCACATTTTGCACACTGTGACAGCTGGTTGTTAACATCATGAATTTGCATGCATGGATGCGTTGCATTAGAAAGATCTGAAGATCTGCATAGTGGTATAAGGGTATACATGTGGAGAACTGTTAAAGTAACCAGTATCCTCATACGTTGATTACCACAGTCCCTGATATATCACTTGTGCATTACGTCTTCTTATATTAAAATGGAAAATATAGAAGGTGCAAGTGGATTTCAACAAATATCGTATGCTATTGGTGATGTTTTTAGCTACTCAGGAATCTGAAGCCGAGGCTATTTTGTACAATGAAGCTTTAGCTAGTGAGCTAGAGGTCAACGATGGGTTGGATGTATATAAAGATCTTCTCAAGCTTAATAAAAAAGAGATGGACTATTATTACCATTGTATCTCACTTAGCGATTATCATAGAGCGAAAAAAATGCCTCGTGGACTACGAGTTAAAAATGGCCCCACCATTTGCAGGAATGATCCTATGTTCTGCAAAAGGTGGGTAGCCATTGTCAATAAATGTTCTATGGACCTTATATTGCTCATTATCGATCAATCAACAAAAGAAATTAATAATTTAAAAGCTAAAATAACATCCTTTGAAAGCATACATAAAGCCGCACTTCTAGCGGATAACTCAGTTAACTGGTATGAGACGTTAACTACGCAAATGCAAATTTATATACGTGATCTTGTTAAATTTAAAAAAGAGAAAAGGGTTAAGGTTGATGGGGATTACGATAACAACACCGTATATCAGTGGACAAGTGGCACAAGATCAAATTATCCTAAAAAGCCTTTCTTTAGAAGAGGACGTGGAAGGAATATGGGATGTGAATCATCTACTGAATTTAACTCCTCATCAGCTGATTCAGATGGACCTGGACGTAAGCAGAGAACAAAGCGAACATATGGCCCTTTAGGGGTAACGACTCGTGTGAGGAATCCAGGCACAGGAGGAGGAAAAATTACAATAGACGGGGAAACAGTGGTGCAGACAGAGGACGCGGTACAAAACCTCAGCGACAACACAGAACTTAGTGGTGAATTTATCTTCTTATGAAATGTCACCTTTGGAAACTAAGGTACTGTCAAGAGGATTATCGTTTGTACCCACCAACACATTCAAACCATTTCAATGGCAGATTGAACAGCATCGCTTGACCCGCCAACTTAAACTCAAAGAGTACTTTGGAAAAAATGTACTTACTGCACAAGATGAAATACCACCAGCATTATGTAAATTATTACCTCATTCAGCATTTGACCCACAGTCATCAAATGCCACAATTAAAACCTTCATGTGCATGTTGGGCAGTGAGGTTGATAATAAAAATGTGAAGTCTACACCGGTTAGACATAATTTGAGCAAAGGAGAATTTCAATCGCTATTGGACCTTTCGGAAAAACTAAATCTTATTTTTAGACCCGCAGATAAGGGCGGCGCCTTTGTTATACAGGATAAGGACAAGTATGTTGGTGAAATCATGGCCCAATTGTCTGATTTGGAGAATTATCGACTTTTGGATCATGACCCCACTAACATCTTTAAGAAAGAACTTAAGGACCTCCTTATGAGCGCAGTATCATCAAGATTTATAACAGCTAAATTGGGAGAGGCTTTGGTGACGGAATATCCTAAAGTACCTATATTGTATACAACGCCCAAGATACACAAATCTGCAACAGATCTACCGGGGCTGCCCATTATTGCAGCAGTACAATCTTTATTTCAACCTATATCAGTGTATCTTGACACTTTGTTCCAGCCATGTATACAGGCGCATCCCATTTGTTGAACTCTACAGCTCTTTTGCGTAAATTTAGTGGTTTGCCACCATTAGAGGATGAGGTGTGGCTATGTAGTGTTGACGTATGTAGCCTCTATACTATAATACCCCATGAGGAGGGCATTAATGCAGTTAGAAGATTTTTGTGTGATAACCCACTGTATATTGGCCCTCATCTGGCTTTATGTTTAGAGATGTTGCGTTTGATCCTTACACAAAAATTTTTTATGTTTGATGGGAAATATTATTTGCAGTGTAGAGGGTGCGCGATGGGTGCTAGTGTAGCACCGTCGTACGCAATATCTACATGTTTCAGGTTGAACATGATGTATTTTTTGCAGATACTGATATAGCCGCTAGAATTATTTTCTACATCAGGTTTATAGACGACCTGCTAGTGTTTTGGAGGGGGACTAGGGAGTCATTTGTTGAAGTGATGGAGCGACATAATAGGCTGGATCACCCAATCAAGTTTACATATACCATAGACAAATTTGAGGTGAATTTTTTGGATGTAAAAATAATGAAAAGTGGTAACAAGATCAGTACATCCCTCTGCTCAAACCCCACTGACCGTAACAATTTGTTACATACAAGTAGCTTCCATCCTGAACTACTCAAGCGAGGGTTACCATACTCTGTTATTACGTATTAGGAGAATAACATCAGACTCGTGTAAAGCTGAGGAAGAAATGGATATGATCAATACATTTATAGAGAGAGGTTACCCTCTGGACCTTCTTAAGAATCCAAAAAAGAGGGTTTTACAACTCGATAGAAAATAATTATTAACATCTAAAAAAGAAAAGGGTCATAAGACTATATTGCCGTGGGTACAGGAGTTCAATCAGTTTAGCTATCAGGTTAATAAAACCTCAAAAAAGCTTTGGCCTATGATTCAGTCCGATGAGAGATTAAAAATGAATGGAGTGCATTTCATGAATTGCTACACTAGAAGCCGTAATATTCTGGACATTTTAGTAAAAACAGATGTTAGGTCCTCATATGGCTCGGGTGTGGGCAATTTTCTCCGTAAAAAAATGGGCAACATTAGATGCTCATGTACAACATGTCAGTTCTTAATAGCAGGCGATACTTTTTGCCATTCCCAGTCAGGCAAAGCCTATAAAATTAGACATCAACTTACTTGTAATTCCAGATACGTCATTTATCAGATCTTATGCCCATGTGGCAACTCGTATATTGGTAAGACTGAAAGAACGTTCAAAGAACGGATGGCGGCACACCACTATTCTATCAGATTAGCCTTCACTAAAGGTGATAGCGAACAGCCTGTCGCCCGGCACTTTTACAAAAACCCGCACCCTTTAGCCACCCTTCGGTAAAGGATGATCGACTATATACCACCCTTAGTGCGAGGGGATAATAGGTCGCTCAAACTTTTGTAGCGCGAATCTAAATGGATATTCAGGTTAAACACCCTTAGTCCAAAGGGACTTAATGAACATTTGGGTCTCAATTGGTTTATATGAGGTTGGTTATACTGTAGTATCTTGCTATTAATCTAATAGGTAGGATTTAGTTCCACTAAAGTTAGATTATTTATTGTAATGTGTTATTTGGTTGTTGTTGTTGTTATTATTATGTATCTTTTGCCCTCTATGTAGTTGTTTATGTATTTTGTTGTCAGTACTTTGTTACCAATATTAAGAGCAGTGAGAATTGGGTACTGTTTACGTATCTCATGCATTGTAAAGGTAAACATGCTTGTTGCATTGTGTCTTCCAGCTAGTCCAGTGTTTTGGTTACCATGGTGAAGGGGGTGTGATGACGACACCATGGCCCGCCCTGGTTAGGTGTGTGGCCTGATGACGTCATGTGCGACGTAGCGCCGGGCGGGTGGGAGGTCCCGGTACCGGCTTCTGGCGTCGAGGGGATGATTCACTTAAATAGGTGAGTGTTTTTAATGTTTGTAATGTCTGATGAAAGTGCCGTTACACGAATAAAGAGGCACTGAAACGTTATTGTTAAATGCCTGACTACAGTGTGGATCATTGTACCCATGAGTGCCGCACCAGGAGAGTGTGATTGACATGTTATGTGAGGGCACCTGGGCCAGTAACGAAACGAGGTACAAGGAGAGCCGGACAGCACAAGGTTATATATATATATATATATATATATATATTGAACTAGAGGTTTACTATATATGTTTGTACCTATCTGAAATATCTTATTAATTTTCTGTTAATTTTTCCATATTTTCTCCTATATATTTTTTTTAACTCTGATAGATGTCACATGTATCTCATCCTTTTCATTTAATTTCTATTTTTCATTACTTAGTTTATTTATATCTATAATTAAGCTTTTTTTGCTCTGTTAGCCTTAATTCATATATTTTTTATATGCCATTGTATTTTTACCCTTTCCTCACCGGTGCCTAACCCGCTATGTCATAGTCTAAGTGCTTGTTAAAAGTCACATATCAGGATTGGCTGATATATGGTATATATACTTGTAACACTATCCTTCCATACTGTAGTTAGAATTATGATGTGTGCAAGCCCTTTACGGGTGAAACGTGTCATCACCCCTCGCCGCCTACGTCGGCATACCTGCACGTGGAGACCGTAGTTCTAGTAACCTCGGCACTGGAACCATGTTCGACCTGAGTCAATACCTAGTACCACACTAAGCACTGGGCCGCCACGGATATCCTGGGCACGATTGGATGTAATTTCATTCACGGAAGATAGGTATCCGTCATAAATCTTTCCAGCACCGTGCCACCGCAGATATCCTGGGCATGTTTGGTTTGACATTCATTCCTTATTTACGGGAGACAAGTATCTCCCACCTATCTTTTTCTGGTCCCGCTCTCATCAGCGATCGTGGAGGGCACACTCTGCAATGCTCTTTAGTATCAGAGTGACCCGTTCCCCCTAATGCAGGCAGAAGGGACCCTCTATCACTATAAACTATACTCTCTGTAATTTACCTCACATATTAGCTCAATATCTTTTCCTATTTTTCAGCACTCTCTCATTGGCGAATTTACTGTAGTCTTCCTGCAACAGCAGAAGTGTTCATTCTGTTGTATTTTTTATTTACAGTAAATTATACAGTACAGGTACACAATTATGTATTTCTGTTTTAACTGCAAATACCTGTGCAAATAATTATGTTACTGCACTAACTGCTGAATCTAATTGTATCAATCGCTTTCTTTAACAAAAATTACTAACAATATGGCAATAATAAAATAGTGTTCCTTCTAGGCTGTTTCAGCAGGGTGCTGCACCCTGGCCATTTTTGAAATGTGAAAAAGCACCCTGCCCTTTTTCAGTGCACCCTGCAGGACCATAAATCCTTAATGAAATGGATGGCAGAGGAGGCACTGTAAGTGGCATCACTGCTGTGGCTGCCGGCATAACACAGCACTCTGATAAAGAGGGAAAGAACAGGGTAAGCAGTGAGCATGTGCTGCTTACACTATGTCCCTAGTAGAACAGACTTTTAATTTGTACCTATACTGTATATTTTAACCCTCTGCTTAGCTTTTCTGTATTATAACACATAAGGATTATAACTACTTCAGCACTGGAGGAGACATTTATTATTATCTACTTATTATGTATATGCTGTAGCCGTTCTTTCAAGTAGACTGGACATACACAGTATTTTTCTAAGTACAGATGTTGGGTGTTACATGGGTGTCCTATATGTATGTAGGGGTAAATGATACATTAAGTGGAAAACATGTGTATAAAAACTACTGTATAAACATATGCGCTATGCTTTGTGCGCAAAGCGTCACCTCAAAAATGTGCCCTTCAAAAATTAAAATGTGCCCTCCTCAATGATCAGCACCCTGCCCTAAAAAAATCCTAGAGTGAACACTAAATAAAAAAGTGTTACTATCACTTACATTAGTTGCCGAATATAAACTTGTTTTATAGCAACAAATATTCAGTTGCCGCTTTTGAACTTGATTAAAAGCAACAAACGTTTTAGCAATTAGAACACATCAGTGTTTTTGTTACCTTTATCACAAGCTTATATCGTTGCTCCTGGGACTCTCATGCTAGATTAATTGAGGTGAATACTGTTCTCTCTAATACAAGCCTAGATTGTTATTTTTAAGGACCTCGATACTTTATTGATTGAGGTGACAACTGTCTTTTTCCATATTGGGTTACTCTAACTTTACATTATTCTATATTTATGTGGTCTCTTTTAAATATTACAATAATTGGCGGTTAGGGAGCAATATGATTAAGGATCATTAATGACAATTAATGTGCTTTTTGTATTTATGATTTTGACTGAGTGTTATGCGGATACTGAATGAGGTCCGCAGTTAGAATATATGCTTCTATATTGCATATGCAATTTCAGTCATTTGTAAACATTTTGGTGTATTAACATTAATTGGTATTGTCCTCTATGACTAGAGTAGTGATTATAGGATTATGCGATCAATGAATTGTGTATGCATTAAAGGTCGCTTTCACGTTTCAATGAATCAATTGATTGGTATGTCTAAGTACTTTGGGGAACTTTACTCTTTTTAAGATGGAATAATAAAAGTTATGTTTTAATTTATTCTATGTGTGCATTTACAACCCTGCGGACATTTTCAAGCGTGTCCCCCCCCCCCCCCCCCCCCCCAAAAAAAGAGCCTTTTTTTTCTAAGGGTAGTATCTCTGTTCATTTGGCTCTGGGGAGCACTGCCAACCCGTATTATACATTTGCTCTTTAGGGCTTATAAATTAGGTAGTTGGCCTTGTATCAATACTTCATGATATTTCCCATCCATTTGCGTCTATTTGAGACATTATCAAATGCTTAGGGTGGGGATCCTGTTGCGGACATTCAACTTGTGTTTTTCTGTCTATCTGCATAACCTGCTGATGAATAATATTCATACCGGTGGCCAGGCATGCTTTAGAAGCTAGACATAGCCTGGCCACCCTTAAGTATTATATGACTGATCACATACCTACATCTATTAGCCAGGGTAATCCCGTGGCAGATGGATACTGCAATGAGAGTCCCAGTGGATCCATTGCTTAGATGCACCTATGCTTTGGGAGTTAGTGAAAGTTTAAGACTACAATCCCTTTATGTAAAGTATCACGTACAGTGATCGAGTCATTTTCATATAGTTAGTACTTTGGTAGGTACATGGAGGTTCTATGATGACGTTACATGTAATTATTAATGCACATTTTTATGCATGTTATTCATTACAAATGCAGTCGTTACACGCTCTAGTTTAGTTGATGATTTGGCTGATGGTCATGCAAATGTCCAGTCTTTCTTTACATTTGTCAAGTTTCTGGGTTTGTTTACATTTGGATTGAGGGTTGTATGACGATGTCATCAGCCGCCATTGACATGATGATCAATTAGCGATGCCATCTGGGTGAACAGTTCCACTCCTTGCGTGCGCTTCACACGTGGTGCCTTAGAGGAATATATAAACGGTCAGAACAGCGGTTCCCAAGCTTTTTTGAATCACAGCGCCCTAGAGTATCATATATTATTTTTATGTATTTTTAACATTCAAAAGCAGGTGGACAGTGCACACTTACATCTGACAGGCCGATCATTCAGTTGGGGAGAAAAGTGTCCAACTTTTCCCCACCGCTGAAACAGTCATCACCCAACTACTGTAGTTAGCTGACATCAAACACGTTTGAATTCTTCTGCTAGTTGTAATGGCTATTTCCGCTAATTTTTCAGCGTGTTTGAGAGCTGGTTGGGACGATAATGGTTTAGTGTATGGCCATCTTACTTTTTATTCCACATGGTTTTAATCCATAGTGTGGACAAGACAATGGACTTTCTGTAATTTGGGAGAATGCAAAGATTAATGGCCAGTACACACGGGGGGGAAGTGACCCTGAGATGTGTGCTGAGCGATCTAGCATGAACGCTCAGCACACATTTCTCGCCCGTTCAGCACACAGCGCCATGTGTGCTGAGCGAGGGGAGGGGACAGGGCGCTCATTTCACCCAGCGGTGAAATGAGTGATGTGCTAGATTGTGCCTGCATGCAGGCCAATCTAGCACCGGCGATAGCGACGCGTGGGGGCGCAAATCGCTATAGCTGTGGGGCATGCACACAGAGAGACCCGTGCTTAGCTTCTAAGCAATCTAGTCAGATTGCTTAGAATTTAAGCACGATCTCCCCGTGTGTACCCCCTCGATTACTTTTCTTAAGTATTAATTTCAACAGGTAATTAGGTTTGTTATTCTCTGCTTCTCCATTCTTTTGTAAACAATGTTCCCCTTTTCTTCTCCACTCCCCCTATTTTTACTTGTCATTTTACTTAGGCAAAAAAAATATATTCAACCATAAGAAAGCAGTATCTGAAACAGTAATTGATAAGGAATGGGGACTATGAAATGTCTTCAACTGACCCTAAATTACAGTTAGTCCTGTTTTACACAGCTAAAAATATGGCAGTGGACCATTTATCAATTATCCTTGGCGTTATCCCAATAGTCACCAAGTGATGCCTTTAAAACAGTCAATTCTTCTGCCAGGAAATGCAGGTGGTATTTGAACACCTGACATCTCAGTGCCTCTGTGTATAGAGCACTAAGTCATGGTCATTCAATCCTCTAAATGCACTCTTGAAAAGTGGTTTTGATGCTTCAAAATTCTAAACTATTTTCCCATTTATAGACACTGGATACCCATTCATTTTCCAGTTGGGGAGGGGTTTTTAAGCCGTAACCTAAAGTCAGTCCTTTTTAAAAGGACATGGTGCTTAAAAATATATACACTACCAATTATGTCTTTTATTGCTGAGTAAGAGCTTATCTGTGTTCTTACTTTTAACTACAACATTAATAAAGCACATAATGTATTTTTCATGGTTTTTCATTTTTCTGTCAGAAGCTGGCCCGTCACCATGGATATCAAGGCATGTTTTCTGGTTTTCATAATCAAAAACACATGAAATGTGCAAAGGTCTGAATGCAGCCTAAAGCAGTTACTGACACATCTGTGTGAGGATTTGTGATAAGCTGATGGAAAAATGTTTAAAAAAAATGTATTTTCATGTTAACTGGGCCACTGGTTGACTGTTGGTGTAAGCAGCAATCTCACCTAGTAACACAACTCCTAATTGGGATGGATATGAGTTACCAGGGTCAGGATGCGGGATGCTAGCATTCAGTATACAGACACCAGCATCCCAACAAATGAAATCCCAAAAAGTGGTGGGCTACCTACTGTATGTTGTCCTCTCTCCCCTAACCCTCCCATTCCATAGCCTAACCTTACACTCCCCCATTGTTGTGTAAACCTACCCCCCCCCCACCCCCACCCCTTAGTGCCTAAACCTAACCTGCCCAGGTGGTGCCTAATCCTAAACCCCACCACCACCACAACCACCACCACCACCTTAGTGCCTAAACCTAACCTGCCCCGGTGGTGCCTAAACCTAACCTTCCCCTCCCCCCCCCCCCCCCCCCTTAGTGCCTAACCATAACCCCCCCTCTCCGCTATCTAACTCTAACCTCTCCCTTCCCTCAGTCTAACCCTAACCTCTCGGGGTGGCGCCTAAACCTAAAACCCCCACCACCACCACCCCTAAACCTCCTACTATATTCACAGTCGGGATGCCAGCTGTCGGGATTCCGGTGTCAGTGTCCTGTCTTTTTCAGGATTCGGACGTTGGTATTCTGATGAGTGTTGGGATTTTGGCGTCAGGATTTCGGCTGCTGAGATCTCGACAGCCGGCATCTTGACCGGATCCCCTCCAAATCATGATAAAAAAGCAGAGAAACAGGGGACTCTGGGCAGAATAAATGCTAAAGAAGCCATTGGTTATAGAACATTAATTACGTGGTCAATGCATTTCTAGGTGAGAAGTGCAGTAGTTTAGCAGTAAACACAAGCACAGCATTATTCTCTGTACAGGAAATGAAAGTCTGAAGCTGAAAGACACCTGAAGATGCAGGACTATTTTAATGCTATGATTGAATATTAAGAGGAAGCAGATTATGTCAGGTTTTTTTTTTTTTTTTAATAGAGTATTTTTATTCAACAAGGATAAAATCGTTACAGACATTTCAGTGTACACTGGGAACTTCAATTATTATTTCACAATATGTTCACGCCCATATCCTTCTCAAACAATATATATACTGCATGATGAAACTGGTAATCGCAGGACCGTATGTTGTCATTCTGCATATACCAGGTTCTCTGAAGTCTGCAATCAAATGTCAAACACATACTAACATTTCTTGTTTTCTCCCCGAAATACTACAATAACCCCCCCCCCCCCACCCCCCAACTATAAGGCCTGATAAGCCTACAAACCATAAACAGAGCAAATAAAAACAACTCCATCTAGCCTAGAGTCATACAGTTGTGCGAGGTGAGGTGCGTAATCCCTATAGTGTGTGATACGGGAGAGGAGCCTGGCTCGTCCCCCCGGGACCCAGGCAGCTGGGCTGTCGTAGAAGGTGTGCGGCATGTCAATTAATTAATTCTTTAAATTCTAAATTCTAAGGGCAGGAGAAGAATATGTAGAATTAATCCAATGGGACCATATCTTCTCATGTTTAGGAAGAGCATTATTTTTCATATAAATATATCGATCCTTCAGTACTGTGTCATTCACCAGGGCCTTTAAAGCAGACATCGTAAGGGAATGTGGTGCCATCCATGTCCGCGCAATACACACCTTGGCGAGGGCGCAGATACTGCGAGCATATAAGTCCTCCCACCTAGACCCAGATTCAGGTCCCCCCATTCCCAGAATGCAAAATCCCGGAGTCAACATTCCTCTTGGTATCCCCGTACGTTCCAGAATCGACCCGACCCCAGCCCAGAACGCCTGTAAGGATGGACACTCCCACACCAGGTGCCAAAACGATCCGCCAGTGGCTCCGCATTTAGGACAGGCGGCTGCGCCACCAGCCCCAAATCTGGCCAACCTATTCGGTGTCATATATGATCTATGTAATATAAAGAGTTGGATTTGTTGGAACCGTAGTGATTTGGTGACCTGGCTCGAGTTCCCCAGCGCCACCTCCCAGTCTTCAACATCTATGGGGCCCAGATCACGCTCCCAGCACTCCCGAAGGTTCGAGAGCGGGTCTGCATGAATTATTTTTATAAGGCACGAGTAAGTGAAGGAGATCACCTTAACTCGACCCAGTGCGCATAGAAAGGCCTTTATGGGGAAAGGGAGGAGCGCCGGTGGAGAATCCCCGAACTGTGATTGTATAGCGTGCCTAAGCTGTAAAAATCTGTAGAAGTAAGAGTTTGGGAGACCAAACTCCTCCTTTAGTTGTTGGAAGGACTTCATTGTACCATTGTTGTACAACTGAGATATGGAAGTTACTGAATACGGGGCCCAAACCTCCCCCCCCCCCCCCCTCGAGAGACCCCAGTTCAGGGAGTGATGCGGAGTGCCAAAGGGGAGTATCCGGATCCATACTATCGTACCCGAGCATTCGTATCAAAGCCTGCCAGATCTTCATGGCCTGAAAAACAATAGGAGGGGACAGCCGGGAAGCGCTCCCCACCACCAGAATCTGCGCCGGAGAGAGGTCCGGGTAGTAACATCGGAGAAATGCCCAGCATAGACCAGCCTCATCTCCTCCCCGCAACCAGATACTGTTGTGTGCCAGCTGGGCCGCAAAGTAATATAGTTGGAAGTGAGGTAAGGCCAAGCCGCCATCAACTTTTTGTCTAGTGAGGGTGTATAACTTTATTCTAGGTCTGAGATGTTAGTATACTATTTAATTTCTTAAAGAAGGCCAGGAAAATGTATACAGGGGATTGTGAAAGAACATACAGTAGCTTGGGCAAAATTATCATCTTAACAAGGCTAACCCTACCTGTCATTGTCAGCGGGAGTTTACACCAAGCCCTTGACTTGCGTACAATCAGCTGTACAAGCGGGTCAAGGTTCAAGGATATGAAATCCGAAGGGTCGTTAGTAATCTGGGGGCAGATGTATTAACCTGGAGAAGGCATAAGGAAGTGATAAACCAGTGATATGTGCAAGGTGATAAAGGCACCAGCCAATCAGCTCCAATATGTAAATTAACAGTTAGGATCTGATTGGCTGGTGCCTTTATCACCTTGCTCATATCACTGGTTTATCACTTCCTTATGCCTTCTCCAGGTTAATACATCTGGCCCCTGGATCCCAAGATATTTAAACTGGCCTGTCCAGCTTAGCGGTAGGGATATCTTTGGGACCCGGGGAGGAGAGCCCATAATGGGCATTATAAATGATTTGGACCAGTTTATGCAGAGACCAGAGAATCTGCCGAAGGTCTCTATGACCTGCAACACCATAGGCATATCCACACTGTAGTCGTGTAAGAAAAGTAACAGGTCGTCCGCATAAAGGGCTATTTTGTCAGTACATGGGCCCGATTCAACTCCCCCAATGTCCGGGTGCAATCTGACTAAACAAGCCAAGGGTTCAATGGCTATGGCAAACGAAGCTGGGGAGAGGGGGAATCCCTGTCTGGTGCCCCGAGTCAAAGTAAAGGAGGAAGAGACATAGCCATTAACCAAGATCCTGGCGCATGGGCTTTGATATAGCAGTTTAATCCATCGTATAAAATTAGGGCCGAAGCCCATACATGTCATGACCCCCCACAGATACGGCCATTCGACGCTGTCGAATGCCTTAGCCGCGTCCAGTGAAACTACAACCGCGTCCGAGGGGAAATCGTGGGGAGCCTGCAAAATAGTGTAAAGCCTGCGCAAATTAATGGATGTGGATTTCCCTGGCATAAAGCCAGACTGATCCTGGTGTATGATAGATGTAATGACCGAGTTGAGCCGGACCGCAAGGATTTTTGCCAGGATCTTGGCGTCAGTGGGGATAAGGGAAATCGGCCTATAGGACTCCACTAGTTTGAGATCCTTACCGGGCTTTGGCGTACTATAATTACGGCCTTGGACATTGAGGGAGGAAGTTGATTGGTGGCAAATATGTCGGTATACGTCTCATGCAGCTTGGAACCAAAGAACTGTATGTATTGTTTATACAGCTCAGTGGGGATGCCATCGCTTCCCGGAGACTTGCCACTGGGGGACATTCCCACCGCCGCCGTCACCTCTTCCAAGGTTAAGGGGGCGTCTAGGATATCCCTAGCCTCGGGGGAAAGCATAGAGAGGGGTATATTGGACAGGTACAGGTCTAAGTCTTCCATGGAGCAAGTCGACTGAGAGCCATAGACCTCTTTAAAGTATGAAAGGAACATCTGCGCTATGTCGGGGGTATTATCTACTATGGAGCCGTCAGGGCCAGTCATCTGCACTATCGTGGACCCAGGACGGTCGTAGTGCACCAAATGGGCCAATAAACTACCTGGCCTGTCCGCCTGCATGTATATGTTGGTGGCCCTGAACAGAAGGGAGCGCGCGTTTTTATCCGAAAGGTGAGCTAGCCAGGCCTCCTGAGCTACCAGCCAACTTGCCTTCAGCGCAGGAGTTCCCTGAGCCAAATAGCGGGTCTCCAGGTCCCTATATTCAGATTCGAGCTGTCTCTACGTCGCTCTGTACTCTATCTTGCGGGCGGCTATTTTGCCTATCAGCGTACCACGTAGATAAGCTTTAAATGCATCCCATATAACCGGTGTCGGGGCCGAGACCGCGTTATCCGCAAAGAACCCTTCCCACCTAAGCGGCAAATCCGGGCACTCTCCCAGCTGAACCAGCCAGGATGGGTGCAGCTTCCAGTATGACTGTCCCCTCCGGCACTCCACATCAAAAGACAGCATTAGGGGCGAATGATCGGACACCCCCCGTGCCTCATAATGAACATCCGTTATGCTAGGTAGGAGCATGGGCGAGACCAGGGCCAGGTCGATTCTGGAGAAGGAGCCATACGTACTAGAGAAACATGAGTATTGCCTAAGCGTAGGGTAGCGAGCCCTCCAGACATCTACCCACTGCATGCTATCTATATAATCCGCAAACTTAGATCGAGATATAGATTGGCCGCCCCCCGCCCCCGAGAAGACCTCCACCTATCCAGAGAGGCATCCAACACGTTGTTAAAGTCCCCTAGACAAATAACAGGAGTGTGTGGAGAGGAAGCAATAAATGAAGCCGCCTTCTGCAGGACGTCATACGAGAATGGGGGAGGAACATAAACAGACAAGATAAAGAAGTTACGGGAGCTCAGCTTGCATTCCAGAAACACAAATCTACCATATGGATCCGTATTTACCGTGATTAATTCAAACTGTACAGTTCTCTTTATCATGACCGACGCCCCCCTGGAAGAGGAGGAGTGAGAGGAATGATACGCCCAGCCTACCCAAGGCCTGCGGAGCGACAATAGTATATTTCCCTCCAGGTGGGTCTCGCTCAGACAGATAATATCCGGGCCATATTTCTTTATCATTTGGAATACTAGGGACCGCTTTACTTTATTATTAATGCCCCGGACATTCCATGCCAAAATCTTTAAGGCAGGCATGTCGTCTGTCGTGTTATCTGAGACACAGCATGTAAAGACCCCCCAAGGTGAAAAGGGAGCCCGCCTATCACTATTATCTGGGTATCCACCTGCCCGTGCAGAGTACTATCCCAAAAACCATATCGTCCGCAGGCCCCGGGCCCTGAGCCAAACCCCCCTAAATAGCACAACATCATCGCACAGTTCAATAAATAGACATATGGAAAACAAAAAATTAAAAGAGAGAAACATAGGAAAAAAAAAAAAAAACTGACAGCATCCCAACAACATCCCCCCTCCCCGTATACCTCCCCGAACTGTGGCATACCTGTATCCCTAACAAAGCTCCAACCTTGGTGATCTGAAAGCCTACGGCAGTGCTATGCGTAGCACACAGATCCAAACAAAAACCCCCCCACTACAAGAAACTAATGCGTAAAAGTCACTACCCAGTAAAGTCCAGAACAACTAATGCAAAAGGAAGCTCCCCGAACTTATACTTGCATATTGTAGGCCCATGTAGAGAGAAAACTGGATGTCGCCTCCCGCGGAGAGTTGAAGAACTTAGTTTCCCCGTCCGCTACCACGCGTAGCCTAGAGGGAAACAGCATCGAATATGGAAGGCTCAGGTCACGGAGGCGCCGCTTGATGGGCAGAAACTGGGCCCGATCTTTCTGGACATCCGCTGCGAAATCCGGAAACGCCGACACCCGGACACCATTTCGAAGCAGGGGGCCCGTCACACGGCCCAGGCGCAGGACGGAGTCCCGGTCTTTATAGTGTAGAAACTTGGCAATAAATGTTTGCGGCGGTGCGCCCGGGGGCAAAGGCCAGAAAGGCACCCGGTGCGCCCGCTCCACCGCAAATTGGGATGTAAAGGATTCAGCGCCGTACGCCTCTTTCAGCCAGGATTCTAGGAAGTCTTCAGGGTGCACCCCCTCTTCCTTTTCAGGCAGGCCCACGAATCTCACATTATTTCTGCAAAGTCGCCCCTCCATATCCAGGAGTTTAGTTTGCAGTGACGAGACTTGTTGTGTAACCGCTGAGACAGACCGTTGTAGGGGGCCGCTGAGGTCTTCCAGATTAGAGACCCGTGTTTCCGTTTCGCCGACCCTCTCCCGTACTCGCTGGATGTCCTGGCGCAACAGTGATAAGTCGCACTGCACCTTCTCCATTTTGTCCGACAGGCGTTGTTCGCTGGCCGCTATGGCCTCCAGGACATGCTGAATGGAAGGAGTAGATGGCTGCATGTCTGCGCCCGAGCCGGCCCCGGTCGGGGGAGTCGGTTTGGTAGAAGGAGAGGGCTTAGGGGACGACTGCGTCGGCTGGGCAGCAGGTTGGCGGGCAAACTTCTCCAACTTAGCCGCAGCTGCGCTCTGACCACCCCTCACCATAGTAACAAGGTCCAAGCAGCGCTCAGAGTCCCGATATTCAGTGTCAGAAAGCACAGCAGTAGGGGTGAGGTGCAGTATCAGCAGCACTCCAGAGCACAGGACATCCAGCAGTGAGGCACAGAGAAGGAGGGGGGGGGGACGGCCCAGAGGGGTCTGGGGGTGATTTTGTAGGATGTGCTACTCAGAAATAGGCAAGGGGCAAAAGGTGGGACAACCTGTGCTGGGGCAAATCTTCCAGCTCTGCAGCCCTTTCACAGGTCACACAGAGGATTTGTAGTGGAAGCAGCAGCTGCACCCAAGATGGCCGCCGGACTCACAGTCTCACTCCCCTCAGTATATTCACCCCAATTTCGGGGGTCAGAAGCCGCCTGGCGGGTTCCCCAGCAGGTGTAGGTGGTGGGCGCCGCACTCCCCAGGCGCCGGGTGACCCGATCTTCACCGCGGGTTCGCGCGCGCGCCCGCGGCAGCACAGCGGAGCTCCGGAAATCGAGGCCGGGGATTTCCCGGCGGCCTA
This sequence comes from Pseudophryne corroboree, assembly GCF_028390025.1. NCBI lineage: Eukaryota > Metazoa > Chordata > Amphibia > Anura > Myobatrachidae > Pseudophryne > Pseudophryne corroboree. The sequence continues at coordinate 247,440,141 of NC_086448.1, read as the reverse complement.
GGCCCGAGACTCGGGCGGCCGCTGGCGCAGGCTGCCAGCTCCGGCAGGAGACCGCAGGAGATGGCCGCCGCTCCCCCACGGCGATACAGCGCGGCCCGGCCGAAAGTGAGCCTCAGAGAGGGCCCCAGGATCTCTTTAGGATTAATAGGCCGGGGAGCTCCACAACCCTGCTGCCTATCTACTAGCCGCCGTGGCCACGCCCCCAGATTATGTCAGGTTTGCTTCACAAGAAAGTGTTAGGCGTTTCAGGCAACTGGAATATTTCAGTCCCTCCCTAATGTCTAGGTTGCAGTTTAGTCAAAAAATCCAATCGAGGACCATCTAAGTACTGCTACTAGCCAGCACATCGATGGAGCAAGTGACAATCCTCCCTGCAGGTATCCTTATCTGCAGATCCCTAAGCAGAGGTTGTCAGGTGAACCTTACTTCTCACCTGATCCAGCATTAAGATGTCAGGTGATTTGCACACTGCAGCATTCACCAGAAGCCTATTGGGAGAGAAAATGATGGCATGTGCCCATAGGTAGCAGATCCGGCAAGGTTTAACGGGTCACGTCTGGAAAGTGATACATAGCAATCTGAAGGCATCAAGAACATTGGCTGTAGAGGGTGATGGTTATCATCAGAATCAGCAGCAAAGGCCTGCTGGGAGAAGAATCTGTGCTGCAGTCTACTGCTGCCTGGGACGACAAGAAGTCCTGCAGGTAAGAAGGCCTGATGTAACATGAATAGAAATCGTAAATTCAAGATGGAGATAAACTGGCTCCTGGAGCTGCTGTCAGAGTGGCCTGACAAAATGGTTTTCAGTTAAGGCCACAAAGCATTCACACACCAACATAATCGGGTTAAAGCGGCAGTTTGATATCAAAGTACTACACACTGTGAAGAAGGTATTGTCTGGGTGAGATAGTTCTCTGATGCACCTGTTTATAAGGGGATATATACCCAACCTTAGATAGACAGAGATAGAGATAGATAGCAATAGCAACCAACCAACTAACTTCTAACTACACTTTGTCTAGGACAGTCTGTAAAATGACAGAACCTGACTGCATGGTATGGGCAACTTCTCTACTTTATTTCTCTCTGAGGTTTGATACATCTCACCCCTAAGAGAGTTGTTTTAGAGATTTGGTATGTGTGTTTCAGTGAGCCGATTCTCTTCTGTTTGTGGTAGCACATGCTCTATATTTCTCTTCATCAGTTCAACATCCAGTACAGCATCCAGTACAGTACAGTGTCTTGCATAAGCCACATTTTTGCAATTCTGTGCAAGGACAAACCTAGACTTTCACATAAAGCTAATGATTAAGAAGATTTGGTGTGGTCAGTACATGACCACACTTGCGCACAATCATTAATAGCCTAGTTTCCACATTAACAAAACCGTCAAGTTGAAGAGATGAATTGGCAGTTGGCCAGTCGGAAGCGACTGTCTACTGCCACCATCATCATGTATTTGCACCAGCTCTCAGGTACCTGTAACGAGTACAGCTACTGAAAAGCCTTAACTTGTTTCCGTGTAGGTCACTGAGATACTGTACTCCCAAGTTTTGCTGCTGCAGGCTGAGAGGCACACACAAAAGGTGAGTGAGGGCTGAGGGCTTGTGTGCATGACATGTACTGTAGGACAGTAGGGATCCAGATAGTGGAGGGAATGGAACACATGTAGGTCTCTGCATCTTTCCTGCTGAACTCTAATAATGTCTGTTTTTCTTCAGCAGCTTTAATGGCAAAATATTGTTTGCTTCCGTTATTTTTTTAGAGTTGGGGTAGGCAATTATTTTAGACGGGGAGCCACGTAACTAGTTTTAGTAATGGTGTCTATTGTTGAGCTGGGTAATTTACAACACTACTGTATATAAAATGTAATGATAAACATCTATACATTTAGTTTATTTTGCATTTGTTATACATAGAGTGTACATAGTGTCACTGGCCTAGACTGAGGGTGTTGTGAACTCGGGGATTCTTCCGATGGTTGGGAAGAGGAACCACAACTGAGCTGGAAAAGGGAAGGCCTGATATAGGATTTCCTCATACAGGACACTGACAGTGGAGTTTGATGAAATATTAAAGAGCTTTATTGCAAAGGAAAACAACTTAAAGTCAAATGCCAAAAAGGAATAAATGAGGAAATGTCCAGACCCACTGAAGGGTTTAGTGAGCAGTATTGGGGATGCTGGTAATTGAAGAAACTGTGGGTGATGTTTGAAAGTCACTGATAACTTATGGAGCGTATGAATGATGATTAATAGCACAGATGGTTGAAGAACTTGTGAGCGGTGACAGAGACGCTGATGATGTGAGAACCTGAAGTGCAGGGGTTTTAGACGCTGTGGATTTGTAGAACTTGAGAACGGAGACTGAGACGCTGATGATGTGAGGAATTGAAGTGCAGGGGTTTTAGACGCTGTGGATTTGTAGAACTTGGGAACGGAGACTGAGATGCTGTTGGATTTGTGGAACTTGAGAACGGAGACTGAGACGCTGTTGGATTTGTGGAACTTGAGAACGGAGACTTGAGACGCTGATTACTAGGAACACGGATGACTGGTACGCAGAGAGATTTACCGGCCGCTGAACACACTGGAGCCGGTGTAGCGAACTGGCAGCTGGAAATGCTGGAGACACTGGAGTACAACTGCAGAGATCCTTGCCGGGAACAAGAGCACTGGCATCTACGTCAGGGAAAGACTATACTCAGGCACTGAAGCTCTGTCCGGCGTCTGACTTTGAATCTCCCGCCAGCACTGGATTGGCGGAGCAGTCTGATGACGTCACCTGCCCCCCGTCCACGTGATGCCGGGTGTCATGGCGGCGCCCATGCCCCGGAGAACCGCCGGTAGCCGTGCCAACCAGACGCCGGAGCCCGTGGCCCACCGAAGGCAGAGGCCGCAACACCGACCAGCAGACACGCAGGGGTAAGCGCGGCGAACGCCGCCTCTGGTGTGTGACACATAGTACTCATGACATGCAGTGTACACGGACTCCTCTACTGTGTGTCTGTGCAGTGCCCATGCTACATGCTGCACCACAATGTGTTGCCATTCTGGAAGTTAGAGGGCCGCCAAATGTAAGTCACTGAATTTAAAGGGGAAATAATATTAAATATTATTGGTTTTTATTTAATATTATTGCCCCTTTAAATCCAGTAGATGAAACGGCCGAAGACTTGGCACCTTTGTAAAATAGTAAATGTACCCTTGGTATCACTGGCTTGATACTGTAGCTCAGAGTTTTCCAAACTCCCGATCACAGTCCAGGGTTTAAGGATATCCATGATGTACTGTGTTAGGCGCTGCGGCGCAATATAAATAACCGATAATAATAATTAGAACAATTGAGTACAAGTGATTTAGGGCCTAATTCAGGTTTGATCGCTATTTTAAGAAAATGCAAATCTGGTGATCATCGAACAACTGTGCATGCCTTGCGTTCACATGGCGCATGTGTGCATAAACTAGCGACTGAAAATGGGAACGGATCCTAATCGCAACTCGGCCTCTGTTTGATTGACAGGAAGCCAGCGTTTCTGGGTGGCAACCAAACGTTTTCTGGGTGTGTTTGGAAAACGCAGGCATGCCCTGGCGTATTAGGGGAAGGCATCTAACATCAGCACTGACCTCTTCCAGCCCATTTCAGTCGCAGATTAAAGGCAGACTCAGACCTGCACTGAATTGCTAAGATGGCAGAGATCCTTCGATGTTCCGGTAATTGGGAATGCATCTGCGACTGGATAGCGATCTGCAAGGCATTCTCACAGGGCATTTTTTCTTTCTGTCTGGCCAGCAGCTATCTATTCGCAAACAATTGCATTTTCTCAAAATAGCGATCAAACCTGAATTAGGCCCTTAATTAGTACCTCAGACAAGTTGATTTAACCATCAGGACTCACGCATACATATTCTGAAAACCTGGACTGTATACTGTATTGTATATGAACATACATGCAGTTATTTATGTAACATATGTGCTGGCTGCAGGTCCCCGGAGATCGCCAGCACTGATCGCCGCCCCCAGACTCTTGTGATAACTAGCCAATGGGAGCCTGGGGGCGGGCATAGCAGGAGAGTGGAGGAATTATGCTGAATGCTGAGTCGCGGTTTCTACGGCGGCTGTAAGATGACACGGGAGGGGATGTGGCAGCGGTGCCTTCACTTGCGATATCGCTAGATTGAGCTTCATATGGATCCGATGGGCAATGTTGATGACGGCCCGCACGAGCATGCATCGTCAGCGGCATAGTGTGTACACACTGGACTAGTTCAATTTGAAATTTCAATCCGCTGGAATCGGGCAAATCATTTAAGAAAAATTGTCTAAACTGTAACCAGCTTAAGGGGCTGGAGTGGGTGTGTATGTAACGGGTTGGGCGGAAGTTGTTGGGGGAGCAGGGGCGGTGTTGTGTAATTTTGCCTAGGCGTCTAGAATTCCTGAATCAGCCCCGAATATCAATATTCATTTTGTAATGTTAAAAAGTGAATACCTCCCAACCGTCCCAATATTGACCAGACAGTGCTACTATTTCAGGCACTGTTCCGTTGTCCCACCTGCGGGCTGTTGTGTCCTGCGGTTGTTGGATGATGGGGAAGTTTGGAGGCCTCATCTCACCCGCTGTTCAGCATTGCACAGTAATAGGTGAATAGATGCTGTGCATTTGCGTGCGGCATCTATGCAGTGGATAAAGGGACTGGAGGCATGCCAGCAGCTCACGGAGAGCTGGGAATTCCACCCAGCATGACAAAAACAGGAGGACACAGCTTGTGGGTACGACATTTCCTGTGAAGCCATGGCCCCCTTTTCAGGGACGCTTGCAAAAGATCCAATTGCATTTTTATAACAGCTGGAAGGTACAGTGATATGTAGTATGTAGAACACACTGAACAATGCATGTTACGGTCTTTTGTAGAGCCAGTATTGTCTTACAGATGTATTGAGTATTCCATACCCATACATGGGATGCCAGTATATTTATTCTTTGTACTCTATGAGTATGAAGGTAATCTATTCTGTCAGCGCAGTAGAAGCAAGCTGCTAATTATTACACGTGCACACACTATGCAGTCTTCAACACAGCAAATACAATGCTTAAATAATATGTCAGAGATTAACCAAACATGAATTTTTTCATAATTGAAGTCTGCAGTCATTTTACTCTCAAGAGTCTGGGTCTGTTGTAGGATTCCTAATCTTGTGCACTCATCCAACCTGAAGAAAAGCACTTATTTCAGAGGAAAAGAAAAAAAAAAGTAATATTTATGCAGTGCAGGTCGCACGTCACTTCTTGACTGTTCTGAAGTGCCACGTGACACAATCGGATTAGGATAAAACAAGAAATGTAGATAAATTACCATTTTTGATCTGGGTAGATTTGATCCTCTTTTCCCTGCGCAGTTCATCTGCTCTGCCTTTCATTGCATAACAAACATATTCTCAACTCCCAAATGTGCAAAAAAGGATAGAAAGGATTCGCCTGTATTCAGAGAGGGATGTATGCCTCACAGACAAAAAACTCTTCAAAGGACTTAGGCAGGGGCTGCCTGAAGCTGATCTCATTTGCTCTGTGTCTATTTAAAGATATTATTAAAGGGATATATTAGATCTCCTTAGTTTATCTATGAATATGTATGTTGTTTCTTCCCTCTTGTTTTTTAGGTTTTTTGTTCAGAAATGTTTCACATCACAACGGTACATTAAGTTAGGAAGAATGCTGCATACATTTTATCTACTCATTAATTCCAACGATGGTAAACAGAATTATAAAGGTAGATAATAAACAGAAAATGAGGTTATTCTGCGGCACTGTGCTTGTCAGAGTTCTGAGCATAGTTTAGTGTTTCTATTCATGACTTTATATTACCAAATTACTCCCTGATGATGTCTCAGATGTGCTTTTGTCTGCAAATGAGAAGGCATAAAATACCAAGACATTAACGTTAAATTACAATCGTTAATGATGTAAATACGAAAATAATTACTCTATCATAGCATCAATTGCTTTATGTTCATTACAGACGATCCTTTAAGGCCTTAATTTTCTTGTTATAACACTTTTCTCTATTTTTAGCTGATTATTTTATAGCCGCAAAACAGTACTTTAGCATTGTTCAGCAGTTACACAATTCATTTAATTCTGTTTAAAGCTTCATTGAAACTTCATCTGAGCGACGTATAGATGGCAATGCATTAACGGTGAGTGTTCTACTTCATCGCTAACAAGCAGGACACAAGTGAGAGGGAGAAGGCAGAGGAAACATTTATATGCCACAATACTACAGATAATGTTTATACTGTTCTTCAAATGCAGAATATCACTTAATGAAAAATACTCAATTAGAAAGCCAATCAACTTCCATTTTTTAAGTGCACTCCTCAATTACAGACAGTGGAAGAACTAATTTTGTCATCTAAAAAATATTCACAATAATTTAGAATTGTTTCATGTAATTGAACATTACCTATTTATTTTGTGTCTACATGGAAAAGGAAAGGGATTAATGTGCACATGGTATTACATTCGCCAATCCCTGTGTGAGCATGTACCGTATGTTCACATGGGCATATAGTGTACAAGGGGAGGCACTTGATATCCCAGCTGTTGAGATCCCAGCGCTCTGCATACCGGCGCCGGGATCCCGATAAATATTCTCCCTCTTGGGGTGTCTACAAGACCCCTGGAGGGAGGACCATGCCCACAGCGTGGTCGAGCGCAGCGAGCCCGGAAGGGGCTCTTTTGCGCTCGCCCCAATGCCGGCATTCCGGCGCCGGTATTCTGGGCGCCAGGATCCCGAGTGTCGGGAGCTCGTAGTACACCCTGTAGAGGAGCATGCAAACAATGGGCCTAATTCACACCTGATCGTAGCAGCAAATTTGTTAGCAGTTGGGCAAAACCATGTGCACTGCAGGTGTGGCAGATGTAACATGTGCAGAGAGTTAGATTTGGGTGTGTTATTTTGTTTCTGTGCAGGGTAAATACTGGCTGCTTTATTTTTACACTGCAATTTAGATTTCAGCTTGAACACACCCCACCCTAACTCTCTCTGCACATGCTATATCTGCCACCCCTCCCACCCCCCCCCCACACACTGCAGTGCACATGGTTTTGCCCATTAGCTAACAAATTTGCTGCTGCGATCAAGTCTGAATTAGGCCCTATGTCACCATTTGTAGTGCATGGTCTGTTCTTGCATCAGCCTGTCTGAACTGAAAGTTCAAAATGATCTGGGGATCAGTAGTTTCATATACTGCATTTGTAGTGTACATTATAATCATTTTATAAAGGGAAAAAAATTGTATTTTCCTTGTATTTATGGTTTTATTATGATGTCCAAATGTTTAGTATATTGCTGTATATCAAGTACTTTACTACTAATAAGTATAATAACTTCAGAACAATAAACATGATACAGGTGTGGGATTTTGAATTTTGGATAAGGGATACTCAACCTGTAGTAGAATATTAAAAAAGACAACCTCTCACCAGGTTGAACAGTGATTTTTCTTTCCATACTCCATAGCTTTGTGCAACTATAACAAGTCAAAAAGGAATCAGGGTCCTTTCATTAAGCCACAGCATATATTAAAGGTTATCCGGTCTATAGATCTATCCACATAAATATTAAAGCTGCCACCTCTATTTGGCTGTGTCAGGGCAGGGCCGGCCTAAGCCTAATTTTTTTGATAACTGAATACAGATTACGGCGCCTCTTGTTGGACTTTTGCACAAGTTGAAGGCGCATGACTGAAATAGGAAAGGGGTGTGGCTTATAAAGTACAAATAGTTTTTTTACAGAAAAAATTCTAGAAAAAATTGGATTTTAATACCTACCGGTAAATCCTTTTCTCCTAGTCCGTAGAGGATGCTGGGGACTCTAAAAGGACCATGGGGTATAGACGGGATCCGCAGGAGCTTGGGCACACTATAAAGACTTAAACTGGGTGTGAACTGGCTCCTCCCTCTTTGCCCCTCCTCCAGACCTCAGTTATAGGAACTGTGCCCAGGAGAGACGGACATTAAGAGAAAAGGATTTTTGTTTAAACAAAGGGCGAGAAACATACCAGCTCACACCACAACATACCGTACAACTGGAATAGTATAAAACCAGATAACAGTATGAATCAACAACAGCAACAAGCTGAATAAACTAATACACATCCCATGTGTAAACAAATACATTCAGTGAAACTACAACTGCAAGTAACAGTACGCACTGGGATGGGCGCCCAGCATCCTCTACGGACTAGGAGAAAAGGATTTACCGGTAGGTATTAAAATCCTATTTTCTCTTACGTCCTAGCGGATGCTGGGGACTCCAAAAGGACCATGGGGTCTATACCAAAGATCCAGACCGGGCGGGAGAGTGCGGACGACTCAGCAGCACCGATTGAGCAAACATGAGGTCCTCATCAGCCAGGGTATCAAACTTGTAAAACTTAGCAAATGTGTTTGAACCCGACCACGTAGCTGCTCGGCAAAGCTGAAGTGCCGAGACCCCTCGGGCAGCCGCCCAGGAAGAGCCCACCTTCCTTGTAGAATGGGCCTTTACCGACTTCGGCAACGGTAGCCCAGCCGAAGAATGAGCCCGCTGAATCGTATTACAAATCCAGCGAGCAATAGTTTGTTTAGAAGCAGAATTACCAATCTTGTTGGAAGCATATAGGACAAACAAAGCTTCTGTTTTCCTGGTACGAGCCGTTCTGGCGACATCAATTTTCAAAGCCCTGACAACATCAAGAGACTTTGGAACCGCAACAGCATCCATAGTTACAGGCACCACAATAGGTTGGTTAATGTGGAACGAAGAAACCACCTTCGGCAGAAATTGTTGACGAGTCCTCAATTCCGCTCTATCCGAATGGAAAATCAAATACGGGCTCTTGTGAGACAAGGCCGCCAACTCTGACACTCGCCTGGCCGATGCCAGAGCCAAAAGCATGACCACTTTCCAACCTTACGCAAAAGGTTCAAACCAGTGAGACATAAGGAACTGCAAGACCACTTTAAGATCCCACGGCGCCACCGGCGGCACAAATGGAGGATGGATATGCAACACTCCCTTCACAAAAGTCTGAACCTCGGGAAGGACGGCCAATTCTTTCTGAAAGAAAATAGATAAAGCCGAAATCTGCACTTTCATGGAACCCAATTTCAGGCCTGCATCTACGCCAGCCTGCAAAAAAAATAAGAATTTACTTACCGATAATTCTATTTCTCGGAGTCCGTAGTGGATGCTGGGGTTCCTGAAAGGACCATGGGGAATAGCGGCTCCGCAGGAGACAGGGCACAAAAGTAAAGCTTTTACAGGTCAGGTGGTGTGTACTGGCTCCTCCCCCTATGACCCTCCTCCAGACTCCAGTTAGGTACTGTGCCCGGACGAGCGTACACAATAAGGGAGGATTTTGAATCCCGGGTAAGACTCATACCAGCCACACCAATCACACCGTACAACTTGTGATCTAAACCCAGTTAACAGTATGATAACAGAGGAGCCTCTGAAAGATGGCTTCCTAAACAATAACCCGAATTAGTTAACAATAACTATGTACAAGTATTGCAGATAATCCGCACTTGGGATGGGCGCCCAGCATCCACTACGGACTCCGAGAAATAGAATTATCGGTAAGTAAATTCTTATTTTCTCTATCGTCCTAAGTGGATGCTGGGGTTCCTGAAAGGACCATGGGGATTATACCAAAGCTCCCAAACGGGCGGGAGAGTGCGGATGACTCTGCAGCACCGAATGAGAGAACTCCAGGTCCTCCTTTGCCAGGGTATCAAATTTGTAAAAATTTACAAACGTGTTCTCCCCTGACCACGTAGCTGCTCGGCAGAGTTGTAATGCCGAGACCCCTCGGGCAGCCGCCCAAGATGAGCCCACCTTCCTTGCGGAATGGGCCTTAACAGATTTAGGCTGTGGCAGGCCTGCCACAGAATGTACAAGTTGAATTTTGTTACAAAACCAACGAGCAATCGACTGCTTAGAAGCAGGTGCACCCAACTTGTTGGGTGCATACAGTATAAACAGCGAGTCAGATTTTCTGACTCCAGCCGTCCTTTAAATGTATATTTTTAAGGCTCTGACAACGTCCAACAACTTGGAGTCCTTCAAGTCGTCTGTAGCCGCAGGCACTACAATAGGCTGGTTCAGGTGAAACGCTGATACCACCTTAGGGAGAAAATGCGGACGCGTCCGCAGCTCTGCCCTATGTCGAATGGAAAATTAAATAAGGGCTTTTATAAGACAAAGCCGCCAGTTCAGATACTCTCCCGGCCGAAGCCAGGGCCAGTAACATAGTCACTTTCCATGTGAGATATTTCAAATCCACATTCTTTAGTGGTTCAAACCAATTGGATTTGAGGAAATCTAAAACTACATTTAGATCCCACGGTGCCACCTTAGGCACCACAGGAGGCTGTATATGCAGTACTCCTTTGATAAAAATCTGGACCTCAGGGACTGAGGCCAATTCTTTGTGGAAGAATATTGATAGGGCCGAAATTTGAACCTTAATAGATCCCAATTTGAGACCCATAGACAATCCTGATTGCAGGAAATGTAGGAAAACGACCCAGTTGAAATTCCTCCATCGGAGCACTCCGCTGCTCGCACCACGCAACATATTTTCGCCAAATACGGCGATAATGCTTCGCGGTGACTTCCTTCCTTGCCTTTATCAAGGTAGGAATGACTTCTTCTGGAATGCCTTTTCCTTTTAGGATCTGGCATTCAACGCCATGCCGTCAAACGCAGCCGCGGTAAGTCTTGAAAAAGACAAGGACCCTGCTGAAACAGGTCCCTTCTCAGAAGTAGAGGCCACGGATCGTCCGTGACCATCTCTTGAAGTTCCGGGTACCAAGTCCTTCTTGGCCAATCCGGAGCCACTAGTCTTACTCCTCTTTGCCGTATAATCCTCAATACCTTTGGTATGAGAGGCAGAGGAGGAAACACATATACCGACTGGTACACCCAAGGTGTTACCAGCGCGTCCACAGCTATTGCCTGCGGATCTCTTGACCTGGCGCAATACCTGTCCAGTGTTTTGTTGAGGCGAGATGCCATCATGTCCACCATTGGTTTTACCCAACGGTTTAATAGCATGTGGAAAACTTCTGGATGAAGTCCCCACTCTCCCGGGTGAAGGTCGTGTCTGCTGAGGAAGTCTGCTTCCCAGTTGTCCACGCCCGGGATGAATACTGCTGACAGTGCTATCACGTGATTCTCCGCCCAGCGAAGGATCCTGGCAGCTTCTGCCATTGCCCTCCTGCTTCTTGTGCCGCCCTGTCTGTTTACATGGGCGACTGCCGTGATGTTGTCCGACTGGATCAACACCGGTCTTCCTTGAAGCAGAGGTTCCGCCTGGCTTAGAGCATTGTAGATTGCTCTTAGTTCCAGAATGCTTATGTGAAGAGACTTTTTCAGGCTCGACCACACTCCCTGGAAATTTCTTCCCTGTGTGACTGCTCCCCAGCCTCTCAGGCTGGCATCCGTGGTCACCAGGATCCAATCCTGCCTGCCGAATCTGCGGCCCTCCAATAGATGAGCCTCCTGCAACCACCACAGAAGGGATACCCTTGTCCTCGGCGACAGGGTTATCCGCAGGTGCATCTGAAGATGCGACCCTGACCATTTGTCCAACAGATCCCTTTGCATGGAATCTGCCGAAAGGGATTGCTTCGTAAGAAGCTACCATTTTTTCCCAGGACTCTTGTGCATTGATGTACAGACACCTTTCCTGGTTTTAGGAGGTTCCTGACCAGGTCAGATAACTCCTTGGCTTTTTCTTCGGGAAGAAAAACCTTTTTCTGAACTGTGTCCAGAATCATCCCCAGGAACAGCAGACGAGTTGTCGGCATTAATTGGGATTTTGGAATATTCAGAATCCATCCGTGCTGCTTTAGCACCTCTTGAGATAGTGCTAAACCCATCTCTAGCTGTTCTCTGGACCTTGCCCTTATTAGGAGATCGTCCAAGTATGGGATAATTAATACGCCTTTTCTTCGAAGAAGAAATATTATCTCGGCCATTACCTTTGTAAAGACCCGAGGTGCCGTGGACAAACCAAACGGCAGCGTCTGAAACTGATAGTGACAGTTTTGTACAACGAACCTGAGGTACCCCTGGTGTGAGGGGTAATTGGAACGTGGAGATACGCATCCTTGATGTCCAAGGATACCATAAAGTCCCCTTCTTCCAGGTTCGCTATCACTGCTCTGAGTGACTCCATCTTGAACTTGAACTTCTTTATGTATAGGTTCAAGGACTTCAGATTTAGAATAGGCCTTACCGAGCCATCCGGCTTCGGTACCACAAATAGAGTGGAATAATACCCCTTCCCTTGTTGTAGAAGAGGTACCTTGACTATCACCTGCTGAGAATACAGCTTGTGAATGGCTTCCAAAACCGTCTCCCTTTCTGAGGGGGACGTTGGTAAAGCAGACTTCAGGAAACGGCGAGGTGGCTCTGTCTCTAATTTCAACCTGTACCCCTGAGATATTATCTGCAGGATCCAGGGATTTACCTGCGAGTGAGCCCACTGCGCGCTGTAATTTTTGAGACGACCGCCTACCGCCCCCGAGTCCGCTTGCGAAGCCCCAGCGTCATGCTGAGGCTTTTGTAGAAGCCGGGGAGGGCTTCTGTTCCTGGGAAGGAGCTGCCTGTTGCTGTCTCTTCCCTCGTCCTCTGCCTCGTGGCAGATATGAATAGCCCTTTGCTCTCTTATTTTTAAAGGAACGAAAGGGCTGCGGTTGAAAGGTCGGTGCCTTTTTCTGTTGGGGAGTGACTTGAGGTAGAAAGGTGGATTTCCCGGCCGTAGCCGTGGCCACCAAATCCGATAGACCGACCTCAAATAACTCCTCTACGCATCGCCTGTCCACTGTCGTGTCCATAAAGCTCTTCTGGCCGAAATGGACATAGCACTTACCCGTGATGCCAGTGTGCAGATATCTCTCTGTGCATCACGCATATAAAGAAATGCATCCTTTATTTGTTCTAACGACAGTAAAATATTGTCCCTGTCCAGGGTATCAATATTTTCGATCAGGGACTCTGACCAAACTACCCCAGCACTGCACATCCAGGCAGTCGCAATAGCTGGTCGTAGTATAACACCTGCATGTGTGTATATACCTTTTTGGATATTTTCCATCCTCCTATCTGATGGATCTTTAAGTGCGTCCGTCTCAGGAGAGGGTAACGCCACTTGTTTTGATAAGCGTGTTAGCGCTTTGTCCACCCTAGGAGGTGTTTCCCAGCGCTCCCTAACCTCTGGCGGGAAAGGGTATAAAGCCAATAACTTCTTTGAAATTAGCAGTTTTTTATCGGGGCACCCCACGCTTCATCACACACGTCATTTAATTCTTCTGATTCGGTAAAAACTACTGGTAGTTTTTTCACACCCCACATAATACCCTGTTTAGTGGTACCTGTAGTATCAGCTAAATGTAACATCTCCTTTATTGCCAAAATCATATAACGTGTGGCCCTACTGGAAAATACGGTTGATTCGTCACCTTCACCACCGGAATCAGTGCCTGTGTCTGGGTCTGTGTCGACCGACTGAGGCAAGGGACGTTTTACAGCCCCTGACGGTGTTTGAGGCGCCTGGACAGACACTAATTGAGTGTCCGGCCGCCTCATGTCGGCAAACGACTGCTTAAGCGAGTTGACGCTATCCCGTAATTCCACAAATAAAGGCATCCATTCTGGTGTCGACCCCCTAGGAGGTGACATCCTCATATTTGGCAATTGCTCCGCCTCCACACCAATAACGTCCTCATACATGTCGACACACACGTACCGACACACAGCAGACACACAGGGAATGCTCTATACGAAGACAGGACCCACTAGCCCTTTGGGGAGACAGAGGGAGAGTCTGCCAGCACACACCAAAAAACGCTATATATGACAGGGATAGCCTTATGATTAAGTGCTCCCTTATAGCTGCTTTTATATTAATATATTGCCATTTATTCTGCCCCCCCTCTCTGTTATACCCTGTTTCTGTAGTGCAGTGCAGGGGAGAGACCTGGGAGCCTTCCTGACCAGCGGAGCTGTGACAGAAAATGGCGCCGTGTGCTGAGGAGATAGGCCCCGCCCCTTTTTCGGCGGGCTCGTCTCCCGCTATTTAGTACATTTAGGCAGGGGTAAATATCTCCATATAGCCTCTGGGGCTATATGTGAGGTATTTTTAGCCTTTTTAAAGGTTTTCATTTGCCTCCCAGGGCGCCCCCCCCCAGCGCCCTGCACCCTCAGTGACTGCCGTGTGAAGTGTGCTGAGAGGAAAATGGCGCACAGCTGTAGTGCTGTGCGCTACCTTAAGAAGACTGCAGGAGTCTTCAGCCGCCGATTCTGGACCTCTTCTTGCTTCAGCATCTGTGAGGGGGCCGGCGGCGTGGCTCCGGTGACCATCCAGGCTGTACCTGTGATCGTCCCTCTGGAGCTTCATGTCCAGTAGCCAAGAAGCCAATCCATCCTGCACGCAGGTGAGTTCACTTCTTCTCCCCTCTGTCCCTCGTTGCAGTGATCCTGTTGCCAGCAGGAATCACTGTAAAATAAAAAACCTAAGCTAAACTCTCTAAGCAGCTCTTTATGAGAGCCACCTAGAATTGCACCCTTCTCGGCCGGGCACAAAAATCTAACTGGAGTCTGGAGGAGGGTCATAGGGGGAGGAGCCAGTACACACCACCTGACCTGTAAAAGCTTTACTTTTGTGCCCTGTCTCCTGCGGAGCCGCTATTCCCCATGGTCCTTTCAGGAACCCCAGCATCCACTTAGGACGATAGAGAAATGGAGAAACCGACCCAAGTGAAACACCTCCGCCGGAGCTGCTTTGGTCTTACACCATGAAACATATTTCCTCCAAATACGGTGATAATGTTTTGCCATAACTTCCTTCCTAGCTTTAAGGAGAGTGGGGATGACCTCCCCTGGAATACCCTTCCGAGCTAAGATTTGGCGCTCAACTTCCACGCCGTCAAACGCAGCCACGGTAAGTCCGGAAACACACAGGGCCCCTGCAACAACAGGTCCTCTCGTAGAGGAAGCGGCCAGGAATCTTCCACTAGTAATTCTTGAAGATCGGGATACCAGGCCCTCCGTGGCCAATCTGGAACGATGAGTATCGCCTGAACCCCTGTTCGTAGAACGATCCTCAGCACCTTCGGAATGAGAGGGAGCGGAGGGAACACCTACACCGACGGAAACACCCACGGAGACACCAGGGCGTCCACTGCGCTGGCCTGGGGGTCCCTCGACCTGGAACAATACCTCGGAAGCTTCTTGTTGAGGCGAGACGCCATCATGTCTATCAGAGGAAGTCCCCAACGCTTTGTCACTTCTGCAAACACCTCTTGATGAAGAGCCCACTCTCCCGGATGGAGATCGTGTCTGCTGAGGAAGTCTGCTTCCCAGTTGTCTACTCCCGGGAGGAAGACTGCTGACAGAGCGCTCACGTACTGTTCCGCCCAGCGTAGGCTTCTTGTGGCCTCCTCCATAGCCACCCTGCTCCTTGTTCCGCCTTGGCAGTTTAAGTACGCCACTGCTGTTATGTTGTCCGACTGGATTAGGACAGGGAGACCTTGAAGAAGGTTCTTTGCTTGCAGCAGGCCGTTGTAATCGGCTCTCAACTCGAGAACATTTATGTGGAGACAAGATTCCTGGCTTGACCATTTTCCCTGGAAATTTCTTCCTAGCGTGACTGCGCCCCAGCCTCGGAGACTTGCATCTGTTGTCAGGAGGACCCAGTCCTGGATTCCTAATCGGCGTCCCTCTAGAAGGTGAGAGCCTTGCAGCCACCACAGGAGAGAAATCCTGGCTCTGGAAGATAGAGTTATTTTCCGGTGCATGTGCAGGCGAGACCCGGACCATTTTTTCAGCAGATCCCACTGAAACACCCGGGCATGAAACCTGCCAAATGGAATGGCTTCGTAAGCCGCAACCATCTTCCCTAGTACCCGAATGCATTGATGAATCAACACACTTGTCGGCCTCAGGAGCTCCCTGACCATGGTCTGAATTTCCAGAGCTTTGACCTCCGGAAGAAACACTCTCTGTATCTCCGTGTCCAGGACCATGCCCAGGAAGGGCAGCCGAGTGGCCAGGCTCAACTGAGACTTTGGCAAATTTAGTATCCAACCATGATGCCGCAGAACAGACAGGGAGAGATCCACATTTCTTAACAACTGCTCCTTGGACCTCGCCTTTATCAGGAGATCGTCCAAGTACGGGATAATTGTGACCCCTTGATTGCGCGGGAGAACCATCATCTCTGCC
Source organism: Pseudophryne corroboree (assembly GCF_028390025.1). NCBI lineage: Eukaryota > Metazoa > Chordata > Amphibia > Anura > Myobatrachidae > Pseudophryne > Pseudophryne corroboree. The sequence goes on along the minus strand of NC_086448.1, from coordinate 247,423,864 downwards.
ATTACCTTGGTGAAAACCCTCGGGGCCGTGGAAAGCTGAAACGGCAACGCCTGAAATTGGTAATGACAATCCTGTACCGCGAACCTCAGGAAGGCTTGATGAGGAGGGAATATCGGGATGTGTAAGTAAGCATCCTTTATGTCGACTGACGCCATAAAATGTCCCCCTTCGAGGCTGAAGATCACCGCTCGAAGAGACTCCATCTTGAACTTGAAAGTTTTCAAGTATGGATTGAGGGATTTTAGGTTCAGAATCGGTCTGACCGAACCGTCCGGCTTCGGCACCACAAAGAGGCCCGAATAGAACCCTTTCCCCCGCTCTGACGGGGGAACCGGCACCACGACCCTCTGTTGACACAACTTTTGTATCGCATCTCTTACCACCTCTCTTTCGGGAAGAGAAGTTGGCAAGGACGACACGAAAAACCGGTTGGGGGGCATCTCCTGAAACTCCAGTCTGTACCCTTGGGACACTATGTCTAAGACCCAAGGCTCCAGAGCCGAACGAACCCAGACCTGACTGAAGAAGCGGAGACGGCCCCCCACCGGTAGGGACTCCCTCAGGGGAGCCCCAGCGTCATGCGGTGGACTTGGTAGAGGCAGGGGAGGACTTTTGGTCCTGGGTGCCTGATACTGCAGGCGACTTCCTTCGCCTACCTCTACCCTTTGAAGCGAGGAAGGACGAGCCCTTACCTCTTTTGTATTTATTAGGCCGAAAGGACTGCATCTGCTGATGGGGTACCTTCTTCTGTTGTGTGGGAACATAAGGAAAAAAAGATGACTTACCCGCCGTAGCGGTCGACACCAGGTCAGCCAGGCCTTCACCGGACAAGACACTACCTTTAAAAGGAAGAGCTTCCATATTCTTCTTGGAGTCGGTATCAGCATTCCATTGGTGGATCCACAGCGCCCTCCTGGCCGAAATCGCCATGGCATTGGCTCTTGATCCCAAGAGACCAACATCCCTCGCCGCATCCTTTAGGTAATCTGCAGCGTCCTTAATATAACCAAGAGTCAGAAGAATATTATCTTTATCAAGAGCATCCATATCAGAAGCCAAATTTTCAGCCCACTTTGCAATAGCATTACTCACCCATACCGACACCACAGCAGGTCTGAGCAATGCACCAGTATTGACGAAAATGGACTTCAAAGTCGTCTCCAGCTTACGATCCGCAGGATCCTTGAGGGCAGCCGTGTCAGGAGACGGAAGTGCCACCTTCTTGGACAATCTGGATAGAGTCTTGTCCACATTTGGAGACGACTCCCATTTTTCCCTATCATCAGAGGGAAAAGGATATGCCATCAAAATTCGCTTGGGAATCTGCCACCTTTTGTCAGGCGACGCCCAAGCCTTTTCACAAAGCGCATTCATTTCATGAGAGGGGGGAAATTTTACCTCAGGTCTTTTCCCCTTAAATAATCAAACTCTTGTGTCAGGAACAGCAGGTTCCTCAGATATACGTAAAACATCTTTAATGGCTATAATCATGTACTGAATACTCTTAACAACCCGTGGATGCAAAGAAGCCTCATTTAAATCGACATCGGAGTCAGAGTCCGTGTCGGTACCTGTATCTGCCATCTGGTTAAAAGCACGCTTCTGTGACCCTGAGACTGTTTGTACCTGAGACAATGCGTCCTCCACCGACTGTCTCCATGTTTGTATCTGAGAATCAGATTTATCCAGTCTTTTTGACAATAAAGCCACATTTGTATTCAGTGTACTCAGCATAGTCATCCAATCAGCCGTCGGCTGTGCCGACAGACACATACTTAAATCTTTTTCTGCAGCCCCCATAACTTCCTCCGGGGAGGAACACCCAAGCTCAGACATATCGACACCTCGTGCCGACCCACTCACACTCACACAGTCCACAAACCCAGGGACAGACCCACAGAGAAGCCCTTAGGGAGAACACAGAGAGAGTATGCCAGCTCACACCCCCAGCGCCCATACACTAACCGAAGCTAGTAATATGCTCAGCGCCGGCAATATAAATTAAAAAGCACCAATTTGATGTGCCCCCCCCCCCCATTTTTCCTCCCCATGTACTTGTGGGAGCTTGGAGGTCCGGGCAGCGTCTGCAGCGCTGTAGAGATAGGAGAAAATGGGGCTGGTGAGCAATGTGCGGCTAAGCCCCGCCCCCTTCCAGGCGCGCTGTGGCCCGCTAAAATTTTAATCTGTAACCTGGCGGGGGTACTCTATACAGTGATTGGACACTGTATAGCCCTTTATTATGCCAGCCAAACCTCAGTAACTGCTGCCCAGGGCGCTCCCCCTTAGCGCCCTGCACCCTGAGTGCCGTTGGTGAAGTGTGTGGGAGCATGGAGCGCAGCGCTACCGCTGTGCTGTACCTCCGTTACTGAAGTCTTCTGCCGTCACTGAAGTCTTCGGTTCTTCTAATACTCACCCGGCTTCTTTCTTCTGGCTTCTGTGAGGGGGTTGACGGCGCGGCTCCGGGAACAAGCAGCTAGGCGAACCAAGTGATCGAACCCTCTGGAGCTAATGGTGTCCAGTAGCCTAAGAAGCAGAGCCCTTGAACTGAGAAGAAGTAGGTCTGACTTCTCTCCCCTCACTCCCACGATGCAGGGAGCCTGTAGCCAGCAGGTCTCCCTGAAAATAAAAAACCTAACATAAAGTCTTTTGTAGAGCTCCGCTAGTGTGTGTCCAGTCACTCCTGGGCACAAAGTCTAACTGAGGTTTGGAGGAGGGGCATAGAGGGAGGAGCCAGTTCACACCCAGTTTAAGTCTTTATAGTGTGCCCAAGCTCCTGCGGATCCCGTCTATACCCCATGGTCCTTTTGGAGTCCCCAGCATCCTCTAGGACGTAAGAGAAAAAGAAACACTTGAATTTTCTTAATTACATCATAACTTGTGATTAAATATAATTTAAAAGCATACTTACCTACTCTCCCATAAGTTGCAGGAGACTACCAATTTTTCCTGGAGCAGAATGGAGGGGGTGGGACTAAAATATGTAAAGTCGCATCATTCTCATTTTCTCCTGTAACCCCCCTGCTGCTGCCTTCTCAACCCCCAGCTATTCCTTTCTGTTCTCCAGTACCCCTCTGCTGCTGTCTCACCTCCCCCCCACCAGCGATTCCTGTATGTTCTCCTGTAATTCACCTGCTTCTGTCTCACCTCCACCCCCCACCCCCCTCAGCTATTCCTCTCTTCTCTCCTGCACCTCCCTACTACTGTCTGCCCCCTAGCCATTCCTGTCTGTTCGCCTGTAACTCCCCTGCTGCTGTCTCACCTCCCCCCACCACCAGCTATTCCAGTCTATTCTCCTGTAACTCCCCTGCTGGTGTCTCACCTCCTCCCACCAGCTGATCCTCTCTGTTCTCCTCTAATCCCCATGCTGCTGTCTACCCCCATCTCAGCTATTCCTCTGTTCTATTGTAACCCCCCCTACTGCCTTCTCACCCCCCAGCTATTCCTCTTTGTTCTCCTGTAACTCCCATGCTACTGTCTCCCCCCTCCACCCAGCTATAGCTCTCGCTTCCTACTTCTTCCATCCACCTCATGTCATTTTCAACTTATCCTGTACTTTTAAAGAAAGTGCCAGAGCTGCTTAGGCCATTCACAGTAGTCCCAGCTCCAGGACAGCAGTCAACCAACATATCCTGCAAATGAACACCGGCCAATAAGATCAAATAAAAATGCAAACAATTTATTTGGCCGCTGCTAGTCTATCAGCTTCTAATGATTGCTTCTGTGATGGTCCAACTGCGGCTGCTGTCATTGGGCTAGCCATCTGCAGTTGGCTTTTGTGCAGGAACGTGTGCGACTGAGACCAAACCTGTAAGCTGCTGCTCTTGCAGCTTTTAGGAGGAGGAGTCTCGGCTGTCTGTCCTGCCCACCCTCCCCAATACCAGGCTGCACCTACTCCTCTTCCAGTCTGCTGCCTGCCCCACTACTTGTCAGCCTGCCCTCATAACTGTTCCGGTCCGACCCTAATCTTCGTCAGACCTCCCCCACTCCGAGTCCAGCCAGTCCCCACTTGTTCGGCCCTTGCAAGAGATTTTACTCCTGCTACAGGCTGCAGCAGAACACATTCTTTAAGCACCAGAGTCCTGGGGTGCATAGTGCAGTGTGCTCCGCGCAGGGCCGGCTCCAGGCCTACTAGCACCCTGAGCGAGAAAATGTAAAAGCGCCCCCCAACCCCTATGCTTCGGGGAAAGTGGGCGTGGCCTCCTGGGAAAGTGGGTGTGGCCTCGTAACTTCATATTATTAAACTATAAATAAATATATTTTTTCACACCCCCTCTATGCACACAATTAGCAGCCTTATGCAGAACATCCACAGTAGTGTTCCTTACACACAATGTCTCCAGTGTAGTGCCAGCTACACATGACATGCCCCGCAGCAGTGCCAGCAACACATGACATGCCCCGCAGCAGTGCCAGCTACACATGACATGCCCCTCAACAGTGCCAGCTACACACAATAGACCCCCAGCAGTGCCAGCTACACATGATAGTGTTCACGTTTTAGGGCAGCGTGCTGAGCACAAGGAGGGCACATTTTTAAGTAAGGAGGGCAAAATGATGTACATACTGTAATGCTTGGTGCTCCTCCACCCACATGCTGAAGCATGGACAGTGCGCGCCGAAGGCGCGCAGCAAAAATTTAGGGGCGTTGCTTCGTGGGGAAGGTGCATGACCACAGAATAGTGGCAATTCGCATTACACCACATAGTAGTGCAGCTAATACACATTGCACCAGGTAGAACCTCTTATACACTTTGCGCCAGGCAGAGCACGTTAGACACTTTGCGCCAGGCAGAGCACGATAGACACTTTGCGCCAGGCAGAGCACGTTAGACACTTTGCGCCAGGCAGAGCACAATAGACACTTTGCGCCAGGCAACGCACGATAGACACATTGCCTAGCCACAGACGCCTAGTAGATACACTACATGATATGCCCCCCAGCAGTGCCAGCTACACGTGACATGCCCCCCAGCAGTGCCAGCTACACGTGACATACCCCCCAGCAGTGCCAGCTACACGTGACATGCCCCCCAGCAGTGCCAGATACATAAATGGCCACACAGTGCAGATATGCCCCCAGTGCCAGATACATAAATGCCCCCACAATGCCAGATACATAAATGACCACACAATGCCAGATACATAAGTGCCCCCACAGTGCCAGATGCATCAATGACCCCACAGTGCCAGATACATAAGTGCCAGATACATAAATGCCCCCAGTGCCACAAAACATAAATGCCCCCACAGTGCCAGATAAATAAATGCCCGCCATGCCACAAAACATAAAAGCCCCCACAGTGCAGATATGCCCCCACAGTGACAAATACATAAATGCCCCCAGTGCCAGAAACATAAATGCCCCCACAGTGCCAAACATAAATGCCCCCACAGTGCAGATATGCCCCCACAGTGCCAGAAACATAATGCCCCCACAGTGCAGATATGCCCCCACAGTGCCAGAAAAATAATGCCCCCACAGTGCAGATATGCCCCCAGTGCCAGAAAAATAATGCCCCCACAGTGCAGATATGCCCCCACAGTGCCAGAAAAATGATGCCCCCACAGTGCAGATATGCCCCCACAGTGCCAGAAAAATAATGCCCCCACAGTGCCAGAAAAATAATGCCCCCACAGTGCAGATATGCCCCCACAGTGCCAGAAACATAAACGGCCCCACACAGTGCCAGACAGATTTTAACTTACCTGTCACTGACACTGCGGTGCTGCTGGGAGCCGGGAATACTGCTGTGGGCGCGGGCGGGTGGGCGGGCTGCGGATGGAGGAACGAAACTGTCTTCGCGCTATGCACGCTGCGCGGCGCCGGCGTCCAACGTCAGATGCCGGCGCCGCACAGCGCGCTGCATAGCGCGCACACAAGCGGCCGGGAGTGGGACACACAGAGGCTGGCTCCAGGCAGGAATATGGCGGCCGCAGCGTGCGGCGCCCTGTAAGAGTGGCGCCCCGCGCGGCCGCTCTAGTCGAACATGCCTGGAGCCGGCCCTGGCTCCGCGTTTCAGGCAGGGAGTGGGAACACCAATGACAGCAGGGACGGGCAGCAAGATAGGTGGGAGACGACTCCGGGAGGAGGACCAGTGCGCCAAGCCTCCCCAGAAGCAGTCAGACTCAGAGTGAAGAATCGTTAGTGTGTCTACGGCGGGCTGAGATAGCGCCCTCCTCAGTGTGGCACCGTATGCAGCCGCTTACCATGCATGATTATGTTTTGTTATTCTCTATACACATAGCTCTAAAGCTAGACGATGTGTGTACCCAGTGACATCGGCAGTAACGGGACCCGGCATCGGCAAGTGCATACATACTTGCTGATGCCGGCAGCAATGAAGCAGTGGCGGTGACCATGCTGCATCCAGCAGAATGGCCCTCGCTAGCGATGTCTTCCATCGGTCCTGCATGTAGGACCAATGGAGGATGCCTCTGACAATGCACGGGGAGCGCCCATCTACAGCGACATAGCGGGAACACACTAGACAATGTGCCCGATTACGGTAACCCATCAGACCTTAGCTTTCAGTGTCTAAGTTGTCGCAGACAGATAACTGGCTCAGCCACACAAGTGCGCTATCAGCATTTCACATGCAGCTAGGAAAGATTTAATGATGCTTATTCCATAAGGATGAGATTTACCAAACCAACTTAAACAGGAAAGTGGAAATGTTGCCCATAGAAAACAATCATATTTTATCTACCATTCATTTACTATAGTCTAGAAAATCATATCTAGAATCTGATTGGTTAATATTGTTAACACCCCTGCTTTCCTTTTCATAAGGTTGATAGTTTGACACCACTGCTTCCCCTCACACCCATTAGACTGCGCCTCATATCAGTCATACTGTCTCAACATCAGGACTGGCGGAGACATGGTCAGACACTGAGGTGCGTAGTGTGACCATATTTCAGCTGTTACCTTACTTATTGAACCACCCTTGTGAATATTTTTGGAGTTTTCCAGCAGACTCAAAGGGGTCGATTCTATTCGGCGACTAATGAATAGCGCCGGGAATTAGCTCCCGACGCTATTCAATTCAGCAACTAGTTACGTCGGCGATGTCCCGTTCTCGCTGACAAAACAGGTTGAATTGTCGGGAGAACGGGCATTCTCCGACTTAACTCTACGGCGCAAGGCAGATTCCCGACAGAATCAGCCTCGCGCCGGCCGCGAGGCAGCACTTTTGTCGGGTTTTTTCTCTCATCCCCCGGGGATGAGAGAAGAATTCCCGACAATTGCAGGTAATTAATTGCTGAATTGAATAGCGTCGGGAGCTAATTCCCGGCGCTATTCATTAGTTGCCGAATAGAATCGACCCTAAAGTAACAGAAACACATACATAAGCAAGGCAAGTTACTATTAAAACATGCCAAAAGTGCTGGGACTTTCAAATGTAAATGTAAATGTACTAAGGATCAAGTTTTCCTTTACAGAGGCCCCAGTTCAGCTGAGACCCCAATGGTGTGGATGAAAGGGCTACCAGGGAGGAATGCCTGCCATTCAGGTAAGGTGGTAAGAATTCATTTTTATAAACATTTTATTAATATTCATTATTCTGTGTAACTTGTTAAATAATTAAAAAAAAAATTTCTTAGAGTCTTGGTAAAGCTATTGTAAGAGTGTTGTTCTTTACATACCAAATATGGGGATGATTCAGAGTTTTGTAAAATGGACCTGCTTTCTGTACTTGGAAATAAATATATCTGGCCTCATCCATCTACTTATGAAAGTAACCATCTTTATTGTCAGCACCAGCTCTATTCTTAGAGCAAGAGACCCATCTGAATGTGCAATTCAGCTGCAGGTGGACTAGGTGCCACTCTGATTCAGGCCTTATATGTTTTATATTGCTATACATCCACATTAAAATAATACCAACTATATAAACATATGTTAAAAGTATTCAATCTTACTGATTAATTAATCACACACCACTGCAGTATGCATTTTGTGGAGGGAGGGATAAACTGGACTCCAGACATGCCATCGTTTTCTAGTATATAACATGCCATCGTTTTCTAGTATATAACAAGCAACAGTTTTCTAGTATATACCATACCAGCGTTTTCTAGTATATAACATGCCATAGTTAACTAGTATATACCATGCCAGCTTTTTCTAGTATATAACATACCATAGTTTACTAGTATATACCATGCCAGCATTTTCTAGTATATCACATGCCATCCTTTTCTAGTATAGAACATGCCATAGTTTTCTAGTATATACCATGCCAGCGTTTTCTAGTATATAACATGCCATAGTTTTCTAGTATATACCATGCCAGCGTTTTCTAGTATATAACATGCCATAGTTTTCTAGTATATACCATGCCAGCATTTTCTAGTATATAACATGCCATAGTTTTCTAGTTTATAACTTGCCATAGGCCCTCATTCCGAGTTGATCTCTCGCTAGCTGCTTTTAGCAGCAGTGCAAACGCTAGGCCGCCGCCCTCTGGGAGTGTATCTTAGCAGAAGTGTGAACGAAAGGATCGCAGAACTGCTCCAAAAAAAGACTGCAGTTTCTGAGCAGCTCGAAACTTACTCCTAGCTAGCGATCACTTCAGACTGTTCAGTTCCTGTTTTGACGTCACAAACGCCCTGCGTTCGGCCAGCCACTCCCCCGTTTCCCCAGCCACTCCTGCGTTTTTATCGGGCACGCCTGCGTTTTTACACACACTCCCCGAAAACGGTCAGTTTCCGCCCAGAAACACCCACTTCCTGTCAATCACTCACCGATCAGCAGTGCGACTGAAAAGCGTTGCTAGACCTTATGTGAAACTGTATAGTTTTGTGTGAGTGCATGATGCGCATTCGCAGTGCGCACAATACGCATGTGCAGAAGTGCCGCTTTTTCAACTAATCGCCGCGCTGCTACCAAAAGCAGCTAGCGATCAACTCGGAATGAGGGCCATAGCTTTCTAGTATATAACATGTCAGCGTTTTCTAGTATATAACATGCCATCGTTTTCTAGTATATAACATTCCATCATTTTCTAGTATATACCAAGCCAGAATTTTCTAGTATATAACATGCCAGTGTTTTCTAGTATATAGCATGCCATAGTTTTCTAGTATATACCATGTCAGCGTTTTCTAGTATGTAACATGCCATCGTTATCTAGTATATAAGATGCCATCGTTTTCTAGTATATAACATGCCATCATCTTCTAGTATATAATATGCCATCGTCTTCTAGTATATAAGATGTCATCGTCTTCTAGTATATAACATGCCATCATATTCTAGTATATAACATGCCATCATCTTCTAGTACTGTATATAACATTCCATCGTCTTCTAGTAACATGCCATCGTCTTCTAGTATATAACATGCCATCGTCTTCTAGTAACATGCCATCGTCTTCTAGTATTTAACATGCCATCATTTTCTAATATATAGTATGCCAGCGTTTTCTAGTATATAATTAATGTGGAATACGCCAAATTTGAAAACCAAGGGTATTAATATTCATCTGAGTTACGTCACTCAAGTCCTATACAGTATTTTGAAAATGTTCATCTTCCTATATTGATGTGTCAGTGTTACCACTGTAATGCCATTTTAAAATAAACTACACTGCTATGAGCGGTACCCTATTGCTGGCGGTAATTTACTGCACAGCAAAAACAGGCTTTTACATTGATTTTAACCCAATGGTATTATTGGGCTATCCAATTATAGTCCGTTTTTACCGTGTGGTAAATGACCATTTTCAGGTGATAACACATGGGATCCAGGATAAGTTTCTGGACCCATGTGTTATTGTGGAAAAATGGGTCTCTAAGGGCTGGTTATCAGGATTCTGCTTCGTGTGCCTGAGGCATTGAAGCATAATCCCGATAAGTGGCAGTGGTCAGGGCTAATTGGATAGCCCTCAATATCTATTTATATTTTACTGTGGCTGATAATACTACGTTGACATTTGCATTATACATGTCTGTCCAAAAGATTTAATTACTTACCACATATATCTGTATATATAGTCCACTTGCTGTGTGTTCTCCTAAGTAATTCTGTACTTGTGTGTGCCACCCAGTGGTATCATAAGTCTATTCTATTGAAAACTGCTCTGTGACATCATATACAGTAATGTCAGACTACAACATTCCACGTTGCCTAGTAACAGCATATGCTAGGATGTAATGCTCCATGCCATATTAGTATACACTCACGCTATATATTTTATTTATAAAGTAGCAGCTGCATAGTGGGATGAATTAAACAAACATGCAGTAGGTTACAATACAGGCACATAACTTAAGACAAACTGGGTCTAATTTAAAAAGAACAAAATGACCAAGTAGCGCAAGACTCAGACTACACAAATGCAGCTAGATCGGCAGCATTTGTGGAGGCATCTGATGGCTAGGGACGTGTCAAATTAGAGTTCATTATGTGGAGTAGGATTATTGCAGTGAAAAAATAATAAGAATTTTATTTATATAGTGCTTTTTCTCCAATAGGACTCAAGGGGTGGTATTCAATTATATCCGCCCCCTTCCACACCCGTTCTGCTTCTGCAGATGGGCGTGGTATAATCATTTCAGCTCGAAACCCCCAGGGGATAACGTGGATCACTTTAGAAAGGAGATTGGGAGTTATATATAAATTGAATACCGCCCACGGACTCAAAAACATAATAAAATGGTGGATGATCATTTCTAGCAAAAGGACTTAGAGTGGGATGCACCAACAATTAAAATGCATCCAAAGTGGCATTTTTGGATGTTTGGCCCCTTACACATGCAATAGATTCTGGGGCTTGGATGTGGAGGGCAATGCCATCTTTTGCTGGCGTGCCCAATAGAACCCTATGGGTGTCTTTCACGTTTTTCCCGCACGCGGCAGCTGCGCATGCACAGATAGGACTCCAGGTCATCGCAATGGATTCGATTCAGCCATAGACATGGCTAATCCAAGCAGTAGTTTATGAGAAAAAAATAAGATTTTACTCACCGGTAAATCTATTTCTCGTAGTCCGTAGTGGATGCTGGGAACTCCGTAAGGACCATGGGGAATAGACGGGCTCCGCAGGAGACTGGGCACTCTAAAAGAAAGATTAGGTACTATCTGGTGTGCACTGGCTCCTCCCTCTATGCCCCTCCTCCAGACCTCAGTTAGGATACTGTGCCCGGAAGAGCTGACACAATAAGGAAGGATTTTGAATCCCGGGTAAGACTCATACCAGCCACACCAATCACACCGTATAACTCGTGATACTATACTCAGTTAACAGTATGAAATATAACAGAGCCTCTCAACAGATGGCTCAACAATAACCCTTTAGTTAGGCAATAACTATATACAAGTATTGCAGACAATCCGCACTTCGGATGGGCGCCCAGCATCCACTACGGACTACGAGAAATAGATTTACCGGTGAGTAAAATCTTATTTTCTCTGACGTCCTAGTGGATGCTGGGAACTCCGTAAGGACCATGGGGATTATACCAAAGCTCCCAAACGGGCGGGAGAGTGCGGATGACTCTGCAGCACCGAATGAGAGAACTCAAGGTCCTCCTCAGCCAGGGTATCAAATTTGTAGAATTTAGCAAACGTGTTTGCCCCTGACCAAGTTGCAGCTCGGCAAAGTTGTAAAGCCGAGACCCCTCGGGCAGCCGCCCAAGATGAGCCCACTTTCCTTGTGGAATGGGCTTTTACTGATTTAGGATGCGGCAATCCAGCCGCAGAATGCGCCAGCTGAATTGTGCTACAAATCCAGCGAGCAATAGTCTGCTCAGAAGCAAGAGCACCTAGTTTGTTGGGTGCATACAGGATAAAAAGCGAGTCAGTTTTCCTGACTCCAGCCGTCCTGGAAACATAAATTTTCAAGGCCCTGACTACGTCCAGTAACTTGGAATCTTCCAAGCCCCTAGTAGCCGCAGGCACTACAATAGGTTGGTTCAAGTGAAAAGCTGATACCACCTTAGGGAGAAACTGGGGACGAGTCCTCAATTCTGCCCTATCCATATGGAAAATCAGATAAGGGCTTTTACATGACAAAGCCGCCAATTCTGACACACGCCTGACCGAAGCCAAGGCCAATAACATGACCACTTTTTTCCACGTGAGATATTTCAGATCCACAGTTTTAAGTGGCTCAAACCAATGTGATTTCAGGAAACTCAACACCACGTTGAGATCCCAAGGTGCCAAAGGGGGCACAAAGGGGGCTGAATATGCAGCACTCCCTTTACAAATGTCTGAACTTCAGGCAGTGAAGCCAGTTCTTTCTGGAAGAAAATCGACAGAGCCGAAATCTGGACCTTAATGGAACCCAATTTTAGGCCAATAGTCACTCCCGACTGTAGGAAGTGCAGAAAACGACCAAGCTGAAATTCCTCTGTAGGGGCCTTCCTGGCCTCACACCACGCAACATATTTTCGCCAAATACGGTGATAATGGTTAGCGGTTACTTCTTTCCTGGCTTTTATCAGCGTAGGAATGACTTCCTCCGGAATGCCCTTTTCCTTTAGGATCCGGAATTCAACCGCCATGCCGTCAAACGCAGCCGCGGTAAGTCTTGGAACAGACAGGGTCCCTGCTGTAGCAGATCCTGTCTGAGCGGTAGAGGCCATGGGGCCTCTGATATCATTTCTTGAAGTTCTGGGTACCAAGCTCTTCTTGGCCAATCCGGAACCACGAGTATCGTTCTTACTCCTCGCCTTCTTATTATTCTCAGTACCTTTGGTATGAGAGGCAGAGGAGGGAACACATAAACCGACTGGTACACCCACGGTGTCACTAGAGCGTCCACAGCTATCGCCTGAGGGTCCCTTGACCTGGCGCAATATCTCTTTAGCTTTTTGTTGAGGCGGGACGCCATCATGTCCACCTGTGGCCTTTCCCAACGGTTAACCAACAGTTTGAAGACTTCTGGATGAAGTCCCCACTCTCCCGGGTGTAGGTCGTGTCTGCTGAGGAAGTCTGCTTCCCAGTTGTCCACTCCCGGAATGAACACTGCTGACAGTGCTAAGACGTGATTTTCCGCCCATCGGAGAATCCTTGTGGCTTCTGCCACGCCATCCTGCTTCTTGTGCCGCCCTGTCGGTTTACATGGGCGACTGCCGTGATGTTGTCTGATTGGATCAGTACCGGCTGTTTTTGAAGCAGGGGTCTTGCCTGACTTAGGGCATTGTAAATGGCCCTCAGTTCCAGAATATTTATGTGTAGGGACGACTCCTGACTTGACCAAAGTCATTGGAAATTTCTTCCCTGTGTGACTGCCCCCCAGCCTCGAAGGCTGGCATCCGTGGTCACCAGGACCCAGTCCTGTATGCCGAATCTGCGGCCCTCTAGAAGATGAGCACTCTGCAGCCACCACAGCAGAGACACCCTGGTCCTTGGAGACAGGGTTATCAGCCGATGCATCTGAAGATGCGATCCCGTCCAAGAGGTCCCACTGAAAAGTTCTTGCATGGAACCTGCCGAATGGAATTGCTTCGTAGGAAGCTACCATTTTTCCCAGGACTCGCGTGCAGTGATGCACCGACACCTGTTTTGGTTTCAGGAGGCCTCTGACTAGAGATGACAGCTCCTTGGCTTTCTCCTGCGGGAGAAACACTTTTTTCTGTTCTGTGTCCAGAACCATCCCCAGGAACAGTAGATGCGTCGTAGGAACCAGCTGCGACTTTGGAATATTCAGAATCCAGCCGTGCTGTTGTAGCACTTCCCGAGATAGTGCTACTCTGACAAACAACTGCTCCCTGGACCTCGCTTTTATAAGGAGATTGTCCAAGTACTGGATAATTCTTTCGGCCATTACCTTGGTAAATACCCTCGGTGCCGGGGACAGACCAACGGCAACGTCTGGCATTGGTAATGACAATCCTGTACCACAATTTTGAGGTACTCCTGGTGAGGAGGGTAAATAGGGACATGCAGGTAAGCATCCTTGATGTCCAGTGATACCCTGAAATTCTCCAGGCTTGCAATAATCGCCCTGAGCGATTCCATTTTGAACTTGAACCTTCGTATATAAGTGTTCAAGGATTTCAATTTTAGAATGGGTCTCACCGAACCGTCTGGTTTCGGTACCACAACATTTTTGGAATAGTAACCCCGGCCTTGTTGAAGGAGGGGTACCTTGATGTCACCTGCTGGAAGTACAGCTTGTGAATTGCCGCCATACTAACTCCCTATATCCGAGGGCAGCAGGCAAGGCTGATGTGAGGTAACGGCGAGGGGGAGTCGCCTCGAACTCCAGCTTGTATCCCTGTGATACTCTTGCAGAACCCAGTGATTCACCTGTGGGCAAGCCCACTGGTCCCTGAAGTTCCCGAGACGCGCCCCCACCGCACCTGTCTGTGGAGCCCCAGCGTCATGCTGTGGACTCAGAGGAAGCGGGGGAAGATTTTTGATCCTGGGAACTGGCTGTCTGTGCAGCTTTTTCCTTCTTCCCTTGTGCAGAAAGGAAGCGCCTTTGGCCCCCTTGCTTTTCTGAAGCCGAAAGGACTGTACCCGATAATACAGTGCTTTCTTAGGGTGTGAGGAAACCTGAGGTAGAAATTTTTCTTCCTAGCTGTTGCTGTGGATACGAGGTCCCAGAGACCATCCCCAAACAATTCCTCACCCTTATAAGGCAGAATCTCCATGTGCCTTTTAAAGTCAGCATCACCTGTCCACTGCCGGGTCTCTAATACCCTCCTGGCAGAATGGACCTTGCATTAATTCTGGACGCCAACCGGCAAATATCCCTCTGTGCATCCCTCATATATAAGACTACGTCTTTAATATGCTCTATGTTAGCACCATATTCTCCCTGTCTAGGGTATTAATCTTATCTGACATGGTATCAGACCCTGCTGCAGCAGCACTATTCATGCTGAGGCAATTGCAGGTCTCAGTATAATACCTGAGTGTGTATATACAGACTTCAGGATAGCCTCCTGCTTTTTATCAGCAGGCTCCTTCAAAGTGGCCGTATCCTAAGACGGCAGTGCCACCTTTTATGACAAACGTGTGAGCGCCTTATCCACCCTAGGGGATATCTCCCAACGTGACCTATCCTCTGGCGGGAAAGGGTACGCCAGCAGTTTTTTAGAAATTACCAGTTTCTTATCGGGGGAACCCACGCTTCTTCACACACTTCATTCGCTCATCTGATGGGGGAACAAAACACCGGCTGCTTTTTCTCCCCAAACATAAAACCCCTTTTATGTGGTACTTGGGTTAATGTCAGAAATGTGTAACACATTTTTTATTGCCGAGATCATGCAACGGATGTTCCTAGTGGATTGTGTATATGTCTCAACCTCGTCGACACTGGAGTCAGACTCCGTGTCGACATCTGTGTCTGCCATCTGAGGTAACGGGCGTTTTTTGAGCCCCTGATGGCCTTTGAGACGCCTGGGCAGGCGCGGGCTGAGAAGCCGGCTGTCCCACAGCTGTTACGTCATCCAGCCTTTTATGTAAGGAGTTGACACTGTCGGTTAATACCTTCCACCTATCCATCCACTCTGGTGTCGGCCCCACACGGGGCGACATCACATTTATCGGCATCTGCTCCGCCTCCACACAAGCCTCCTCATCAAACATGTCGACACAGCCGTACCGACACACCGCACACACACAGGGAATGCTCTGACTGAGGACAGGACCCCACACAGCCCTTTGGGGAGACAGAGAGAGAGTATGCCAGCACACACCAGAGCGCTATATAATGTAGGGATTAACACTATCACTGAGTGAATTTTCCCCAATAGCTGCTTGTATAAACAATATTGCGCCTAAATTTAGTGCCCCCCTCTCTTTTTAACCCTTTGAGCCTGAAAACTACAGGGGAGAGCCTGGGGAGCTGTCTTCCAGCTACACTATGAAGAGAAAATAGCTTTTTCGCTGACTTTTCTCCCGCTTTTTTATGGATTCTGGCAGGGGTAATTATCACATATATAGCCTCTGGGGCTATATATTGTGATTAATTTGCCAGCCAAGGTGTTTTTATTGCTGCTCAGGGCACCCCCCCCCAGCGCCCTGCACCCTCAGTGACCGGAGTGTGAAGTGTGTATGAGGAGCAATGGCGCACAGCTGCAGTGCTGTGCGCTACCTTGGTGAAGACTGAAGTCTTCTGCCGCCGATTTTCCGGACCATCTTCATGCTTCTGGCTCTGTAAGGGGGACGGCGGCGCGGCTCCGGGAACGAACACCAAGGACGGGGCCTGCGGTCGATCCCTCTGGAGCTAATGGTGTCCAGTAGCCTAAGAAGCCCAAGCTAGCTGCAAGCAGGTAGGTTCGCTTCTTCTCCCCTTAGTCCCTCGGTGCAGTGAGCCTGTTGCCAGCAGGTCTCACTGTAAAATAAAAAACCTAACATATACTTTCTTTCTAGGAGCTCAGGAGAGCCCCTAGTGTGCATCCAGCTCGGCCGGGCACAGAAATCTAACTGAGGTCTGGAGGAGGGGCATAGAGGGAGGAGCCAGTGCACACCAGATAGTACCTGATCTTTCTTTTAGAGTGCCCAGTCTCCTGCGGAGCCCGTCTATTCCCCATGGTCCTTATGGAGTTCCCAGCATCCACTAGGACGTCAGAGAAATGTATTTAATGAAAAGGTGGATTCTCAAGTAGTAGAAGACTGAACTAACAGATTATTCCATCTCTCCATTAACAAGATACAATTGTAATTTGCAGAAACTTCTCCCAAAACCGTGGCCTTATTCTGTGCAGGACAGACCTTCTAAGCCTGCAGATACAAAGTAGAAAAGCTTCATACTGTGTGGATCACTATGGGGTAAATTTACTAAGATGAGAGTTCTATTTTAGATGGGATGTTGCCCATAGCAACCAATCAGATTCCAGGTATTATCTTCTAGAAGGTGCTAGATAAATGAGAAACAGAATCTAATTGGTTGCTATGGGCAACATCCCATCTTAAATAGAACTCCCATTTTAGTAAATTTACCCCTATGTGAGGGCACGTCTTGTGACATTGGGCTGATGCTGAGTTTGAATGGAATTGTGCCTCGAATTGCAGACCACAACTGCAAGCATACACAGCCAGATCTGCGTTCATCTCTGCACATGCTGCGGGCCGTCCCAGCACAGGGCCACCCAGCATTTGTGAGGCCGCCTCCCAATGCTTCCGCAATTAGATTGCGGAGGCATCAGATCTAAGGTTGACCACTGGCAGCGCGTCAGCGGGCATTTTTTATTATCGGAACAGCTGCGTACGCCATCACAGAGCCGCCCCGAAAACAGTCCCAACCTGCCCCCTTTTTCTTGGCACCGTCCCCACAACTCCCGTGCCTGTCAATCACATTCCGGACCCACAATGTGTTAGGTCGCGCGTGAGTGACCGCGGGTCTGCGTCCAGGTCTGAATCGGGCTCTAAGGCACATATTTAAGTGAAAATTACGTCCGCTGCAAACAGCATTGAACGGGTCCTGAAGCACCGATAAGGGGCTTTTGGCACGACCGCCGCATTCGTGTATGAGCATGTATCTGTAATTATGTTCTTGATGGTGCTTTTATATTTAACATATCTGCAATTTGTTTCTGTGGTTTGTCAGCAGTGGTCTTGGGTAATATTTTATTCTCAAAATATTTTTTTTTTCTAAAAGAGAGATATTAAATTAGGCTTAGTATACTTGCCTAGTAGGTGTTGGGACCCTTTGCATCGGGATGCCGCTGTTGGTATTCTGACCACCAGCATCCAAAGCACCGGGATCCCGATACCATCCCCACCTATGACAGTACCAAAAAAACATTACCTTTGACCTAGTATAATAAATTTATATGCAATAATTAAAATGCTATCTGGTCACAGGAACCATGACTTATGTGGGTATGGGTCGTTGGGTAGACACAACTTAGGTCGACATGCATTAGGTGGACAGGGACAATAGATGGATATGGTCATTAGGTCGACAGGTCAAAAGGTCGACATGGGGTTTTTTTTTACTTTTTTTGGGCGTTGTTTTCTTAGTAAAGTGACGGAGAACCCCAAGTAGTGCACCGTGTCCCCTCGCATGGCTTGCTTCGCTCGGCACAGGTTACTGTTCCAATCATAGTCCATATGGATCGTTAAGTATGAAAAAATCCCAAAAAAATTAAAAAAAATTTTTTGAAAAACTAATGTCGACCTTTTGGCCTGTCGACCTAATGACCATGTCGCACTAAAAAGAAGCACCTGAATCACTGTGCGCACTAAGCAGCTGACGATACTAGATCTCGGAAAGAGGTTTTTCCAACCCTCCACCAATAGTTCAAGTATAGAGAAACAGTTACACCGGCGCATATAAATAGTAAAAATACTTATTCCAATGATTGGGAAGATGAGGTTATATTTTCATCTCTTTTCCTCAGTCAAATAACATGCAAATTTGAGAGAAAGACAAAAATTGCATAGTATAATACCATTTTAATAAATGACATGCATGACAAGATTTATAAAAATCCCAACATGGATAATGGTAGGAAAAAGTCCCGGCCTGCAGCTCCAAGTTTTCTGTAGCGTCCACCTCAGCAATCGTCCCTTTCCCCCAATAGCAGCACCCACGCGTTTCCAACCAACCTTCTCAAGGTAAGCCTTAGTAGAAAGACTTAGTAAGCCTTACCTTGAGAAAGACCCTGGCGAGGAACGCGTGGGTGCCGCTATTGGGGGAACCGGACGATCGCTGAGGTGGACACTACGGAAAACTTGGAGCTGCAGCCCGGGATTTTTTCCTACTCACATGCCCATGAGAACTGTCCGTTGCCAGTTCTTTTCAACTAATTGGTAATTATTTATCCCGCGAGTTAGTCCAGGATACCCCACCACTTGAATGTATTTTGATTGCTGCTGCCATATATGGAACATTCATGGTGCATGCTTATTTGAGAACTATTGAAACAGTTCTCTTACCATATTGGTAATTGCATTTATTACCCAGTCTTTTACAGAAGCACATTTGGTGCTACTTTTTGCCTTTTTTATTATATATTTTATGTGTTTCCTACCATTATCCATGTTGGGATTTTTTATAAACCTTGTCATGCATGTCATTTATTAAAACGGTATTATACTATGCAATTTTTGTCTTTCTCTCAAATTTGCATGTTATTTGACTGAGGAAAAAAAGATGAAAACATAACATCATCTTCCCAATCATTGGAATAAGTATTTTTACTATTTATATGCGCTGGTATAGCGGTTTCTCTATTCTTTGTACTTGAACTAATGACCATGTTGACCTATTGACCATGTCAACCTAATGCATGCCGACCTTCAGTGGTCGAACTAATGACTGTCGACCTAAGCTGTGTCGACCTAATGACCGCATCCCACTTATGTTTGGAGATTTACATATTAGCCTGCTTCCAAAGTGATGACCCTCCAGCACCTCAGACGGTTAAGCAGAGCATACGCATGGCTAAACAGCAAATTTAGACTGAAGAAAATAAGAATTTACTTACCGATAATTCTATTTCTCGTAGTCCGTAGTGGATGCTGGGACTTCCGTAAGGACCATGGGGAATAGCGGCTCCGCAGGAGACTGGGCACAAAGTAAAAGCTTTAGGACTAGCTGGTGTGCACTGGCTCCTCCCCCTATGACCCTCCTCCAAGCCTCAGTTAGGATACTGTGCCCGGACGAGCGTACACAATAAGGAAGGATTTTGAATCCCGGGTAAGACTCATACCAGCCACACCAATCACACCGTACAACCTGTGATCTGAACCCAGTTAACAGTATGATAAAACTTAGGAGCCTCTAAAAAGATGGCTCACAACAATAAACAACCCGATTTTTTGTAACAATAACTATATACAAGTATTGCAGACAATCCGCACTTGGGATGGGCGCCCAGCATCCACTACGGACTACGAGAAATAGAATTATCGGTAAGTAAATTCTTATTTTCTCTGACGTCCTAGTGGATGCTGGGACTTCCGTAAGGACCATGGGGATTTTACCAAAGCTCCCAAACGGGCGGGAGAGTGCGGATGACTCTGCAGCACCGAATGAGAGAACTCCAGGTCCTCCTCAGCCAGGGTATCGAATTTGTAAAATTTTGCAAACGTGTTTGCCCCTGACCAAGTAGCTGCTCGGCAAAGTTGTAAAGCCGAGACAGAATGTGCAAGCTGAATTGTACTACAAATCCAACGAGCAATCGTCTGCTTAGAAGCAGGAGCACCCAGCTTGTTGGGTGCATACAGGATAAACAGCGAGTCAGATTTTCTGACTCCAGCAGTCCTGGAAACATATATTTTCAGGGCCCTGACTACGTCCAGTAACTTGGAGTCCTCCAAGTCCCTAGTAGCCGCAGGTACCACAATAGGTTGGTTCATGTGAAACGCTGAAACCACCTTAGGGAGAAATTGAGGACGAGTCCTCAATTCTGCCCTGTCTGAATGAAAAATTAGGTAAGGGCTTTTATATGATAAAGCCGCCAATTATGAGACACGCCTGGCTGAAGCCAGGGCTAACAGCATTACCACTTTCCATGTGAGATATTTCAAGTCCACAGTGGTAAGTGGTTCAAACCAATGTGATTTTAGGAACCCTAAAACTACATTGAGATCCCAAGGTGCCACTGGTGGCACAAAAGGAGGCTGTATATGCAGTACCCCCTTGACAAACGTCTGAACTTCAGGCACTGAAGCCAGTTCTTTCTGGAAGAAGATCGACAGGGCCGAAATTTGAACCTTAATGGATCCTAATTTTAGGCCCATAGACAGTCCTGCTTGCAGGAAATGTAAGAAACGACCCAGTTGAAATTCCTCTGTGGGGGCCTTCTTGGCCTCACACCACGCAACATATTTTCGCCAAATGCGGTGATAATGTTTCGCGGTTACATCCTTCCTGGCTTTGATCAGGGTAGGGATGACTTCATCTGGAATGCCTTTTTCCATCAGGATCCGGCGTTCAACCGCCATGCCGTCAAACGCAGCCGCGGTAAGTCTTGGAACAGACAAGGTCCCTGCTGGAGCAGGTCCTTTCTTAGAGGTAGAGGCCACGGATCCTCCGTGAGCATCTCTTGCAGTTCCGGGTACCAAGTTCTTCTTGGCCAATCCGGAGCCACGAGTATAGTTCTTACTCCTCTCTTTCTTATGATTCTCAGTACTTTTGGTATGAGAGGCAGAGGAGGGAACACATACACCGACTGGTACACCCACGGTGTTACCAGTCTGCTGAGGAAGTCTGCTTCCCAGTTGTCCACTCCCGGAATGAACACTGCTGACAGTGCTACCACATGATTTTCCGCCCAGCGGAGAATCCTTGCAGCTTCTGCCATTGCCCTCCTGCTTCTTGTGCCGCCCTGTCTGTTGACGTGGGCGACTGCCGTGATGTTGTCCGATTTGATCAATACCGACTGACCCTGAAGCAGAGGCCTTGCTTGACTTAGGGCATTGTAAATGGCCCTTAGTTCCAGGATATTTATGTGAAGAGACGTTTCCATGCTTGACCACAAGCCCTGGAAATTTATTCCCTGTGTGACTGCTCCCCAGCCTCTCAGGCTGGCATCCGTGGTCACCAGCATCCAATCCTGAATGCAGAATCTGCGGCCCTCTAGAAGATGAGCCCTCTGTAACCACCACAGGAGAGACACCCTTGTCCTTGGAGATAGGGTAATCCGCTGATGCATCTGAAGATGCGATCCGGACCATTTGTCCAGCAGATCCCACTGAAACGTTCTTGCATGGAATCTTCCGAATGGAATCGCTTCGTAAGAAGCCACCATTTTTCCCAGGACTCTCGTGCATTGATGCACTGACACCTGGCCTGGTTTTAGGAGGTTCCTGACTAGCTCGGATAACTCCCTGGCCTTCTCCTCCGGGAAAAACACCTTTTTCTGGACTGTGTCCAGAATCATCCCCAGGAACAGTAGACGTGTTGTTGGAATCAGCTGTGATTTTGGGATATTTAGAATCCACCCGTGCTGACGTAACACTACCTGAGACAGTGCTACTCCGAACTCTAACTGTTCCCTGGACCTTGCCCTTATCAGGAGATCGTCCAAGTAAGGGATAATTAAGACGCCTTTTCTTCGAAGAAGAATCATCATTTCGGCCATTACCTTGGTAAAAGACCCGGGGTGCCGTGGACAATCCAAACGGCAGCGTCTGAAACTGATAATGACAGTCTTGTACCACAAACCTGAGGTACCCTTGGTGAGAAGGGAAGATTGGGACATGGAGATAAGCATCTTTGATGTCCAGAGATACCATATAGTCCCCTTCTTCCAGATTCGCTATCACTGCTCTGAGTGATTCCATCTTGAACTTGAACCTTTTTATGTAAGTGTTCAAGGATTTTAGATTTAAAATTGGTCTCACCGAGCCGTCCGGCTTCGGTACCACAAACAGCGTGGAATAATACCCCTTTCCCTGTTGTAGGAGGGGTACCTTGATTATCACCTGCTGGGAATACAGCTTGTGAATAGCTTCCAATACTGCCTCCCTGTCGGAGGGAGACGTTGGTAGAGCAGACTTCAGGAATCTTCGAGGGGGAGACGTCTCGAATTCCAATTTGTACCCCTGTGATACTACCTGCAGGATCCAGGGGTCCACTTGCGAGTGAGCCCACTGCGCGTTGAAATTTTTGAGACGGGCCCCCACCGTGCCTGAGTCCGCTTGTAAAGCCCCAGCGTCATGCTGAAGACTTGGCAGAAGCGGGGGAGGGCTTCTGCTCCTGGGAAGAGGCTGCCTGGTGCAGTCTTTTTCCTCTTCCTCTGCCCCGGGGCAGAAATGAGTGGCCTTTTGCCCGCTTGTTCTTATGGGAACGAAAGGACTGAGTTTGAAAAGACGGTGTCTTTTTCTGCTGAGAGGTGACCTGGGGTAAAAAGGTGGACTTTCCAGCCGTTGCCGTGGCCACCAGGTCTGATAGACCGACCCCAAATAACTCCTCCCCTTTATACGGCAATACTTCCATATGTCGTTTGGAATCTGCATCACCTGACCACTGTCGCGTCCATAACGCCCTTCTGGCAGAAATGGACATCGCACTCACTCTTGATGCCAGGGTGCAAATATCCCTCTGTGCATCACGCATATATAGTAATGCATCCTTTAAATGCTCTATAGTTAATAATATACTGTCCCTATCCAGGGTATCAATATTTTCAGTCAGGGAAACCGACCAAGCCACTCCAGCGCTGCACATCCAGGCTGAGGCGATTGCTGGTCGCAGTATAACACCAGTATGTGTGTATATACCTTTTAGGATATTTTCCAGCCTTCTATCAGCTGGTTCCTTGAGGGCGGCCGTATCAGGAGACGGTAACGCCACTTGTTTTGATAAGCGTGTGAGCGCCTTATCTACCCTAGGGGGTGTTTCCCAACGTGCCCTAACCTCTGGCGGGAAAGGGTATAGTGCCAATAATTTGTTAGAAATCAGCAGTTTTTTATCGGGGGAAACCCACGCCTTATCACACACCTCATTTAATTCATCTGATTCAGGAAAAACTACTGGTAGTTTTTTCACACCCCACATAATACCCTTTTTTGTGGTACTTGTAGTGTCAGAAATGTTCAATGCCTCCTTCATCGCCGTGATCATGTAACGTGTGGCCCTACTGGACATTACGTTCGTCTCCTCACCGTCGACACTGGATTCAGTATCCGTGTCTGGGTCTGTGTCGACCATCTGAGGTAACGGGCGTTTTAGCGCCCCTGACGGTGTCTGAGACGCCTGAATAGGCACTAACTGATTTGCCGGCTGTCTCATGTCGTCAACAGTTTTTTGCAAAGTGCTGACATTGTCACGTAATTCTTTAAATACAACCATCCAGTCAGGTGTCGACTCCCTAGGGGGTGACATCACTAACACAGGCAATTGCTCTGCTTCCACATCATTTTCCTCCTCATACATGTCGACACAATCGTACCGACACCCAGCACACACACAGGGAATGCTCTGACAGAGGATAGGACCCCACTAGCCCTTTGGGGAGACAGAGGGAGAGTTTGCCAGCACACACCAGAGCGCTATATATATTCAGGGATAACCTTATATAAGTGTTACTCCCTTTATAGCTGCTGTATTATATATTAGCTGCCAATAGTGCCCCCCTCTCTTGTTTTACCCTGTTTCTGTAGTGTAGTCTGCAGGGGAGAGTCAGGGAGCCGTCCTTCCAGCGGAGCTGTGAAAGAAAATGGCGCTTGTGTGCTGAGGAGATAGGCTCCGCCCCCTTCACGGCGGCCTTTTCTCCCGCTTTTTTCTGGAAAACTGGCAGGGGTTAAATGCATCCATATAGCCCAGGAGCTATATGTGATGCATTTCTTTAGCCACATAAGGTTTTTTATCAAGTTTTATTGCGTCTCAGGGCGCTCCCCCCCAGCGCCCTGCACCCTCAGTGACCGGAGTGTGAAGTGTGCTGAGAGCAATGGCGCACAGCTGCAGTGCTGTGCGCTACCTTATCTGAAGACAGGAACGTCTTCTGCCGCCGCTTTCTCCGGACCTCTTCGCTCTTCTGGCTCTGTAAGGGGGCCGGCGGCGCGGCTCCGGGACCCATCCAGGCTGAACCTGTGATCGTCCCTCTGGAGCTAATGTCCAGTAGCCAAGAAGCCCAATCCACTCTGCACGCAGGTGAGTTCGCTTCTTCTCCCCTTAGTCCCGCGCTGCAGTGAGCCTGTTGCCAGCAGGACTCACTGAAAATAAAAAACCTAAGTATACTTTTACTTCTAAGCAGCTCAGGAGAGCCACCTAGATTGCACCCTTCTCGGCCGGGCACAAAATCTTAACTGAGGCTTGGAGAAGGGTCATAGGGGGAGGAGCCAGTGCACACCAGCTAGTCCTAAAGCTTTTACTTTGTGCCCAGTCTCCTGCGGAGCCGCTATTCCCCATGGTCCTTACGGAAGTCCCAGCATCCACTAGGACGTCAGAGAAATAACAAATTTATTACTGTACTTACACAGTGACCATTGCATTATTTTCACCACACTTTTTCAATCTAGAAATTTGAAAAGAACTGTACAATTCTATGGAAAGCTACAAACATAATCTGCATAGGATCAGACTCGGCCTAAGTGGACATAATATTATGGGGCAGATGTACTAACCTGGATAAGGCATAAGGAAGTGATAAACCAGTGATAAATGCAAAGTGATACAACACGCACCAGCCAATCAGCTCCTAACTGTTAATTTACATATTGGAACTGATTGGCTGGTGCGTTTATCACCTTGTATTTATCACTGGTTTATCACTTCCTTATGCCTTATCCAGGTTAATACATCTGCCCCTATGTCGGCAGTGACCATGTTGAGATTTGTAATGTAGACATGAGAAAGTTGAAAGTGAATGTGTCGACATGTTCATTATAACAACATTCAGCATATCAACACTGAAGAATTGTCAGCATGGTCACAATGTTGACAATGTAATTCTGCAGTATCCCTCACTAGTGTTGCCGGCAGAATGGGGGCAGGGCAGAGTGCTGACATGCGGGGAGGCTTTCGGATGTGCTTGGCTTTACAGATGTGCTGGGCTTCATCCAAACTCTCCCCTCAATGTGAATAGATGCCGTGAGCATGGCCCCTAGTGAAAGGTGCAATCAGAAACAGCTGCTTTTCCCACCCGCGGGACACTGCGGCACTTGGGTGGGGATGGCACAGTTAGGGCACGGTGCATTTTTAAACTTTAAAATTGGGCAGGGTGCAGGTCCCTGCTAAAACAGCCCAGAGTGAACACTACCTAACGCTAACCCTAATGTAGACATTTTGCCCATGTTGCAGGTGTCCATACCTCCCAACATGACCCTCTCCAGGAGGGACAGAATGTTCTGCTCCTGGGCTTCCTTCTTAATAAATGATTGCCATTACCTGTGCTGAAACACCTTTCTTATCTTTTAACCTGTGCCTGCACAGGTGCCTGCAATCACACATTAAGTGGGAAGTCCAGGAGCAGAGCATTGGGGTCGATTCAATTCGGCAATTTAAGAATAGCGCCAGGAATTAGCTCCCGACGCTATTCAATTCAGCTCCAGTTAAGTCGGCAATGTCCCGTTCTCGCCGACTAAACAGGTTGAATTGTCGGGAGAACGGACATTCTCCGACCTAACTCCCCGGCGCAAGGCTGATTCCCGACAGAATCAGCCTCGCGCCGGCCGCGAGGCAGCACTTTTGTCGGGTTTCTTCTCTCATCCCCCGGGGATGAGAGAAGAATTCCCGACAATTGCGGGTCACTAGCAGCTGAATTGAACAGCGTCGGGAGCTAATTCCCGGCGCTATTCTTAAATTGCCGAATTGAATCGACCCCATTGTGTCCCTCCTGGAGAGGGTCATGTTGGGAGGTATGGGTGTCTATACTTATTATGCCGGCATTATGACCATGTCGACATCATAACGGTTGACATTCTGGTATCGAAACATTGACCATCAATTTTAGGACTGCCTCCTAGCACAGGGCGTAATTCCAAGTTGATCGCAGCAGGAAATTTTTTAGCAGTTGGGCAAAACCATGTGCGCTGCAGGGGAGGCAGATTTAACATGTTCAGAGAGTTAGATTTGGGTGTGGTGTGTTCAATCTGCAATCTAATTTGCAGTGTAAAAATAAAGCAGCCAGTATTTACCCTGCACAGAAATAAAATAACCCACCCAAATCTAACTCTCTCTGCACATGTTATATCTGCCCCCCCTGCACTGCACATGGTTTTGCCCAACTGCTAAAAAATTTCCTGCTGCGATCAACTTGGAATTACCCCCACAGCTCTATGTTCAACGTCAATGAGAGTCCATTGAAAAGTATACACAGGCAGGTAAATGGGTGATTTTAGCTTTAAATAATAGATATTACCAACATACTTTTAGTTTATAAAATAAATAGACAGTTAATATATATGTTACAGGAGTAGGACTATAAATAGTTTACCATTTTTTAGAAACTGAATTGAAGGTGCTTTTAGTCAATCATTTCAAGGTGCCTTTATGAGTGAAGTTCAGCTGATGTGGGCAGGCATCCTGCAGTTTTTAGATATTTCAGCAATGACCCTGTCATACACTTCTCTGGATCATGCACTTCCCCTGTCAAAGCAGTTTACAATCAAATGCGTAAACACTATCCATACGCAGAGAATAGTCATCTCAAAGCATGAACAGTCCGGTTATTGTTCCACTGCCCCCAAAGCTAAATAACGTTTCAAACTACTTTACCACAACAATGGCTGCATGCTGCTTATGTAGTAAAGAGGTTAAATAATTATGGAAGTTTATGCTTTGGTGACTTGAGGAGGGGACAGAATGACCTCCTGTTGTAATCACTACACATAATGCACTAATGCAATTAAGGGATCGGAAGCAGTGGGTCACTGAGGGCACACTAACCCAGCTCTGACATTACTCACAATATGGTCATCAGCAGGTGGAAGATACTGTACATAGGGATTCAGGAACTGAGACACTATTATGTTTTCCGCCTGCATTTTCTTGTGTACCTCCAATGCCTCCTTCACTTACAGTATGAAAACCGAGGAAACCTAATGCATCCAATACTGTACTTTTATTAATACAATGGGAAATGCAGCCTTTGAAAATTACAAAATACATCTAACACCCTAAAAGCACATTAGAAATAGGACAAATTATTTTCTATGTGCTGCATTCTAAAATGTTGCAGTTTTTAGTTTTAAAAAATAGCACGACTGATTTCTCACGCTACCCCTACAGTAATTGTACTGGCAAACACACAACATACAGTATGAAAAGCGTGTGGAAACTGCATTAAACAATGCATCATTAAACTACATCTAAAGTGCACATTAGTGTCATGCAGTTTCCCACAACACCTGTGAACAAGCCCGTGCCAATACCTGTCCTGTCCATAATGAGCTTTTCATGTGTTTTAACTTGTGAAAAGCACTACAAAATCAAATAGGTGTGAACAGCCGCCATGTTCCATGCTGTAATAAAGCAAATAACACCACAAGTGCCGTCACTGGGGCTGCATGGCAGGTGCCCCCTGCTGTAATAAAGCAAATAACATCACAAGTGCCCTCACTGGGGCTGCATGGCAGGTGCCCCCTGCTGTAATTATGCAAATAACATCACAAGTGCCGTCACTGGGGCTGCATGGCAGGTGCCCCCTGCTGTAATAAAGCAAATAACATCACAAGTGCCCTCACTGGGGCTGCATGGCAGGTGCCCCCTGCTGTAATTATGCAAATAACATCACAAGTGCCGTCACTGGGGCTGCATGGCAGGTGCCCCCTGCTGTAATAAAGCAAATAACATCACAAGTGCCGTCACTGGGGCTGCATGGCAGGTGCCCCCTGCTGTAATTATGCAAATAACATCACAGGTGCCCTCACTGGGGCTGCATGGCAGGTGCCCCCCTGCTGTAATTATGCAAATAACATCACAGGTGCCCTCACTGGGACTGCATGGCAGGTGCCAGAGCAGGGAGGGGGCAGCAACCATCATTCATTCAAATATGTAGCAACTCTGTGTCCGCCAATGAGCCTAGGAGCACCGTCTACTCTGAGATAGATAGATAGATAGATAGATAGATAGATAGATAGATAGATAGATAGATAGATAGATAGATAGATAGATAGATAGATAGACAGACAGACCACATTACAACCTCACCACATTAATAATAAAAAAAAAGTTCCGCCACACTACACAGTATTTTCCCGCACACGTGCGACACGAGTGGCCGGTAGTGACAGCAGGATGAGTGTCACTAGTAACAGGTAGGAGCCCCGCCACCCACACGTGTCCCATAAAACAGACACAGCCCCGCTGTGGGAAGCACACACAGCAGCAGGCGGCGAGACCGTGCAGACAGAAACTTCCCCGCGCCAGGGGATGAGCCGACACCGAGTGATGAGCACCTGCCCCGGCTACCTGCAGCAGCCACACACAATGCACGCTGCCAGCACACAGTGCCACCCCGTGCCCGGGCTTACCTTGCGGAGCATCAGCAGCAGCCGGGTCCGGGCGGTGACGGAGAGCGGCGGCGGCGGAGGGTACAGTGCACCAGCAGCACTTGTGACAGCAGCAGCATCAGAGACAGCAGCAGAGCCGCCGTGGTCTGCAGCAGCAGCAGCTCCCCCCTCCCGCGCACAGGGAAGACCCGGGGAGGCAGCGCATGTGCAGAGGTCCCCTGCCCTGGCTCCTGCCACCTGTCTGGGCACCCGGGGGTCACACAGCGGCTTCCCCGGATCTAACAGCACTGTCTGTATGACGCTGCAAGAGTTTATTATACTGAAATGATGCTGCGCCTATTGCCCGTACACATGTCTGTACAGAGGTGTGTATATCCGAGGCGCCACTTGGTTATTTTATAAATATATATATATATATATATATATATATATATATATATATATATATGTGTGTGTGTATATATATATATATACACACCGTATGTACTCACACACGCACAATCTATATAAATACACATACATACTACTGACCATATAGTCCTGCTGCTACTAATATCTATCAGTAATTTAATAAATTTATTCAGTGGGGAAACACATTGTAAAACTTACAGTGTTATTATATAAGAATATTACGGGCATTATGTATCCTTGGCATTAAAGCATTAGCGTAATGCATATAGTTACCATGTCACAGCTGAGCTTCCATCAATCTAATTCATTCTTTGATAAAGTATATGCTGCCACAGATTTTTCTGTATCCAAGGTCTTTCATTCCTTACAATTACTGCATCTGCACCAGTTTGCAGGATTAGAGAAAAAAAATATGTGTGTATATATATAATATATATCATATTAGGGCATAGTTGATTATTAGGGCATATCTGATTAGAGCATAATCTGTACACAAATATATTCTTTTAATATAATTTTTTCAAGTAAATGTATTGGGTTTTTCAGAGCCATAACTTGATTTTTTGGTGCCCTGGTCCAGAAAGCATTGACACCCCTACATTTTATAATAGGGGCATAATGTGTGCGCCCCAGTCCGTGCAATGCGTTTCAGATCCTTACCTGAAGTAGGGTTCATCGGAACCCGAAACGTGTTGCACAGACTGCTTGCTGCCTACACCTGGGAGACTCTTTCATTTACAGTACAGCCTTTACGGACTCATACACTGCGTTGGTGTCAAGCTACTTAGCCCAGGGCCCTTTTGCTCTGCTGGCATTAGCCCACTGCAGCACCTGCTTATGGTGAGATGCAGAGGGATCACCCCTTAATTTGTACATTGTATTGATTTGAATTATGATAAAGTATGTTTTATCTTTGTTATTTGGATGTAATAAAAAAATCCATATTTTAAAATATTCTCGTGGTTATTTGGGTAATTATTATTGGAAGATGTGAAATTAGTTTTAGCTTTGCCCCCCACTCAGAATCAGCCCTATATTGTCCTAACATATAAACAGGCATCAATGCTTCTAATAAGACAACAGTGTGGACTAATGATGATCACAGACCCCCTTTATTTGTTACAATGCACCTGCTCCTTCACTGCTCCAATAAGCAAAGCAGTGAAGGAGGTTTTAGGCTGGATACACACTTTCACGAGTCAGAAGGATTTGCAAATAGATAGCAGATATTATTAATATAACAAGGAAAAACTGCAACCCAATAGTGAGAAACAGAATACAATAGGACTGTATTTTATTTGCCGTTTTTGCAACTTTCTTCTATTAATCAGGGATACCTTAATAAGTCACAGAAAACTTCAGGTCTCTACTGTTGGCAGAAGTTATAGGACCAAAGTAATGGGTCTAAGTAACAAGTAGTATACATTCAGTTTCCCTGGATCTGTAAATTCAGGCTACAGGAATCAGTCTCCCGTTGCCTGCTTGTACCTAGCTGCTGTCCTGGGATAACAAGTATACACCGGCGCTGGAATTCCAACATGCTGCCAGAACACTGGCACCAGAATCCAACAACAGTCAAAATGCCAACACCAGCATCCTGACAGCCAGTAACCAGATCCTAAGTATGCCGGGGACTGTTAGAGTTAGGCAGCGTTGCGTGGGATAGGTTTAGGCACTAAGGGGGGGGGGGAGGGGGTTTCGGGTTCAGGTTTCCAGAATCAGTATCCCTTAGCCTGCTTGTACCTAGGTGCTGCTCTGGAATAACAAGTATATCCTGGTGCCGGAATCCCAACACGCGGCCAGAACAGTGGTGTCAGAATCCCTACATCCGGCAACCCGAACGTAAGTATGCCGGTAACTGTTAGGTTTAGGCTGCGGTGTTGGGGCTGTTAGGGGTATGACTAGGTTTAGGATCTAAGCGAGGGTTCAGGTCAGTGGCGGGACTAGAAATTTTTCTCCCCCAAGCCAAAAAATCCTTCGGCGCCCCCCCCCCCCCATACCCCCCGTAATTGGCACTAGCAAAGGTAGAAAAATGCGCGCGCCGCAGGTGCGCGCCGGCAAAAAGGGTGTGTGGCTTTGTCGAAATGGGCTTGGCTTTGCGTGGAGGGCGTGGCATTGCAGGAAAAGACTACCTTATACCCCAGTTTTGCAACCTGCACGCCCAGACGTTGGCCACCACAGGAAAGAAAAATAATCCTGATTCATGCCCCTTACATTATTTGTCATTTTTCCTCCTTATAGTAATGCCCAGTATACATTATTCCACATACTGCAATGGCCCTTAGACATTATTCCACACACAATAATGCACATGACACAATATGCACACACTGTAATGCCCCAGACACATTATGCCACACACCGTAATGCCTGTGACACATTATGACAGGAATCGCAATGCCCGTTATACATTATGCTACACACTGCAATGTCCCTGATACATTATAGCACATACAATGTCTGTGACACAGTATGACACACACCACAATGATCCTGAGACATTATACCACATACCACAATGCCCGTGATATAGTATACAACACACCGTAATGCCTGATACATTATGACACACACCGTAATGCCCATTACACATTAAGTTCTACAGTAAGGCTTCTAATTACTTTTAAATTACCTGCTCGTTGCCAGGGGTTTCATGCTCTTGGTTCCATGCACGGTGCCAGGGGTTTTCATGCTCGTTGCCAGGGGTTTCATGCACTGGGTGTCACGCTCGTTGCTAGGGGGTAGTGCTTGTTGCTAGGGCCATGCTCCCAGTGCCACATATGCCCCCAGTGCCAGATATTCCCCCACAGTGCCAGGTATATGCCCCTAGTGCCAGATATTCCCCCACAGTGCCAGCTACATGCCCCCAGTGCCACATATACACCCCCCCCAGTGCCACATATGCCCCCTCAGTGCCTGCTCCCCCCAGTGCCAAATATTCCCCCACAGTGCCACATATGCCCCCTCAGTGCCTGCTCCCCCCAGTGCCAAATATTCCCCCACAGTGCCAGGTATATGCCCCCAGTGCCAGATATTCCCCCACAGTGCCAGGTATATGCCTCCAGTGCCAGATCTTCCCCCCACAGTGCCAGGTATATGCCCCCAGTGCCAGATCTGCCCCCACAGTGCCAGGTATATGCCCCCAGTGCCAGATCTGCCCCCACAGTGCCAGGTATATGCCCCCAGTGCCAGATCTGCCCCCACAGTGCCAGGTATATGCCTCCAGTGCCAGATCTTCCCCCCACAGTGCCAGGTATATGCCCCCAGTGCCATATCTGCCCCCACAGTGCCAGGTATATGCCCCCAGTGCCAGATCTGCCCCCACAGTGCCAGGTATATGCCCCCAGTGCCAGATCTGCCCCCACAGTGCCAGGTATATGCCCCCAGTGCCAGATCTTCCCCCCACAGTGCCAGGTATATGCCCCCAGTGCCAGATCTGCCCCCACAGTGCCAGGTATATGCCCCCAGTGCCAGATCTGCCCCCACAGTGCCAGGTATATGCCCCCAGTGCCAGATCTGCCCCCACAGTGCCAGGTATATGCCCCCCAGTGCCAGATCTGCCCCCACAGTGCCAGGTATATGCCCCCAGTGCCAGATCTTCCCCCCACAGTGCCAGGTATATGCCCCCAGTGCCAGATCTGCCACCCACAGTGCCAGGTATATGCCCCAAGTGCCTGCTCCCCCCCACCCCCCATGTGTTGGAGGGACACGGAGCGCATCGCGCGTCTCTCCTGCGTCCCTCCTGGCTCTCCCCCCGACTAGTCTAATAAAGGAAGTGCCGGTTCGTGAGCCAATCAGAGCTCACGAACGGCACTTCCTTAGACCGGCCGGGGGAGAGCCAGGGAGGGACACAGGAGAGACGCGCGATGTGCGTTCCGTGTCCCTCCAACACAGCAGGGAGGGAGAGGAGACCGCAGATTGTCAATCTGTTCTAAGTCAGTGGCGCCCCCGCAGCCCCTCGCCCCCAAGCCACCGCGAGGACTGCGGGGGCAGTAGTTACGCCACCGGTTCAGGTTATGCTGCTATGGGGTTATGGTCAGGCTGTGGGGAGGGAGGGTTAGGTCTAGGCACCACTGGTAAGGGTTAGGCTGCAAGGGGAAGGTTAGGCTGCGGGGATGGTGGTGTTAGGTATCGGCACCACCAGGAAGGGTTAGGGTGGGGGGTATGGGGGATAGGGTTAGGCTGCAGGAAGAGTGGGGAGGGTAAGTATACTTACCGAACCGCCGGTTGGGATTCTCACCATCGGGATGCCACTGTTGGTCTTCAGACCGACAGCATCCTGAACGCCAGTCGCGCATAGGTATTCCTTAAATACAACTTATACTGAACACATATACTTTTGAACATTTAATTGTTTCTAATACATGCTAACACCAGGCAATAATTGGGATACTTTTGGTAGTATTAATGTGTATTTAAATATGCAAAGATGGCATTTACAGTCTATTGTACACCCCTGTATGCATAATTATATACAAAGACTCTCAATTGAAGAATGTACAAACGCTTTACTAATCACTATTACAAAGAGAAAATACATTAGGAATCTGAAATTCCATTGTTACTCAAAAACACCATAGAAATAACGCAATCCGTTTACCATACCGGCTTTCGGGATACTGGCAGCCGGATTCCCGACGCCAGAAACCCAACACCGGTCAGAAGTCCGACATCAATTACAATGCTGGCACCGGAATCCCAACTGCCGGCATCCGGATCCTAAGTATGCTGTTGGTAGGGGGGTGGGGTTAAGTTTAGGCACTAGAGCGGTGATGGCTAACCTTGACACTCCAGCTGTTGTTGAACTACATATCCCAGCATGCCCTGCTACAGTTTTATTTGGCCATGCTAAAACTGATGCAGGGCATGCTGGGATGTGTAGTACAACAACAGCTGGAATGTCAAGGTTAGCCATCACTGCACTAGAGGGAGGGTTAGGGTTAGGTTGCAGAGGGGGGAGGTTAGGGTTAGGCTGCAGAGGGGAGAGGTTAGGGTTAGGTTGCTGGGATGTCCCTGTCAGTATTCTGACTGCTGGCATCCCAAGCGCTGAGATCCCGATACCATTCCGAACAAAAAAATACAGAGCAGTAACAGTACAGAACATTGAATGCACAATGCAATACCAGTATACAACAATACCAGTACAGAGCATTACCAGTATAGAATAGAAATACTAGCAATGTGCATGACCAGTGGCGTCGAGAGAGGGGGGGATAGAGTACAAATTACCTGGGCCCAGGTCTGATAGAGGGGCCCAGTGGGGGCCCAGGTCCATGCCTCCTGTGATTAAGCTATGCCCCCTGAAAAGTACCTGTGCCCAGCCAGGCACTCTACTAACCTGGCTGGGAGGCATGCCATGCTCCTGTGAGTGGGTACTTCTGATGTGCTAGACACGCCCCCAAAGAGGAGTGGCCATGCCCTCAGCATGCTGTAGTCACACCCCCTCCAGTGGGGGCAGGGGGGCACAGGAAGCTGTTGTACCGGGGCCCAGAATTTCTCTTGGCAGCCCTGTGCATGTCCAGTGCAGAAC
This sequence comes from Pseudophryne corroboree, assembly GCF_028390025.1. Taxonomy (NCBI): domain Eukaryota; kingdom Metazoa; phylum Chordata; class Amphibia; order Anura; family Myobatrachidae; genus Pseudophryne; species Pseudophryne corroboree. The sequence goes on along the minus strand of NC_086448.1, from coordinate 247,389,106 downwards.
AATTCTAATACAGAGTAATACAGGTTGAGTATCCCACATCCAAATATTCCGAAATACAGATTTTTTTCAGTGAGAGTGAGATAGTGAAACCTTTGTTTTCTGATGGCTCAATGGCCCTCATTCCGAGTTGTTCGCTCGTTGCCGATTTTCTCTATATTGCGATTAGTCGCTTACTGCGCATGCGCAATGTTCGTAGAGCGCATGCGCTAGTTATTTTACTCAAAAGTTAGGTATTTTACTCACGGCATTACGAGGATTTTTCTTCGTTCTGGTGATCAGAGTGTGATTGACAGGAAGTGGGTGTTTCTGGGCGGAAACTGGCCGTTTTATGGGTGTGTGTGAAAAAACGCTGCCGTTTCTGGGAAAAACGCAGGAGTGGCTGGAGAAACGGGGGAGTGCCTGGGCGAACGCTGGGTGTGTTTGTGACGTCAAACCAGGAACGAAACTGACTGAACTGATCGCAGTGGCAGAGTAAGTGTCGAGCTACTCAGAAACTGCTAAGAAATTTCTATTCGCAATTTTGAGAATCTTTCGTTCGCAATTTTGCTAAGCTAAGATTCACTCCCAGAGGGCGGCGGCTTAGCGTGTGCAATGCTGCTAAAAGCAGCTAGCGAGCGAACAACTCGGAATGAGGGCCAATGTACACACACTTTGTTTAATGCACAAAGTTAGTAAAAATATTGGCTAAAATTACCTTCAGGCTGTGTGTATAAGGTGTATATGAAACATAAATACATTCTGTGCTTAGACTTGGGTCCCATCGCCATGATATCTCATTATGGTATGCAATTATTCCAAAATACGGAAAAATCCGATATCCAAAATACTTCTGGTCCCAAGCATTTTGGATAAGGGATACTCAACCTGTACTACTGTAGTACAGAGCATTACAAGTGCACAATAATACCATTGCACAGCAATACCAGTAGGCCTACAGATCATTGCTAGTTTTAATAACTGTGTCATCCATGGAGCACAAACGTTGCTCAGTTCATTCAAATTAACACTTCTAGATATAATTTTAGATATCAATTTACAATAAAACAATTTAAGATACTCAGTTTACACTAAATGCTAATTATTTATTTTATTTTAATCCATTGTGTGTGTGTGTGTGTGTGTGTGTGTGTGTGTGTGTGTGTGTGTGTGTGTGTGTGTGTCTAGTGAGTCTTGTGTTATGTTCTAGTAATCTTCAACCTTTTACACTGCTTCAACTTCATCAATCTTTTTCTTGTCACCTCATTCACGTGTCTGTATCTATTAAACTATTCTATTCTATTTACAGTACAAAATAAAGAAATACATTTCTCCGGTGCAAACACCCATTTTCACCAGATTTATGGCTTGGGCTCCTCCCTATTTACTAAAGCCCCCTCAGTATTGCCACTATTTAAGACAGAGTACACTCCTCTTATAGAATGGTGATAGTGGATTGTGATAGCAGTGGACTTTAATAGGAATTAATTCTTACATAACTAAAGCATTTTCTGTTGTTATGTATTATATATATTTTTCTGTTATTTAGATTTTTTTCTGTTACTTATATTTTATTGAAAGTGAAACGGGAAACCCAAATGCATGTGTCCAGTCCACTGTCACTGTATACATGTGAACCAGAAAAGCAGTCTGCTCAGACTCTGTACAATTATCTAGCAGATAATCTGCTAGAGATGAGCGGGTTCGGTTTCTTTGAATCCGAACCCGCACGAACTTCACTTTTTTTTTCACGGGTCCGAGCGACTCGGATCTTCCCGCCTTGCTCGGTTAACCCGAGCGCGCCCGAACGTCATCATGACGCTGTCGGATTCTCGCGAGACTCGGATTCTATATAAGGAGCCGCGCGTCGCCGCCATTTTCACACGTGCATTGAGATTGATAGGGAGAGGACGTGGCTGGCGTCCTCTCCATTTAGATTAGATTTAGAAGAGAGAGAGAGAGAGAGATTGCTGTGATACTGTAGATTAGAAGAGAGTGCAGAGTGCAGACAGAGTTTAGTGACTGACGACCACAGTGACCAGTGACCACCAGAGACAGTGCAGTTGTTTGTTTTATTTAATATATCCGTTCTCTGCCTGAAAAAAACGATACACAGTCACACAGTGACTCAGTCTGTGTGCACTGCTCAGCCCAGTGTGCTGCACATCAATGTATTGTATATAAAGCTTATAATTGTGGGGGAGACTGGGGAGCACTGCAGGTTGTTATAGCAGGAGCCAGGAGTACATGATAAATAATATTATATTAAAATTAAACAGTGCACACTTTTGCTGCAGGAGTGCCACTGCCAGTGTGACTAGTGGTGACCAGTGCCTGACCACCAGTATATTAGTAGTATTGTATACTATCTCTTTATCAACCAGTCTATATTAGCAGCAGACACAGTACAGTGCGGTAGTTCATGGCTGTGGCTACCTCTGTGTCGGCACTCGGCAGGCAGTCCGTCCATCCATAATTGTATTATATACCACCTAACCGTGGTTTTTTTTTTCTTTCTTTATACCGTCGTCATAGTCATACTAGTTGTTACGAGTATACTACTATCTCTTTATCAACCAGTGTACAGTGCGGTAGTTCACGGCTGTGGCTACCTCTGTGTCGGAACTCGGCAGGCAGTCCGTCCATCCATAATTGTATTATAATATATACCACCTAACCGTGGTTTTTTTTTCGTTCTTTATACCGTCGTCATACTAGTTGTTACGAGTATACTACTATCTCTTTATCAACCAGTGTACAGTGCGGTAGTTCACGGCTGTGGCTACCTCTGTGTCGGAACTCGGCAGGCAGTCCGTCCATCCATAATTGTATTATAATATATACCACCTAACCGTGTTTTTTTTTTCGTTCTTTATACCGTCGTCATACTAGTTGTTACGAGTATACTACTATCTCTTTATCAACCAGTGTACAGTGCGGTAGTTCACGGCTGTGGCTACCTCTGTGTCGGCACTCGGCAGGCAGTCCGTCCAACCATGATTGTATTATATACCACCTAACCGTGGTTTTTTTTTCATTCTTTATACCGTCGTCATACTAGTTGTTACGAGTATACTACTATCTCTTTATCAACCAGTGTACAGTGCGGTAGTTCACGGCTGTGGCTACCTCTGTGTCGGCACTCGGCAGGCAGTCCGTCCAACCATAATTGTATTATATACCACCTAACCGTGGTTTTTTTTTCATTCTTTATACCGTCGTCATACTAGTTGTTACGAGTATACTACTATCTCTTTATCAACCAGTGTACAGTGCGGTAGTTCACGGCTGTGGCTACCTCTGTGTCGGCACTCGGCAGCCCGTCCATAATTGTATATACCAGTGACCTAACCGTGGTTTTTTTTTCTTTCTTTATACATACATACTAGTTACGAGTATACTATCTCTTTATCAACCAGTCTATATATTAGCAGCAGACACAGTACAGTGCGGTAGTTCACGGCTGTGGCTACCTCTGTGTCGGCACTCGGCAGCCCGTCCATAATTGTATATACCACCTAACCGTGGTTTTTTTTTCTTTCTTTATACATACATACTAGTTACGAGTATACTATCTCTTTATCAACCAGTCTATATATTAGCAGCAGACACAGTACAGTGCGGTAGTTCACGGCTGTGGCTACCTCTGTGTCGGCACTCCGCAGCCCGTCCATAATTGTATATACCACCTAACCGTGGTTTTTTTTTCTTTCTTTATACATACATACTAGTTACGAGTATACTATCTCTTTATCAACCAGTCTATATATTAGCAGCAGACACAGTACAGTGCGGTAGTTCACGGCTGTGGCTACCTCTGTGTCGGCACTCGGCAGCCCGTCCATAATTGTATATACCAGTGACCTAACCGTGTTTTTTTTTTCTTTCTTTATACATACATACTAGTTACGAGTATACTATCTCTTTATCAACCAGTCTATATATTAGCAGCAGACACAGTACAGTGCGGTAGTTCACGGCTGTGGCTACCTCTGTGTCGGCACTCGGCAGCCCGTCCATAATTGTATACTAGTATCCAATCCATCCATCTGCATTGTTTACCTGAGGTGCCTTTTAGTTGTGCCTATTAAAATATGGAGAACAAAAATGTTGAGGTTCCAAAATTAGGGAAAGATCAAGATCCACTTCCACCTCGTGCTGAAGCTGCTGCCACTAGTCATGGCCGAGACGATGAAATGCCAGCAACGTCGTCTGCCAAGGCCGATGCCCAATGGCATAGTACAGAGCATGTCAAAACCAAAACACCAAATATCAGTAAAAAAAGGACTCCAAAACCTAAAATAAAATTGTCGGAGGAGAAGCGTAAACTTGCCAATATGCCATTTACCACACGGAGTGGCAAGGAACGGCTGAGGCCCTGGCCTATGTTCATGGCTAGTGGTTCAGCTTCACATGAGGATGGAAGCACTCAGCCTCTCGCTAGAAAACTGAAAAGACTCAAGCTGGCAAAAGCACCGCAAAGAACTGTGCGTTCTTTGAAATCCCAAATCCACAAGGAGAGTCCAATTGTGTCGGTTGCGATGCCTGACCTTCCCAACACTGGACGTGAAGAGCATGCGCCTTCCACCATTTGCACGCCCCCTGCAAGTGCTGGAAGGAGCACCCGCAGTCCAGTTCCTGATAGTCAGATTGAAGATGTCAGTGTTGAAGTACACCAGGATGAGGAGGATATGGGTGTTGCTGGCGCTGGGGAGGAAATTGACCAGGAGGATTCTGATGGTGAGGTGGTTTGTTTAAGTCAGGCACCCGGGGAGACACCTGTTGTCCGTGGGAGGAATATGGCCGTTGACATGCCAGGTGAAAATACCAAAAAAATCAGCTCTTCGGTGTGGAGGTATTTCACCAGAAATGCGGACAACAGGTGTCAAGCCGTGTGTTCCCTTTGTCAAGCTGTAATAAGTAGGGGTAAGGACGTTAACCACCTCGGAACATCCTCCCTTATACGTCACCTGCAGCGCATTCATAATAAGTCAGTGACAAGTTCAAAAACTTTGGGTGACAGCGGAAGCAGTCCACTGACCAGTAAATCCCTTCCTCTTGTAACCAAGCTCACGCAAACCACCCCACCAACTCCCTCAGTGTCAATTTCCTCCTTCCCCAGGAATGCCAATAGTCCTGCAGGCCATGTCACTGGCAAGTCTGACGAGTCCTCTCCTGCCTGGGATTCCTCCGATGCATCCTTGCGTGTAACGCCTACTGCTGCTGGCGCTGCTGTTGTTGCCGCTGGGAGTCGATGGTCATCCCAGAGGGGAAGTCGTAAGCCCACTTGTACTACTTCCAGTAAGCAATTGACTGTTCAACAGTCCTTTGCGAGGAAGATGAAATATCACAGCAGTCATCCTACTGCAAAGCGGATAACTGAGTCCTTGACAACTATGTTGGTGTTAGACGTGCGTCCGGTATCCGCCGTTAGTTCACAGGGAACTAGACAATTTATTGAGGCAGTGTGCCCCCGTTACCAAATACCATCTAGGTTCCACTTCTCTAGGCAGGCGATACCGAGAATGTACACGGACGTCAGAAAAAGACTCACCAGTCTCCTAAAAAATGCAGTTGTACCCAATGTCCACTTAACCACGGACATGTGGACAAGTGGAGCAGGGCAGGGTCAGGACTATATGACTGTGACAGCCCACTGGGTAGATGTATGGACTCCCGCCGCAAGAACAGCAGCGGCGGCACCAGTAGCAGCATCTCGCAAACGCCAACTCTTTCCTAGGCAGGCTACGCTTTGTATCACCGCTTTCCAGAATACGCACACATCTGAAAACCTCTTACGGCAACTGAGGAAGATCATCGCGGAATGGCTTACCCCAATTGGACTCTCCTGTGGATTTGTGGCATCGGACAACGCCAGCAATATTGTGTGTGCATTAAATATGGGCAAATTCCAGCACGTCCCATGTTTTGCACATACCTTGAATTTGGTGGTGCAGAATTATTTAAAAAACGAGAGGGGCGTGCAAGAGATGCTGTCGGTGGCCAGAAAAATTGCGGGACACTTTCGGCGTACAGGCACCACGTACAGAAGACTGGAGCACCACCAAAAACTACTGAACCTGCCCTGCCATCATCTGAAGCAAGAAGTGGTAACGAGGTGGAATTCAACCCTCTATATGCTTCAGAGGTTGGAGGAGCAGCAAAAGGCCATTCAAGCCTATACAATTGAGCACGATATAGGAGATGGAATGCACCTGTCTCAAGTGCAGTGGAGAATGATTTCAACGTTGTGCAAGGTTCTGATGCCCTTTGAACTTGCCACACGTGAAGTCAGTTCAGACACTGCCAGCCTGAGTCAGGTCATTCCCCTCATCAGGCTTTTGCAGAAGAAGCTGGAGGCATTGAAGAAGGAGCTAAAAGGGAGCGATTCCGCTAGGCATGTGGGACTTGTGGATGCAGCCCTTAATTCGCTTAACAAGGATTCACGGGTGGTCAATCTGTTGAAATCAGAGCACTACATTTTGGCCACCGTGCTCGATCCTAGATTTAAAGCCTACCTTGGATCTCTCTTTCCGGCAGACACAGGTCTGCTGGGGTTGAAAGACCTGCTGGTGACAAAATTGTCAAGTCAAGCGGAACGCGACCTGTCAACATCTCCTCCTTCACATTCTCCCGCAACTGGGGGTGCGAGGAAAAGGCTCAGAATTCCGAGCCCACCCGCTGGCGGTGATGCAGGGCAGTCTGGAGCGACTGCTGATGCTGACATCTGGTCCGGACTGAAGGACCTGACAACGATTACGGACATGTCGTCTACTGTCACTGCATATGATTCTCTCAACATTGATAGAATGGTGGAGGATTATATGAGTGACCGCATCCAAGTAGGCACGTCACACAGTCCGTACTTATACTGGCAGGAAAAAGAGGCAATTTGGAGGCCCTTGCACAAACTGGCTTTATTCTACCTAAGTTGCCCTCCCACAAGTGTGTACTCCGAAAGAGTGTTTAGTGCCGCCGCTCACCTTGTCAGCAATCGGCGTACGAGGTTACATCCAGAAAATGTGGAGAAGATGATGTTCATTAAAATGAATTATAATCAATTCCTCCGCGGAGACATTGACCAGCAGCAATTGCCTCCACAAAGTACACAGGGAGCTGAGATGGTGGATTCCAGTGGGGACGAATTGATAATCTGTGAGGAGGGGGATGTACACGGTGATATATCGGAGGGTGAAGATGAGGTGGACATCTTGCCTCTGTAGAGCCAGTTTGTGCAAGGAGAGATTAATTGCTTCTTTTTTGGGGGGGGTCCAAACCAACCCGTCATATCAGTCACAGTCGTGTGGCAGACCCTGTCACTGAAATGATGGGTTGGTTAAAGTGTGCATGTCCTGTTTTGTTTATACAACATAAGGGTGGGTGGGAGGGCCCAAGGATAATTCCATCTTGCACCTCTTTTTTCTTTTCTTTTTCTTTGCATCATGTGCTGATTGGGGAGGGTTTTTTGGAAGGGACATCCTGCGTGACACTGCAGTGCCACTCCTAAATGGGCCCGGTGTTTGTGTCGGCCACTAGGGTCGCTAATCTTACTCACACAGCTACCTCATTGCGCCTCTTTTTTTCTTTGCGTCATGTGCTGTTTGGGGAGGGTTTTTTGGAAGGGACATCCTGCGTGACACTGCAGTGCCACTCCTAGATGGGCCCGGTGTTTGTGTCGGCCACTAGGGTCGCTAATCTTACTCACACAGTCAGCTACCTCATTGCGCCTCTTTTTTTCTTTGCGTCATGTGCTGTTTGGGGAGGGTTTTTTGGAAGGGCCATCCTGCGTGACACTGCAGTGCCACTCCTAGATGGGCCCGGTGTTTGTGTCGGCCACTAGGGTCGCTAATCTTACTCACACAGTCAGCTACCTCATTGCGCCTCTTTTTTTCTTTGCGTCATGTGCTGTTTGGGGAGGGTTTTTTGGAAGGGCCATCCTGCGTGACACTGCAGTGCCACTCCTAGATGGGCCCGGTGTTTGTGTCGGCCACTAGGTCGCTAATCTTACTCACACAGCTACCTCATTGCGCCTCTTTTTTTCTTTGCGTCATGTGCTGTTTGGGGAGGGTTTTTTGGAAGGGACATCCTGCGTGACACTGCAGTGCCACTCCTAGATGGGCCCGGTGTTTGTGTCGGCCACTAGGGTCGCTTATCTTACTCACACAGCGACCTCGGTGCAAATTTTAGGACTAAAAATAATATTGTGAGGTGTGAGGTATTCAGAATAGACTGAAAATGAGTGTAAATTATGGTTTTTGAGGTTAATAATACTTTGGGATCAAAATGACCCCCAAATTCTATGATTTAAGCTGTTTTTTAGTGTTTTTGGAAAAAAACACCCGAATCCAAAACACACCCGAATCCGACAAAAATAATTCGGTGAGGTTTTGCCAAAACGCGTTCGAACCCAAAACACGGCCGCGGAACCGAACCCAAAACCAAAACACAAAACCCGAAAAATTTCAGGCGCTCATCTCTATAATCTGCCAGATCTGGCTAGTTGGAATGAAAATCTGGTAATGGATGAGAGTAAATTATAATCAACCATTCGCTCCCAAACCGTGGAAAATGGACATAAACTGGTGTTCATACAAATTGGTTAAATCACGGACAGGTTTTGTCCATTTTCCAGTGTTTGGTAGCAAATGCTTGATTGTAATTTGCTCTCATTCATTACCAGATTTTCATTCCAACCAGTCAGATCGTTCAGATTATCTGCCAGATAATTGTATAGTGTATGTCCAGCTTAATATTACCACTGCTAGCCAGTATCTCTGGGGAGCTGAGTATCAATCAGCTGCCCTGGAAATAAAGTAAGTTGGGTGTAACAAGTATTTCTATTGCTGTGATGACAATTGCTGAAACAATGGGTGTCATTCCGAGTTATCGCTAGCTGCCGTTGTTCGCAGCGCAGAAATCAGGCTAAAAATCGGCACTTCTGCACATGCGTACGGGTCGCAGTACGCATGCGCGAAGTACTTTCACACAAAACTATGCAGTTTTACACAAGGGCGAACAACGCTTTTCTGTCGCTCTGCTGATCGGTGAGTGATTGACAGGAAGTGGGTGTTTCTGGGTGGTAACTGACCGTTTTCCGGGAGTGTGCTAAAAAAAACGCAGTCGTGACAGGTGAAAAAACGCAGGCATGCCTGTGGAAACGGGGGAGTGGCTGGCCGAACGCAGGGCGTGTTTGTGACGTCAAAGCAGGAACTAAACTGACTGAAGTGATCGCAAGGAAAGAGTAGGTCTGGAGCTACTCAGAAACGGCTTGAAAATTTTTACAAGCAGTTCTGCTAACCTTTCGTTCGCACTTCTGCTAAGCTAAGATACACTCCCAGAGGGCGGCGGCCTAGCGTTTGCACTGCTGCTAAATGCAGCTAGCAAGCGATCAACTCGGAATGAGGGCCAATGTCCCTGTAATACTACACTACATAATACTAGTAGACTGAGATAGTAAGAAAGGAGTAAGTTGGACTACCTGCCATAGAGAAAAAAAAAGTCATGTATTTTACAGTGATCAGGTGGTAGAATCTTCAGTGTTTGAAAACAGAAGAACATTTTAGCCTGAAAATGGTGGCACATGATTGGTTGTGATCTGATCACATGACACATTCTCTGGCTCTTGTGAAATCATGTGTTATCCTCTTTGGTTCAAAACATCTTTAATTTTTTTTGTAGATACTCAAAGTGATCGCAAGGAAGGAGTAGGTCTGGAGCTACTCAGAAACGGCTTGAAAATTTTTACAAGCAGTTCTGCTAACCTTTCGTTCGCACTTCTGCTAAGCTAAGATACAATCCCAGAGGGCGGCGGCCTAGCGTTTGCACTGCTGCTAAAAGCAGCTAGCAAGCGATCAACTCGGAATGAGGGCCAATGTCCCTGTAATACTACACTACATAATACTAGTATACTGAGATAGTAAGAAAGGAGTAAGTTGGACTACCTGCCATAGAGAAAAAAAAAGTCATGTATTTTACAGTGATCAGGTGGTAGAATCTTCAGTGTTTGAAAACAGAAGAACATTTTAGCCTGAAAATGGTGGCACATGATTGGTTGTGATCTGATCACATGACACATTCTCTGGCTCTTGTGAAATCATGTGTTATCCTCTTTGGTTCAAAACATCTTTAATTTTTTTTGTAGATACTCAAAGTGATCGCAAGGAAGGAGTAGGTCTGGAGCTACTCAGAAACGGCTTGAAAATTTTTACAAGCAGTTCTGCTAACCTTTCGTTCGCACTTCTGCTAAGCTAAGATACAATCCCAGAGGGCGGCGGCCTAGCGTTTGCACTGCTGCTAAAAGCAGCTAGCAAGCGATCAACTCGGAATGAGGGCCAATGTCCCTGTAATACTACACTACATAATACTAGTATACTGAGATAGTAAGAAAGGAGTAAGTTGGACTACCTGCCATAGAGAAAAAAAAAGTCATGTATTTTACAGTGATCAGGTGGTAGAATCTTCAGTGTTTGAAAACAGAAGAACATTTTAGCCTGAAAATGGTGGCACATGATTGGTTGTGATCTGATCACATGACACATTCTCTGGCTCTTGTGAAATCATGTGTTATCCTCTTTGGTTCAAAACATCTTTAATTTTTTTTGTAGATACTCAAAGGGAGATCTATCCAGCCTTCTATTTAAAAGTGAAAAGTGTGATTTGTCTCCCATTTCATTTGTCTGTGCACAGTCCTGCAGCCCCCATAGGTTTCAACGAGGTCTGCACACACTTTATAATGTAAAAGCATTTCTGGATAGCATAATGTCTCCTCGCTTAGGAGAAAACCAGTAACGAGACAGTTCCTTCAGACCCATTCTGCTTTTGAAAGGTGACAGAAATAGCCCACTACAGGTGAAATCTAAATGCAAAAAGATCCCAAAAAACAGAATGTTATACATTTTTTTTTCAACTTTTTTTTTTAACATCAATAATATTTATTACATTTTTTGTTATGCAAAATAGGGGTACAGAAAGAAGAAAAGGGAGGGAGGGGAGGGGAAGCAGTAAATACATAGATGAGACAATATGTATACTTATACATACAATTCAAAATCAATCAAACATGTGTATCAGAAAAACTACAATGGACGTAATGTAGTAAGGGATACATAATGAAGGAAAGCAAAAAAAAAAAAAAAGACACTGAGTCCACAATAATACAAATTGCAACCATGAGCACAGAGCAATCCCAGACTCAGGAAGAGGAGGGGTCTCCATCCGGGGGAGGGGTGTGAGGGTGAATGTCCGGGGAGTAGGATCGCAGTACTAAATTGGCTCCCTCACCCTCCGTGGCAAAGAGCAGCCAAGGCTTCCAACGCACTAGAGGGGACTTGACAGAAAGGGAGCAAGGCATATACTCAGTCTCCATCAAAAATTGCTTCTGAAATTTATGTATGACTTTCATTAAGGGGGGCATGGATTGTTTCCAATTCTGGGCTAAGGCCGCACGGGCTGCAAGGCAAATATGACCTAAAACATACTGTAAATAAGCACCTACGGTGCGCGGGTAGACATTTAGTAAAGCAATGAGGGGGGTGGGGGACAGGGTGAGTCCAAGTACTTTATTAATCAGCCCAAACACCTCGACCCAGTACAACTTAATAGAGGGACAGGTCCAAAAAATATGAAAAAGATGGCCCACCTCACCGCAGAGGCACCAGCAAAACTTCAAGCATGCAGGCCAAATCATGTGCAACCTATCGGGTGTGAGATATAACCTATGCAGTAACTTGACGTGCATCTCGGAATGATTTAGGCATTTAGACATAGTAAAGGATGACATAAAAATGTGTTGCCATTGGGGGTCGGTAAGGGTACAGCCAATATCCACCTCCCACCTGATTTGGGCTCTAGTTTTAAGAACGGGAACCAATGCTAGTAGTGTTTTGTACCAGAAGGAGATCTCACCTGCAGAAGCATCCTTAGAAAGATGACCCAGGACCTGAGACATAGAAGGGTGCAATGGAGAGGGGGCAAGGTGGAGGCTGTTCCACCAATGTTGTATTTGATAGTATCTGAGCCTCTCAGATTCAGGTAAAGCAAAGCGTTCTTGGATGGTAGAGAAGGAGCTAAGCAGGGGCCCATTAAACAGGTCTCCCAGTAGACCAATCCCCCTAGAACGCAAACCTTCCAAATTGAAATTAGGGACTAGGGCGGCTACTGTGCGTAGGGAAATTCGAGGCAAAGTATGAAAGGGAGAAGAGAAGCTCATGGTCAGTCTGTCCCAGACCTGTAGAGTGTCTCGGGTTGAGGGGAGAAGGCGTAGGTCCGATGGTCGCATAGATTTGGGTAGCCAAAAAAGATCCCTCAAGGGGAACCTGGGGCAGGCTAGTCCCTCCAAACACGTCCACTCCGAATGGGCATCACTAGAAAGAACTTTAATCTGGGCTAAGAGGCAGGCTTCTTGATATAGGGAAAGACTAGGCATGTCGAGGCCACCAACTCTCCTAGGCAATGACATCCTGGCGCGGGACAATTTAGGCGGTCGCGAAGACCAGACATAATTGGTGAGGATAGTAGTAGCCTTATCTAAATATTTCTTGGGGAAGACAAAGGGGATTGTGCAAAACAGAAACATTCATTTGGGAAGCAACGACATTTTAAAGGCGGCCAGACGTCCCAGCCATGATATCTCATAATTAAGCCACGATTTGGTGGACAATTGTAGCGCAGTCAGTAAAGGGGGCTGGTTAACGTCAAATACAGAAGAGGAGGATGGGGGGATATAGATACCCAAATACCGTATTGAGGTCGTTTGCCAATTGTAGGGGTATTTAGCACGCAAAGGGACCATGGAGTGAGTGAGATTAAAAGGCAGGGCATCAGTTTTAGTTGTGCTTAATTTGTAATAGGACGCTGCAGAGTACCTATCTAAAATATCATGTAAATGAGGGAGTGAGGTGCAGGGGTCGGTTACAAATAAAAGAACATCATCGGCAAATAAACATAGTTTATGGGAGACGGTATCGAGTTTGAGTCCTGGGAACTGTGGGTCCGCTCGAATCTTAGCTGCTAAAGGTTCAATCGCCAGGACAAAAATGAGAGGGGAGAGAGGGCAGCCCTGACGCGTGCCGTTGTAAATTGGGAAGGGGGAAGACAGAAAAACATTACTAAAGACCCGGGCCGAGGGCGAGCTATACAGGGCTAGTATGGATGACAGGATTCGGTCGCGGAAGCCAAATTTCAATAATACTTCCCGTATGTAGGTCCAGTTTATGCGGTCAAAAGCCTTCTCAGCATCTAAAGATAACAGGAGAAGGCCCTGTTGACGGGCTATGGAGTCTACGAGGTTAAATACCCTACGAGTATTATCAGACGCTTGTCGACCAGGGATAAATCCGACCTGGTCGGGGTGTATCAAGGAGGGAAGGAGGGCATTCAAACGGTAAGCTATTAATTTAGCATATATTTTAATGTCTCCGTTTAACAGCGCAATGGGGCGGTAGTTTTGGCAAGAAGTCAAGTCCTTACCTGGTTTGGGGATCGTGACAATGCGAGCCTCCAGCATCTCCGTTGGGAGAGTGCCCTGAGAAGTGATTTCATTATAAACTGTTACCAGAGATGGAGCCAGGAGGTCATGGAGTAAAACATAAAAATCATTAATAAAGCCATCTGGGCCTGGCGCCTTATCTTTAGGGAGGGATTTAATTGCCCTTAGCGTGTCCATGGTGGACCAGGGGGCATTCAGCATTTCTAATTGGTCGTCGGTAATGGAAGGAAATTTCAAATCAGCGAGAAAGGAGTTGATAGAGGAAAGAGTGGGCTGTGGGGTAGAAGGGTCAGTCGAGAGATTATAAAGTTGGGAATAGAAGTCAGCAAACTGATTTGATATCTCCAAAGGGTTAGATATTTTGGCGCCTGTTGGGGACATAATAAGCTTAATTCTATTCCTAGCTTGTTGCGCTCTGAGCTTACGAGCAAGCAATTTTCCCGGTCTATTCCCCGCCAGGTAAAATTTCTGACGCATCCTGTTTAATGAAGCCTGGGTGCGTACCATAAGTAATGTCTGAAGCTTGGACCTAATGTCAGCTAACTCTTTCTGGAGGGATCTCGAGGGTCGAGCTTGATTTTTCTCCTCCAGTTCCTTTAATTTACGCTCCAAATCATTCAAACGTTGTTGATGGAGTTTCTTAAGCTGGGCTTCTGCCTGTATTGCTGCCCCTCTAGCAACGGCTTTCAGCGCTCACCAGTAATTCAGAGTGGACGTGTCCGAAGGAAAATTAAATTTCAAGTAGGACATGATGCTGTCTACTATAATTTTTTTAGATACGGGGTTGGCCAGTAAGTGAGGAGAGAGTCTCCAAGGTCGGGGTGGGGCATGCTGACTATTAAGATCCCATTTAAGAATCAGCGGGGCGTGATCTGACCAGGTTATTGGAAGGATATCTGCGGATCTAGCAAATTGGAGGGTCCATTTATCAGAAAACAAAAAATCAATACGGGAATAGGAGTTGTGAACGGGAGAATAGTATGTGTACTCACGGCCTGTAGGGTTTTGCACTCGCCAAATATCGTAGAGATCAAATTCAGCCAGGAGATTGCGAAAGGCTAAGCATGAGGCGTTAGAGGAGGCTAAAGGGGAAGAAAAGGGCCTGGGAGACCTGTCCAATCTAGGGTCAGGGACCAAATTAAAGTCCCCCATGAGGAGGAGCGAGCCTGTACGGTTCCTCTGGATAACTAAACATAGTTTACGTAAAAAAGCCACTTGATTTGAGTTAGGGCATAAGCTGAAACCAGGGTAACCAGTTTGTCATTTAAAAGGCCACTCAAGATAAGATAGCGGCCATTTTTATCGGCAACCTGGGAGTGTAAAGTGAAGGAGACGGAGTTTTTAAACAATATAGCTACACCATTCCTCTTAAAAGGGCCGTTTGCAAAATAACCGATAGGGAACCTGCGGTCTTTAAACATAGGGGGCGCTAAGGACGAAAAGTGTGTCTCCTGCAGCGCAACAACATCCGCCTTGTGCCTAGAAAAATAGCCCAATGCTAACCTTCGCTTATTAGGGGAGTTTAACCCCTTAACGTTCATGGACAGAACCTGGAGCATCGAGACGGTCTAAAGTACGCCATGAGTAGTAAGATATTTTGGTATACATACAAGAATTATTTTTGTCTCATACGGTTAGTTAAAGTGTTGCGAGAGGGGGGGGGGGGGAAGGGAGGGAACAGTGCCGTTTCTTGCAGCGGGCGAGCCGTGCAACCGCACGGGGCGCCCGCCGCGGCACTTCCTGAGCACTTTCAAACCCCCCTCCCCTTTCCTCCCGAGTGCCCAGCTCGGGGGGCGGGATTTCGCAGAATGACGCGTTTGCGTCGTGACGTCACGACGCAATCGTGTCATTCCACGAAACTCCGCCCCCCGAGCTGGGCACTCGGAAGGAGAGAGAAGGGGGAGCCAAGACGGCCAGCGCTGCGCAGACGAGGGAGAGGCGGCTGAAGAGCGGGAGGAACCGCTTCAAATGTAAGTCAGCCCCTCTCCCTCTCTCTCTCTCCCTCCCCCCCACCACCACCTGCCGTACTGTGTAAAATGGGGACACTTGTCTGTCGGAATGTGTAAAATAGGGACACTTGTCTGCCGGAATGTGTAAAATGGGGACACCTGTCTGCCGGAATGTGTAAAATGTGAACACTTGCCTGCCGTACTGTGTAAAATGGGGGCACGTGCCTGCCGCAATGTGTAAAATGGGGACACTTTCCTGCCGCAATGTGTAAAATGGGGACACTTTCCTGCCGCAATGTGTAAAATGGGGACACTTTCCTGCCGCAATGTGTAAAATGGGGACACTTTCCTGCCGCAATGTGTAAAATGTGAACACTTGCCTGCCGTACTGTGTAAAATGGAGGCACGTGCCTGCCGCAATGTGTAAAATGGGGACACTTTCCTGCCGCAATGTGTAAAATGGGGACACTTTCCTGCCGCAATGTGTAAAATGGGGGCACGTGCCTGCCACAATGTGTAAAATGGGGACACTTGCCTACCGTGCTGTGTAAAATGGGGACACTTGCCTACCGTGCTGTGTAAAATGGGGACACTTGCCTGCCGTGCTGTGTAAAATGGGGACACTTGCCTGCCGTGCTGTGTAAAATGGGGTCGCGTGCCTGCTGTAATGTGTAAAATGAGGACTTTTTTTTTTTCATCGTGTGGTGGCCGTGATGATGAGATCAGATGAGGCCACACCCATCGTAACAAAGCCACGCCCATTTTAACGAGGTCACGTCCCATTGCCGGGAGCGCGCGCACCTTCGGCGCGCGCATACTTTTCCTCTTTATATCTATGGGGTGGGGGGCTCATTTTTTCTTATGTGAATGGGGGGGGGGTGCATTTTTAAATCTCGCACTGGGAGCCAAATTGGCTAGAAACGGCCCTGGGAGGGAATAACGGGGGAAGAAAGGGTAAGAACAAACCAAAATGACCCAGTACATCGGGTCGGTATAACTACTGCAAGGAAAGCAAAAAAATGCAGTAGTACATTAACAGGGAGGAACATGTGGCCTAATGCCACCACCACCTATGAACCTAGATGAGGGGGGGGGGGAAAGATACATGGACAGATACAAATATTCCTACCAACCATGTAAAGAAAACAGAGAACATATACGCATGAACTAAACCATGAACACGGAGCCGGGACTCCAGTAATATAACTACTAACAGGGTAACTCACGTGACCGCATCAAAACGAATAGCTGAGACCCATCCGTTAGAACGGTACAAAGTAACGTCCATATTCAAAGTCCAAATTCAAAGTGACGACTTCAGGCGACGGACCACTCCGATGGAAGAGTTGACTGTTTCTTGGATCCAGGCGGCATCGTGACAGGGATAGCAGCTTGACTCCAGCTTCCAATGAGGCAACTGTGTAGGATTTATTTTCATACGAGATGATGAGCTTTACCGGAAAACGCCATCGATAAGTGATCTCTTGGTCACGGAGCGCCAGAGTAACAGGGATAAACGATCGTCTTTTAGCCAAAGTCAAAGCAGAGAAATCCGGAAAAAGTTGTAATCCACCAAGCACATCAGAATCCAAGTCTCTTGCCGCCTTCAGGATGCGTTCTTTCGTCGTGAAGAAGTGCACTCTCATGAGCGTGTCTCGCGGGAGCGAGGGAGGAACCGAGCGCTGTTTAGGTAGTCTATGGATCCTGTCTATAAGCAGCTCCCTGGGGTCAGCCCTGGGCAAAAGCTTCCTGAATAACGCGGTGGCGTAATCCTTCAGCTCAGAATTTTGCGCGGAGTCGGGAATGCCTCGAATCTTGATATTATTACGCCGAGATCTGTCCTCGATATCCGCAATCTTAAGTTTAAACGCCTCAAAGTCCCTCTGCTGTTGATCATGGGCCGTTATGAGGTCGTTGTGAGATGAGACCACTTCCTCGACTTTCCGCTCCAGATGGTCTGTACGTTCCCCTATAGCATGCAATTCCGTCTTAACCTCTCGGACAGCCGCTGTGAGATCTTGAGTCAACTCTGTTTTAAACGCTGATAGAGCCTGATACAGAGTTTTGACCGTGAGAGGGGCATCGGATTCCAGGTCACACCCCGGGACAGAAGCAGGGCTGCAGGGAGGGTCTGTCGCAGAAGTGGCTACAGGGGACTTCCGTGCAGTAGAGGGGGCAGGAGCCGCTTTCTGAGATGGAAAAAGATACTCTAGGAGGCAGCACCTCTTTAACCTTTTTTCGGAGGCATTCTGAAGAGATGTAATTCTGTAGGCTAGGCAAGAGCGCTGGAGAGACCACGGATCCCGGAGAATATATGGCGAAAGTTTAGGTAAGCATAGAGGCCAAAGGTGGTGGTGTGTAAATGGTCAGGACTACATCAGAAGAACGGCATCACCAGAGGCCCGGCATCCGGTCATCACCCTCCAGCAGTGCCCAGGGGGCAGATCTCCAGCGAGCAAGGGAGAGGGGAAGCCAGGCACCCAGACAACAGCCAGCAGCACAGCGTCACAGGGGTCGGGCAGACCGTGCCTCCCTGGGCAATCACTCTCCCCTCCAGGGATATTCCTGTGTTACTGTGCAGGGTCGAGGAATATGAGGGGGAGCACAGAGAAGGAGCCAGTCCATCCACAGCTGCAAGGGGGGATAGGTGGCTATTAACAGGCCACCTCACTGGCAGGGCTCATCAGGCAGATGTGTGCAGCTAATTTAGGCCCCGGATCCCGGATCTAGTGTAGGCCTCAACTCCCTGGGGCTTCAAAAAAGTCAGCAGACCCCTCATTTTCACTATGGAGGGGGTATTTATGTGGCAGGGGGGCTCAGGGGGAACAGGCTACGCCTGTGGGAGCGGGGGAATGCAGCCGACTGGCGGGTCGGGTGTAGCAAGATGGCCGCCGCTGGGAGGGGTGCAGGAGCAAGGAGGCCACAGCCGCGGCTCCGGAGGGCAGGGAGCGGGAGTCTGATCCCCGCCGCCGTCCCCGATGGTCTGGGGCATGTGAGGGGCAGTGGATGGGCCAGTTTGGAGGCAGGGGGGAGCCGCCAGGGGTCCCGGTGCGGCCGCGTTCCGGTCCCGGAGTCCGCGCCCGGGCAGGCCCCAAACTCGAGGTCTCGGCTTCGGGACGAGACGTAGGCCTCAGCTCTAAAAAAATGCCAGGGGGCACCTCTCCAGCCTCCCCGGGTCTCGGACGTGATGGGCACCCGCCGGGGGAGAGAATCAGGGGGAAAAGCCGGAGATAAATCCACTTTAAATGCAGGGCCGGCAGGAGCTCATGGAAGGCACGTCTTCTCAAGCTGCAGGTCAGGCCACACCCCTTTTTTTCCACTTTTAACTTAATCATTATTATGTATTTTGCTCTTGATTAATATAATGACATTGATTACCCGCTTTTCACAATCGGAAATCTTGGCATTTAACATTACACTTTCGGGCCTACAGTATGCCCAGATCTGATGCAATCACTGCCCTAAACGCCCCCATACATGTAAAGTCTGTTCCCAATTTCCTGGCCTGACTGGTACCGCCCATCGATGAACGCCGATTCATTTTAAAACTACCCTGTTTCTCTTCCAACACTATTCCCCCTCTATCACTCTGTGCTGGCTGGTGAATGAATCAATTTGCTTATGATGACAGTTTTCGTCCGGGGAAGGGGTGGTTAATCAACATTGTAACATGTTTAATATTCCAAACCGGTGGCTGGGGGATCAGGACATTGCAGGAATTGGTCAGTATTGGGGGACATAAGTCCTATGCCTCTTTTCAGGGCAGTTGATGGGTATGTAGAGTATGGGAATGTTTTCATTGAGGTACCGTATCGTTAACCCTTTCCCGTGAATAAATCTGGTATGTGCAAACAGCATTTATGTGTTGTGCATCATCCATAGTGTAGCAATACATTTATAACAATGACTTGACCATCTTATTATTAGTTGTAGTATATTAATTAAAGAAGGGAAAATCTATAGTACATTAAAAGGCTAACTTTTATGTTACTTGTAACTACAGTCAGCACAATACTGACTTGATTCGCATAATAAAGACCTTCAGCTGCGTTGTTAATTACAGCGTATGCATCAAGTGTGCATTGTTCAATGCATGCAGAAAAAAATAAAACTTAATTGACTAGTATAATTAATCATTGTGTGAATTGATTCCAAAGATTAGATGGTATTGTAATGTTTATGTATTTATTTATTTATTTATTTTTGTTGGTTATAATATAATTTCTGTCCAGAATTATTGATGCCTGCGCAAAGAATAATGTCATTTGACCATGTCTCATAATGTGAATTTGTTCCATATGAATAGGGCTCCTAGGGATGCTGTTATATCTGATAAATATCTTCTGCTGACATCCACAGTATTGGACAAAGCCTCTTCTATCTATTACAAACAAGATGTCAGCCTCCATAGACTTAAAACAGTAAATAGCGGCATTGACTTCTCAACAGTGACTTTCATCTAAGCTGTGCAGTGATTATAAATATCCAGGTATTCTTTGACATTACGCACTCTCAGCAGATGACTAAAACATCTAAGCCAAAGTGTCAGAATTTTATGGGATAAATAGCAACCATTTATTATGTTTCTTGAAATACATCATTATGTGAGTTAGCGTCCACGTAGCATACAAATCTGCAGGTTGGCTGATATATTGCATCGTACATTAAGTACATCAGTGTATATATATATATTGGTCAACCCCAGAATGATCAACATGGCTGAATATTACAGCAGTATATCCATAATTAGTATTTTTGACGTGTTATTCGCCGGGTCGCTAGCCAATGTGGCTGCCATATAGCTTCATACCAGAGAGCCTCAAGCCCTCTCTGTGTTTCCAATCTTATGCCACCCTCTGTTTCTTTTGCCTCCTGCCCCTTGCATCGCTACAGCCTAATGCCCCTTCTGTTTCTTTTGAGCTTCATGCCTGTCACCCTGTGTCTCTCCAGCCTCAGCCCCCCCCCCCGTGTTTCATTAGCCTCATGTCCCACCTGTGTCTATACAGCCTCATGCCCTCCTGTGTCTCTCCAGCCTCAGCCCCCCCCCCCCCGTGTTTCATTAGCCTCATGTCCCACCTGTGTCTATACAGCCTCATGCTCTCCTGTGTCTCTCCAGCCTCAGCCCCCCCCCCCCCCCCGTGTTTCATTAGCCTCATGTCCCACCTGTGTCTATACAGCCTCATGCCCTCCTGTCTCTCTAGCCTCAGGCCCCCCTCCCCGTGTTTCATTAGCCTCATGTCCCACCTGTGTCTATACAGCCTCATGCTCTCCTGTGTCTCTCCAGCCTCAGGCCCCCCCCCGTGTTTCATTAGCCTCATGTCCCACCTGTGTCTATACAGCCTCATGCCCTCCTGTCTCTCTAGCCTCAGGCCCCCCTCCCCGTGTTTCATTAGCCTCATGTCCCACCTGTGTCTATACAGCCTCATGCCCTCCTGTCTCTCTAGCCTCATGTCCCCCTGTATCTTTCCACCATTATGCCCCTTGTTTCTCTTCCATCACTATTCCCCCTCTATCACTCTGTGCTGGCTGGTGAATGAAGCTGCTGCTGCTGCCAGGTTCCGGGGGAGGTGATCGAGTAGCAGTGGTCCCTTGCCCCTCCATCAAGCCAGGGCTCATGTAATCCCCCCCCCCCTTCTCTCGGGGGTAGTATAGATGGGCGGAGGGGGTTTATGGGTTTGGAGGGGCAGTAGGAGTGCACCAGCTCTAAGTGCTGACATGTGTCTACCTCCCCTATCTTCCCATCTCTCTCCTGCCACCACACTACGTCTGTCTCTCTTTTCTCTGTCATGCCCACCCCCTGCCAGTCTCACATTTTCATCTCTGCCCTCTCTCTTTCATCTCTGTTCCCACCCTCCTCTCTTTCTTTCACCTCTGCCCCCCCCTCCTAATCTCTCTCATTCATCTCTGAACCCCTCCTCCTCTATTTGTCATCTCCGCCACCCTCCCCTTCCCTTCCTCTCTCTCTCTCTCTCTCTCTCTCTCTCTCATCTCTGTAATCCCTCAATCTCTTTATTTTCTGTCCCTGTCCCGCATCTCTTTCATCTCTGTTACCCCAAACCGCCGTCGGGGGTTGCCCTCAATGCAGGGGTGATTGGGAGGGGGCACATGTATGTGTGTGGTGGGTGGGGGCACTAGCTGGTGGAAGCGAGAAGCTGTGACTGTGTCTAGTAGGCAGCCAGTGGGAGCTGTAGAGATGTAAGAGTAGGTAAGAAATAAGGCCCCTATCTGCAGCTCTCTGCTTATTATGCGCTAGATGGACAGTAGAAATATTATATAATAGATATCACCAAAGATGTAGTCACAATCCTGATTGTAGCTCAATGAATCAATACTTAAACAATGAAAAATAAATTTTTAGTGACACATACTGTAAAATATGGATAAATAAATATGGACAGAAACATTGCTGGGCATTGTGTCTAAAATTCCACCCAAATTGATAATTGATCAGAGTTTTTCTTCATACAGTATATTTTTTTGTAACATGTCCAAGTGGAAGCGAGCCTGGAATAAGATGATGTACTGTAAGTTACATTCCCTAATGTAAAATGTGGTGGAGAAGCACATGCATACTTTAGGGCACACAGCCAATAAAGGTATCTCATATGGTGACAAATGTTTTATTATCATTATTTTTATTAAGTCATCTAATAATTAATCAAAAGGTTTAAAAGATTTACAAAGGTTGTACTTATACTTGGAGTATATCTATATTTGCTTAAATTTAGTGTACATTTTTCTTCTTTTTTCTTTATTAATTCTAGTTGATGTTCAGATAATATGAATTTGTGTGGAGAACTAACACTTTAATACTCTGGAAATCAGTAATTATGACGAGACACAGTTAAAAAAAAGGTAAAGAGAGCCTTTAGTAAAACTGCTCTTTAAAAACCCACCGGCAATATCGCTCAAAATCTGTGATTTTGAAAAATCACTATTTGATAAATAAATCCTGAAAACTAAGCAGTGTATTTACTAAGTCTTGGAGAGAGATAAAGTGGACGGAGATAAAGTACCAGCCAATCAGCTCCTAACTGTCATGTTATAGGCTGTGTTTGAAAGATGACAGTTAGGAGCTGATTTGTTGGTACTTTATGTCCGTCCAAGGTAGGGTAATCAAATGTAGACGTTCTAATCCACCTTGCATGGATGGAAATTGCATATATAGTAATTACATTAAATTTTAAAAGGAACACTAGCTTTTATTTTTGCTTAGTTATGCTTAACAAAGAAAATATATATTAATCATAGTTTTGAGTCATCCATCTGTGCAACCTTTGAGCCATCTTAAGCTAGGTACACACTTTACAATTGTTGTGTAGATTTGCCATGAGTGTGACAGTCTGTGTATTATGCTTGAGAGTGTGAAAGTTCATGTGCGTGTATTATGCATGAGAGTGTGATTGATTGATTGATTGATTGTGTGTGTGTGTGTGTGTGTGTATTATACACGAGAATGTGACAGTGTTTGTGTGTATAATGCATGAGAGCGTAACAGTGTGTGTGTGTGTGTGTGTGTGTGTGTGTATTATGCATGAGAGTGTGACTTTGTGTGTGTGTTATGCATGAGAGTTTGTGT